>NC_136754.1:3297500-4033750 GCF_936440315.1 Barbus barbus | reverse complement strand
AAAAAAAAAAAAAAAAATTATGTTACTATACTGTTCTCACACGCAAATTACGTATTAAAAATATAGCTGTTTTTACTTTTTTTCAATACTGCGTAAAAAACACGTTGATGAAAGATTATAAAAAGAGATAAAAATTGCTTCTGGGGCACATGTGACTGCAATGAACGGTCAAATGCACTGTGAAAAAAAAAAAAATAACACTAATACACTAATAATAAAACACTAATAAAAACCCTAATAAATATTTAGTTGAACTGCATGTCATATGACTCTAATCAACATTTACTGAAATTTGTGAATAATATGCAATCTTTTAATCAATAATCAAGTAACTGTAGTCTTATGAGTACTTTAGAAGTAATATAATCTAATTACAAGTGCTTAAATTTTGGAATCTAATTACATAATCCAGATTGCGTACATTAGTTACTACCCATCACTGCTCCTAACAAACCCAAAATTTGGACTGAACAGGAGCATTGCAAATATGCTATCCTCTTACTCTGAATGTTCTCCTCTTCTTCT
The DNA here is from genome assembly GCF_936440315.1 of Barbus barbus. NCBI lineage: Eukaryota > Metazoa > Chordata > Actinopteri > Cypriniformes > Cyprinidae > Barbus > Barbus barbus. Next base: position 4,033,225 of record NC_136754.1, on the reverse strand, counting down.
TCTCTCTTCCCAGAATGCACAATCATCCCTCCGTTGAAACACTGCAGGAAACAGGGCGGCTCCTTCCCCTGCTGGACCTGCATCTGAATATGAGTCACCGAAGCACTGAGTCAATGAAAGAGTGGAGCAGAAAGCAGTCAAGTGTGTTTAGTGCAGTATCTCATCCTACCTGTGCTCCTCTCTCTTCATCCAGTTCAACAGTCATGAGTGCAGACGTTCCTTTCTCACTGATTGTCGAGTTTCTGCCCTGCCAGAAGAAATAACAGCACTTCTCCCTGCCGGGACCCGCACTGCGCACCTGATCCGGCTTCTGCCTGCTGCCCACTGCACATAGACACAGTAACACACTAAGAGGAGAGCACTGACAGTTTTATACCAGCATATGAAATGAGGGTGCATTCTATACTTCTGTAATAGGATTTTCCCGCTAACTGCATAATGTCAGCCCTAACAGTGTTCTAACTAAGAGTAAATTGTATTAAAATTATTCTGATAAACTATCTGATGTTTAATCATTTTATACTACACAACATAAATAGACAAATGAAAAAAAAGGCAAGTTAATTTGTCCCGGTGCCGTTACTAACCTGCTGCGCTCACCATGTACTTCCATTTCACTACGTAAGCATCTCCCTCGTGAAACTGACCAATGCTCTGCTTGGGCAGTCGGCTGTAGTCAAACTCCAGGATGTGCCAGACATCAACAGAAACCGTGCTGATCTCCAGAGAGCGCATGCAGTCATCCGAGCCGTTATCCACCGGACCGTGTCCTCGACCCACATTCTGACCGTCCAGAACTGTACTGATGGGCGACTGCAGGACCGGCAGCATCAGAGAGGCGCTGTATGCCCGACACTCAGAAAGGGAATCTGTGCCTGGAGACTCCTGAGAAGGGAAAGGAATAAGAAAATGAAAAAATGAGGAAAGAAAAGTTGTCCTTAAATCAAAACAACACCAAATGAACAGCCTTTTTCACTACAATACGCACTGAATTAAACTAAAATATTTTTTTAATATTGTTGTATATTGTGATTACACCTTTAAAAAACCTTTCAGACTCTGCATTTTTTAATAGTGTAGGTATTCAATAATTGGTTCATAATTACAAACAACGATGAAGAAGAATCATTATCATGATCAGTACATTGCTCACAATTCACATCCCTAATACTAAAAAGTCAAAGGATTTTTTCCAGGTTTTCATTGAACCAAAAGCAGATACTGACACATACAGAAACCCACCTTCTGCTGAAAAGGGTGCTCGATTACATTTTTAGGTGACAGTCTAGAAGCATCTTTCCAGTCCAGGAACTTCTCTTTAAAAAGGCATGTTTCATTATGTTCGGTCAGTCTGCCAAATATGGCCCAGTCTGGGCGTCCTTGACCTTTCCTAAAAAGTAACCACACATCGTATTTAGTGTGTGTGAAACTTAATATAACCAATTGAAGTAAACTCCTGCGAACCTCGGTATGAGTGTGTTGTGTCCTCCAGGGTCCAGAGGGTTGATGTCACAGTTTGTATAATCAAACGTCCCATTCCAAAGATGCTTGGCCAGCTGAAACGCCACCTTTCTCTGTGCCAGTGTGACATCTTTACCATGCCACACATACACTTCACTACCGAAATCAAACACTACCACCTAACATGAACAAGACAGCCAAGAAAAACAAATATTCATGATTCACATATATTCAAATTAAATGTTGTACAAAATGAGGAAAAAGTTATTAAAATGTCAAAATATTCAAAATATTTAATTCTCAGTTGCATTATATAAATCATACTAATAAACAGTTAGATAAATAGTTTATTATTAATATTTAAATAATTATAATAGTAAACATACAGTTAGCGCAAAATGCAAAGAATGCTAAAATGTTTTAATGAAAACATGAAAATGCATGAAGATATCACAATATCTAAAACTTCAAAAAGTCAGAAAATATGACCTCTTTGGATCCCAAAAGTGAACTACGAGGCACTTTTCCCCAGAAATCATCATCAGGAAGCAGTTTATCATCCACAAGACGGAAGATACAGTTTGTCTCCACGATGGCATTCTCAAACATCTCATCCTCGTCTGGAGACCCGGCCGCTGTGATTACACACACACACACATACACACACAGAATAATATTATTAATTTCAATTCAGATAATAGCACATAAATGCTATCTATTTTAGGGTACATACAGTGGTAGTTGGCAGGTCCTCCCAGGATCTTCCAGAACTCAGTAGCTGCAGGGCTTTGAGCATTCACTCCTTCTTCGATCGTTTCTACCAGTGATGCTCGACAACCCACATCGTGGTTCAGCTGGATGAAAGTGGCCAGTTCTGATGCCTGGATGTCAAATGGAACAACATAGCAGTGAAGTACAAAGCTATATGATGATATGAAGAATAGCGTGCAAAAGTCAGATGGTACCTTGGCTCTTTCAATGACATTTGCAAACTCTCCGATCCAAACGAAGCAATGCTCAGGCGTAACCAGTAGAAAACAGTCACCGCTGTTTAGAGAGGACACTCTAGGCTCCACTAGTCTGGTCTGGACATGACGCCGACCTGGAGAACATTCATGCACATACAGTTTAACACACACAACCACTAAAACACATACTGCTGCAGTAAAATTACAATTTATATCATATTTTGTGCCTTCTGTGGGTATTATACTGTGTGTCAGGCTTAATGCTAGTTAAGTGATTTTTCTGTTTTCACAGAAAGCCAATCAGAACACATTTGATGTTTGGAGTAATAGGATTTTACTGTGGGCGGGGCTTTCCAGCTTAATGTGACAGAAAAAACCTTTCCATGGATCACATTATCACATCATGCCTGGTTTGGAGACAGTGTTGGAGAACTACAGACTGACCTTTGACCTGCATGAGCATGAGTTTTTTGTAGGGTGCTGCGCTGTTATTGGTCATCTGCTCTGAGACGCTGACACTGCGTAGACTCACGCTGCTGTAGCTCTCTTTACTGGCCAAACCAGCCAGAGCTGCGTCTGACAAACTGGTGCTCTTGCTCACTGGAAAACATGTTAAACAACATTTTTACAACAGAAAATTAAGTAGATTTTAATCATCTTATTTTGTTAGCAATTGTATTCATGTAAATGCAAATTGTCAAAGCACAAACTAATTTTTTGTATGTTCTGCTTGCTGAACAGCAGTATTTATAAATGATTTCTAACTCATTTTTTTCCATTTTTTGTATAAAAAAATAGTTTTGACTAATTTTACATCCCTTTCACTTTTTTCCCTTTTCTTTCCTTCATATGTTGTTCTCAATAAAAAAAAATATTTATGAATCAAGCAGTGTTATTTTAGTATTATTTATATTAGCATTACATATTACACTACTTAATATTTAGAAAAATTATACTTTTCATTTTAATTTTAGTTTAAGTTTTTGTTTAAGATTAATTTTATTATTTTAATATTTTATTTAGCTTTATTATATTTTTATTTCAATTTTAGTTTTAGCAATTTTAACACTTCAAGCCAAACTGTAATCATTGTTTTTCAGTTATTTATCAAGGGGGAATTTAATTTTTAGCTTCATTTCAATTGCTGAAAATATTTTTAGTTAAGAATGATAACAGTGAACTGAAGCACATTTCCATTCATTGCATTGTCTACTCACTTTTCTCCTGTTTAATTCTCTTGGTTTCTAGCTGACCAACGTTCAGTCTTTCCTCGGTGTACTCCTGTCGGATGTCTTCTCTTGCAGCGAGAATCTTTAAGGGGTTCCTGGAGGCCTGGACGTTACGGGAGGGACGAACGGCCCGCTTGTGCTGCACCATCGCCGATGTCAAGCTAGGAGCAAAAGAGAGGCCAAAAGTCAGAGAAAGTGCAATAAGTAGCTTTAAATGAAGTTTAGAGCCAAACGTTGCATTAAAGATTAATGAAGCAGAAAAACAACTGTCGCTAAAAAAAACAACAACTTAAAAATATATATATATAAAATAAAAAGAAATATTTTACAAAAAATATTTAAATATTTTTAAATCTAAAAATAAATGCTTGTACACATATTAAAGAAACTGAAAATCTTACGTTGGAGTTTGTTTTCCAAAGATGGTATCAAAGTCCTCATCCAGATGCATCCTGCTGCTCATGCTGCGGGGAATATCTGTCATGTGGCGGTAAAATTTTGAAAAGATCTCATCATCCAGTCGCATCACTTCCTTCACAGCTTTTTCTGTCACCGTCAAAGTCGTCTCCTGCAAACCTGATACTGAGAGGAAGGAAGGGATTGAGATGGCAGTGCAATAGAAAGAAATGGCAACACACAGAAAGTCATGAAGGTTTAATTAAAAGCTCCATTATCAGGTCACTGTAACAACTAATGAAAACTTTTTGAATTTTTCAAAGATTTTGACACCTAATGATGCAATTATGATGTCTACTTTTACCTCAACAATGGGCTCATATCATAATCTAAAAAAAATACAAAAAAATAAAAATACAAGAAAGCGAAGAGATTTTGCATCAACTCACCTTTACTGTTCAAACGCCCTAAAAACGTCTCCAGCTTTTCCAGCTTCTTATCAGACTCCATCTCTGCTCTGGCCTCAATTTCTGCAGCACATCAGGATTTTGCCCCAGTTATTATGGTGCAACAACAAATTCTCTCAAACTTTGTGTCTTCCAAAGAGGAATATCTTCTTTCGTGAAGTGTGTGTTTGTCTAACATACCTTCCTGTGGCACACTGCTCTTCAGTTTAGCAGAGACTGGAGACAGAATAGGGCTGATCACTGCAGATGAGGCAGCCAGACCTGTCAGGGAAGCAGACAGGCAAAAACATTAGTACGCTACCCATGTAATGCTATTCTTTGTAATTAAAAAATCTAAATTCAAATGTATACATAAATTGTATGAAAGTTTAACAAACATATATAATTCGGTTGCTTAAATAATAATGACTATTATACATTTGTACCATGATTTACAGAAGGCAACCAGTAAAATGTCATTCAGTGTAACAATAGATTATATAGCAAAACTCTTATCAACAAGAATCATCTTAGACTATTTAATGATTATAGTTCAGCCCCACCAAAACTAATTAACTGGAATTTTAAAACTTTATATTTGCCACCATCCTTCAAACTTTAATAATTTAAAATATAATAAAATTTAGTATGATTGCCTTTTCTTTTACAGGACAGAATATGTTGTTTCATTTTGACATTACTATATATGGAACATTATTTCACCCATATTTTGACATTTTACCAAAGTTATTTGAAACATCAAGTAGACACTTTACTTGTATTTAATATGCTTTCTATGTATATAAAATCACTTTTTTATTTAATTTGATGCAGACACCAAAATGGGACGTCTCGTCTCGTACCTAAGTAGATGTTTATATACATTTTTTTATATACAGTTTTTATTTTTAACTATTTTTAAATGTTCATTTTTCACTTCAATTTAAGTTAGTTTCACTTAAAACAATTTTTTTGTTTGTTTATTCTTCAATATGTATAATTTCTTTAGTGTTATTATTTTGAGAGCATTTTTACAGGATTTTATTTTAGTTAGGTTTGAAGCCAAAAAGTATTTTAATCTCAGATTTGTCCAGTTATTTTTTCTTAAACTAATGAACATTTAACCAAAGCTTTTACACATTTAAAGGATAATAACCCTGATATTTAGGTTTGCACATCCTAACCTTTTTTCACCATCCTGGCAGCCACAGTGTACTGGCTGGAGTCATTGGCCACGCCCTTCCCTGTGCTCTGCCACGCCTCCTCCCTCGTAGAGATCATTTGCTTCCTTTCTTCAATAGACATCTGCCCCTCCCCCTCTTCAAGCTTCTGATTACATGAGACAAAACAGATATGATGGCTATAGATCATTCTGATGTTTACCGGAAGACCAGCAACTTGGACATAATGGACCGATAATTTACACGAGAAGGTCATCAGCTCAAACTCAAATTGTACAGCCCATGTCAAAAGTGCTTTTAAATCATTAGAATATGACTATCCTCTTTGCTGTTCATACAGTACTGAAAATCTGCCAGTCAACAGCAAAATCCAAAAATGCAGTAATCCTTACTCAGTGCACTGCATTTCCATCTAAATTAGATTTAAGTATTTATGCCACCAATGCTTAATGAATGCATTTGCCCTGAGTAAATCTACAGAAATTTGGCTCTGCTGCCTGTTTCAGTCAGAGAAATACATGTTTTGTACTATCATCCACAGTGAACCGAAGTATAAATTATGCAAACTAATAATACAAGCCTATTATTAACTAAATAATAGTTATGTTGGAATTGAAATGGTTCCAAAATGCACACGCTCTTTCTTACCTGGCCTTGTTCTACATATTGGCATTTTGGGGTAGATGGGAGAGGAGGAGGAGAGTAAGTAGAAGAAAAGACAGGCTCCTGCAGACAGGAGAAGGGGGAAACAGGAAGTAGACAGAAGAAAACAGTGAATGAAAGAATGAGGGACAATGATTACAGGGGGTAGATATGAATGGAAGAAGAATATAATTCACAGATGTCAGAATAAATGAGGGAAAAAGGCAAAAGGAAAATCTGGACTAGTGGTTCTCAACTGGTTTTGCATTGGATATCAGGCGGCAACTAACACGGCACCAAAATTGGTTATTGTACAAAAATTGAAATCTAACAAGACTATTATGAACTACCAAGACTCAAACATATTAACATGATATAAGCTGATAACATAAACTGACTTTTTTGATTTCTATACATCATAAAGGTTTCATGTTCTTGGTTAGCCATTTTATTAATCATATTTTACATTTGTTTCTGCTGACCATAATGGTATCACAACAGACCAGTCACCTATTTTTGAGATGTGACCCATCAGTTGAGAAACACAGATCTGGTCCATCTAGAAAAGCAAGGAGCCTCATCTATAATGTTAAGTGAATTCACTACAGCATGTTCCTAAACATTTAAACAACAGTACAGTTTTAGAGAAATGCAAATATTAACTTGCTATAGCCACCTTATTTGTTAACATTAGTTCATGCATTAGCTAACAAACTAACAATTAGCTATGCATTTTATACAACACTTATTCTTTGTAAAAGCTAGCTAATAAAAACACAATTATTAACTGTTCATGTTAGTTCACATTAGCTCACTAATTATGTTAACATAACTTTTACTTTTAAAAATGTTTGCAAATGTCAAAATTAACCAAAAATATTAAATGCTGTTCAAGTGTTATGCTAAATGAAACCTTATTGTAAAGTGTTACCAACTGAAATGTGTAAAATATTTTACAGTGAGCTATAAAATGAGGTTAATTTAGAAGATAAGCCAAGTAGAGTTTAAGTCCTTTAAGAAAAAGCCAATCAAATTGCAGTTTGCAATAGCAGGCCAGCCAGTCTTCTTGCAGCTAAAGCCAAACTTGTCTAAGACGGACACTGATGTAGGCGCTTACCCAGAGCTGCTCAGATAACGTGAACTCTCTGATAACAGTCTCGTCCTAAACACACAGGAGATGCATGTGTGTGCATGTGTGTGAGGTTCGAAGAGCTAAAATGCTACATGATACCCATTCGGTGTGCAAGACCTGGCCTTTAAGATTAGGATAAACTGAAAACCCTTAATTCCTTTAACCTTTGCACTTGCTGAATTGAGAGTAACACAATAACTCAGGAACGCACAGGTTTCTATATAAAACTCTGTGAACGCTGAAAATTACACAGCGTCTGAAAAGATGAATACCACACATTTTACTACACCACGCTGTGAAATGACTCATCAGACTGTGTAAAGTACAGGTTTCAGGACTAGGCAGTCAATTCACAGCTTTGCCTACAGGATTAAATGAAGGTGTTACTATTCACAAATTAGTATAACACATCTGATTCACGGTTTTGATTTGGTTAGAATAGTTCACCAAAAATGAAAATTCACTTTAAGCACTTTACTGTCTTCCAAGGAACACAAAGGATGATTTTTAAAAGAATATCTGAGAATATCCATTTCAAGTCCTTATGGCACCATTAGAGATGTTGCATTCACATGTCATTCTTACGTCACTCTATACCAGGGTTCCCCAAATCTTTCCCTGGAGGGCCAATCTGCTGCAGAAATTAGCTCCAACCCTGATCAAACTCACCTACCTGTGATTTTCTAATGATCTTGAACAGTGGTTCTCAAACCTGTCCTGGGGACCCCCAACCACAGCATATTTTGTATGTCTCCTTCAATTAACACACCTGATTCAACTCATCAGCTCATTAGTGGAGATACAAAATGCGTGGTGGCTGGGGGTCCCCAGGACAGGTTTGAGAACCACTGATCTTGAAGACTCTGATTAGCATGCTCAGGTGTGTTTGATTAGGGTTAGAGCTAAACTCTGCAGGAGTGGGCCAGATTTGAGGATGCCTGCTCTATACATTACAAAGAATTAAATGAAACATGTGCTTTTTGTAATTTCACAGCTTGATAGCACCAGTCCCCATTAAATGTCATCAGAGATGTAAAGTATTTAAGCAATAGTACTAAAGTATTATTTTAGAGAATTTGTCCTTTACAACAGTACCGTTAAAACTGAATACTTAATACTCGTTTACAATTTCATGCAGACTTAAACGTACAAAATACATGTCATCAGGACTTAAATCTTTCCTCAATGAAAATACTTATTTCTTGTAATGAGCCAATAAATCATGCTCGCATAAATTTAAATAATTTTATTAAAATAAATATCTGTTTCCCACTGTCAATAAGAAAACAAACAATGAGAAAACAGATTTTTTTTTTGACAGGTTTCTTAAAAAAAAAAAAAAAGCATAAAAAAATACTAAAAGGGGAAAAAATTCTCTACTGTTTTTGTCAATTTAGAAAAGCCAAGAATATATATTTTTTGCCATGTACTTTGAGTACAATTTTTGACTCTTTGTACTTGCCTAATTACACCCCTGTATATAATTATACGAAAACCAACGACAATATGAAAACTGCAGTTAAAGAGTATTATTTCATATGAATATAAAAAGTGAATTTATGGAAAGAACATTACAACACTACATTAGTGTTTCACATCATAGTCACCACTGTCTATTTATAGACATCACACTGGTTATTACTTGCACCCAGACATGTAGAAACTATTATAATAGTGGGTAGCAGGTGGGGACACATAAGACAACTGTGGGAACACTTCACTTAAAGCCTTTATATATAATGCATTATAAAAAGAAATGCATTCATTTTGCCTTGTAACCCCTGTGATGCATTGCTAGGTGTTGCTAGGCTACAGATACTTACCTTTTTCTTAAAGCCTTGCTCCTCCATTATTTGACTACTATTCTCGCTTACAGCCACCACTTCCTGTTTAACTTCCTGTTTCTTGTTGATCCTGTTTTTCCAATCTTCCTCTCCACTCTTCTTCAACATGACTAACCTGAGAAAAGCAAGTATCAAACGCTTCACTCCATTTTGAACAGACCTTTACACTGTAGATGTGAAGCTCATGCAGATATACTGTAAAAGTGACAGAAATTACAACAGAATAGTGTTTGTTGTACAAAACACTTTTTCGGAAATCCCACCAAATACTACAGCATGCAAGATTCTTCACAATTCAGCTCTCTCATGTGACTTTGTCATGGTTTGTTGCCTCTATCTCTCTGTCTGTACTCATTTCATCCTGCCCTGTGGGGAAGGCTGGGAGATCTAAAATAGTGCTGTCCGCATTATCAGCGCTCACCGAGAGCAGAGATGACCCAATTTCATTTATAAGACAAGACAGAAGGAGAACAGCTCCAGTCAACCTGCAACATCTAAAGCATCAGCACACTCCAATACATGTTCCATTGTTTCTTACACTGCAATATAACATAAGTGTGCTTTTAACATGCTGTTCATCTGGTATATCTTTCATATACACATCCTGACACATAAGATTTCCGTTTTAAAATTTTTCTTTTGAACTATCTAAAGACTACTGTTGAGCCCTGGACAATCATTTTGTAAGGTTTATTACTTTAAGTGCCCCTATTATGGAGTTTTGAAAATTACCTTTCATGCAGTGTGTAACACAGCTCCAAGTGAATGAAAACATCCAAGTTTTAAATCTGAAAGTGCACAGTGTATAAAGTTATTGTCTCTCAAATGAGAGTCGACCGAATCAAACAAGTCATTTTTAAAACGAATCCCAAGCTGTTTCATGTTGACGTCAACATGAAATATTAGCATATTGCCCGCACACTTGATTTTTGCGTTGGTCTAAATGAAAATGCACATTCATTCTTTGCCACTAGGTGCTGCTTTTAGAGCGTTAAAAACTCACAAACACTACTTTAAATTAAATCGACCAATCACCGCAGCATGATTAGTCACGAAAAGGAGGGGTTTGGAAAAATTAATTGTTAAATGAATCGTTTTAGAGTCGTTGAGCAAATAAGGTAAAAAATAAATGCATAAGAAAATGAAAGTGTTTTTTGACCTTGCATGCATGTCAACCTGTTGTTATGGACTCCCAAAACCAAAATACGAACCTTTCATAACCCATAGTAGGGGCACTTTAATAAAAAACTTTTTTTTTTTATAGTAATAAATAGGATTTTAACTTCCAAAATTTGATCCTATTATGGTGTATTTTGTGTGAATTACTATAAATGGGATTTGCCGACTGTATGTAATGTATGCTGACTTACAACGTAAAAGGGAAGTAATCTGCACACACCTCTCTTTGATTGACATAGATGTCATGGCCTCTGGATCTTCGTGGATCTCTGGCTTTTGGTCTTTTTTGGAGACGACAAGACCAGACGGGCCGTATTTTCCCAGGATCTCTTCTTGGGGCTGTGCTGGAGGTGGTATGAAGCACTGGGGTTTTGGCTGGGTTTGAGGGGGTATTTTGGTTTGAGGGGGAATATAGGCATGTGCCTGATTTGGAAGGAAGGACTGAGGTTTGGGCTGGGTCTGCGGCGGGACTCTGGGTTGCACCTGCCGCTGGGGTTCAGGGAACAGCTGGGTTTGCCATGGAGGAGCCTGAGACTCAACGTGGATGTGAGGCTGAGAGTCAGAAATGAGGTGTGTTTGCGGTTTGGCCTGTGTCTGTGGTGGTGTTGGTGGGCTGTAGGGTTGTGTTTGAGGTCGAGCGTGGGTTGGTGTGTAGATTTGAGGGAGCTGTGCTGGTTTTTGTTGAGGCTGCGGAGGAGTGTAGGACTGGGCTTGCTGGAGGTAAGTGAGAGTGTTTGAGGTGTGTGAAGAACTTCTCGATGAGACCGCAGCTGTGCTCACAGTCCTCAAGGGAACACTGGGATCAGAGACATCTAGAGAAACACATTGAGATCCAGCATGACAGCAAACACGCATACAAAGACTTACAGGGTCAATCCCACAAGAGCTGTCAGAAACATGTCTATTTCTCCACAAAAAGAGATAAATATTTAGCATAAAGTAAAATTAAGCATATTTTTTTAGGACTTTTAAGATCAGTTTGTATTGTATTGTTTTTAAAACCATGCTGATTTTATACTGATTTACTTGAATAAAAATCATTGTACTTCAATATTTTTACTTTAATAGAATACATGTTTTATAGGTTTGAGAATCTAATCAGAATCATTACTCAAAAGAAGAGAATTATGGCAATGAGAATTTTAAACAAAACAAAATGAAATAAAATATGGGGAATGAGGTAAAATTACAAATTGGACATGACATCCTTGACAGAACTCATGAGACTGCCCCTTTAACCAGAGGCAATATATCAGTACTAATTAAATCAGACGCAATCAAAAACAAACACTAAAAAAAAGCCCAACACTAATATACCATTCAAATATTTACATCAATCGATCCAGTTAATAATAGACAAATGTGTGTAGCTATTCAGTGCACCAGATACAGAAAAGAAATGCATTACACATCACACACAGAATCGTGTTTATCACAGAGTTCAATCAATGTCTGACACACATGAACAGACAACAGCCTAAAGAACCACTGCCACACAAAACACACATGCACAATGTTAAAAACACCCTTTATTCTGTGAAAGCCTCTGTCGCATTCTACCATCACGGCTGTCCTTTAACATGTGGCAAATGTGAACCTAATAACCCACTGTGTTTTTTTTTTCCTGTAGGCTGACTGCATGCCTATCAGTGTGTACTGAGACACACTTGCAGTCGTCTTACCGCTCCCGTCTTTCATTCATTTCCCTCTTTACTACGGAACAATTCACACACATGCCTATTGCTTCCAGGCAAATGGATAGTAACAGCTTTGGCGGGGAGCGCAAACAAAAGCCACAGAGCCACTTCTGCACGATTCATTTCGGCATCATTAGTTTTGCGCAACAGACAAAGAGAGCTGCATGCTTGATGTATGATAAATTATGCTAATCACATTCGACTCGAGCAGCATGTAGGCTGGAGGTCGTTTAACCCAGTTAACCCAATCAGTGCAGCATGTGTGTGATTGTGTGCACAGAGACAATAGACACAGCTGATTGGTTTGCACAGCATCTAAACCCCTTTTCTTTTTCGTTCTATCTATTCTTACCTGAGACAACGGCTCTAGTACTGCTTCCTCTTGCCGTCTGATGGGCGTCTGGCGAGAGGTAGCCTCCCTGCAAGACGGGTGTACCCTCTTTCTCCCTCTCCCGTGGGCCGCTCAGCTCTGCATCTCCCCTGCCATGAGGGGGTGTGTGTCTGAGTGCATGTGTGCGCGGAGGGGAAGTCGCACTGGGGAGCTCTGTGTCTCTCTCCTCTCTGCTTAAATACACTAGTCTTCCTCTCCGCCCACTCTCGTCGGCCACACCCTTGCCGTACGCCGATTGGCCGGGCTGCTCTGTGGGGGGCGGGGACTGAACATCAGGTGTGGGTTTTTCCCCATTCTCTGTAAGACTGAAGTATCGAACTCCTCTCTCATAAGCTGGAAGCTGAGCAGAGACCGCCTGATTGGATGAGGCCTGAGTGGTGGGCAGAGCCATGGAGATCCCCATGCGAACATCTGCGGTCATTGATGGGGAAGCACTTGTCACCGTGGCAACAGAGGCCTGGGCGGTGACCGCGGTAACAGAGCGGACCAGTGATGCAGAGAGAGGCTCCAACTTCACACTTCCATTTTGCAGCTGGAGAGAAAGAAAGAATAATTATATTTACAGACGGTGTTCGCATTTAAAGAGCCCAAAGGTCATATGCAGGACGCATGATTCAGAGGCAGCTTGCAGAGATCAGATGTGCTTTGGCATACCAAACAACCTCATCGGTAAACTTCTCAGACATGCAACAAACCTGATTTTTTTTACACCACTAATCATCATCATCAAGGTCTGTTTAAAACACAATTCTAATCCCACGTTCTTGAGAAAAACTGTCTCTCATAGCAAGCACAGAATTGCCTATTTAAAGGAATAGTTCACCAAGAAAATTGTGTTTGGTCATCATTCCATTCCAAATCTCTAAAAAGAATGTCTTTTTCTGTAGAATATAAAAGGAGTTATTGTGCAGAATGTCCTGGCTGCTTTTTCACCCCCATGAGTGTAAGTGAATGGGGCTGTTGAGCTTCAATATAACTTTACCAAATATGCAGTATATATACAGTAAATATACTTTAATGTAATTTCTATTGAAACGTGTATGTTGTGTATTTAAATATATTTATAATTACACGTTTGTAATTATGAAGTTGCAATTTAGAACATTTAAATGAATTTAAATTTGAACTTAAACAAATTTAACATCAAATAACATTACAGTTTAAATCAATCAAGTACTTCACATGCTTCAGCATGTCATTTCTTTAAAGCACAACAAAAGATTAGTACATTTTATTAAAATGTACTTTACAACTTTTGCAGGAGAACCTTTGACATTATTATAAAGTGCACTTAAAAAAAAAAAGGTTTACATTAGTTATGAAAGTGTACTCTTCAAGTACTCTTAAGTGGCCTTTTATTTCAATAATATTATCATCTATAAGTAGTTTTTCAAAAATATACTTTTAAGACTTGAAGTACAATACAGTTAAGTGTACTCCTTTTTTTTTGCTATATTCCATACCATCTGAAGCCATATGGCCTTGCATGAGGAAAAGACTAAACTTTGGAGCCTTACAGCCGCTGTTTTCCATATGCTTTTGCTGTGTAAAGACAAATCAGCGTAAACATTCTGCCAAACATCTCATTCATTAAAAAAAAAAGTTTGAAATATATGAATAAATGGCTATTTTAATTTTGGGGTAAACTGTCCCTTTAATAATTTAACACCGGCACAGAGAAATGCAGAAATTAAACAGGTCAGTCTCTTAAAATAAAGTAATGAAACGGTTATAATGCAACTCAGCAGTAGCAAATATCCAGTTGGAAATGCAACATTGTTGGGGCCACAGCAATTAACCAATCAGCAGCTGCTGCCAAGGCAAAGCTCTCACTGATCAGCCAATCAAAAGCCTCGGTCCAGAGTGTCTTACTTGCTCGCTCTGAGGGGGGCCAACAGAATCATTAGTCACAGTGGGATGATCTGTGAAACCGGACAGATCTACGTCTTTTGTAAGTTCCTGTGAATGGCACAATGTCTCTAGAGTCAACTACAACTGCTAAATGATCTCTCTTTAATAACGTCTATCTAAATGTAAAGGCCACATTTTCTAGACCACTCGTGACACTAAACTTAAATGTAAAAATTATAATAGTCTCTAAATACAGTGAACTAGCACACAGGTAAAAAGAGGGAGACCTCACCTGATCAACCTCGCCCTGGGTGATAGGTTGAGTCTGAAAGCGGGCGTTGGCTCTACGCTGGCGCGTGTCAGGACGAGGTCCGTTTGCTGATTGGCCAGAGGTTTGTGACAAGCGATTGAATAATGCCATCTTCTCAGAAAGGCTTAGTGTTGATAAGTCTGGCTCCTCGGGACCCAAATCCTCTTCTCTCAGAACCGCTTCCTTCGAAACCCCTTCTTTCTCCTGCTCATGGTGGGTCAATCCATGTGCTGATGATGCCTGCAGACTGAGAGGAGAATCACAGGTTGCTATACTATAATAAAGTTCTGCACACAGAGTGACCGAGACCAGTCCGGCTGCTAACAAAACCTCAAAAAATACATCTTAAATAATTATATTAAGTATTCCAGTGAGTAAGTAATCCAGTTTATTCATTTGTTTATATAAATCTGTGTCTTTGAGATTAAGTCATCAGACCTGAGGGCAATGACGACACATTTTATACAGTCAGCTAAATAAATGACTTATATTTTTCTATTAAAACAAAAACAACTAAATATACTACATAGTTGTATAAAGATACTTAGATACTAATGCATTAAAAATTGTGCAAAAGTGTCAAACTTTAATTCTTTAATTGTACAGTCAGTGGCAAGAACTTAAGACAACATGTGCAAGAATGGTTCTTGGTAAAAAGGGGGGGGGGGGGGGGGGGGCGTTTTATACTCGTGTTTACACAGAGAACTTGCTGATCTCATATTATGGTGAAATTGAGCACTTCGAGGAGATGAGATGGTAACTGTGTTATAAGTAGACTGAATCAGTGAGAGTCTGTTGTTTCAATCAGATCATTTCACCCTAATAAACACACACAGTTCAACTCACTACCTGGCCAAAATTCCAGTCCACATTCTCAGTAAAAAAAAAAAAAACAACAAAAAAAAACATAGGACTCACATATATTGGTGTTGTGCTTTTGTACTTGTAATTTAATTTAATTGATTTGCTCTCTCTTTGCCTTTTTAGTTTAAGTGAATCTCTCACCCTCGGTCACCCTCATAAAACTGATTACAGACGAGTGATACCTCTGACATTTCAAAAGCACAGAGAATGCCAAATGTGTTTTGCTACTTACCATGTGACTGTTTACAGCTAATCTGGGTGACCACGCGCTAATGTAGACACCCAAAACATCAGCACATGCTCACACACATTAAAATACACTTACTTTTTCATACACACAGGCACTAGCACAGATTTCAAAATCACAGAACTGCATAACCCCATAATTGCATGCCAGACATTCAGTTTTCACACTTCCAACAACAATTTACAACAGAACGTACAATTCACCAGCAGATGGCACACTGGCACAAAGATTCCCACAGAGACTTGCAACATTTTGAGAACCGATTAATCTGATGCACCAGTCAATGAATGAAAAGGGCAATTTGTCTCTTTCTTCTAAGTATGGTTTGAATTCTCTATTAATATGCAATCATGCAGTCAAAAGAACACACTGTTCCGTTTCCATAAAAAGTCCAAGTCAAGCAATGAACAAATTTAGAAACAGCATGCAGCCCAAGACAACAAGGCCTATATTCTCATATACACAAAATAAAATGAAGCATTCAAATGATACCTGAAACTAGTCATGGAAGTGCTGACTACAGCAGGACTGGGGATTCTGGGAGCAGTGGTTTGAATAGTGATGACTTGGGAAGGGGGAGCGGGGGAACTTTACAGGAGGACAAAAACAAAAAGTAATGTAGAGTGAAGTAAACAAGAATCAGTGCAAACGTAGGGGAGTATAAGCAATCATAAAAACATCAGGGTCAATGTAAAAAAAAAAATCAGCATCAAATAAGTGATTATGGGAATGAGAGTAGACAACGATGTGTTTATCCCTTAAAAGAATAATTCACCCACAATGAAAATTCTATCACTGTTTACTCTCCCTCATGTTGTTCTACACCCGTATGCAGTCATTTTTCCAAAAACACAAAAATTTCATGCTGCTCTTTTACAAACATTCAAAGTTCCTAATGACCACAAGCTCCAAAAACAAAAACTCTACCAAAGTAGACCATGTGAGCTTTATGAATTCATACAAAATACAATACAAACTTCAAGTCATTATTTTTTAATAATTCTTGCGTCATCAGAATTCTCTTTGTGTTCCACAGAAAATACAACAACGTGAAGGTAAGTCCACAGAATGTGTCACTTCTTGCCAAACATTTTTTAATTGTAGTGAAGAGATTCATTTAATGATATGAAAGCTAAATCCTTTACATAACCAAAAGTAGGAAATGACTTACGTAGCAGCAATGACAACCTCCTCTGTCGTGACCGGCTGTGTCCGTGAACGATCCTGCATTCGTCTGAGTCTCCTCTCAACCGCAGCATTGCGTGATCGAGGTTTGGGGACACCTCCCTCTGAAGTCTTCTCCAACTCCTGCAAGAAGACGTCAAAAAAAGTTTGGTTATTATCCAAATTTATTGGCACTTTTATGCTATATATATTCTGTACGTGTTTTTGTAATCATTAGTTTCATGTGATTTCATATAAGAAGTTATGTATGCTACAGAGATTTGATACCCTGAAAAGAGACCTCTTGGCTGCCACGCTCATTTTAGCTAGTTCGTCCATTTTTTCTTCATCCACTAGACAAAAAATGAAGGTTAAACTTAAGTTACTGAATATACAGTTTATAGAACGGTTGTGTAAAAGAATGACTATGGCCTAATCACAGCTGAAGATATTTGGTTTGTTTGATATTGCTTAAATTTTGACTCACATTCTGCATGTTGAACCTCTGGACTAAGACGGGACCTGAAGATAAAAGTAGAAGAACAAAAATAATTGGACCCCGAGGAATCAAGTGTTATGGTATGATGACTAAATAAAATAAAAAATCAACTACATAGCTAGAACAAATGCACATTATAGATACTAACTTTCTAAAAAAAAATTGCTTTCATATCCAAATTCAGATAAGAATTATATTTATTAACAGACTGTGGGATACTGGAGTATAAAACAATGACAATTTACCACTATTGATCACAAAATTAGTGGTTTCAGTAAAACATCTGACTTCCTGTTTCATTATACCTATCAGACTCCAGGATTTCGGCTGATGTGATTGGCTGGGTTCTAAACCTCTCAGATGACTTCCTGTCATCTCCTGGGGAAATGTAACGTCTGGGCCGACGTGCTCCTCTCTCCCGGTCACTGTTGACAACTGGATCAATCTCCATGGAAACTTGGTCTCCTTTAGACTCCCTTTGTTAGACAGGAAAGATTATCTTAAAATACACGCTTTTCAGAATTTGTTTAGTACCGAGCTTCTAAAGCAACGTTTGTAGAATAGAAACATCTGTAAAAAAAACAAACAAAAAAAAGGTCTCAGGGCACTTTGGGGGCTCCACAGTTGAGACTGAACTTTAAAAATACAGAATTCTGAAACAAAGCTAATTTAGATAAATCAGTCTGGATTATCCCAATTCCCCCAAATTTTAGAGCAATACATCCAATCAATCAAGAAATCACACAATAAATTTTATTTAGCAATGACAATCATGCATTTGATGAAGAAAATCAAATTTCTTCACGCAATGTCAAGGTAAGGTTAAGATCAAGCTGTTTGTACCATGGCATCCAATCTACAAAATCTCATCCTGATGCCAATATAGTTAAAGGAGATTAAGTGATTTAAATGCAAAGTCATTGTTGAAGCCAACACTCCTCCATTCAGACTGAGCTGCTTGGATGACAAGTGACAAAGTTTCAGCAATAACAGATTAAACCTTTAAATGATGAGCAGCACACAAGTGATTGCATATGATTAAAAAAAGGCAGAATTTCACATCCAACTGTTGGGATTATTACTTGGAGGTTAGTGGGTTTAATCATCATGTTTGATAAAACTTTGATTTAGCATGCTGACATGCCAGTTCACATACAGCTCAGGTCTGCGTCCAGAAGCATTCTCCAGGTAGGAATGTCTCAGCTTAGCCACAGAAACTCTTGTGTCCAAGGTGCCCATTTCACCATTGGCCACACCACTCGGTTCTCTAGTATGAAGCCCTGTACCCAAACCCATTGCAGACTCTCGACTTGCAGCATGCTCCAGACTTCTCAATGCAGCAGATCGTTGCGTTACTCCAATATCTGACATGGAGCGGATTCGCACCTTTGGCCTCAGATCACCTGAATCCTGGCTCACTCGATGTTGAGCTTGTGGGAGGGAGGAACCTTTCTGCAAGTATCCTCCAACGTCCCCCACCCTATGCTGTGGAAAATGCTGTTCATTGGTTAGCTGTGTAGGAACTGTGTCCATTTCTTCAGGTAGATGCGTGTTTAACCTCTGCTTTCCTTTCTCAGGTCTTTCAAAATTATCATCTGGCTGGCCCAGTCGATGCACTCCTTGCACTTCCCATTCATCCAACTGTCCAATTTTACGTACCCTTCGTTCCTCCCAATCATCTTCTGATTGGCTTATCCTTCTCCGTCTGACATGCCCTTCTTCATTCTCTGACAGATTGATCCGTCTTCTTCTATGTCCTTCTGCCACTTCTTTTTGCAGGAACCTTTGGCTTTCTTTCTGTTCCTCTACCTCTTGACCGATTTTCTGATCACCATGTACCAGTGGTTCAACAGACTGTACAGTGTGGCGTTGTCTTCGATCAACTTTCCATTCTCCTTTGAATTCATCAACTTTCCTGACACCTCCTTGTTCTATCCCCTCTAACCGGTGAGTGCTCCAATTATCTTGACCCTCCTCCTTTTTATTACCAGCTACTTGCTTGTTTTCTTCTCTTTGACCAATCTTCCTTAAACCACGTCCCACATCTTCTTTCCAACTATACTTTGTGCCACTATCTACCTCTCTTTCTTCAGATTGACTGGTCCTTCGGTCATTGTGCTGTTCTCGGTCTTTTTGTAGACCAATTACCTTTTCACCTGCTATTGTTCCCTCCTCCATCTGAGCAATTCCTCTTCCAGTAGGCTCTTTCCTTTCTTCCAACTGATGCAACTTTCTTCCACCTCTCTCCTCTACGTCCTCTGACTGACTGATCCTTCTGATTCTCCGACTTTCCAAACCTTCATCTGTTTGTCCACGCATGGGATCATCCACACTCTTTTGCCTGCGGCGGATCTCTGAGGGTAGCACAGCCTTTCTGCTCTTAAGTAACCCTTCTGAAGCCGGATTCACTCTGGATGCTGATCGACCTTCTCTCTGAATGGGCTGAATGTGATCAGCACTAGCCCTTGGTCTAGTCTCTTCACCCTCTTTGTCAGCAGGTGTCAAACTAGGTATGGGCAAGCGTCCTTTGGGATCCAGTGTCTCAGACTTACTAAGTGAAGGTCCAGGCACAGGGTGAGCTTCATGAGCATTGGAAGATGAAGATAGATGGCTAGATGTGTGGGATGGAGCCAAGTGAACAATTTGTCCATATGCTGGAGGCAGTGCCTGGACTGAACCATACTGCAGAGGTTGGCTGTGACCATAATGCCCATGTGACAGACGTGAATGCATGGTGTGTTCATGTAGAGGCTTCTGAGTAGGTGCATGTGCTTGAGCTGGTTGTCGAGTGTCCCGATCCAAAGGCACTGGTTGAAGGATAGCCCGATACTTTTGTACAGGTGGTGGGGCATCTCTGGGACCAGCCAATGGCTGCTGGAGATCTTTGTATGCTGGGTGTGTTTGTTGTAAAGGTCTGTGCATTTGTAATGGTTCTTGAGCATCTTGTCTATTTCGCTTTGGTAGGGATTGCTTGATTTTTCCAAATCCAGACTGATGACCCATGGTGCTAGGGTGTATACCAGGACTCTGTTCATAGTTTGGGGGCTCTGCACTTTGGGCACGCTGATGATTTCCAGTTTCACTTGAAACTATGTGCTGAAACGCAGGTGAGTCCATACTGTGAGTGCGCTGGAATCGCGGTCGCTCCGCACTATGTGCCCTTTGTTGACGAGCCTCCTGATTAGGTTGTTGGATTGGGAGTTCAGAGTTCCGTGTTCGTGGTTGGTTTGCAGATTGAGGTCGGGGAGCTAAATATGGAGGGGCAACTTTTGGATGATGTCTGGCAGAGGATGCATCTGGCCCTGAATCAGAACCCCTTCCTGAGATGTCCTCCCTTGTCTGTCTTTCTCTTACTCGTATTCTTCATGAAGGGAGTAAAGAGAGGAATTAACATTCATCCAATTAAAAAACATGACCTACTATCATCCTGAGAGAAAGTGTCATCAAATTTGTTAGAGATTATGATTGATTAAAAAAATTTTGTCCCACGCATCAAGATTAAGAACCACCTCCTCATCTTAGAATATTATAGGGGCTTTCGCACCGTGTAGTTC
Organism: Barbus barbus; assembly: GCF_936440315.1. NCBI lineage: Eukaryota > Metazoa > Chordata > Actinopteri > Cypriniformes > Cyprinidae > Barbus > Barbus barbus. Next base: position 4,012,170 of record NC_136754.1, on the reverse strand, counting down.
TAGGACCTCAGTTCTAGGAACTAACCAGGGGTGCGTTTCCCAAAAGCAACTATGGTCGCAGGTTCCATCGTTACCATTAGAGTTCAATGGAACTTGCTAATAATGCATTTGGGAAACGCACCCCAGTATGGTATTTCCTAGAGAACCTATTTCTCCCTTGGGCTGTTTTCCTGGGTGCATTCGCACCAGCAGCAGGAACTCTGAAGCGGCCGACAGCGACATCTTTATTCGCAGCATTTACAAACATCAACAACCAGTGAATGGAGGACGCCATGATCGGAGCTGTTGTTTTTGTGTGTTTTGTGATAACGAAAATGGAATGTCAACACACAATTTATGTGACAAAGAACATGAAAATCTTACTAAATGTCCCATGACAACTTGCAGTGTTACATATCTTCGAGGATGAGAAAAGAACAATGCTGCAGACAACAGGTAGCTAAATGCTGTTAACGCTGTTTTCCATGTTCGTGGAGTAAATATTTTTACCTGGCTTTTTAAAAATGCTGGTTAGCCGATGTGTCATATGCGTTTGGCCAATCAGCATGTACTTAACGTCACTGGAAGTTCCTACATAACGGTTTTAGACCCTACTCTGAAGTAGGAGCTAATTTAGTTCCCCCAAACAGAGTTCCTAGAACTAAAACGGTTACTAATTCCTGCAGTGTGAACACGCCAAAAAGTGGGTACTTCCACCAATAGTTCTAGGAACTATGAAAAGGTTCCTCTGGTGTGAAAGCCCCTTATGTTTCAATAAATTCTACAGCTAGCTTTTGCCTGACATCAATGTGTTAAACATTCAGGGGGATAAAAAAAAAAAAAAATACCCAACATATTCTCTTTTCAGGAATATATTCTTCAATAGCTGTAAAGCAAAGTCCAGTTATTTGCAACCCTTTTGAAAGACTAATGTAAATACATTAACACATAATAGTGCCTTGGTAACCATTTATGGTTACTTGTAACCATTTATTGGTAATCTCTCAATCAGCAGTGACGCCACGACACACAAATGAGCTCCACCTGTTATATGTTTTTTTAAGTGAAAAATTGAAAAGGAATGAAGCCAGTTCTCATTGTTAGGAGCTGGTCTCTGGTGAAGGGCAAAGGTCAAGGGTTAAAAAAAAAAAAAAAAAACCAGTGGATGGAGGAAGAGGATTAACGAGGGAAATGCCAACATCTGCAATGACTATATATATGGAGAAAGTCAAGGTGATAAAAACTAAAGGGTGCAAATGTATTTTTTTGTGCATGGACTTATGTTGGAAAATGGAGTTAGCGGGTCAACCGGGGAAATTAAGGATTACACTCCCACTCTGATACCTGGATGGCCAGTTGATTTGAGAGTATGATTCACTGTCCGTGTCTCTCCTGAGGGACCACTCACTCTGAGAGAGAGCTGCCAAGCTAAAGAACACAGAGGCCCAGACCCTAGTTATCACAGTAACATCATCATGACATTCAGCACTATAACAAAACACACTCGTGGCTTTACCAGTCCTCATCTAAATAGACCATTGTGATGTCACAAGTGTGGTGTTTGTCAAATAAACACTCTGACAAGATCAACTAATCACTACAACAAGTAGTGCAAAACATCTGTCCACTTTCCCTGACTGCTTCCTCTCTTTTTTGCGTAGTTATTCAGTTTGATATGAGGTTCCTCAATCTCTGACATCATTACTGCCCTAGAGGCCTTCATTTAAGTATAATGATCTCATCGGTCTGGACATCTTTCTCCTCAAGGGTTGTTTAGAGTTTCAAAGTTATGTAACACTTCAGATAGAACACACGCACCTGTATCTGGATATAAATTAGACTGTTATCATTATATAAAATATCAGGGGAATCGTATAATAACAATCACAATGACATACACAACTTGTGGTCAGTAAATCTCAACATACGTCACCTAATCTGACCCTCAGTGTTTCCGAAGAAATTTACTGCTCTTCTCTACTTATCTCAAGATAAATTTTATGAATGTCTGAAAACCAATTACTGTCATACGAAATGTGCATTTCTCATCCACTGCTATGGGGAGACTAAACTTTGAATGTAGTGGGCAATGCAGTATCTTTCAGCAGAGCTTCAGAGTGAAATTCTTGCTGATGTCCAATGAACAGTTCTACACATTTCACCCCAGCTCTCTGGCATGACTATAAACCTGACTAAACACAAAAGCTGGTCCATTCAGCATTTTTACCAGGAGTATGCTCAAAAGCTTCAGCATTATCTGAGGAAGTCAAAAAAAAAAAAAAAAAACATTAATCCTTGCCGAGGTCGACCACTTTATTGGAAGATAAATTATGGGACATGTTAACCCTGTTGCTTTTTCTTGCTTTATAGAATGATTTACACAAAGAAAGCACTCAGATCCTGAATTTCTCATTTTCTGAATAAAAATCTCTTTTCTTTTCCTATGAGAATTTGTTGTAAAGCAGATCTTTGTAAAAAATCATTCATTCCCTTACCCATAATTCACATACCCATTAACTACCCATATTCCTGTTAACTTCGAGGCCCTCAATACGCTATCATTCCTTTAAAATAAAGGTTAAAAAAGCAAGTCCCAGACCAACTTGGTGTTTTAAAAAGGAAGTATGCCAACACGGGAAAAAAATGACATATTTAAGATGCAAAACTGAGCACACATACTTACCCCTGTCTGTTGAGGATATTTTGGGCTTGTTGCTCGATGAACAAGTCTCCAGGAGAGATGCCATATCGTGTTGTAGGTAACGAAGCTCTGCGCGCGGTCCTAGGAGAACTTGCTACAGTGACAACAGCGACACCCCTTGCTGGTTGGGCTGTTGTTGTTTCCATTGGAACGGGAGCTTCCTGTGGACGTGGTTTTGTACTTCGGTCAGGTGCTCGTCTATAATTTTCCAAGTTCATTGCCCTCTCTCTCTCTCGCTCGGCATCAAAGCCTGATGGAGGAGGAGCTTGATTGGGGGCGGGGGCAGAAGGCATGAAGACCCGCCCTATTCCTGAACTGCTGTATTTAGACCTGCTGCTTCGGTCCCGCCCCTCATCCTGCTCTTGCAATGCCCCGCCCCTTGTCCTGCTCTCACCACGTCCCCTGTCAGGAGGAGCCCCTTTGTCTGACAGGTCAGACACTCTCCGTGCACGTGTGTAGCGTGGCGCATAATCCAGATCCACCTCCTGGTCAAGGAGGATTCCATAACGTTCTGATAATTGTCGTCGACGTTCAGCTTTGTAGCGCGCTATCCGCTCGGCTTTAGAGCTGAGGCTGGCTGCATCAGAACCAGCTGGGGTAGGGATAACTGGCTCAGGGTGGGTGGACGACTGTGGATCTGGACGTGTCCGAGCTCTTGATTGTCGGTCTGGAGCTTCCATCTCATCACGGCTGTAGCGCCGCACTGTAACATAACAAATAGAGAGTAAGTAGGGGACAAACAAAATTCTAAAATTGTGTGGGCACAAGACATGACCTGAGCCCCTTGTTCAATGTAAGTCTACGTGATTTTTTTTCCAGCCGTTTTATTGTCCACCAGGTGTCAGATTACTAATAAAAGCAATACCACACCTCTTTTCCTACGTACCAAAGTATAAAAGGGTCATGAACTGCCTTTAAATTATTTTGTACTGTTTAGATTTTTACATCAAAATACATCATAATTTAGAAGTAATAGGCAATTTTCTGTCCTGTTTTTGACCCCCCTCATCTGAACGCTCTGTTTGAATAAGTGTGGTGGATTGTAGACTCAGAAGTAAACTCCCACTGGTATGATTGGCTAACACTTGTGTATGTTTGACAGCATGCATTCCTCATAGATGGACACTGCTGTGATTTAGGTTAAAAACGCATAAATTCTCAGTACATATCAAATGATCCGTTATAACAGACAAAGAAATAGTGGCTACGTAAAAATAAAAACAGTTACACACACTTGTGTGGTGTGACATTACTGTCAGATCCGATACATTCAGTTCATTTTTTTAGTTTCAATTTTTCAAAAAATCCTGCATCGAATTGGACCTTGTTTGTAAACAAATCCACGGTAAAATAAAGTGAACAAAGTTCTTACTGATGTGATTTGGAAATTCATTAAAAATTAAGTTGATCCACTCTTTCCTAATGTTGGGACTAGAAGGAAGGCAATGGAAAGACTTTTTCCACAACTTGGCACTGCACAGCATCTTGAGTCATTTCTGCATTTCTAATTTCTGAACAGACCTGCGTTATTTACCAACTACATGCGTAAACGGGTGGGCGGGGCTAAACCGGCAGTGATGTAGAAGCAGGCGTTGATTTTCTTCTGCGGAGGCGGTGTTTAGCAACACTGGTACATTCCACAATCTGTTGTTTTGGCAGATTGGCTTCAATATAAGCTGTTTTTAGACTAACAAGAAAGTTTTGAGTTCTGAAACTTACAGGATGTTTTTATAGTACAATGACCTCTTATATGTCAAAAGATCAAGGGAATTTTGATTTCTCAGTTCATGACCACTTTAAGGAGATTTGTTGAAATAATAGTATAACAAATAGCAGTCGTAATAGTGACTCTTGCCTTAGCTGTGCACTGTATACTATATTGTCTGCTTACAGAAATAAACTGCGGTGACCTACCCACAATGCCTGGATCGCTGGGATCTGAAGCACGTGTATAGCGTGGTGTGTCCTCCTCCAGTAGTCGGTTGGTCACCAGGCCAGCTGTGTGTTGCATGCTTGTATTAAGAGCAGGTGGAACATCAGCCTCAATCCCCTCCAACCTTCGTGCAATTCTCTCTTTCCTGCATGATAGGAAGCCATTATATGCAGTGATGGGGGTAATTCAACATTGTGGAAAACAGACAGCCTAACCGTGACAGTGCTTTTTGTAAAGTAATGATGTAACATAAGTTACTTATAAATGTAGCATTTAATTTTCAAATGTACCATTTCTCAACACTGACTATATGTGCTTTCACTCATTTTATATCCACTTTTATGCATTTTGAATGCATTTTTACATTGCATTCAGGGCATACATTTGAACACATTTTAACGCATTTTTATGCATTCCCATGGGAATCTAACCCATGATCTTTGCATTGCTAGTGCAATGTTCAACTGTTTGAGCTTTGGGAATGCCATGTTAATTTTACTATGCACAGAAGACATTTGCGAGACCAAATGTACCTGTTCATTTCTGGATAACTTCTAATAGAGGTTTCAAATTGCTTCCTTAGCTCTGAAACTAAAAGACAAGTTTTGGTAAACATCCAACCTCAAGGAAAATATCATTATCATTATCCAACTTTTTAAGCACAATATTATCTTAGCATCTCTCACCTTTGGGCAGTACAGAAAGGATGTTTGCATCAATTTCTGTTGTACTCTTAACCAGTGATGTCCTGTCATCCACACCAAAGCTTTAAGGAAGAGATAGAGAGTTCATGATTCAAAACAATAGAGATTTATTATGCGTGTTAATGTCAGTAGACAATGGCGTTTAATTTCATTTTGGTCTTCCTGGCACTTATTGAAAGGAGACAACTTCAGTAAGCGTAACCCTGATCCTAAAATCTGATTGATTGATTAATAGCATTGTTGTTCTAGGATCAACGAGGATGTTGATCCTAGATGCTGATCCTACTTGGCATATCAGAGTATACGTGCTAGCTGCTTGGCCACAACTCCTAAACGATTCATTATCTGGACTTTTCCAACACCTAATCTCTGCACACTTTAGAAAAATCAGATTTGGCAGATTTGTGCCTCCAAAATTCTACACTGGCAGGTCAAGAGCAACCTTACCAAAGTTCCCGTGTGACATTTTAAGCTGAATTAGCATTGAGGATCTTAAACGTTTACTTGAATCTCTCCACAGGAATAGATTAGCTGCTAAGATATTTATTTATACATCTAGAGTTCCCCTTCACCATGGTACCAGTCCTGCCAGCCCAAACAGCACACTCCAATTACTCGTGTTTACTGCACACCCTTCACTACACATGCAACGATCTCATAAGCAGGGCAGCAGAACTCTAATGAGAGCTTAAACGGGTTTAGATTGCATTCACAGAAACTTTTCAGACATGCCCGATGTGGAAATGATGAAAGGAAGAATAATTGACCCTGTACAATTGAATTACTGAACATTAATGCACACCAACAGTTAAATGGCCATTACATACTTGTTTTGCTTTCAATTTTTAATAATAGTAGAGTTCAGGTCAATTATTGCACAGTATATACTTCATTACACCACAGATTGAGTTCAAATCAGCAGTGGCTAACTAGTCTCTATTCTTTTTCTAATTCTACCTACTCGTTTTCTTTTTAATTTATTATAAAAATGACCCTCTAACACTAGCGTTCTCTATTCTTTTGACTTTTCTTTATTCATTTAAAGGGGACCCATTATGCAAAAATCACTTATAAGCTGTTTGAACAGTTGTGTTGCCGCAGTGTGTGAAAACAACCAGCCTATAATGGTAAAAATACACCAACTCTTCTTTTTTTTTATAAAACCAATAAATCATAAACAGGCTCTCCAAACGAGCCGTTTCAGATTCTCCCTCTGTTCACGTCACCGAAGGGAAAAAGTCCCGCCCATCTGTGACGCTCTCTGCCCTATTAGCATAAACACAGCCCTGAGTGAGAGGCTACGTCCGCCATTACTGGAGATGTATGCAATGTCAGTGCCAAAGAGGCTTTAAAGGGTTGTGTTTTGAGATGCACTAATGAACATAGGAGTCGCCAGAATCTTCCCTCATCTGAGCCGAGGACACTGTGGTTAAATTTCATTTTCGAAGGAAATATCCCAGAAAAAATCTGTAACGTCCCCTATATGTTTAGAATCAGAATCAGAATCAGAAAGAGATTTATTGCCAAGTGTGTTTGCAGACACACAAGGAATTTGTCTTGGTGTTAGGAGCTTCCAGTACAGAAAGTACAAACATAGTGCAGACAACATATAATTAAGGTGATAAAGAACACTAAAAATGAAGAGAATAGACAATAATTAAGAATAACTATAGTAATAAAAAATTTAAATATACAGAAAAGAGACATGACCATAGACAGAACTGTGAATGTGCATGTGTCCTATGTACAGATGAAGGTTTGATGGGTTATTTACAGATGTACAGTACCGGGGTGTGTTATGTGTTGTTCAGGTGGGATACGGCCTGGGGGAAAAAAAACTGTTCTTGTGTCTGGCTGTTCTGGTGCTCAGTGATCTGTAGCGCCGGCCAGAGGGCAACAGTACAGAGAGAGTGAGCTGGGTGTGAGGGGTCCAGAGTGACCTTCTTAGTCCTTTTCCTCACTCTGGATGTGTAAAGTTCTTGGCTGGGCAGAGGGGCACCGATAATCCTCTCAGCAGTCCTAACTGTCCGTTGTAGTCTTCTGATGTCTGTTTTGGTAGCTGAACCAAACCAAACAGTTATAGAAGAACATAGTTCTAGTCTGCCATCATCGAGTCTGTCCTGTTTCAGCAGCTCCTGAGGCAGGTTGAACTTCCTTAGCTGGCAGAGGAAATACAGCCTCTGCTGGGCCTTTTTCGCAATAGAGTAGAGTTTAGGAATTAATACCAATGCTTCGTGCGCGAACGTCAACTCCAGACAAAGTAAATATGCGTTTGTTTTCCAAATTGCCCTTCTGAAAGAGCTTCTTGGCACTCTGTAAGGCTAATTTCTAAAGCTACCATTGTCTCCTGTCTGTGTTTTCACTCTTCATGAATGATCGTGAATAGGAATGTGGTAGTTAAAAGTTGCATATGAAAGCAATGCGAGTCGATCGCTTGAAGTTGTTGAGCTCATAATCAGAAGTGGGACTTATAAAGTTTGTGATAGCATGAGACCAGCCATGTTGTTATTGTTATCCCGCCGTGCTCCCCGTCTGTGCAATTCATATAAACGCAAATTTATTATGCACATTACAATCAGGTGACCGACTCTGAAATGGAGTGTGTTTTCTGTAAAAATAACAGGTTTGTATTAGTGGAATGTTTATTTGCAAAGGCTAGCACTGCTAATGCGGAGCTGGAGCTCTTGAAGCTCCGCCCTCTCCTCCGGGAGCAACAGCTCGCTTGCATTTAAAGCAACACACTCAAAACAGCACGTTTTGGCCCATACCCTGAAAGTGGCGATTTTAACAAGCTGTAAAAAGTTATTGTGGGGTATATTGAGCTACAACTTCACATATATGCTCTGGGGACATCAGAGACTTATTTCACATCTTGTAAAAAGAGTATGTCCCCTTATAGGTCCCCTTTAAAAAAAAAAAAAAAATTTGACCCTCTATCACTAGTGTTCACTATTCTTTTTCTATTCCGTCTACTTGTTTTCTTTTTATTATATAAAAAAAAAAAAAAAAAAATGAACTACGTGTACTGTATTAGACTAACCAAGACTTTTCACTTACATATTATTGCTCATTTGTTGGTTTTGATTGCTTCTATTGTCATCATTTGTAAGTCACTTTGGATAAAAGTGTCTGCTAAATGACTTCTATATAGTTTAAATGTGTCCATGTGGTGGACACTTGTGGTGAAGGGATATGTTACTGTAATGTGGTCAACAAACACTACTTCATCACCATTCGATAAAACCCTTGTCATGTACCAAGCAATCAGAATAATACATTTCAACAGCTTTAATTAATTTGAAATAAAATTGAATATAATATTCAGATATTTTTGATAGATTTCTGACTTCAGAATTTTTTTAAACACTGGCTGAATGGGTTTACGTGACTAAAACAGGTTTTTGTTCTGTATTGTGGACTCCAGGAGGACTGATGTTTTGATTTATTTTGGACATTAAATGTCAAAAGCACATTCTTCTCTTTTAACAGCTTAAACAATGGAAACAACAAAAGATAACACAAACACACCCACACATACACACCCTGGGTCTGTGATGATAACAGCCAACTACACCTCCCCTTCTTGTCTTTTTCATTGGCCAGGACTATTCTTAGATCACAATTACTGACCAAAGTAAACAAAATGTCTACCCCTTTAATTTATCCCAAAATGTGCATGATGCAACACACAATCAGTGTCCTGAAGTCCATACAGCAACACGGTATCTAACAGCATAGCTTTCAGCTGAAAATCTCTAAAAGGATTTTCAATAGCGTCTTATCAACCGCATTTAGTGCTAAGTATTAAAGAACATAAAGGGATTAATTCAGTATTTAATTCAGCTAACAGGACTAGCTTTAAAACAAATAAAAATGTTGGGTCAAAACAAAATATCCTTTAAAATTGCGAGATGAATGGATTCCGACCTCACTGCTCTTTTCTTTGGTAGTGCAGGGCTGCAGAGCTTAGCAGAAGCTTCACCGACAAAGCCTGTGAAAAGAAACAAGACAAAATCTTAGGTGTCTTTCACAAGACAAATAACCAAATCTATAAAAAAAGAAAAAAATGCACCATAAAGGCCTGTTCACAACAAGTAGGCAGCTATTACTACAACAATACTTACTGTATAACGTTTTAATAATCGTTCTAATTGGTTTATAAGGGCAGTTCACACAACACTGATAATGACACTAATGAAACAATATTGCAACCACTTTCATAATGGAAAAAAAAAATTCCCAATCAGAATCCACCCAAATTTAAAGAGCTTAAGCACTTAAAGCAGCAGACAATAAAATTGTAACACGTGCTTATAATAAACATAACATTATTGTCCATAGGTGCGATTTCATTCTTGGTGTGAATGGGCCTTAATAGCACAAACTGAATTTGGCAGCTTAACTTGAATAATTCTGTGCACTTCAAATTAATTTAAATGCTGCTTACAGTGAAGTTAAGCAACCCAAGTTCAAGAAAAATCGTACTCGGTTACTATCGTAACCTCGGTTCCCTGAGATACGGAACGAGTACTGCGTCTTGCTAAAGACGCTATGGGAAAAAGCCTTTTTTCTCCTTTACTGAAGCCTTATTCAATCACGCAGTGAAACTGCACGATCATTGGTTCGTGCAGTGTGTTAAAAACGAACCAATGTGTCGGCAGCGGAGCTGCATGAGCCTATGGCGACGGAGCCCGCCAGATCCCGCCAGAATGGGCGGGGTTATCTGGCTATATAATCGGCCGTCTGGCCATAGGATCCTCAGGTTTACTTCGACTGAAGCGACGACTGAGTCGTGCAGCTACCTGGCACGGCAAAGTACGCAGTACTCGTTCCGTATCTCAGGGAACCGAGGTTACGATAGTAACCGAGTACGTTCCCTATCGATACTCCACTCGTACTGTGTCTTGCTAAAGACGCTATGGGAACACAATTCAATCACGCCGTGCTATGGTAGAGGAACGACTGTGTAAAATACCTCCATAAGCATTCCATGCTCAGAGGGAAGTATAATAGTATACTCGGGCTAAAGCGAGCTGAGCTTGTAGGGGTCACGCTCGGCCCGGGTCATTCCATGCATTCCTCGCATACTCAGCACTTTCAGGGCTGAGATATGCAAGGAACCCATCAGAGAGCTTGAGTGCCCGTGCAGTCAAGAGTTCTCCGTTAGGGTTGTTCCCACAACGTAAGTCATACTCATCTAAGCAGATAGGACCCTGGCCTGCAAGGCCGGTACATCCAGCTTATAAAACCTTGCAAATGTGGACGGCGAGGCCCAGCCGGCCGCCGCACAAATGTCTGTAATAGACACACTGCTAGACCAGGCCCGTGACGAGGCAATGCCTCTAGTCAAATGGGCTCGTACTCCAATGGGGCATTGAAGGCCCAAGGAAGAGTAAGCCAGCGTAACGGCATCCACTATCCACTTAGAGAGTCTCTGCTTCGTGACCGGAAGCCCTTTGGCGCGGTTACCGAAGCTAACAAAGAGCTGTTCCGTGCGCCTGAAGGAGGCGGAACGCTCAAAGTAGATCCGTAGGGCTCTAACATGGCATCACAAAATTAACTCCCGGTCCTCCTCGGAGGGAGGAAGCGCGGAGAGTTTGATGACCTGAGCTCTGAACGGAGTGGAAAGTACCTTAGGTACGTATCCATGCCTTGGTTTTAGGACGACCTTGGAGTCGTTTGGCCCAAATTCCAGGCAGGCGGGGCTCACAGAGAGCGCCTGCAGGTCTCCTACTCGCTTGACTGACGCTAGTGCTAGTAGCAGAGCAGTCTTCAGCGACAGTGACCAAAGGTTCGTGGACTGGAGCGGCTCAAAAAGGAGGGCCCCTCAGGGCCCTCAGCACAGTGGGTAAGGGGCCGAGGCGGATTCAGCCTCTTGGTACCCCTTAGAAAACGGACGATAGCATTGTCCCTGCCCACTGATTGGCCCGCAATAGGGGCGTGGAAGGCCGCTATTGCCGATACGAACACCCCGAGTGTGGAGGGAGAGCGTCCTTTATCCGGCAGTTCCTGCAGGAAGGACAGAATCACCGCCAACTCAGATGTAGGGGGGTCCTCACCGCGGTTTAGACACCATTTGGAGAAAACCGCCCATTTAAGGGCATAGAGGCGTCTCGTAGACGGGGCTCTACCCTCAGAAATGGTATTTAGCACTCGCTCTGGGAGGCTGGTAGGCTCCCGTTGAGCGGCCAGAGGTGAAGCGCCCACAGTTTGGGAAGAGGGTGCCACAAACCATTCACCTGAGAGAGGAGATCTCGTCTCAGGGGCACGGACCAGGGGGCTGCGGTTAGCAGCTGGGTCAGCTCTGACATCCAAGGCTGGTTCTCCCACAGGGGGGCCACCAACAAGACCTTGTGTCGTTGTTCCCTGATTCGCCTGATGACCTGAGGAATCAGAGCGATCGGAGGGTATGCATAAAGGAGGAGGTTGGGCCAGTCGTGGGCCAACGCGTCCTTGACCTTCGAATAATAGGCTGGGCAGTGAGAGTTGTCTTTGGAGGCGAAAAGGTCTACTTCGGCCTTGCCAAAGATTCTCCAGATCATTCGAACCGTCTGCGGATGGAGCATCCACTCTTCTGAGGGGACGTTGCTCCGTGATAGCATATCCGCTCCTCGGTTCAATCTGCCCGGCAAATCTGCTGCTCTCAGCGAGCGCAAGTTGAGCTGAGCCCACTCCAGAAGTCGCTCTACCATAAGGAAGAGGCGCTTCGAGGAGAGACCTCCCTGGTGATTTACGTAGGACACCACTGACATGTTGTCTGAGCGGATCAGCAAATGTCGTCCCTTTAGCTCTGGCAGGAAAAACTGGCAGGCTCGACACACTGCTAGCATTTCTAAGCAGTTGATGTGGAGGTTCTGCTCCGCCTTCGACCAAAGGTCGGTTTGCCTTCGCACAGCGCCCCCAACCCATGTTGGAGGCGTCTGTTGTGACAACTTTCCTGCTGCAGACCATCCCTATGGTCACACCCTTTCTGAACCATCGTGGGCTCTTCCAGGGGACCAGGGCTGTTACACAGGCCTGGCTCACCCTGATATGTAGGCGATCATGTCGCCATGCGTGGGGCGGAACCCGTGGTTTCAACCAGCGCTGAAGGGGCCGCATGCGAAGCAGGCCCAACTGTAGCACCGGCAATGCTGTGGCCATGAGGCCCAGCATCCTCTGAAACGCTTTGACGGGGTGAGCGGTGCCGCTCTGGAAGGAGGCTGCGAGCTTTTAAATGGCCAGAGCGCGTTTCGGCGCTAGTCCAAAACTGTTCCCAGAAACGACACTCGTCGGCTGGGAAACAGCGCACTCTTGGCAAAATTGACCCTGAGCCCCAGGCATTCTAGGTGGCTGAGGAGGAGGGCTCTGTGAGAGAGTAGTTGTACCTCTGACTGGGCCAGAATGAGCCAGTCGTCGAGGTAATTGAGAATGCGGATTCCCATCTGCCTGAGAGGGGAAAGAGCCGCGTCCATGCACTTCGTAAAAGTGCGTGGGGTGGGGTGATCACGTGACCCTTCGACGGCGATGCAGGCTTGAATCTTTCGCTCTGCTCACTTTGCCATATTTTGCATGATCCTGTCAGAAAAAATTTAACCACTCTGCATTGGACCTGTCATGAGTGCTAAGGCAGACAAAGGGGATCGGAAAAGAGAGATTGAGCAATCGCCAATGAAGAAAAAATTCAGAGATTCTGCCATCTCCAGAGAAGACCTCGACGATGCTATTGCTAGCCGCATCGAACTAGCATTTAAGGAGCAGCAAAACACATTGAATTCGGTTGTGAATTTGGCAGTAAGAGAGGCGATGGACTCTGTGCTGATTCCAGCATTACGCGAACTGCGTGAAGACATACAAGCGACCAACAAGTCTGTTAAAGAGCTAAGAGAGGAGTTTGAGACCATAACTACCGCGGCGAAGCAGACACGTGACCGCGTAGATTCTGTTCAAGCAGCTGCACGTGAGGATAGGAGGACAGTCACGGGCTTAAGAAATCAGCTGGAGCGACTCACCGAGAAGATGACGGATATGGAGGACAGGTGCAGGAGGAACAACGTACGACTGGTGGGGCTGCCAGAGGGGGCTGAGGGATCCGACGCGGCAGGTTTCCTCAGAGTTAATATTTCTAAGTGGATTCCTTCCTTGAAGGGCCGTGACATTGAGATCGACCGGGCACATCGCGTATATGACGGAGGGAGGGGCTCCGACCGGCCGCGCACTCTCATCTTCCGTGTACTGAGATGGCATGACAGATCAGATATCCTGAAGGGTGCTCGAAAGGCTTATCCGGTGAAATGCGCACAGAACAATGTCACACTGCTATTTTTTCCCGACTTTAGTCCAGCTACAGTGATCAGGAGAAAGGCATTTGGTCCGGTTTTGAAGAAGATGACGGCGCTTGGTCTTCAGCCCTTCCTCATCTATCCGGCCGTAATCAAACTATGGCACAAGGGGGAACAGAAAAGCTTCGATTCTCCTCAGAAAGCGGAGGATTTTATTAGCTCCCTGTCCCAGCAGAAGACGTATGCCGCGGCTCTGCGCGGGGGAACGGCGGCCGCTGTTTCTCCAGCCCGGCGGGAGGAGCTTGATGGTCGGGATGAACATGGTCCCAGCTGCTCAGGGGCTGATGATGGCAGAATGGACATGGACGCTGACTAAACTTGGTTTTTGCTTTTTTCTTCTCTCCCCTCTACTACTGAGATATTGTTCCTATATATCCGGTACAACGATCTCATTGCTGGCAAGACTGACACCCCTTTTTTCTTTTTTGGAGGGGACTAATGGAGAGTTGGTTTAAGTTTATTTTTTTGGCAGTACGAGCTTTTTGGGAGACATGTCCTGCGTTGGAGTGGATCGGTCACGAACCATCACTATTTTTTGTTGCTCAGTCAGACCTATGTTCTCGGTAATGTGCGGTCTGAGTTGTTCCGTGTTTAAGGTTGTTGGTTGTTCATGTTTTTATGTGGTTTTTACTTTTTACAACAGACATTTATACTTTTATTTATTTTACCTTATTTTTAAAGGGATTTTTCATCTAGGAGGTTTGGTATCTAAAATACACGTCAACGTTTACACGCTATATATTCAATGCATACTCTAAATATTTTATCACTAAATGTGAATGGGTTAAATTCTGCTGTTAAACGAACTCGTGTGTTAGAATATTTACATCGTAAATCTATTTCCTGTGCCCTAATTCAAGAGACACATTTAAAGCAATCCGACGTGGCACGTTTCCAGAATAAGTATTACAAATTAGCAGCTTTTTCCTGCGCTCAAAATAAAACTAAGGGGGTGCTTATTCTTGTTAACCGGAAGTTAAATTTAACAATTGAACACCTTGGTAGTGATGAGAAGGGTAGATTTGTTTTTATCCGATGCAAAATATATAATAATAGATTAGCCTTGGTCTCTATTTATGGTCCGAATGAGACAGACAGTGCATTCCTTTCACAGATCTCCAAAACTCTGCTTGAGCAGATTGATTGCCCTCTAGTGGTGGGTGGGGATTTTAATGCTGTCATAAATCCTGCTTTAGATAAATCTCAATCTGATACAACAGCCAATCCATCCTCTAAATTACTGAATAAATTTATCACTGAGCTTAACATAATCGATCTTTGGAGAATTCAGAATACTAAATCTAAGGACTTCACTTTTTTCTCTAATAGACACAAGACTTTCTCTAGGATAGACTACATATTTCTCAGCCCATCTTTAATTTCGTCTGATTCCTCCATCTCTATATTACCAATTTTATTATCTGATCATTCTGCTGTGCTATGCAATGTTCCTCTTTCCGATGTTAAAGCCAAGTCCCCTAGATGGCGCTTTAACATATCATTATTAAGTAATCAGACTTTCATTACTTCTTTAAAAGAATATATTAAGGAGTTTCTGGAAATTAATATGCCCTCTGGTGTGGATCCTCAAAAACTGTGGGAGACGACTAAGTGCGCTATACGAGGTTTCTGTATATCTTTCTCTTCTACTCTTGCCAAAGCGAAAACCCGCCAGTTTACACAATTAGAAAATAAAATCCAATCATTACAAAACCTACAAAAACAAAATTTTACAGAGCAACAGGCTACACAGTTGTCCTCTTTAAAAGAAGAATACGATTTGCTTTCACAATCAAAGGCGGAATTTATTTTACATAGGACTAGGCAAAAATATTATTTTGAATCGGAGAGACCTAGTCATTTATTGGCTCTTAGGTTGAGAGAATGCGAGTCTAAGGCATATATTAGCGCAATAAAATCATCGGAGGATCAGGTCACCACAAACCCTGTGGCAATTAATGAAATATTTAAAGGTTTCTACACAAATCTATATAAAGCCGAAACAGATTTTGATGAATCAATCTGTAAGCAGTATTTAGATAAATTGGAGCTGCCTCGGATCTCACAGATGGATAAAGAATCTTTGGAGGCCCCATTAAGTTTGGAGGAACTCCATGTCTCTTTAAAAAGCCTTCAGAAGGGCAAATCGCCAGGCCTAGATGGTCTCCCCCCAGAATTATACTTAGAAATTTGGGATTTGGTAGGGACACTTATGCTTAATTCATTTAATTTTGCAATTGAACATGGGGTATTTCATAGAGATCAAAAAACATCACTGATTTCATTACTTCTTAAAAAAGGGAAAGATCCATTAGATTGTTCCAACTACAGACCAATTTCGCTTATCTCATGTGATCTAAAAATTTATGCTAAAGTTTTTGCTTCTCGTATGGAGAAGGTAATTCATAGTCTGATCAAGGAGGACCAAACTGGTTTCATCAAGGGGCGTAATGCATCTGATAATATGCGTCGACTCCTTCATATTCTTGACTTTGCAGACTCCCACCCAACCCCTTGTGCAGTCTTTTCACTTGATGCAGAAAAAGCCTTTGACAGGCTAGAGTGGAATTATATGTGGGCAGTTTTGCAATGTTTCGGCTTCGGTGAACACTTAATTTCTATGATTAAGACATTATACCACTCACCTGCAGCATCAGTCATAACTGGTAAAGTTATTTCCCCCCCATTCCCTTTACAGCGGGGAACGAGGCAGGGCTGTCCGCTTTCCCCCTTATTGTTTTGTCTATCTCTTGAACCCTTAGCACAAGCCATCAGGAAGTCTGAAGTATCGATTAAGATTCATGATCATAATCATAGTATTTCGTTATATGCTGATGATATTATTCTATATTTAGACCACTTTGATGTTTCAGTCCCTAATATAATTAAGGAATTTGATAATTTTAGTAGCTTATCAGGATATAAAATAAATTGGAGCAAATCTGCTTTAATGCCAATTAACAATATTAAAGTTAATTCGTCTATTCCCTCATTCATCCCTATTAAGGACTCTTTCACCTATCTGGGCGTTACCATATATAAAAACATTCATAAGATTGCCAGGGACAATTTTAATAATATTTTAGTTAAGGTCAAGAATGACATTCAAAGATGGAAGAATCTTAACGTTTCCCTCCAAGGAAGAATCTCCACTGTTAAGATGAATTTGCTACCTCGATTTAATTTTTTTTTCTCTATGCTACCGCTTTCTCCCCCTCCAGGTTACTTTAAGGAGATCAACTCCATAATTACGAAATTTATCTGGAATGATAAATGCCCCAGAATTAAACGTACCACATTACAACATCCTAATAGCGCAGGAGGACTGGCTGTACCAGATTTTGAACTGTATTATTGGTCGTTCCAGCTTAAGGCTCTTCATACTTGGGTTGATCCTCAATCTACAGTTTCTTGGAGAGTGATTGAAGCTGACAAGGTTAAACCAAATAGACTCCAAGATATTTTATTTACTGGCACAGGGAAAAAAGGGGATAATTATAAATTTGGTCCGGTTGTGGCCAATTCTATTAAAATCTGGAAAACGGTTGAACGTCGGATTGGAGGACCCTTCAAATTTTGTAATAGTACACCTTTATGGCACAATTTTAATTTTGTATGCGGAAATCGCCCATTTGTCCAACCCTCTTGGTCTTCTTTAGGTGTAAACACGTGCGGTGATATATATGATAACCAAGGCCTATGTTCATTTCAGACGTTAAGAACTAAATTTTGTCTTCCAGCATCTGCATATTTTGTCTTTCTTCAATTACGTTCCGCTCTCAAAGCGTATGGCGTTCCTTGGTCTTCTCCCGTTTCCTCTCATCCTATGCGGGACTGGATTGCACCATCTGCTGGTCGGCCATCTGCTTCCTTAATATATAATAAGATCCTTGATTGCATTATAAAACCTCTCTCTATTAAAACTATTTGGAATAGGGAATTATCTGACCTTAATTTATCTGTCGACTGGGAGAGGGTGTGGTCTAATCTCAGTTTAACGTCTAAAAATCTGGCGCATCGTCTTATTCACTTCAAAGTCATTCATAGAGCATACATAACTCCTTACAAAAGATTCAAAATGAAACTACAATCAAATTTCAACTGCCATATATGTAATACTACATCATCAGGTACTTTTCTGCATATGTTTTGGGAATGTCCTATCACTAGCAGTCTATGGACACATGTAAACCTGGTTTTATCATCCTTACTGAAAATTGATTGGTCAGTTAACCCAAGTTTGTGTCTTCTTAATGATGATTCTAGTCTTTGTATAAGTTCGATGCAAAAGAGAATGTTGTTTGCTGGCTTTACAGCTGCGAAGAAGACAATAATACAGAACTGGTTTACTCCGCATATGTGTTGGAAAACATATTGGATCCGTAGCCTCCTGCAAATAGTCTCTTGTGAATGTACAACAGCACGAATCAATGGAGCCAAGCCTTCTACCATTGATGCTTGGCAGTGCTTTCTCTTTGAAATACGTGACTGTATGGAGGAGTGACTTCTGTGGGTTTCTTTTCTCTGTCCTTCCTTTTCTCCCTCCTTTTGACTGGACTTTGAGATGTTGAGTATATGTCTGTTGTTTTATATTATTATTTTATTTTATTTTTTATATATATTGTTTTTGTTCTGTTGTGTTATGTATGAAAAATAAAAATAAAAAATGTTAATAACAAAAAAAAAAAAAGTGCGTGGGGCCAGGGACAGTCCAAAGGAAAGGACCGTGTACTGATAAGCCACTCCCTCAAAGGCGAATCTCAAGAATCGTCTGTGATGGGGGGGCTATCTGGACGTGAAAGTATGCGTCTTTCAGGTCCAGGGAACAGAACCAGTCCTCTGAGCGAATTTGCGAGAGGATCTGCTTCAGTGTGATCATCCTGAACGACCTCCTCACGAGGGCGCGATTCAGGCGTCTGAGATCGAGGATGGGCCGGAGGCCGCCATCCTTCTTGGGAACGAGGAAGTAATGGCTGTAAAAGCCTGATTCGCTCTGAGCTGGAGGAACCATTTCTATGGCTCCTTTTTTCAACAGCATCATCATTTCTGAACGTAGAACGTGAGCGTTCTAGCCGTCTACAGAAGAGGAGACCACGCCGCTGAAGCGCGGGGGTCTGCGAGCGAATTGGAGTGAGTAACCTCGTTCTATTATCCGTATAACCCATTCTGACACTCCGGGGATGGCCCTCCAGGCCTTGGCCCGCGTGGCAAGGGGCTGGATAAACTCGAGTGGCAGGCCGCCTAGCGGGGACCTGAAGCTCGTGATAAGAGAGAGAGGAATGTGCTCCCTTTTGAAAATGTTTGTGTTTTATTTCCTTGCTATAACAGCGATCAGTTGTGTGGGCGCTTTTTGAAAGGGCCCAGTGTTCACAACAGTATATACCACAAACTCATTGCCATCGGCACCCGGAGCTAAACGGGGTGTTTGGAGGCATGACAGAGGCCATTTGGGCCGTGGGCACAGCCCAGAAGCGTCAGGAGTCTGAAGCTGTCAGTTATAATCATAGTGACAACTTGCTTTCGATCTGCCTAAAGGATCAACCACTCTTAGAAGAGGGGTATTAATTACCATTGTGTAAACACACCAGCAGATCAAAAGTGCCGCGCGCATCCTCTCAGATCCGCTCGTAGCGGACGAGGGGAGGGGCCATCTTCACTGAAGAAGGCGAGCCGAGATCAAAGAGTGAAACGCGGGGCTGCCCTGGCGTAAATTCACTCAAGCTTGATCGCGTGAACCCTGGAGCTTGCAGTTTCTTCCCCGAGATAACTGGGAGAGTAGAAACACTAGAGCAGGGGAGGCGTGGCCACCTTCATTGAAGAAAGGGACCGTGAGCGCGGCAGGGACAGACTGAAGCTTTCATAATGAAAGTAGCGCTGGCAGATCAAAGAGCTGCAAGAGGCGCTAATACTTAGTGTAAACACACTGGCAGATCAAAGACTGTATGCAGAGTGAAAAACGCGGGGCTATGCCGGCGCGAAAAATCACTCAAGCCTTTTTTTTTTTTTTTTTTTTTATATCCGTCTCCTTCTCCGAGGTGACTGGGAGAAGAGAAACGCGAGAGTCGGGGCCGCCCAGTGCAGCATGTTACAATGTGCACAGAAGGATTGAGCCACTCAATGTAATGAGGCGCGCTAATCCACACGCGCTGGCAGATCAAAGCGCTGTATGCAGAGTGAAACACACAGGGCTATGTCGGCGCGAAAAATCACTCAAGCCTGAACGCCCAGCCATGCGATTTTACCGTCTTTTTCTCCGAGGTGACTGGGAGAAAATAAACGTGAGTGGGTGGCCGCCCAGCGCAGCATTTTACAATGCGCGCAGAAGGATTGAGCCACTCAATGTAATGAGGCGCGCTAATCCACACGAAAAATCACTCAAACCTGATTGCTCAGCCTCACTCGCTGTTCCTGTCTCCGAGGTGACTGGGAGAAGAGAAGGGGGGAGGCGGGGCCTGCTACATAGAGGACCGCGAGCAAATCAGAGCAAAGCCCGGCTTTCGGTGAAAGCAGGCTGCCTGTGTGAGCGCAGTCTCAGTGACGCACACACATAGCTTTCCACTCCGGTCCGCCAATGAGAATAGAGCCGCCCAATGAAGGAGGAGCTCTGATTCTCACGTGTGAACACCGGCGGATCAGAGAGCTGCAGGAAGCTCCGTGGCTCTGATGTTTCATTCTCCGAGCTTTGCTGAGAGAGGGGAAACGGGAGAGCGGAGCTGCCTCCACAGAGACGGACAGCGAGCGGGAAGAGCGAGACTCATACTCGAACGAGCTGTCTCAGTAAGCGCGCAGTCAGTGCGTGGGCGAGACCCAGACAGGCGACACGCGCTCACTGCTCTTTTGCATCGTGCAGGATTCCCTGCACGAGCCACACTCGCTGTTGCGGCATTTGCAACAACGCCGATAAATATGCATTTTTATAGCACTCACCGGATGGCGGCAGCGAACAGACCGGGGCTTCTGCGGGGCTGGAGCGCGGTGAAAGCGGCGTCTCAGCTGGCAGGAGGTCTCTGGCTCAGCTGCGAGGCGTGTCAACGGCGAGGCGGCTTCTTGGGATCAGCGAAGGCGAGATGTCGTCGCTGAAGGAGAAGAAATCTGAGGATCCTATGGCCAGACGGCCGATTATATAGCCAGATAACCCCGCCCATTCTGGCGGGATCTGGCGGGATCTGGCGGGCTCCGTCGCCATAGGCTCATGCAGCTCCGCTGCCGACACATTGGTTCGTTTTTAACACACTGCACGAACCAATGATCGTGCAGTTTCACTGCGTGATTGAATAAGGCTTCAGTAAAGGAGAAAAAAGGCTTTTTCCCATAGCGTCTTTAGCAAGACGCAGTACGAGTGGAGTATCGATAGGGAAACTAATTTATCTTAGACAAAAATTAATGGAATATTTCTCCAGAAATATGCAACCTGTTGCCAACAATGACAAAATATTTAAACACATTCAATCATGACTTCATGTTTTGGCTATTTAAACCCATCATATTGTACAGACAACAGCTTGAGTTACTGTGTTTAACATCCTCCAGTGTAGGTTGCCTGATAAATTTACCCCCTCCAAGGAGCACCTGGGCTAGGAAGGGACCACTTTAAGAACAAGCTAAGAAGAGCAAAGTCAACGTGGGTGTGAAGACATCCTAATTAACTTAAATCAAGTCTGGTGGACGAGTTTCCGTCCCAGGGTTGCCAGAGAATCACGCCAGGAAGCTAACAGCCACAAATTAGCAGCGAGGAGACAAGGCGACGGCATTGTCTAAAAATTTAAGGAGATCAGGGTAAAAACTAGACCCTGCTCAAAGGTCCACGCTCCTTAAAACTTTTACACTAGGTCCACTTTTACACTAGGTTTGTGTGAAGGATTTTATGATCTGATGTGTAGACAGCAAAACAGCAATTATCACGTCCTGCCATTAGCACGTTAACACAGTGTTGACACACAGAGTCTGATGTCATTTCACGATGAACACAGTACAATCAGTGTGACAGCTGCAGGCACTAGAGATGCAACCTCAAATCAGTTGCAACTGTGAAACTTTGGCAGCTGGAATGGAGAGATAAGGCTTAGCTAGAGGTCACCACTTAAAACAAATTAAACACAAAACGTCTTAGACTGACTGAGACGCTAAAGTCTATTACTGGTCTACTTCTATGAGGCCTGATTTAAGTTTAGTGGCTGACTGATAAGTTTTTCAGTGGCTGCTGTTGATAAAGCTACTATCTGATGAGCAAGATGTCAAAGGCTCTTATGCTCACAGAGACTGCATTTATTTGAAAAAAACACAGTAAAATTTAAAAATTTTACTTTACAGTTTTATAGTGCAATTTATTCCTGTGATGGCAAAGCTGAATTTTCTGAATCTTTACTTCAGTCTTCAGGATCACATGATCCTTCAGAAATCATTATATGATAATTTGCTGCTCAAGAAACATTTATTAGGAACATTTAAACATTAATGTTATAAACAGTTGTGCTACTTAACGTTTTTGTGGAAATGGTGATGTTTTGTGCAGGAATCAATGATGGAATAGAAAGAACAGCATTTGTTTTTCAACAGAACGCATTAATGCAACCCTGCTTGCATATGAATACGTGTGCAATTATGTGTAATCATTTATATTCTGCTTGTCCACTATTAACCTTTTTATGAACAATCATTAAAGTGTCAAAAAATACATGTTAAATGTTGATTTGAAAAAATCAATTAATAAAACATTTTTTCCTCAATGCTTGAAGTAAATACTGTTTTTGCGATGACAGGGTGGCTGACAGCCAGTACAACTATATATATTTGTAAACAAAATAATTATATAAATATTACATGTTTCTGAATTCAACTAAACATTTACTTTACACATTATTTCCTCTGTTTTCCCCCCCAAAAAAGCAAAAAATTTGTATCCACAAATCTCATTTTACAAGGAGACATTGACATTGTCTGTAGATTTTCTGAACTGACTCACCACTTCGATTCATTTGGCAACAGTATCAACTGATACAGACAATCTCAAAATGGTCAAATCAGTCTGGCAGGACTCACTTCGTAAGTTCACAGCAACCTTTAGAGCACCAGAGGAATTCAGACTTCTTCTGGTCAATTAATCAATCTTCATACTCAAAACAAGAGCAGTATACTTCTGGTTTGTACAACCATTTAAACATTTTTTCACACGATATTAAACTGATTTAAACAACTTCATGTTCCTTTATGTAACAATAACTATTCAATCAATGAACCGGTAACAATTTTTACTCAAATCCCCAAAAAAATCAACCTCACTGTCTGGTAACAGTAACCAGGCATAGAGAGTTCAAGACTTACCTTGACTACACTGAGTGACATGGTTGAGATAGTTAGTAATCCACGGGTTATGGAACATGTTGGAATGAAAAGGAAAGTAGAAAACAGAGGAAAGAGAGGAAAAAGACAGATAGACCTAATCACAGGCTCAGACAGACGAAGAAAGAGAGCAAGAGAGAGAGGGATCGCCACGGACGGACTGAACGTGATGGAAATGCACAGAAGCAAAACTGGAGGGCTAAAACAAACATGTGAGGGTGGTAGAGAGAGAGAGAGAGATAGGGGTTCTAAGGCAGCTCACAGGCAGTAATCTGATTACAGGCAGAAATTAGCCTGGATGATAAAAGTGGATTGTGGGAGCACGGTGGATTCCTGGACTTATGACACAAGCGCTCCTACATTTATACACACACACACACACGCATCAGCAATCCTGGAGTCACAAATACTCAGTGATGCAAAGATGAAAGTCTTTAATCAGGTCTGACCTGCCTTAAACATGTTTTACTTTTAAAAAGCCAAATAAATGTGAATCTTTGTTAAAAGCTGTGTTATTAAGAAAATGGTGTATTCTTATAATGCAAACTAAAGGACTGCTAAACAATAAAAGCTTTCTTCCATGTAATTTTGAGTTTTTATGCTAACCGCTATGAGCACAGAGTTCTGGGTCCACTTCTGCTGCGTTGCCAGAGAGGTTAAGGTTTAGTTGGTTAGCATTGAACAGTTCCCCATGCTGGTATGCTGTAACTATGGCATTTTATATGTATTACAATACTTGCTTTTTGTGGTATCAACAAGTTGTAATCGATCAAACTGACTGGTAACTATAAATGCCAAAATATTTAGAAATTTTTTAAAATTGTAGCCTAGTTTAAGTCGCTACACTGTTGTTTCCAAACATTTCTGCCAGTGTTATTGTTTACTAAAACTAAAAAAAAATTGCCATTCAAATAAAGATTTAAAATAAAATAAAAAATTACAGAAATATTCAGGGGGGGGGGAATAAAAGAAAGAAAACTAAAAATAACAAACAAAATCAATTACTAAAAAAAAAAAAAAAAAGTGTAGTTAAATTAAAAATAAAACGTATATAAATATAAAAATAAAAGCCAATTTAAACCATTAATAAAAATTATAATATATAAATAGTATATAAACATCTGGATCATGTGAAAAACTTTTTCAGCACTCTCATGCTAACTTTTAAAGGGTCCCTATCAATCAATGTTGCGGCAAATCACTGTTAACATGAACATCCCTCAGACAGAGAGAATGAAAGACCGAGCACACAGAATGCAACAAGCCCATTTATTGAAACACACAGGCATATGCCAATCGAACATAGTAAAACACCACAACTAGGTGTGAAAGAACTGTAGCAAGTTGACAGTGTCATAGTGTGCACTAGAGGGCGCACTGAGAGCCAAAGGTCCTGTGGGGTTCACTAAACAACATGGGGAAACTCAGAAAGGGCATAGCAACTGTTAACATGTTTATAGCTAGCTATATAACAACAGACCTGCTTTAAATGATACATTTGTCCTCTTGTTTGTATTGAAAAGGTATAGCTTAATACAAATAAAAAGACAGTTTCATGATTAATCCAAATTAAGCAAAGTCTCAAATAGCTCTAAAAATGATTCTGCTATGTTTTAAAGAAAAGCCAAGCCATGCTAGTCAGAGTATTATAATACCGGCACATGCACGTGCAAACATGTCCATCTCTCGGCCCTCTTTCTTACTGGACCACTCAAGCACTTCTCCCCTTAATAAGGCAATGTATGATGTGATTGGCTGAAAGGCTTCAAGGGGGTGTGGTTAACTCATGTTTATCTGGCTCTGCTGTGCATGTGCTCTCCGCTTTACCACACTCCCTCACTCATCTATCATATTCCTTTCACTCCTGGAAATCATACCTCTAGTTTTTTCTTCTCCCTTAGCTTATTCTAGTATACAAACTGTACAATAAACACAATGCAAAAAAGAATTTGAAGTAGTTATGATGAAGTAGGAGATGTTATGAAGGAGATATCTATTATTTACATGCCCTTACTGCAGAATTAGAGACTACATTTGAGATGTAAAAACACAAGCACAAATAACTATACTCGATGCTTCCAGTAAGCCAAAGAGTTATGACCCTAGTCTATTCTGGTCATTTAGAGGTTAGAAGCTGGTTACACAGCGCTGTGTGTGTTAGCTAAAAAAAAAACTCAATTTCCCTGTTTAACCGAGATTTAGACAATATAAAATAACAGGAGGGCAATGCGGTACAAATGGTCAAAAGACATAAACTAGACATACAGTAACTTATAAAGTGAGGTGATGAAACAAAAGTTATAATAATGTATGCTTATCTGATGGTGTTACTGTATAGAGCACAATAGTATGATAAGTCATTTTTTTAGCATAAATGAACTGATTTTTAACAATAATGTCTACATACACTCAAATACTTACATATTTGTATACAACTACCATTTAAAGGTTTGAGGTCAGAAAGACAAAAAATACATTTATTCAGCACATTAAACTGATTTAAAGTGACAGTAAAGCCAATGTTACAAAAAATTTCTAATAAATAGTGTTCTAAATTTTCTATTCAAAGAAAAACAAATTTCCACAAAAATATTAAACAGCACAACTGTTTTCAACATTGATAATAAGAAATGTTTCTTGAGCAGCAGATCAACATATGATTTCTGAAGGATCATGTGACACTGACCGAAGTAATGATGCTGAAAACTCAGCTTTTAAAAAAATAAATAAATAATAATTATAATTTAAATATATTAAAACAGAAAAGACTTTTTGAATTATAAAATCAATTTTTTCCTCAATATTTCAATACTGCAATCAGTAACCATAAAGGTTTATATTGAACTGTCATTTTAAACATGATTGTCATTTACAATGCTTGTAATTTTTATATACTTCACTGACGTGAAATGTAAATAGCAAAAATTAGGAGGAAAACTAAAAGACAGCTGAAACACTGTAGTATATGCCATCACAATGAAGGCACGTTCAAATCTGTGATTGATTTCATACATTCATCACTCAAGGAACTCCTAGTGCCATTGCCAAGCAACAATCTTGTTTACATGAGACAGTTGAACCACAAAGCGTTGTGGGAAGTTCCCCATTAGAACAGGCATCACACAAAAACAACAGAGTCCAGTCCAAATGCACTGACCTAAGCTAGAGATGACTAAACACTCCACGCTCAAACACAGACGCACACTGCTGTTACCCTGACATTTATCAGCATGAGCCCTTAAGATCACTGTAAAGCTCTGCGCTGTGCAGGTATGCAAGAGAAACAAGTGTGAATTGATGTATAAATACACCAACAATGTTGCAGAGTGCATGACAGGCACTGCTGCTTAAATACAGTCCTAAAAGGAATACCTTAAAATACCATTTTGCACACGCAATACAAAGTTTCCGCTCGTCTCTGTGCAATATGTTATTATAATGTGTGCCCATATATCTTCCCAATTTTTGGGACATAATCATTACTTTTGAACAAACAAACACAAACCATTTGAAAATAGGGGGAAAACTCTGCAAACACCTCAAACAACATATCTTTAACATATCAATTAACAGTAATGAGACTAAATGGAGAAAGTCACAATTTTGTTAAGAAAAAGACTCGCTCTCACAACTGTCTCCCTGATGTTTCAGAAAAGATTGCAGTTTCTCAAACTGTTCCCAGGTCTGCCAAAGCCTGGTATTATTAGTCAAAGGATGTAATTCAAAACAAATTATATGCAGAATGTTATCCTCTTTAGATCTCTGCTCTATCTATAAGTCAACTATCATCTCAAATTTGTCTATAGTTATTTATCGGATAGAATTTTACAAGAAATAACTTTGAGGTTAAAGATATCTCCTAAGCTACAGAAAAGAGAAACAGAAAAACAGAAGGGCATTTTTAAAGAACTGGTCATATTAACAATTCAAATTTATTTGTATAGCACTTTCCAAATTACACATCGTTTCAAAGTGGCTTTACAGAAAATCCTGATATTCATGCTTATAATATTTAGCAGATTAAAATTGAGTGGCAATATAGTTCATGTTATGTGGCGATACAAGCAATCAAGCAGTTGAGATTTGCTATATAGAATATATCCCCATACACAAGTATACTGTATGCATGCAGATACTTCTCGAAGTTTTAAATAAACCAAAAAAGAGTGCTGGGGTACATTTTACAAGAAAATTCCGGAAATGTTGGGACGTTTTTTAAATTTGAATAAAATGAAACATACATATACACATACACATATATACACACATACATATATATATATATATATATATATATATATATACACACACACATACATACACAAGGCAAGAATGGGACCAAATTCCAACACCAAAACCCAGACATCTTCAAACTGTTTTGAAAAGAGATGCTACACTATGGTAAACATGCCCCCGTCCCAACTATTTTGAGACCTGTAGCAGGCATCAAATTTAAAATTAGCTCATTTTGTGCATAAAATTGTAAAAATGTATCCGTTTAAACATTTGTTGTGTTATCTATGTTCTATTGTGAATAAAATATTGGCTCATGTGATTTGAAAGTCTTTTATTTTATTCAAATAAAAAAGTCCCAACATTTCTGGAATTCAGGTTGTATTTCAATCTTTCTACTTCCAAATGCCATGTTTAATTCAATTCAACTTCATCTAAAAAGCTGAGTGATAATATAGTTACATTATAAAAGATACATATATACACATTTGTTTACATGTGCATATATGTTACGCTTTATCAGTTAAAATTTAGGTTTAATTTCTTTAGCAGAGTCCAACAGTCACCAATGCAGACTTATGTTATCAAAAGCAATTCCTTATATGAGATAATATGAATATGAGATTTCAGTGATCGTAGAAAAAATGGTCTAATCACTCCGGCAATCTTATAAAAACTCCCTTTCGTACATTTAAGCTGCAGTCGCAGCACAGCCTGGAGGAGTTCATTCAGACTACATTCTGTAGTCATTCTGGTCTTCATCTTCTGCCTTTATTAGGACACGGAGAGCTCACTGGCAGCATGAGGTTTGTTTAAATTACTGCTGAGCTACAGACTGTGCTGTGAGAACAAGCAGTCGAACATACCTTACAGACAGGAGTCAGGTATGGATCTCAGCCCGTCTCAAACCCTACAAGCTGACGTCCCAGACAGACATACAGTCCTGGATTGAAAATGATTCTCTGTCGGGACAGTCTCAATATGTCTCGTCATTCTGTCTTCCATTCAAACATCTCTCTCCTTAAATAGCACTTGTCTATTCCTATACCCTTCATTTATTCTCCGTTCTCATCCTCCTCTTCCCAACGGTCTGCACTTTTCTGATCCCTGTGGTGTATGTTGAAAATAAGACCCTTTGTACCGTTTTTGCAGTATGTATAAATGTACATAACATGAATGCACAGGATATCTGGAGAGCCTACTAGCACTAGGGAAATGTGAAATATAATTGGTCAACAATGCATGATGCAATACAGTATCCCACCATGCTTGATTCAAACTTTAAAGCAAATTAATTAGCAGTGACATTATCTTGCCTCATTTTACTGGACTGCCAATTTGTTTTAGTTTTTTATACAATAAACTTGATTAAAACAAGCTAAATAGTCATATTTCAAAGACAAATAGAACCCCTTCACTGAATTACATTAAGTGCAAAAAAAC
This sequence comes from Barbus barbus, assembly GCF_936440315.1. Classification (NCBI taxonomy): domain Eukaryota; kingdom Metazoa; phylum Chordata; class Actinopteri; order Cypriniformes; family Cyprinidae; genus Barbus; species Barbus barbus. Next base: position 3,983,517 of record NC_136754.1, on the reverse strand, counting down.
TCATTAATCTCCCATTTAAAAAAATAGTTTTAAAAAGATCATAACTGGATGCCATTTACTGAACTAATCATACAATGCATTAATTGTAGTAAAGGATAAGAAATGCCCCCCCCCCCCCATTTTATTTAAAAGACAATAACTGGATGCTATTCACTGAATTAATGATAAGCATTCAATATATTAACTTTTACAGAGTAATAGAGTAAAATATTAATCTAAAATTAAAAGAAAATGCTAAATAATTTATTGTATTTTTGGGCAATACAAATAAATTAAGAATCATATTAATCTCAAATTTGTTCAAAAAATATAATTGAATATATAACTTACTATAATTGAAATAATCACACAGTATCTAATTGTAGTAAAGGGTAAGATATATATCCAATATTAATCTCAAAACAAATGCAAAAACAAATAGTCTAAACAAATAACACCATTCACTGCAATAATTCTAAAATACATTAAATGTAGGAAAGGATAAGAAATAAATACATTTCAAAATCAAATACATAATCAAACATTAATCTCAAATTAAAAACAAACGCAAACTTAATCTAATGTAACATTATAGCTAGATGACATTCACTGAATTAATCAATAATAGCAACTGTATAAAGGAGTAATAAATAATCTCAGAATAAAAAAAAAGATACATATCAAATGAATGTAAAAAAAAAAAAGATTGTGTAAAAGATTACATGTGTTTGTATGCATAACTATGAAAAAAAAAACACTAGACTAAGCAGTATAAGTGGATACTGTGCAGTATGCAGAACTCTAGTATTGCGGTCCAAACACATCATGCTCTCTGAGGTCTACAAACGGTGAGGACTCACATTCTCTGCTCTTATAAGGCTGTGAAGAATCTGAATCAGTCATAGGCCTCATGTCTCTAAGAAATGTATTAAGGAGTTGTTCTTGGCTCAGTAATGGGTAATAGCTTATCTTACGTCAACACATGCTCTAAACAGGAAATGATAAAAATCCACACAAGGCATTAATTCTGAACATCAATTCATTTGAGCGGTTATACATCAAACCTGTGCTCTTCACTCCTCTTCTGCCTTACACATTCTTGAATCTCTCATCATCCAAAACTCACTACAGACACACACTGACATACACTTGCTTAAGTATACCAGGAAAGTGTCATCTGAAGTCTGTAATGAAGAAGTTTGCCACTAGCAATGGGGACAAATTTTGGCTGATTTGCATGGGCCAGTTTGCCCCTGCTGGCAGATGCCATAACTACATCATCTGCACACAGAAAGCATCTTTCTCCACTGACTACCGTCAATAAATGGGCCTTTAATTCTGCTATTTGCCAACAGAGCTTTACTACCCAACAACATCTAACTCCATCCACTACACAAATTCAACTCGGAGAGATGTCAGTTTCTCAAACCGTAGCAGAGAAAAAACCTCAAAGGACAAAGATAGACTCCCGTGAGCGTCAGACAATACCAGTGGGAGATTTATGGATGAATTATATTCAGACAGTTAAATCAAATGGTGACATTGCAGAGCTAATGTGATAAGAAATGCACATGCACACACATACATAGGAGCAAGGCATGGCTTTAGGCAAATCAAAACAAATAGTTAAAGTGCAGAACAGAATCTAAAACAGAATCTTTATCGCCACATAACATTGGATTTGTTTTCATAGTTTGTGCACTGCTTTGTATTTAATGGGTGCCATCATAAAGACAGTCCAAACAGCTAAATAAGACAAAAACATAAAAAATCCACAAGTAAAACACGACTTCAGTCCATCAGTTAAAGGGGTGGTTGATTGCGATTTAACTGTTTTTAACGTTAGTTAGTGTGTAATGTTGCAGTTTGAGCAATCTCAAAGTTCTGCAAAGTTACAGCACTGAAAGTTCAATGCAAACGGAGATCTTTTAAAATTATGGTGGTTTAATGCCTACAAAAATGGCTCGTAGGGACTACAATGAGTTACTTACCGGGTTCATGACGTAACGAACCCAGATAAACCCCGCCCCCAGGAACATGCAACGAAGGGGGCGAGGACATGTTGTGCTGCTTTAGAGAAGAGAAAACTAGGGGTGCATGTAAAAATCTATTCATATGAATCGCGATTCTGTCTTGTAACATTTATAATGGATTCACAAGTTTCAAAATCAATGTTCTAAAGCAGCGGTTCTCAATCCTGTTCCTTGCGTGCCCTGCTCTGCACACGCCCTGCATCTCTCTCTCATTCAGATCATCAGCTTGGCTCCTACAATGAACTGTTCCATTTATACACTTATTTTCACATAGCTATGAGAAGCATTACACAAGGACACGCGTGCAGTTGCCATACTGTATTAAAGCTTTAATCAGGATAAAACCGTATATTATAAGCTAACAGAAGCAGTAGCATTTGCAAACTAGGGCGGGGCGAAATATTGCATGCGATATGCATGCGCATCTCGTCAGTAAAGCCGGTTCCTTGATTAGCGCTAAATCTCCATCACCTGTTTTCAAATGGAGCGGCATTTAATACACGGAGCCGTAGTTCACTGACAAGCTACGCAATATCGCCTTCGATAATGAACGCGATATTGCGTAGCTTGTCAGTGAACTACGGCTCCGTGTAATTGGCTAAACCGCCCTAGAGGCGGTTTAGCCAATCACAACACACTGAACCAGCTAACCAATCTGAGCCCACTGTGTATTTCTGAGGGAGGGGCTGCACAGAGGCAGGAAATTATGAGCACGTTTATTGGAGAAGGGACAGAACGGTGAGGAATAAAAGTAAATTATGTGAAAAATAATGCTTTTTTTTTTTTAAACGAAGCATTAACACGTTAGACTGCACCCCATAAACACAATCAAGATGGAATAAGATTTTCTGCAGCTCTTCCTGTACATTATATAGTTAAAGAATGAATCTAGTGGTTAAAAGTAATCCTGTCTGTAACCTATAATGTAAACAACTTCCATCCATCCTCAAATATATAACAAAAAACTAAATCAGGGTTATCCCTTCTTTAAAAACAGCAGTAACAAGTACCCTGAAACATTTATTGCAATATAAAGAAATACAAAGTGAAAATAGAGGGATTAAGTGTTGAAAGAATATCTGACTGTTTGTTTTGACAGAGAGGGCAGGTGCGGCTAATTCAACAGCTGCAATATCACAGTCTGGCTCCAGGCCACACACACACACAATACAAATGGAGCCATGTACTGTATGTGGGCTCCTCAGTGCCTTTCCCAGCCTCATAACCACAGTGACTGTGCAGACCGCCAAATGCATACAATTATCCAGCAGGTCCACATTTAGTCTGTTCATCAACACACATGCACTTTAGAGCTCAACTAGTTTGTTACGTTCCCAGAATTTCAAACCATATTCAGAAACAGCTTGACCAATAATGGCTTCCCTTGAGAAAGCATGAGCAGAACAAATGTGCGCAAATCATATAAAACCACACATAAATTGCATTAAATAAATTGCAAGTTTTAGTCATTTTGGATAAAAGCATCTAAATGAATAAATGTAAGCGTAATGCACATAAGAATGGTTTTACAAGATGATAAATATTTATTAAAAATTTTACTGGCAACAAGTAGAAAGGCGATAACCCGGAAATAGTACAAGGAAGACCCACCGACAAGAGAAGACTGGTTCCAAACAGTAACAGAGGTTAAAGAAATGGAAATACTCACTACTTTGGCTGCAAACACAAATCTTTGAGAAGAAATGGAGAAAATGGTTGACAAGCTCCTTGGTGGTCTAGATGTTTGCATTTATAAATGTATATAATTGTTTACTGATATAATGTATAATCATACAGATAATAATACAGAACATTGGTGAAATGAATAAAGGGTTATTTGTAGCATGACAATATTTAGTTTTTTCTGTAATTTTATATGTAATGTGTGGCAACCTTCGTTAAACTTTTGTTGAATTATTTAATTTTCCATGTTTTTGTTATGTAAAGTGTTATTTTGTTCTCAACCAGAAAAAAATTAATTAATTTAAAAAAAATAATGGTTTTACGAAACAATTTCTACCTAAATCTCAAATTGCGCACCTTCAGCTAGTCCAAAACGCTGTGGCCAGACTTCTTCTGAAGTGTCGCAAACATGAACACATCACTCCTACTTTCAGATCTCTACACTGGTTGCCGGCTCATCAGAGAATAGACTTCAAAATTTCAATCTTTGTTTATAAACCTTTACATAACCTAGCTCCTGTCTACCTCTCTGAACTCCATTTATACACTCCATCTAGAAGCCTAAGATCTTGCGACCAGGCTTTGTAAGTAGTTCCACATGTTAGACTTAAGCGTAGAGGGGAGCGTGTATTTGCAGTGGCAGGGCCACGACTTTGGAATACCCTGCCTTTAAAGATTAGAATGGCCCCTTCCCTGTCTGTTTTTAAGTCCCTGCTAAAAAGGGGAGAGCGATGGACTCACTCAGTGAGTGAGAGACACCAGCAGAAGAAAACTGGTGTCATAATTTAGGTACACCTGTAAGTGTAATGGTATACGAGTGCACATCTACAGATTGAGAGGGGTGCAGAGTCCCGGGGGGGGGGGGGACAAAATGTATTCTCTAAGGCACTAAGAGCCCTAGAGGCAATTAGTGCATTTGAAGGTATAAATACCAAGAGAATGAGATGCTAGAAGGGAGGCTCTAATCGTGAATCACTCTACCAACTCTAAATTCCAACCATTACAGACAGGGGCACGCCCCGAGTTTTAGCGAATCGGTCAGATATAATGGTCAAAGTAAGTAGGGGGTGAAGTAGTGGAATAGTTAGGTGTTTTGGAAGGGGGGTTTTTTTCCCGCTCACTAGGAGTTTGAACAAAGCTTGAGAATATTTGTTTTTAAGTCTCTTGTTTTATTATTATTACTACAATTTTTTTCAACTCATTTTTATTGCTGTGATCAATATTGTTATGATTTATTTTACTTTCTTTCATGTAAAGCACTTTTAATTACCATTGTGTATGAAATGTGCTATATAAATAAACTTGCCTTGTCTATTTGTTTTCCTTAGTGTATTGATGACTGTTATAGTGTAATTTTAAAATGGGTTGTTATTTTTTATCTGGTTTGTTTTCTGTATATGTTTTTATAATTTTCTCTCCTGTAAAGCATTTTGGTCAGCCTAGAGGCTGTTGTAAATGTGCTATAAAATGAACTTGAATTTTCACAGAAATGCTCTGCTCATGACTGAAGCCTGTTGTCACTAAATAAACTCTCACATCTGTGTAGGCCTAAATGAAACGATCACTAATTACCTTGTAAAGCAAAAAAAACATGGGACAAAAATTACGTAGATTTTTAGTAAGGGAGTTTTACCACACTCATCCCTTTTTTCAGCTTTCACTCAGTTTTATTCAGTAGGATGCATTAAATTGATCAAAAGTAACAGCCTTTTGTAAATGTTATAGCCCTAATCCTATTTTTAAAAAATGCTGCTCTTTTCAACTTTCTATTGAAAGAATCCTGAAAAAAACAGTTTCCACAAAAATATTAAGCAGTCGAATTGTGAAGAATCATGTGACACTTCAGACTGGAGTAATGATGCTGAATAGTCAGCTTTGCATTACAGAAATAAATTACATTTTAAAATATATTGAAATAGAACAGTTTTTTTTTTCTGTTGTAAAAATTCTCACAACATTACTGTATTTTTTAATCAAAAAATGCAACCTTGGTAAGTATAAGAGAAATCTTACCGACCCCTAACTTTTTAACGGTACATACATATACATATATACACACACACACACACACATATACACTTTTTTTTTTTTTACATTTCATTCAGGCACATTTCCCAACACTGGCTCTAGACCTGTGCATGCAGGCAGGAGGTCATCTTCAGGACAGGGTACAGTTTCAGTCACTGAGGTTATGGAGATCTATCCGGTCTCATATTTAGAGTCTGCTGGACCAAGCTTCATTCTTTTGGGATATTAGCATGCCATCTGAATCACAGATCATGATGCGTGTATCTGAGCCCAAAATATTGCAGAACCTACAGTCCAAAAAAATTTGAGAAAGGCAATCTGTGCACTGCCTCAAAGCATAAGCAAAAATAATCAGTACTTAATGTCACCTCAATGACAATATAATGAAAATACTTTTAAAAAGCAAATACTGCTTGTTAGTGTTAATCTGAGCAACCACAGAAGCAGGTGATTTTCTCAATGCATGCTCCTCCGGACATCGCAAACATAAACACACATGGGATGCCGGGCTTAGACATGTTGGCACAGACCTCAGACACACTCCGGTTACAACCCTGCTGTTAGCAGCTGATTCTAGATGATCTTCAGACCACTTGAAGGCACAGTGAGTCCTAACCTTAACGTTTATGAGTAACAAAACAGAGCAAGGATCTCAATGTACAGTATCATGACAAAATGTCAGTGTCAAGTAAATGATCCATTCAATTTCACAACCATTTGGTTTCACTAATGAATGTCAATCCAAATCAAATCGCAAAACTGTTTAGACTTAAATTCTGAAGAAAATCTAAATGTTTCAAGTCTATTAAAAACTTGTGTTCTGTGCAGTTGCTAGAATATGAGTGGTTGTTAGGTGGGTTCTTACTAAAATGCCAATTCCAAGTCTCTAGATATGGCTTCAAAAATAGCTACCATGTAACTACAGTGACTACTCAACAAACATGAAAAATGTCATGCTGAGAGATCTAGAATACATTTCACAAACATATCAAAGCAAAGTTAACCAAATGTGTTTAATAACTCATTCTTGGTAGAAATTGCAAAAAAAACTAAATAACAAAAATAAATAATACATTTTATATATATATATATATATATATATATATATATATATATATATATATATATATATATATATATACACACACACACACGTATACATACACACATATATTTATAAATATAAAATCAAACATTTCTGATTTATTTCAACTGCTCCACCAGATACCCTTTTTATTCCACTAACTACTGAAGCATATACTCCTATATCTATGCCGTCTTCCAAATCCAACCAGATGAAGGCATCTTACTTGACAAGATGTGCAATGATGCATCTCTACCTCTTTAAACTCTGGTTTTGAACAGCCATTATGCTCTTGGATGCTTCAGTAAAAATCCCAGTTCCACTGTCAACAACTCCAATGCAAAGTCAGACCACATTAGTTCTCACAAGTACACCAAAAGCAGGAAGTTACAACAGCATCTGCAGAACATTAAACAGTCAATAGAAGATTGTCAAATATACCTGTTGAGCTCCAAGAGGACACTGACGAAACAAACACTGACACATGCTTCCCTACCTGTCCATTGTCCAGCGCGAGTGGATCAGGGTGGGTTGGAGTCACAGGGGGATTATGCTATCATGGGGTTTAATAAAGCCGGCTCAGCCCGAGGGCTTACGGCTGCCGCCACACACAGACGTACATGGAGTAACAAAAAGGAGGAAGATAGAAATGGTACTTACTGGTTAGTGCCCAGGAAATCTTCCCGAGTTCATTGGTAGAGCCCAAAGGCACCTATTCCAAATGCAACGGTTTCTAAAGAGCGTTTTGTAATAAGTGCAGGTCAGTTTGTGAATGATGAGAGGTGAAGAAATAGCAGATGTCCATCATACTCAACCAAAGGATGCTGATCCATATGGATGAAGAATGTAAAGGAATATCAGTGGTGTTGATAGACAGGAAGAAAGAAAAAGGGGCAGGGAAAGGGGAAAAGAGAGGGAGAGGAGGGGAATGGTATTTGGAAGGGAGGAAAGAGAGGGGAAAAATTGGATACGGCGGACAATTAACAAAAAAAACAAAAAAACAATACGATGGACGTGAAGAAATCGGACAATTCCAATAGCGTTCAAATTTTACAAAAATAAAAAAATATTCCAAGGAATCTCAATGACGAACTTCTGCCGGTCACTGAAAATCCACAGGTGGCAATTTTCTGAATTTCCTGTTAAGCTAACAACTCCAGAGTGACAGACTACTGAGAGTCATGGTAGTGCACATGCTCACACACACGAGCAGAGGTAAACTCACCCAGTGGACTCCATGTATGGCCTGAGATCTGAGTCCTGCAGGGGAGTCTGCCATAAATAGACTGTGGGGGGGTTGAGAGACCCAGGGATTGAATCAGCTGTTAGATCAACAACCTCACCAGAGCAGTACCAGAGATAGACGCACGCATGGATCAGAGGAAACATACATGGATGGATCGAACTTGAAATATCAATTCTTTTGATACAGATATTGTATCCCATAAAACATAGATCCTAGTTTGTTTTTAACTAGTTATTGTATTTAGCACTAAAATTTGCAATTTGCATCATCAGTTACAAAGAGCAAACCATGCAGTGTATTAATGGAACATTTTTCAACATTTCTTGAAAGCTTATTTCAATAAAGCAATGAATTATTTAACATTTATCAATGTGCATCATACATCTAAAAAAAACAAAAGTGTAGGATTTATTCAAATATAACTGCAAGATTTATTGTTAGTTTATTTCAATTAAAAGTAGCTAGTTTTTTAAGTTAATGAATTATTTAGTGTTAAAATCAACGTGCATCATACATTTCAAAGAGCAAACATTCACTAAAATAAGAGTTGTGCTTTAGTTTTAAGTTTAGGCTATTTCAATGAAAAGTGGTTAAATTATTTTTTTAAAAATTAATTCATAATTTTGCATAATTTATGTAAATCATAGGTTTAGTGCAGCATATTAAAATGAAATTTTAAAATATTGTTTTAAAAACTAGCAAGGAATCACCATTAAAATCAAAGTGCATCATAGTTTAAAAGGGTAGGCAAATAGTGTAGCAGTTATTCAAATGGAATCGTGGAACATTTGCTTATTCTAAATTAAAATTGGTTAAATAAACTATTTAATTAATTATTTAACATTAATATCAATGTGCTTCATAAGTCTGAAAAAGTTACTTTTAAAACTTTAAAAGAAACTTATTAAAATGGAATTGTGCAACATTTAAAAGTGCCGATAAGCTAAATTTGCAATTTAAAAATGTACACTAAAAAAAAAATAAAAAAAATGGTGCTATATAGCACTAAAAGTGGTTATTTGGCTCGTAATCATAGGGGAACCACTTTTGGTGCTGTATAGCACCAAATCTTGGTGCTTCAGTGGTTCTTCAGCAGTTCTTCGGCATGACTGAGGGGGCTATATAGCACCGCCATGTACAGAACCTGTTAAGCTCCTGTATGGTTCTTCAGTGGTTCTAAGGGGTGATTAAGGTGCTATATAGCACCACTGCTGTAAAAAATAACCTGTTAAGCCTCTTTAAAGGTTCTTTACAAGCCAAAGAACCACTGTTGGTGCTGTTTTACACCATTTTTGTTGAAGAAATACAACGCAATACGGCACCTCTTATGGTTCTACATAGCACCATTTGACAAAGGTGCGGTATAGCACCTTTAAATATATGGTGCTATATAGCACTAAAAGTGGTTCTTGGCTCGTAATCATAGGGGAACCACTGTTGGTGCTATATAGCACCATTTTTACGAATTTCTAATGTGCTTATAAAAACTTTTTTCATCAAAAAAAAAAAAACATATTGCATCAAACTGGCTATCTAAAAAAAGTGGACAAGGAACCATTAGACATATAACCCTATATTCACATGGTGTCTTTGGCCTGGAGTGTAGCAGTGAATGTCAACTCGCTGCCAGAGCAGATCAGACTGCAGGTGGGCACAGAGCCTCGCTGGGTGATCTGAAACTAGGGTTGCCACCCGTCCCTTAAAATACAGAATCGTCCGAATCGTTTATTTAAAGGTAAAATGATGCGTCCCGTATCAAATCAATACGGGACGCGATTTGTCCCGTATTTTACAAAGGCCAACAAGCTGAATCAACAAATAAGTATTTTGCACCGTCTATAATGCTAAAAGAAATTATAATGAATCAATTTCATAAGAAGTTCGAGAAGCTCATCTTGGCGTCTTTGTGTCCGTCCTTTGAACACAAGACTCAAGATGTAGAGCTGAACGGGAAAGTTTATCAATGCGTCGTCCTGTAACTAATGATGAACGCGCAGTTTGCAGAGAAGCATTTGCGGTGGACTGTCTGACTTAAAGGGAACTTTAATTTTTGGGTGAAACATATCTTTAAAGTGACAGACACATCTGTGCTTCTAAAGGCATAACTATTATTTTATTAAAATTTGGATAGTCTGTTAGAGCTTGATAGACATTATTATATTTTTAGACATTATTAGACAAAATAATTAATAGATTATAATTAATGTTAGACCCTATTTATTAATTTATCATTTGTATTAATCAAATATATACATAATTAAATAGGCATGCGTGTCATATACAATTGGACATTTTAAAAAGGTTATACAAAATGCTACATTTAGATTTAATGTAGTCCTAATTTAAGCAAGTGAATAAAAAAAATAATCTCATCCAGGTAACCGCTGCAAAACTGTCAAAAAAATACTAATAAGAATAATTAATTTACATATATGAGCATGTTTTCTCATGGTGTATTGTCGAGCTATGAGTTCCTCGCTGATTATACGTGTCCTTTTTTTTGGGGGGGGGGGGGGGGTCCCTTATTTTGGCTCGCTGAAGGTGGCAACCCTATCTGAACCTCAGCACTGAAGAAAGTGACTCAGAGTCTGAACTTTTATGAGCGATGTGGATTTCAAACCAGCACATAGTCACGCTGCTGCAGTGTCACTTTCCTACACTCACCCTGTTCGGTCTCCTGACAAACCTTTATGAAACACCCTTGAATGTTTTCTCACCAAAAATGGCAAAGGAAATGAGCAAGGTGTATGTGCGAGTGTGCATGTGGCATCTGTTTATGAACCTTATCATTGCACAACTTCATATGCAATAAGAACAGAAACAGGCTCCAAATGAAGCCATTTCTCAAGCTTAGGTAACCAAAATAAACACCTTATCCATACATATTCCACGCAATATTCACACACACTGATTATTTAAATTAAAAATCATGAATAATTACAATATATAGACATTATAGAAATAATGTAATCTCAATTATACTAAAATTCCTTCATTTTCTATTGATTTTGTGGTGAAATTGTTGTTTTACTGAAATACACCCACATGCAGACACACTTCAGCCTCTAAAGGGAGCATGGCAACAGAGATGGATGGGGTAACTAGTAACTATAGAAAGACATGAAAAAAGCTCATAGGACAAAATTATATGATGTGACAGCACAATTCCCCTCCAAATCCACCGTACATTAAGACAGGCAGCCATCTGCTGGACAAATCATGCTAAGACAATATTTAAATGCAATAATAATTACTTAACTCATATCTTGAGGTAAAAACTAGATTTAAGTAAAGAAAAATACAGAAATAAATATACTGTACAAGTTCAATCAGTAAGTTTTCCCTTATAAAAAAGCCTCGGTTTTGCGATTGTGGATTAAATGATCATGACAAAAACACCTGCATATAAGGGTATTAATTTATACAAAGGGCAAAATTCGATTTGCAAACCAAAATTATTAAGAGCACCTAAGACAATTATCTAGTTGTCAGCGGCCAGACTGTTCGTCCACATGAGCTTTATCCATGTCCACATATGCAGCATGGGTCCAGGCAGTGGAAAGCTGATTATTGGACTAATGGACTAATATAAACACACTGAGACAGACCACATACTGCACTCATTCATGGGCTTTACCTTTAGCACCAAAGCACACACGTGGACTGCTCATTTGATCACATGAACACCGGACAAATGCATTTGCTGCCAAACACATATATATGTCCACAGGCAATATGTCTGTTTTGAGCTTAAAAGATTATAAAATTTGGGCATTTACAAGCAGAAGTATAGGGATGTCTTTATTTGAATTTAAACAGCAGCACATAGGCCTACTTAAACAGCATTTGTGTATAAGCTATAATCTTAAGGATCTTTATATAAGAAAGATTTATGTAATATGGTAGCCTATAAATGGCTTTTGTTCTAATGGTTTGACTGTCTCCTTGACACATAACCAATTTCTAGAATATTTGTGTAAAAAAATAAATAATCTATTGTCTATTATTAAATTGAGTGCTATTATATAATTTACTGGCCACCCTCATCTTTAAATATAATGGAAACCTGTATCTGTATTCATTCATAGCTGAAAGAATCACTTGCCAAAGCAACCTTTAGACAACACACAGGTGCCACAGTGTTTCAAAAACACTAATTGAGCCACAAACCATTTCGTCAATGAGCCTAAAGCAAATATACAATTTTATCATCAATTGAAACGTATGTGGTGAAGTTCTCTAATGACTCTTCATTTCTCACATTTAACATGAAAGAGTACTTAAAGCTAATTAAACAAACAAGTAAATGAATAAGTACATTTTAAAAACTTAATGACATTTAGAAGGTAATGAAGCGTTTGATACCATCGATATCAAATAGCTCAACTTTCAATTAACAGTCAGGTGCCAAATAATGAGACAAAAGCTATGGTAAGCGTCTTGAGGAAAGATATTCTTACCTTTAAATAGACGTTCGCTCTGCTTCACACTTTTATCGCGTGTTTTTCTGAATTATTTGTTTGTTTCATTCATACTGAGGGACCGAGCAGACTTCAGTCCAGCGGGATCAAAGCGTTTGGTGGCATTAACGATGATAAACACGAGCTCGTGATTTCCGGTGATAGGAACCAATGATAGAACATCATTCCAAGACGCCTAACCTAAAGTATTTATCATATGGTCTAGTACTCAGTATAAGTTTTGGGCTCTAATTACGTCTTTTTCAAATGTATGTTGAGGTTGGTTATTAACTGAGGTAAGCTGTCACATTAGATTGTGTCATTTCATAAATAACAACAAAGCTAATTTGGCCAAAACAATTGTTTACCTTTTCCATTTTTGATGTTTCATTCATTGTTTTGTGTTATATAATTGTTTTGCTGTACAAATTCGCCTGACAAATCCAATAAATATAGATATGTTGGACATAACCTACACTGAGAAATATCCACTGCAGTAAAAACTACCTTCCATTTTTTTGAGAAAAACAAAATCGTTTATTCATTCAATCTGAATAATTCATCACTTTCTATAAAATATGGAACCTGACATGACATTTTAGCTCAGTGTTTTGATAACTATAGCTACAAACACAGTTTCACTAGAGAGAAGCAAGTCTGAGAAAGTGGGAGAGTGTGTGTCTGTGTAATGTTGGTGATTTTAGCACTTTTCTCCAGCCAGACTCCCACACTGAGCTGCCAGTTGGACCCAAATGTTGGCAGAACTTCTTATCAATGGATCACAACGTTGGCACAACATTTCATGAATGTATCAGGCCAGTAGAGCATTTTATGATGAAACCTAAAATCCTCCCATTATGCTTTAGGAGATTTGGAGGACATCCATCACATTTTCTTTCTTTTCTGTTTTCAGTCACACATGAACACACTGCATTTATAGACTATATTTATATATTTCACTTTTACACACTATAACCACAAAGTGTAAAAATACTTCTTATAATGTCCTATGACTTGAAACCCAATGAACTACTTTTAAAAAAATTATTATGCTATCTTTCTGTCAAAATAATAATGTCTCGGTTTAATTTTGATTTAATGCTGAATTGTCCAGATACTGACATCCCTCAAACCAATTTTGACATGTTTTGCAAACCCACTTGACAGAAAAATCTTTTTTGATGCGTTTAATTTTATTTTAAACAGCATAAGTTCTCTTTAAACAATTAAAATATTTGTGAAATATTTCTCACTCAACATTCAGTTATTGGCCATTTATGGTTATTGTCTAAGGGTTTTTAAATATATCAGCACATCATTCCTGTGCTTCTCAAAATGTGCAAATTAAAAGGTAAAATATTATCTTTTTAATAATAAAATGTCACAATTAAATGAAAATTCAACCCATGAAATTATTGCAAAAAAATATATGATACACTCGAGTAGAGCAATACTAGAAAGTAAATTACATTATTTAAAAGTTATAAATTCAAATATATTAATTGCATATTTTTGCATGCCTTATTCAACATGTGCAAGCTATGAACTTAAAGAGAGTTAACCCACTCCAAAAATAGTTATGCAGATCTTATTTAGATATATAATCACAGCAATTAAATTGTAGAAAATGTTTATTAAATTTGATTTTTTTTTATCCATATGTCACATATTTACATTTCAAATGCCTAAAACATTTACAAACATGGAACCAAAAAATTATGTATGCAAATGCAAACCATGATATCCAGAAATGTCCAATGACACAAAATAAGCATTAAAAATGTAACCGATGACACTCTTGGCATGAAAATGCAACAGCTTGTGTTTTACAGACAGTGTTATCATTATGACTCCCGTTACAAACGAAAATAAAACAGTACGATTCAGTGGCTTTTTCAACTTACTCTGAATGCTACAATGGCAAAAATGCTACATAGTTCATGAAAACAGCTTGAAATCATATAACAGTTATGGCCTTTTTCAGTGAAATAGGGAACAGATCCTGTCAGTGTGCTACACATCTTACTTTCGATCCAAACGTTAGCTTATCATACTTGCAAAGAAAGAAAGAAAATATTTGGCTGCGTGTGAGCTAAAGACTGTTGACTTATTGATTTCTTTTTCGTTTCTTCATAGAAAACCGTTGGTACGAGCTCATGATGATAACAGTACATGATTCTGAATGGAAGACGTACAAATGCTCAAATAAAATAAGGCCACATTTAGCTTTGAACGGAATCAAGATCAAACAAAGTCACTTTTAATGCTGCAATATCCTCATTGTACAAGTTTCTAGGCAGCTGTGATGGGATTCACTAAATTTGTTATCTGATGTTTATGTAAATTGAATGAACATTACAACTATACAAAGCGTCAGATATCAACCGTGGGCCTTTTTCGCTTTACTGCAGCATTTACTACGAACTCAGAAAGCAAAATCCTGTAATTCATGTCCAATGTTCACAATGAGAGCCCCTAAACTTTGCAAAGCCAAAACGGGACATGCTGCAGGTCTCCCACTTAAATTTGCCCATCATTTTTTTCTTGATTTTTTTTTTTCCTTTAAGCACTAGAAAATTATAGAATTGTCTTATTCTATACAGCAACATAATACTGCCAACTTGATCCAAGAGCGAAGAAATTAATTATGGTTAAATACAAAATACCTTTTAAAATATTTAAAATATACTTTTATTTTATACATTATGCAGACTGGTTAACAATTTCAATGATAACAAAAATAAGTATTCCGTGAAATGCCTTTTTTTTTTTTTTAATCACATGGATGGCACTATGACGGGGAAAAAGCAAGCGAACACACACATGCACGCGAGCATACGCTCATTCACACGCTTGCACGCAATTTGAAACGCTTTTCTGTGAGTGATGTTTGGATAGATGACGCTTTAACGCAAGTACATCCTGCTTCCCAGATTTTCTACAGCCAATGAGCTTCTGTGTTGGACAATATTGCTCAAGCTTTCATGCATTATGATGTCAGAAAGTATCATATCTCTCCATTCCATAGCATATGGCATCTTAGAAGTTTCATTTTTCCTAAAATTGTTCCATACATATCACACATTACCATAGAGTATCTTTCACCTAAACTAATCCAAATCATTACATATCTAGAGCTGTCCTCTACTTTGCAACCATCTACGTTTAACCGTTAAAATTATCTGTACACATTTAGCTTGTTCATTGAAATGCTCGTGAGCATTTATTGCTTCCCGAAGTTACCTGGGGTTTAGGTTTGGGGTATAGACACGGAGCATTACAGTAGTAGCTAACATGTATCTTTGTGTTCGCGTTTGTACCCTGTGTTTTAAATTCTACATCGCCTGAAAAATAGTTCCCTAATTCAAAGTCGCACCTGCGTGAAACCTGGGTCACACAACATCATTTAAGGTATTTGATATATCAGACAAACATTCAAAACATGATGCACATTTCCACATTTGAGATATCAAACATTTGGGTGGTGTTTCAAAGTAACTCCTTAGGCTTATCGTTACTGGTGTGTTTCAAAAAGGCCACTCGATAGCTAAAAATTCTCTTTGAATCCAATCACGATAAAAATACGGTAACAAAGGTGCTTTTTAAGTTGATACATCAAATACTGAAACGCTCATCCAACCCAGGTCTCCGTTTGACCTGCATTACACCACTGGTTTTAATCGATACTGTACAAAGCTCTCCACACTCAGGGACGTACGTTACAGTGTGCTGAAAAGTTCTGGTAAATAGGGCACTATGGGTTCGAACCAAGAGCGATACGGTTTCTTTGATCGATTCGTCGGAAAATGAAAACAGTTCAGAGCCATTGAGCGTCTTCTACCACCTCGCGTGGAACTCCTGATTTGGAGCAGAACAGCTCAGGTGACACAAACATGACAAAAAATATAAATAGAACAGTTCTCGTAAAACTGCCATACTGGTTTTGGTAAAGTCAAAAAACAATATTAAAAGCGTTTACAAAACATTCATGTCTGCTCAAACAGAACCACGTGGGACAGAGGGGTGAACGTACCCCTTGAAAGCACTCCACAAGCAGACCACATGTTCCAACAAACGACAAGAGAGTTCCATGATGTCAATAGAGGAAAGGCTGGCGGGACCAAGACTCACTGGGGAGGATGGGGTAGAGGCTGCCTCCGTGGACTGGTTTCTTGATGGACTGATGGATTTGGGAGGTTTTAGGGGGTGACTCTGATGGGTCGTGCATGGTGCTGCTTGAACATGGAAAAAGTTATTATACCGTGTTCCAACCAGGTAAGATGTGATAGACAAGAAACAAAAGGATTATCTCCCTCTATATTGCATAAAGAAATTGAAGCCTATAAAGTGAATTAAAACTCAGTTTACATTAAAAGGCAGTTCAACTAACAATACCCTTTATTAATATCATATATAATATTTTTTTAATTTTTCCATCTACATTGCGTAACTGAGAAAAATCAGCTTCATTTTCTTAATGCAAAATATCCTTTTTTAATTTTGGGCTGAAATACGAAGAACTTGAAATTACACTGTAAATACCTGGTTAGGACATAGTATTATGATGTAGCTAGCTTAAAGTGCAGAATTAAAGCAGAGCGTTTAGGCAAGAATGCTAGGACACAAATATACACTCTTAAAAATAAAGGTTCCGAAAGGGGGTTTCGTAGCGATGCCATAAAAGAAACATTTTTGGTTCTCCAAAGAACCTTTCTGTAGCTAGAGGTGTCATGAACTGAGAAACCAAAATTCCCTTGATCCTTTGACATTTAAGTGGTCATTGCACTATAAAAACATCCTGTAAATTTGAGAACTCAAAACTTTCTTGTTTGTCATTTTGGCAGACTGGCTTCAATATAAGCTGTTTTTAGACTGTTTGTTGAATGTACAACTCTATGATGTAATAGTGTCCTCCACGGAAGAAGATCAACACCTGCTTCTACATTGCTGCCTGTTTAGCCCCGCCCACCGACTTGCGCATGTTGTGTTTATGAGAGAGGCGAACGTGCAGATCTACGCAGAAATAAAACAATGAAGATGGCACCAAAGATAACAAGATGCTGTGCAGTGCCAAGTTGTGGAAAAAGTGTCTTTTTCATTTCCTTCCTTCGGATCCCAACATTGGGAAAGTGTGGATTTATTTTCAATGAATTTCCAGACCGTGTCAGTAAGAACTTGGTCCTTTGTAAACGAATCCGCACTAAACCAAAATGAACAAACAAGGCACAATTCGACACAGGATTTTCAGAAAGATTGAAACTGAAAGACAATGCTGTGCCAACTATATTGGATCCAACAGTAATGTCGCAACACAAGTGTGATTAACTTTTCACTATTGCTCACCATTGCTTTGTCTGTTAAACAGATAATTTGATATGAGTATTTATGCATTTTTAATCTAAATCACTGCAGCATCTATTTGTGAAATGTGTAGGCTGTCAAACATACACAACTGTTAGCCAATCATTGCAGTGGGTGTTTACGTCCGAGTATACTATCCACCATGCCTATTCAAAGGAGCATTCCGATGAGGTGGGTTAAAAACATGACAGAAAATAGCCTATTACTTCTAAATCATGTTTTTTGAAGAAATCTTGATAACGTTATAAATGGACCTCAGTGAACAGTACAAAATAAAAAACAAAAGGCAGTTCATGACCCCTTTGAAAGAACCATTATTTCTTAGTGTGATTTTAAAAATCTAAAGAAACTTTTTCACTATAAAAGTATGTAAAGTTTCCATGGATGTAAAGGTTCTTCATGGATCCACTGATATCAATAAAGAACTTTTATTTTTAAAAGTGTATGCTAGTGTTGGATGATATCAGTGTGTTGGGAGATACTGTTAACTCAATAGTAACTCAAAGAGTGGTTAAAGTGTAAATCAATTGTGGTCATACCAATTAAGAAGTGTAGCACAAGACCTTGAACATAGAAACAAGTCTTAATACCAGTGGGATGATATTGTAAGAGAGATGATGACTTGCACAAATAGCTATATTGCCAGTTATTAGCGAAACATTGGTGCGCAGAGATAACACTGTCTAGACGAAGGAGAAATTAATGAGATGCACACAAGGTTAGTGTAATGAAGGGTTAGTGAGAAGACCGAGGACTTGATTAAGGGAAGGAACATGCAAAGATGTGAGGAAGGAAATGGTTTGAGGAAAGACAAAGTTGTGAGGATAATAGGCTGTTTGCAAAGGGTAGGACAGAATAAGAGATTGTAGCTGGTTTTAAACTTCATTGATTGTTCTGTATTACTTTTTAAACAGTCAATTTTTTTACAAAAGACATTAAAGTTGTTGTTTTTTTTTTTAGTTTCTTGGTCATTTTAAATGTTTTGCTGAGTAACGTACCAGATAAAGTCTAATAAACCAACTTTTAAGGAAATTGCAGGGCAAAGAACTATGACACGTGCAAGAAATTAAGAAAAATGGGGCATGATGAGAACTGTAACATATGAAGAGGGTGTGGCGGGGCATTTTTGGGAACCTCCTTCTGGCAGTGGAACAGCAACACTTAGAAAGCCAGCAGAGCTGGAACTGAGTGGGCGTGGAGTGGAGTTGATACACAATGCTCTTGTCGGAGTAGAAGGCCATTTCAGATGTCTCAGTGTGGTGAGGTGTTTAAATGTGTTCTGAATGCACGTGAGTGTCTGCATACATGACAATGACTTTGAGTGTTTGTGTATCAGTTTGTGTGCATTTATGCACAGATGTGTGTTTTAGAGAAATGCATCGCTCAGTGTGTTTGTGTCTAATGTTATATATATATATATATATATATATATATATATATATATATATATATATATATATATATATATGTGTGTATATGTGTGAGTCAATGTCTGAGGATGTTTCGATAGCATATGAGGATGAAGGCATTTAGCAGACAGCCAGGTCACAGTGCTGGAGGATGGCCCTTAGTTGGATGACCTCTGACCTCTAGGGTTCAGCTACGATCTCTCCACCTGGCTGGGCTCCTGTGACTCTGAAAATGTCAAAAGAGGAGAAATACATCATGTAAACAGCTGTAAATGTAACAATGGCATCACTGTGTACATTAGTGCATGCATGTAACGTAAATAAGCTAAAAAGAATTCACCACACATTGAAATAAGATCACAACACTATGCTGGGCTCAATTGAGAGCAAATTGTTCTTTGTGAAAAATTATAGTAATAATCAATGATCAATGACTGATAGGCTTAAATTCGGAGTAAAATTTGGGACTTTATCAAACGCCATACTGTACAAATGTCACCATCGACTTCTGCTATCAAATGCTACCCACATTAAATACAAAAGCTGCTGTAACAGTTTCTCACCTTTTAGGGTTGCCTGGTCGTCTTTTGTTTCTTTAGGTTCACTGGTGACTGCAGGGTGGGCGCTGCCCTCTTTATCCTCTACCTTTGTGGTGTTTGAAGAATCCCGTGGGCCAGGAAGGGGGCATTCTTCCTCCCATCCATTGTCTCCCCACCTTCCCACCCCGTGCAGTCCATCCCAAGAGTCTGAGCTACGGAGGCTAAGGCGTCTCATTCGTGAGACAGTGTCCACTTCCCTCATGCGGGCAAGTCTCTCCTCTGAGCCATGCCCGGGCGGGGCCGTAAAAAGAGCCTCTATTCTTTGGGAAAGTCCACGGTTCCGTCTATCTACACTTGAAACCTGACCTTCATCTGCACCCCGACTCTGACCCATATCAATGCCTTGGCTACAATCAGCTTGTGTTTTATCTTTTTCCACTTTATCAGTGCTAGAGACTGGACTGCTATGGTCTTCACCAAGACCCTGCTCAGGCGTAAGTGTTTTCTGTTTTGTCTCTGAATCTGCCTCTTTGTTGCCAGTGTCTGGGGTATTTTTATCTAATTCCCAGTCTGAATCATCTGTGCCTTGCCCATCAATCCCACACCCACGCCAACCCCCCAGACCCCGTTTTTCACCACCTCCTTCCTGTCTATCGTCGTCTAAACCCCATCTCTCTCCATCAATACCCCATCTCTCAGCATCAAGGGACCGCCTCTCTCTGGACCAGAATCCACCTTGACCCAAACTTTCCCCTTCCCACCCACCCCTCTCCCAGTCCAACCCTAAAGATAATCTACGATTAAGGTAAGGAAGTACAGAAAGGGGAAGGTGCTCTGGTGGAAATTCAGGACGTAGCTCTGAATCTAAACCTGAATGAGTCCACATTGCAGCCTTATTTGCCCTCAAGAACACATTTGGTTCTTTCTTTTCCTCTGAGGTTATATCACTATTTTGCTCTGTTCCTTCAGTAACAGTGTGTTTCTGCTTGCATTTCTCTTGCCCTGTTTCTATGTTTTCAATAGAAGTTTCCTCTTCTTTCACTTTCTCTGTCACTTCAGGTTGTTGGTTTTCAGGTGTCTCTGTTTGCTCTGTTTCTGTGTCTTTTACTTCAGAAGGTTTCTGCTCAGTATTGGCAGAGTCTTCTTTCATTTCAGTGGCTAAAATGTTGCTCACTTCATTCTCACCTGACTCACTGCCAGGAATGTATTCATCACCTTTAACCTTGTTCGACTCATCAAGGTTCTCTGCTGAACTCTCTCCTGTGATTAGAGTAGCAATATGCTTTTCAGCTAATGAAAGCTGCATCTGCCAGTCAGCAGGAACCTCTGGGTTAGCCTCTAAACCTGCTTTGTCACCAACAGGCTTTCCGGTTGCAAGGCTACAAAGCACACCCCTGTTACTAAGGAACCTGTTAGTGTGGCTTGTTACCCTCCTAAAGCCTGAGGTCCTTTCCTCCCTGAATAATGACATTGGCTCCTGTCTCCCTTCTAATGCTGAAGAACAACATGGCTGCTCAGAATCTACAGGAGGCCTACCAGGTATGGGCACATGCTGTGGGGTTTCAATGCTCATGGCACTTCCTGGTTTGGATTTGATAGAAGCTCGGCTAACAGCCCCAGATTCACGGGCCATTTGGAGAGTTTGACAGATGTGCTCGTAGTCTGGGGGGCTGGTTAGAGTGGAGGCATCTTGCATGGGCTGTCTGTCTGCCCATGGCACCTCGGCTGCCATGGAAGAGGTGGAGGAGGTTTGTGCAGTCAAATCTTCGTCTCTTTGGGTCTCTTTGGGGGCTGGGATATCCAGCTTCACTGATCTGCAGGCTTTGCGTTGGGTTATCTGGGACATGACGGTTTTGTAATCTCTGAAACCTGGTTCTGGTGGGGGAGGAGCAGGACAAATCTCCTCTCTCAGCTGTTTGCTGAAGCTCACACTCTTCCCAGTTGATGGTCGGGAAAAGGCACTCTTCACCTCCCGGTATTCTGGGTCACTTCCAGGCACCAAGCTTGGCCGAAGAGCAGTTGCAGGAATTCCAAGAGAATCTGAAGATAACCTAGATTTGATGCGGTCAGGGATTTGCATGGAGGAGCGGTTGGGAAGGTTATTGCTGGCAGTGCTGAGCTCCAGGATATCTTTGTAGGCCTCATTAAGATCCTCAATGCACTGGTCGACGCTGGGGCGTTTACCTGCTTGGTCTTTCGCCTCCTTATTGATGGTCTCAAGATCCTCAATAGCATCCCACGGCCGTCGGCTTACTGGCTTCAGCAAGAATTGGCCAAGTCCCTCAGGATTTGGCCCTGTGGCTGACTTTGCCTCCTCGTTCGGATCTGATGGTGGGGACTGAGCCGGGGGCTGCGTTGGTGGGGGAGGAGGAGGTTGAGATGGAGGTTGGTTCGGAGGTGGGGGTGGAGGGTGTGGCGGGGGATGTAATGGAGGTCTGTGAGAACCTGTGCTCTTGGATAAGGTACCCGTCCGTGAAAAAGCACTGTTGCTAGATGGTTTTAGGCTTTTCTGGCCCTTCATGGGAAACCCGTAAGGGGTGCTGGGATCAGGAGCTCCTGAAGCCGGTGGAGCTGCTGGAGTCGGTGGAACTGATGGAACCGATGGAGCTGACAAAGCCCCAATGGCCCCCGGGGTAGCCCCTGGAGCCACCGATGTAGTTTCAGCAGGAGCTGTTACCTCTGGGGCAGCAGGAGCATCTTGTGCTTCTGTATTGGTGGGGCCTGGATTTGCATTGCTCTTTGTGGGCTCAGGGCTGGTCTGGGTCTCCTGATCACGGTACTGGTCCCCTGGCCAAGCCCCAGAATACCGTCGGAGCTCATCATGTGGATTTGGCTTAATGATCCTAGAGCGCGAGTTCCTTCTCCGATGCGCTCTCCGTGTGGCTATGCTACTGGACCCACTGCCAAGTGTGAGTGCTTGTAGCTCTAAGTCAGTGGAGGTGGTGGATGTGCTTTTGAGGCTTTGGTTTGGCAGGGAGCCGAGGGTGTTGCTGTTTTCACTGGATGAACTTGGTGGAGGAGGAGGAGGAATTGGAGGAGAGTCTGGTTCTTTCTCTTCGTTGTTGTTTTGATCTCGGGATTTTGCACTGGACTGCGAAAGTGGTACAGACACAAGGCAAAAGATAGTCTCACTGAGTTTCTTTTTCACACTCTTTTTCTCGGGTTCCTGGACTACTTCTGTCTTTACAGTTGAAACACTCTCTGAAGAACCTTTATCCATGGATTTGTCAGCCTTTCCAGACTTGTCAGTGATCTTCTCAGGTTTTATCTGGTCTGTACTGCCATCTCCTTTTGCCTGCTTGTCACCCTTAATCAACTTCTCAGTAAATTTTTCAGATTTACTCTGTCTTTCTAAGATTTTATCTGCTTTAAGCTGTTTTTCTAAAATTCTATCAATCTTCAAGTGTTTCTCTAAGAGTCGTTCAGCTTTACTTTGCTTGTCTGAAATTCTATCTGCTTTTATGGGCTTTTCGGGGATTTTCTCTACCTTGACTTCAGGCTTAATTTGTTTGTCAGTATACCTGTCGGCTTTGACTTGATCTGGGATTCTGTCTACTTGTATCTGGTCAGTTAATCTTTCCACCTTTACTTGTTTGTCTGTAAACCTGTCTGGCTTTACTTGTTCTGTAGGCTTATCTAATTTTATTAGGTCTGTAACTCGATCTGGTTTCACTTGCTCTGTTACTTTGACTTGGTCTGTTTTTGTCTGTTCAGTACCTCTCTCAACTTTGACCGGCTCTGTTACTCTCTCAACCATGACTTGGTCAGTGATTCTGTCTGCTCTAGTCTGTTGGTCTGTACTTCTGTCTGTTTTAATTGGTTGCAGGGGTCTAAGCTGAAAGGCTGGTGGGTACTTGGCACAGCTCTGGTCAGGTGCTACAGTTTCACTGCCTTTATTCATCCCCTTGTGCCAGCGGTTAGTATTCTCCTGTTCAGTGAGAGCCGGTTTGTTAGTGTCCATGCTAAGACTCGGTCCCTGTGAAGGGAGAAAGGCACTATCATGTGTGGATTGTCCTAAAGTTGCAGCGCAGGGAAGCTCTTTGTTGACGTGTCGGATCTTGTCCGCGTCTGTGAGCGAGTTTCCACAGGGCCCCCCTGAGACGTGCCTGATACGTGGGTCTTCAAATGGGACATACTGCACAAGTCCTGGACGGCTAGGTACGACAGGCCCTGGATGAACAGGCCTTCTTGGAACCACTGCCATGCTCCTATCTTCACGCCGTTCGGACCATGACAATCCTGAAGTCCTGGAAAACCACTGCCCCATCTCTGCACTCACAGGTTCACGTTTCCATCGGACAAGAGCAGAATCTGCTCGGTAGTTCTGTCCACTCCTGGGTGGCAGGAATCTCCTATAGGAGGGGGGTGGGATGTAACCAGGAGGCTCCATACCAGTCAGTTCATGGTAAAATAGATCTGTCCTATATGATTCTGGTCTCAGGAGCTCTGCACTTTGGGAGTAACAAATGGACCGGTCTCGGAGCAGTTCTGAGCTCTGAGAGTAACAAAGGGATCGATCCCGTAAGAGGTCAGCACTATGCGAGTGGCTGAAAAAACGATCACGCAGTAGTTCCGCGCTCTGTGAATGACTGACAAATCTGTCTCTTAGTGGTTCAGCACTTTGAGAGTGGCTCAGCATGCGGTCTCGAATTGGTTCTGCACTCTGTGATAAGCAAATGGACCGATCTCTTAGAGGCTCTGCACTCTGAGAATAACAACCAGACCGGTCTCGGAGTGGTTCAATATTCTGAGGGAAGCACACTGAGCGGTCTCTGGTTTTGGACACGGGTTCAGATGACAACGTTTCCCAGCTTCCCCTGTTTTGCTGGTGAGTCTCATAAGACGGGGGCTTGATGGGGCGGCTGAACCGTGGCTTTGGTACAACTGCAGAAGGAGCATGACTTTGTATCTGACCACTCCACCTTTCCCCTGCTGGCCATTCACTGTGGTATCGACCATATGGAGCAGAGCTGCTGCTTCTTTGTGTAGGGGGGTGATTTGGGGCACCGGTTTGAGGCAGTTCTCCATAGCGGGGATCTTCTGGGGAAAGGACTCGAGGGAGCGACTGGGACTTGGCTTGCACTGTGGCAGACACACTGCCGTCTGCCGGTCGCAGACGGTGTTGCTGCTCCTGAGACCAATGTTCAGCCTCGCCATCTGACAGCTGCCGGCCCAAGCCCACTGCAGGGCGCCACTCCTCTGTTCCCAGGCTCTGGCATTTTCTCTCTGCAGTCACACGTAACGTCTCTGGGCCTGAGTCTATAGGTTCCCGTATCCATGGGCCTTCCTCCCAGCGTACCAGTGGCCTCTCAGCCCTCAGCTCCTCAACAGCTAGTACTGGACCTCGCCACAATCCTCCAGACACTCTGAGTTCCCTGGGATCAGCATAGTCCAGTAGAGCACTGAAGTCCTGTCCCCTCCTTCTCCAGAATGCAATATCTCGCTCATCTGCATGTTCAGAGAACGTCAGGCTGGGAGCATCATAGAACCTAGTAACAGAGACCAATATAGATCATTTATGAAGGTATAATTTTTTTTTATACTCCCATCTGAAATCGCAACTTTAATGTTGCAAACAAATTAGGTCGCAGAAATTAATAAAATTATATTCATATAGTAAAGGAAACAAGTATGGCTCTAACACCATATGGGTTCATGCTATGTGTAATATGAAATTATTTGTGTGAGTTCAATCTTTAAGAAAGAATTACAGAAAAAATTATTAAAAGAATTACAGAATAAAGGCAAAATTAGAATGAAATTTAGTCTAGCGTAATGACAAATAAAACGCTTGTTAATAAAAAAAAAAAAAAAAAAAGGTTTGTGTTGTGCACAACGTTAATTTACTCTCACTTTACACACACTCGAAATGCACCTCAGGGCAAGCTATAGAAGTGATTACATTCACATGGCCGATTCTTTTGAGGTTACAGTACATCAATGTTGACAGAGTCTAGATTTTTGTGACAAAATCACAGTGGAATGGATTAGGCATGAAATATGGATGAAGTCTATTTTAATTTGTTTGTAATAGGACAGTCTAAGACTCAACTAACAGTCTAAGACTCAATTAACAATTCAAGGTGTGCTAGAGAAAAAGTTGTTTAACATTTGATTTTTCCATTAAAACTAACCTCACGCACATTCAAAAGCAGCACACATGGCATGACATCCACCCAGATTCCAGGGCTCAAAACAAGGTGCAGTTAATGTGATGAACTACACTGGTGTGAACTTGAAGTGAACTGATTGAACCAACTAAACATCACTAAGGGCACTGGTAAAAATGCAAAAATGGCTCAGAAAAGTGAAGTTACAGTAGTTATGAGAATGGCTCTAGCATCATTGCAAGCAAATACCATTTGGTTTGATATTTTGTTACCTAATGTAATGATATTTATACATTTTTAAATATGGCGAAAGTGCCCAGACACTTTTTGGGGCCACAGTTTTTGTACAACAGATTATAAAATATGGGTCATCATCATGGATAGAACATTGCATCCAAAATAATAATGAAACGCATGTGAATTCAAAATAAATCTGCTGATAATTGCAAAATTTCAAACAAAATAGATATAATTTATTAGTGTCAGTTGAATTTGTTTAATATTTGAATTAAGAAAATGCTTTGCACTCTGTAAAAGGAATGTTAAATGTTTTAATGTGTGTCTTTTAGGCTACATATATCTTTACCATGTTAGCCAAGATCGGTGTTCACCAGTGATGATTACCATTACTTTTTGAAATGGCTTGTGGCAGGGATATTTAATGCAGATTATTTAATGCAGTTGTTGACCATACTTTTTCTTTGCTTTGATACGCTTATTTGGAAAGCGTCTTTACCTGCAAGTCATTCATAAACACGTGTAGATCTTAAAGTCCTTCTTCACAGGCCCCAAACGATAAGAGGCATTTTCAGGTTTTCTATTGGTAAATATCCACTTAATACAAAGTTTTAACGTGTTACTGTCACTGCTCAAAACAATTAATTGTGTGCGCGAACTTTTTGAACGATTCAAAGTGAATCGCAAACCGATTCACATTGAGGTTTTGCCAACTTGTTTGCTGAAAAGAGTTCAAAAGAGTTATTCACTCACAAAACGTACATCGAATTTCTGTGTCTGATTCTCATTCGAAGTACAACAGAAAACACCAGAAATAGACCAGATTCAATAAACTACTTTAGCTGATAAGCGAGCTGCTCTAACACCTGCAGCACCAGTCAATTTGTTGATTTGAACGGTCTACTTGCCAGGGTTGGGGAATACATGTAACGGCCTTACATAATCAGAATACAAAAATCTAGTAACTGTAACTCATTACAGATGCATTAAAAAACATTTTCATGTCTTGAAATTTCAGTTATTTTGTCAAAGGTCAGTCAATGAAATAAAGAAAGATCATAGCATTTTACATATGTTTCAACATGTAAGCTTTTAAAATAGACTAATATGTATATGTGTACGTTTTTTAATGTTACGTATAAACTTTATTTTTCCTTGCACGTTAAATAAATACATACATAATAATAATAAACCTGCTAAACTGTATAGCCATATATATATATATACAGGTGCTGGTCATAAAATTAGAATATCATGAAAAAGTTTATTTATTTCAGTAATACCATTCAAAAAGTGAAACTTGTATATTAGATTCATTCATTACACACAGACTGATATATTTCAAATGTTTATTTCCTTTAATTTTGACGTTTATAACTGACAACTAATGAAAGTCCCAAATTCAGTATCTCAGAAAATTAGAATATTGTGAAAATGTTCAATATTGAAGACCCCTGGTGCCACACTCTAATCAGCTAATTAACTCAAAACACCTGCAAAAGCCTTTAAATGGTCTCTCAGTCTAGTTCTGTAGGCTACACAATCATGGGGAAGACTGCTGACTTGACAGTTGTCCAAAAGACGACCATTGACACCTTGCACAAGGAGGGCAAGACACAAAAGGTCATTGCTAAAGAGGCTGGCTGTTCACAGAGCTCTGTGTCCAAGCACATTAATAGAGAGGCGAAGGGAAGGAAAAGATGTGGTAGAAAAAAAGTGTACAAGCAATAGGGATAACCGCACCCTGGAGAGGATTGTGAAACAAAAACCCATTCAAAAATGTGGGGGAGATTCACAAAGAGTGGACTGCAGCTGGAGTCAGTGCTTCAAGAACCACCACACACAGACGTATGCAAGACATGGGTTTCAGCTGTCGCATTCCTTGTGTCAAGCCACTCTTGAACAAGAGACGGCGTCAGAAGCGTCTTGACTGGACTGCTGCTGAGTGGCCCAAAGTTATGTTCTCTGATGAAAGTAAATTTTGCATTTCCTTTGGAAATCAAGGTCCCAGAGTCTGGAGGAAGAGAGGAGAGGCACATAATCCACGTTGCTTGAGGTCCAGTGTAAAGTATCCACAGTCATTGATGGTTTGGGGTGCCATGTCATCTGCTGGTGTTGGTCCATTGTGTTTTCCGAGGTCAACGCAGCCGTCTACCAGGAAGTTTTAGAGCACTTCATGCTTCCTGCTGCTGACCAACTTTATGGAGATGCAGATTTCATTTTCCAACAGGACTTGGCACCTGCACACACTGCCAAAGCTACCAGTACGTGGTTTAAGGACCATGGTATCCCTGTTCTTGATTGGCCAGCAAACTCGCCTGACCTTAACCCCATAGAAAACCTATGGGGTATTGTGAAGAGGAAGATGCAATACGCCAGACCCAACAATTCAGAAGAGCTGAAGGCCACTATCAGAGCAACATGGGCTCTCATAACACCTGAGCAGTGCCACAGACTGATCGACTCCATGCCGCGCCACATTCTAATTTTCTGAGATACTGAATTTGGGACTTTCATTAGTTGTCAGTTATAATCATCAAAATTAAAGGAAATAAACATTTGAAATATATCAGTCTGCGTGTAATGAATGAATCTAATATACAAGTTTCACTTTTTGAATAGTATTACTGAAATAAATGAACTTTTTCATGATATTCTAATTTTATGACCAGCACCTGTATATATATATGGGCTATAATATCTAGATGGTGAAACAAGACACGATTTTTTAGTTTCAGATAGTTTTACTATAGTTTATATTCGTTTTAATTTTAAAGCTATAATTAAATAAAAGTACTTTGATATTGATATTTTGACTTTATTTACATATGTAATTTGAAGTAATCCAATTACATTACTTTTATATTGTGGTACTTGGATTACGTTACTGAATAGTTTTTTAATGAAGTAATTTGTAACTATAACTGAATACATTTTAAAAGTGACTAACCCTCCCAACCCTGCTACTTGCACACTAAATGAAGCTCGCAATACGCTAGTATGTTGTAAGCCTAGGTTTAACTTTATGGTTTACAAATTCATTTTAACAGTGAAAAAAAAAATTTAATTATTGGTTTAGAATCAAATAAGAAATTGATGCGATACGAACACATTTTAAAGGCAACAAATCAGATTATTTAACTGTGGACTTTATATTTAATTTTTTACAATGGTCAAAATCCACTTTGACCAATTGAAATTCAATTAAGTCCAAAGGGCCATTCACATCAAGAATGATAACTATAAACGATGATATTTTCAATACCAATGGATGACAATGTTCTTTGTGGACACTTGACTGTGCACACTTACCCACTGTCTGTAGCTAGAGAGTCACCCAGCAGTTGCAGGTCACCAAGGAAAGCAACAGGAACCTCCAATCTCCGTTGAATTCTTTCATGGCCCTCATTAATGTTGTTGTTGTTCTCTGGGTAAGCCTTCACTGGCGCCGGCCTGTACACCCCCGTGCTTGCTTCTGCTCCCCCCTCAGTTGTTCCGAATCCATTAAGAGTTCCACCAACACCACCACCACCTCCAGCAGGCCGGTTCTCTACATTATCACGGCGACAGTCGTTGTTTCGATTGTCATAAGGCGCAGAGGAAGAGGAGGAGGCAGGGCCGCTCCTGGGCAGTTTGTATCCATGAGAGATCAGCAGGTCCTCCACACTGTACATGATGTGTGTGTATGTGTGTGGACTGAGTTGGAAAGGGAGCCCAAAGGCCTGTGTAAGTGTGTGTGTGTGTGTGTGGCCTATGGGCAGTGCTGGTGCAGCAGGCGGGGACACAGCTGCTCAGCAGAGGCCATCACTGGAGAATAAGAGAGACAGAGAGAACATTACACTCTAAAACAATAACCATCTGCTGTGCAGAGACCCAACCATCTTCTTGGCCGAGCACATGAAAGTTTAAAGCTACATACAGTATTTATTCTTTAGATCTGATGCGGCCACACCCTGTCAGGTTATTATATAACCAATGCACAAAATATTCAAGTGCAAACTCAGAAGTGCAGCTTAAAGTCAACGTGATACTCTGCACCCATTAAAAAGCCATCATCTGGGTCTGTGTGATATTTTACAGCTTTTTTATGATTCTCAACATATATATCTCAGTATTAGAGGAACCAGATTCACTGTTGCCAAGCAGATTTAAAATGTTCAATACAAGTAAAATACAGTAAGAAAATTATCAAGGCATGTTTTTCATCCTGTTTCTCACTGAAAGAACAGGAATTATGATATTTAATCATTTTGACTGACTGTTATATAAGAATACAACCAAATTTTAAAATATGACACAATTTTAAATATGACAAATGGTACACAGACACTTGTGTATTTTGAGTGACAATGCAAATGAATCTTGAATTTTTAATCAATTTTTAACTGATTAATTGAAACAGACAGTCAGTAATGGTCAGTCAGTAAAGTGAACGGACAATCTAACAAACAACATTTTTGCTACTGAAGTTTAAAAAAACATTCTGCACCACTAACAACACCAAATGCAATTATAATTTTTTTTTTCAAAAAGGTATCCTGAAAGAAATAACATGAAATTTAGTGTGAACCAAGACAAGTGTCAATACCAAGACAAAAGGAGCATGCATTTAAAATAAATAAGTGTGTCTGTCTGTGTACACACATACATATTATATATATATATATATATATATATATATATATATATATATATATATATACACACACACACACGTTGGTTTTTGTGGTTTATGGGGACTCTCCATAGGCGTAATGGTTTTTATACTGAACAAACTGTGTGTACTATTGCCCTACACCAACCCTACACCTAAACTTAGCCCTCACAGGAGACTTTGTGCATTTTTAGATTTTCAAAAAAACACCATTTAGTATGTTTTTTAAGCCTTTTGAATTACGGGGACATAGGCAGTGTCCTCATAAACCACCTTCATATTGTAATACCTCTGTCATACCCATGTCATTATACAAATTTGTGTCCTCATAAACCACATAAACATGCACACACGTACACACGCACACACCTCAGAAATCAGTGCTTATGTTGCAATGGATAATGTTTCATTTTTATCTATACTGAAAATATTTAAGTGTAGTGTTTACTTTTAAAAAATTTCACTCAGAAATTGCAAGTGCATTTCTCAAATCATTATAAACATCAAGTAACACATTGAATTAAACATGAAATTATGAGGTAGAAAGAATTTAAAGATTTTTTAATGCTTTTTTATTTACAACTTTGAAAAATCACTCACGTGCACATTTAATAGTAAAGATTACAGATCACATATACACAAGAGACATACCAACTTGCAAGTCAGCAAATACTGATTGTTGAATTTATGTTTGAATAACTGTTCAATAAATAATCATCTGGAAGCACTATCTGCATTGCCAAGAGAGCAAAACTGCGTGTTTCCATGGTGATTTAAAATAAATGAACCACACCTCGGTGCTGAATGTCTCCTAGCAGTAACCTTTGATCCCAGCAGTGACCTTAACTTGACCTTGAACTAGGAAAAAGAGAGACAATGACCTTGACTCATGCTCTGCAGCAGCTCTGTGTGCATGTGAGTGAGTGTGTGTGAGTGTGATTGCCAAAACACTATCTTGTTTTCTTGAGTAATGCTCAGACCGATTTGATGAGTGGCATTCGGTCAGGTTGAATTCACAGTGAGCCATGCAATACCACCAGCTACGCTTGAGGCTTTGGCTAGATCCTTCTCTAACTAGTCAGGAGCCTGCTTACAGTATCTGCACTTTTTTTGTTGTCAACACACACACACACACCTGACCTCCGGATGACCTCTATGTGAAACATGTGCATGCGTTCCTGTGCAACTAGACGCATGACATAACCAGTACCTGGTGTATACTTTACACTGTCTAATGAATCCAAAAACCACACGCATAAAATATGCATACTTTTGTTAGTGTGTTTTGTTTGGTTTCCGTTAGCAGTCTAAAAACCTTTCTGTGGGTCAGTTATCGCATTGCAGAACCCTTAAAACCACCCATGCTTTAACAACCAATGTACATTTGTGAAATATGGGGTTGAAATTACAGTGAGCTTGAGGATATTGCATTTCCCCTGCCAGCTGCAACTCTGATTGGTGTGGTATAGGAGTGACATCATCACTGTGAGCAGCCAATCGCGTTCCTCTGAGTCTGAATCAGCTGTAACCTACAGCAGAATTCTGAGTAAAACTAAATAAAGAGTGAAAAACCCAACAATGCTGTTTGATACACAGCCCCCGCTCTTTAACTGCAGTATTGGAGGGAGGTGGCTAGTTTAACTGTGTCACAGGCATTCGCAACAATACCAGCGAGAATGCAGGTACCATCGCAGGCTGATCGTATCACACCAGCAAGTAGTGCTCCCTATTCAGTCATAGGGATCAGGGAAGAGAGACGGCAATAGTCAAAGTGTGATTTGACCATGACAGCTGCTGTCAATGATAGCACATCGGTGTTGCTGGGTAGAAAAAGGGGTGTTGCTGCCTCATGTTGATTGAATATGAGAGTGTCACAGCATCACCACTGGAATGGAGGTTCATAATTACAACCATTGACTGTATCCCAGAGGGGGACTTCACAAAACACTGATCTGACATCATTTATCTAATCTTGTCATTTTCAAATCTTGTGTCATACTAATCAGCATCACAATATCAGCTCACTAGTAGGCTACGTGTATGTATATGTACGTGCATTGCATCAAATGCAAACATGTTTGCATGTACATGCATTCTTTTTTGTCTTACAACGTATCCCTCATTTAACACTGATCATTAAAAAAACTTTGTAAGCTGAAAGGTAATAGGTCAAAATATCACCAGAATTGTGTATTCGGCAAAATGCTAATGAATTATTGTTATGTATTCTCTTCTGTAGATCTGCATTACATTATAAATGCAAAAAATAAAATGTTACCATGTAAATAAATTCTTTTCTGTCTTATAATTTAACCTCCATTTAACATTGATCATTTAAAAAAAAAAAAAAACTTTACTTAATCACTAAAACTGCATATCCAGCAGAATTTTAATGGCTTTTACATGAATTATTGTTGTTGTTTTTTGTGCATCTGCATTACATCATAAATACTAAAAAAAAAAAAATATTCAAAACATAAATATGGATTTCGCACGCCTATCATCATGGCAACAGCAGCCTAGATACGTGTCAGATATTGCACACAAACTTCACCATATACACACACACCTCAGTAAAGACAAATCACAATGAAATGTTTTAATATCTCAAGTGATCCTCCTAGATTAAAAGGAGAGCAAATTTAGATTTATGCTTGAAGGGACAGTTCACCTAAAAACACTGTCACTATGTTGTTTTTAACCTGGATGACTTACTTTCATACATAAAACGCAAAGCAAACCAGTTAAACAGAAGGACAATCTCAGTCACCATTCACTTTCACTGTAAGCAAAATATACAATGTTAAGTGAATGGTGACTAAAACTGTCATTATGTCTAACATTCGCTTTGTGTACCACAGCAGAAAGAATGTCATGGGAGTTTGAACAAGAGTAAATGACAATACTCATTTTAAAAAGAGAATTGTGCTTTTAATAACCATGATTTTTCTCCCAAGCTAAAACATCTAATCTCACGTGTCTCCTTTAGAGTTTCTCAAAGTGCAATGTTCTCATATTTCTCATGAAATTCTTCCAGGACTTAATTATTTGAGCTATGCGAATTCATTTCTAATTCTAAACTCCTATCTCTAATTTCAGGAAAAAAAAAAAAACATCTGTGGCAAAGTTGAAAAACATAAACCAATGGACTTTTTAAATCAAAGTTCAGGAGCATCTAACTCACTTTCTACCGACATCCACCTCCACTTCTGTTTCTACTCACTTCTATTAAAGCATTCCTTAATTAAGAAGTCCAGAATATCTATTTAGAGCTTGAGTGGAGTCTTGAGCCCTCCATCATGGTTAACAAGCCAAATGTGTTTACCTTAATCTCACTCAAGGATAAACACCAGAACATGCGAAAATCTCAAAGCTGTAAAAAGAGCAATAAAACGATCCCGTGGTCGAATTCACTGTCTCTAAGGAGCAGGCCGGCTCGATGCTATAGTGTAAGGCACACAGGTATAGCTTCCATCAGCACACGAGCAGGTGATAAAATCACTCCTCCGTCACTTTTTACAGAATACAGCATTTAATAGGAACCGAATAGAGACGGTTCAATTATTATCACGTGTGTACCAGAATTAATTAAGAACTTGGAGCAGAGCGAGAGAGAGCGAGAGCGAGAGAGAGAGAGAGAGAGAGGTGGGGTGGAATGGGTAAAGCAGAGTAACACCCAAACGCACCAAGCATTCCCTACCCTATGGGAGAGGACGTTAATATTTGAGCAAGCAGCCCAACTCAAATGCAATTTCCACCTCTCACTTATTTCATTTCGCTGAACATCTCCACTGCGCCACAAACACACGCAGCTCCTGATGAGCATCAACGCGGCGCACAAGCGCGTAATATGACCTACAGCATCAGCACCAGCACAAACGTGCTATGCTGGCAAAGCCATACTGCAGTGTG
This sequence comes from Barbus barbus, assembly GCF_936440315.1. Taxonomy (NCBI): domain Eukaryota; kingdom Metazoa; phylum Chordata; class Actinopteri; order Cypriniformes; family Cyprinidae; genus Barbus; species Barbus barbus. The sequence goes on along the minus strand of NC_136754.1, from coordinate 3,948,782 downwards.
TGCCACAGTATACATCAAACAGGCATTCAGGAACGATTCTAAAAGTCAAAAACGCAGGCTTACGCGGCGCCGCAGGTACAGGAATCACATTGCACAAACTGATTGGGGAAAATACGCTGTCATAATCCCGTTTCAATTTTTACATATCCTCCCATAGCAACATAAACACATAAATGGCCTAGACTCGCACCGGCAAACCCAAGGTGTGGGGTGCGTTTTTTTTCCAGCTCTCCGCACCATTTGCAAGATGCGTCTTTTGCTGGAGTGTGTTTATCTTTTGCATAAGGTGGAAAACACGCGCGCGCGCGCCCCCGTCATATACTGCTTGTTAATGGAAAAAATACATGCATGCACGGGCCGGTTGCATATGTGTATATTCGGTCGTTAAAAGGCACGATGCGCTCGGATGTCATTTCAAATGCATGTCTTACCTGGAGCTCGTTTGGCGCGGCCGTCGCAGTTCGCCTGCGCCCAGCGTCAGAGGCTGCAGGACGCTTCAGCTGAGCATGCCTATATCAGCGGGCTCTCCTCCTCTCTACGCGGAAGAAGAAAAAACGGCGTTGGCGAAAATGGTTTCTCCCGAAGTGTGCGCGAAGTTTATTTTCCTTCGCCCTCGTTGACGTCAGACGCACGTGAAATTGCTGCTTGATTTGACATTTAGTGGAGCTCGGTATGCCAGCGCTAATGCGGAGCCTTCCATGGTGGTGGCGGAGTGTGTTCTGATGTCAGGAGATCTACAGCGAGCGGGGTTCAGTTCATGCTAGGTGTGCACACACTCTCGGAAATAAAGGTTCCAGCCCTTAAGGAGAACCTTCAAGTTCCACCAAGAACATTTTTTATGCTCGAGCTCGTCAGAAATACATCTACTGGTGCTTGAAGGGTCTGGAGAACCTTTAATATTATGCGAAGAACTTAATTCATGTTTCTTGAGTGTTAGAATACCATCAATGTTAAAGAACCCAGCTGTCATTTGAAGTAATCTAAAATATATCAACTTTTAGCCTGTAGAACAATCTATCTATCTATCCATCTACACTCACCGGCCACTTTATTACACCTTACTAGTACCGGGTTGGACCCCCTTTTGCCTTCAGAACTGCCTTAATTCTTTGTGGCATAGATTCAGCAAGGTGTTAGAAACATTCCTCAGAGATTTTGGTCCATATTGACATGATAGCATCACGCAGTTGCTGCAGATTTGTCGGCTGCACATCCATGATGCGAATCTCCCGTTCCACCACATCCCAAAGATGCTCTATTGGATTGAAATCTGGAGACTGTGGAGGCCATTTGAGTAAAGTGAACTCATTGTCATGTTTAAGAAACCAGTCTGAGATGATTTGAGCTTTGTGACATGGTGCATTATCCTGCTGGAAGTAGCCATCAGAAGATGGGTAAACTGTGGTCATAAAGGGATGGACATGGTCAGCAACAATACTCAGGTAGGCTGTGGTGTTTAAACGATGCTCAATTGGTACTAAGGGGCCTAAAGTGTGCCAAGAAAATATCCCCCACACCATTACACCACCACCACCAGCCTGAACCGTTGAGACAAGGCAGGATGGATCCATGCTTTCATGTTCTTTACGCCAAATTCTGACCCTACCATCTGAATGTCGCAGCAGAAATCGAGACTCATCAGACCAGGCAACGTTTTTCCAATCTTCTTTTTTCCAATTTTGGTGAGCCTGTGCGAATTGTAGCCTCCGTTTCCTGTTCTTAGCTGACAGGAGCAGCACCCGGTGTGGTCTTCTGCTGCTGTAGCCCATCTGCTTCAGGGTTCGACGTGTTGTGCGTTCAGAGATGGTATTCTGCATACCTTGGTTGTAACGAGTGGTTATTTGAGGGACTGTTGCCTTTCTATCATTTCTAACCAGTCTGCCCATTCTCCTCTGACATCAGCAAGGCATTTCGTCCACACAACTGCAGTTCACTGGATATTTTCTCTTTTTCGGACCATTCTCTGTAAACCCTAGAAATGGTTGTGCGTGAAAATCCCAGTAGATCAGCAGTTTTTGAAATACTCAGACCAGCCCATCTGGCACCAACAACCATTCTACGTTCAAAGTCACTTAAATCCCCTTTCTTCACCATTCTGATGCTCGGTTTGAACTTCAGCAAGTCTTCTTCACCACATCTAGATGCCTAAATGCATTGAGTTGCTGCCATGTGATTGGCTGATTAGAAATTTGTGTTACCAAGCAATTGAACAGGTGTACCTAATAAAGTGGCCGGTGAGTGTATATATGAAGCTAAATATTGTATATATGAGTGAAAAAAAGATTTTTATAAGAGAATAAAAAATAATAATTTGCATGCATTTATATATAATATACTTTATATAATTTGCATATGTGTGAGCAAATTAAGAAATTACACACACACACACACACACACAAGAACTTCATCTCCAAAAAAAAGTAGGAAAGAGATCTTTTCTAAACTTTTACATTCATGCATTTAGCAGATGCTTTTACCAAAAAAAAACTTATAGTGCATTCAAGGATTACAGATTCACGCATTAGGTTCAGATTGACTGTCTTTGCCTGCATGTTAATGACTTGCTACCAAAAAGCAAATTACATTATATAATATTCCACATGGACAGGCAGAGAGAAAGTCCAAAGTACTGTACGTTTTGAAACTGCCCATCTGAGCATGGAAATTCTGATATCTGTCTCTCTTGTGTATATAACACCATACCCATTCTCTGAGGGACCGGCCCACTCACACACACACACACACACCTCATCACCATGCAACACTGACCCAGAATTCCCGGTGCTCTTGATCAGATCAGCACGGTGCGAGCGCTATCCACAATGACACTCCATAGAGATTCTAGAGGTGAAGGGAGAGAGAGAAAGAGCCTGGATGTTGTTCACATGCAAACCTCCCAGCATGCCCTACATGAGGCGGTGTCACGAAAACATGCATACAAATTACCAATAAAATATACAAGTCTAAGTTTCTTAAATTGAAAACAATCATTTATATTATGCGATTCATTTTAACATAACTATAGCTTGTTGTCAGAATAAACTCAGTTTGCACAAACCATTGAAATAGACCACAAGAGTGTGTTGCAGCAGGCCTCTGTAGGGTTTCACAAGCTCATGTTGGAAAAACTATGTCAGTATTGTAATGAAGAGGAAAGGCAAGGAGGGGTACATTGGACAGAAAAGAAAGAGAGCAAGGGAAACGTAATGCAAGATATAAAACAGTGTCTCTTTTGTTTATAGTGTTGCAGTTTTCTTTGTTCTGAACTGACTTTGGGAATCCTGTGCCATTTTTACAAGTTCCAATGCGTAAAATGGAACTGAGGTAAGAACGTTCTTACTGATAGCTGAAAGCGCAATCAGATTACTCAAGATATTTCATAAACAAGGTCAAAGGATGAGTAAAAGTTTGTGAACGGTGGGCGTTTTAATTCTGCTGATGTTTGTGTAGAGTGCTGCGGGCGCAGATTCAGTGTGGGCCTGGCTATAAGCCGTTCAAAGACAACCCCACTGAGCTTTGGGGCTTATACAGATCTGTAGGTCTGTTACTATGTAGAATAGTGAAATGATGAATCTGTGCACTCAGCCTCACTGTAGCCACTGCCCTCTAATGGCGCTTCCAGGCCTTGCAAGGCAACTAAACTGCAGAGATGGTCTTATACAGCACATGGAGACTTCATGCAATAACCTTGCATCTTAAAGGAACAATGCAACGTCTATTTTTATATGATCAGTGTGCTATAAATACAGCGGATATGGTGAAACACTGAGGCGAATCGGTGAAACAGAAAGGACCAGGAGGAAGATGCCAAAGGACGAAAGAGTCAGAAGGTCAGAGAATAGTCAATACTTTAACATTTACCCATAATCTCACTGGGTTAAGAAGAGGACACTCTTTGCACATTTGTGCATGTGGAAGTGATGGTGAATATAGACATTCAAATATTTAGAATTAGAACTAAACAGATTAGTGCTCAACCCCTTTTATAGTCCTAAAAATGTATAAATGTATCTGATTAGCTCAATGTATCTTTAGTTCATGTAATAAAATAGTATCAATATAGGTGAATTTGAGGTGGGACTATTTTTAGCAATTCTGTCTTGCATTTCCAGTTTGTGCCACTAGTGGCGCCAAATTACAAACTTCAGCTTAGTGTTTTTAAAGTGCCCCCATTATGGGTTATGAAAGGTTCGTATTTTGGTTTTGGGGGTCCCCAACAACAGGTTGACATGCATGCAAGATCAAAAAACGATTCATTTTTCCAAACCCCTCTTTTCTTTGCGTGACGCTAATCTGCGGTGATTGGTCGATTTCATTTAAAGCAGTGTTTGTGAGCTTTTAACGCTCCAAAGGCGGCACCTAGTGGCAAAGAATGAATTGGCATTTTCATTCAGACCAACGCAAAAATCAAGTTTTTCTTAGGTCTGCACGCGCAACAAGTGGGCGGGTAATATGCTGATATTTCATGTTGACATTAACATGAAATGGCTTGGGATTCGTTATAAAAAGGACTCTTTTAAATTATTCAGAGTCGATTCTTTCTTTTGAGAGACAATAATACACGAGGTGAGAGAGACAATATTATCGAGAGACAATAATTTATACATGGTGCACTTTAAGATTTAAAACTTTGCAGCATGTTTTCATTCACCTAGAGCTGTGTTACACACTGCATGAAAAGTCATTTTCAAAAAATCATAATAGCATGTCAATCGGAAACAGTTCATTCATGGAACTCTCTTCTAATGAGCTGATGATCTGAATCAGGTGTGTTAAACAACAGACATGCAAAATGTGCAGAGCGGGGGGGGGCACGAGGACTGGAGTTGAAAACTGCTGCTTTAGAAAATGAGTCGGGGTACCAAAACAAACTTGTAGCCAATCAGCAGTAAGAGCATATCTACTCATGATGCAGAGGAGATAGCGCTCATCAGTGCACATGAAAGGACATCAGCTGAGCCGAGCGACAACAGAAAGATAGAGATGGCAGATAAAAAAAAAAAAAAAACTAAACAAAAGAGGGACATGTCTGCGGAACAAAAGAAGGCTTACACCGTGTCTACACCAGACATGACAGTTGTCCTGTCTCGGTCTAGCTACACTGGATGTGACAAAGCGACTGTTAAAAATCATTTGAAATTTGTGTCAATATGTCATAAATAGAACGCGGTAGCAGTTTACTGTCGGGGTTTTGTCGTGTCGCGGCACGGCATCCACTGTAGACAGCATCACTCATTATAATGAGTTCTATAGTAGGCTACTTTGTTGCGCCACGCCACTCGTGTCTGGTGTAGACACGGTGTTACGATAAGGCAAGAAGTAGGACCCGTGTAAATATCGGATCAGCTTTCCAGCGCTGGAGAGAACTCAAGGAACGGGAAGGCCTGTGATCGGACAACCGAGGTTGCTTTGTTCTTGATAGGTGAGTAACATTGGTTTTGCTTGGTTTCACAGAACTAATCGTTGTTGTACATATGTGTGGGGCGGAGCTATCAAATTAGAGGCGAGACCCTTTTGGGGTACAGGCGTGTTTGTTTTGGTGATTTCAAATGTCAACATTGGCTACCAGAAATCACTTACCCCACCTTTAAGACAATTAATTTCTTTAAACATTCAATGTACACATCTTAATCACCAGACATTAGGTTGAATATAGTTTTATTAAGACTTATAATACAGAAATAGTAAAGCTTAAAAACACATTTAAAAAATTTCAACAGCAGCAAAAGCAAGAGGAGAAACCTGCATGAGAGCAGAGTTTGTGCTTATCGTATGTGCTAACGACATTCAAGTGAGCTACAAACCACATACAGGACAGCACACGCTAGAACACTTGGGGAAAACACACAGTTTCTCTCAGCCTGATTCAAACTCAATTTTTAAAGGTGCGCTCAGAAATGTTTCCCTTATTTTAAAAAAAAATTACATAAATGATTGTTAATTTTGAGAAATATGTTTAAAATATCATCATATGAGATAAAGATTCATATTGGTAGTCTAAAGAAATCACTACTTTTAATCACATTACATTACATTGAATTCACCATTTCCAAAAAAAAAAAAAAAAAAAAAAAAAGCAGCAAAACTGTTTCCAGCACTGATAATAATAATCAATGTTTTTTGAGCAGCAAATCAGCATGATTTCTGAAGGATGCTGAGAATTCAGCTTTGCATCACAGAAGTAAATTATATTTTAAAATATATTCAAATAGAGAACAGTTGTTTTAAATTGTGATATTTCATATTATTACTCATTTTTGATCAAATAATTACAGCCTTGATGAGCATAAGAGACATCTTTAAAACAACAAAAACCTTTGAACTTTCAAAATAATTTAATCATGGATGTTGGCAAACATTTCTACACTGGCACTAAAGTGAGAACTTCAACACCAGAATAAGGAAAACAAATATTAGTGGGTGGACCTTAAATTCATTCAACCTCTTCTGAACTTTTACCCTTCTGAAGTGAGTATACTGAAATTGAATTGAGTTTATATAATGATACATTAAAAGCTTTCATTAATAATAAAGGTTCAGATTGACTGTTCTATGTAACACACACACATTACTCTACACAAACACACATTAGTGCATCGCTCATGACAGTGCTATCTACATTACATGTCAATGTAATGTATTATTCTTTAGCTTGGGTTGAACAAATAATTTTGGTTGGAACAGCATGCAGCTACGCTAATTATGTCTCTATTGTTTCTCTGTTTCTGGTAACCTGGAATTAGGAATCTCTTAGGAACACCTTAAGAAGAGATGATGCCAACCCCTCAGAGGATGTCAACCCTCAGACAACATACAGAATTACCCAATTTTGCCATAAGTTAAATATATTAAGTTTCTACAACATATAAATATATTGTAGAAACTTAATTTCCTGTAAAGCTGCTTTGCAACGATTTGTATAGTAAAAAGCGCTATACAAATAAACTTGAATAGAATTGAATCGAAGGTTTTCAGCATAATTGTGTAAAATTAACATGAAACTGGTTTCTTCAACATATGATGAATAATAATAAAGTAGGACTGATAATCACACTGAGAAACACTACTGTCCCAAAGGAAACTAGAAAAGAGAGAAATACTAATTAATTATGTGTTAAACTCTTTTGGCATTAAAGAGACCATCAGAAAAAATATATAAAACTCAGCCTTTGACAAACTCTTATATTTCAAAATCTATTTCTTATTAAAAGTCTTTTAAAAATGACAACTGCAACTGTTCCCTTTAACTCGAACATTTCTGTGATTGTAAAAAAACCCTGTTTATTCGGCGATGTTGACGTTTCATTAATATCCCATTTTCTTTATTAGGTTTATTTTGGTTGTATGTTTTTGTTGTATGCCTATGGAAAATATGGAGAATTCACTGGTCCTCTTATTTTTGTCAAGCTTGTTTCCTTTGTACAGCTCGATCTCAAATAAAGCTTATGCCAAAAAAACTATTGGACCAAACCTCTTGACTAACTTAACCAGCTTCACCAGAAAGATCATCCACAAACCAGTCCGGACCAGCATGGGAAGAGACCATGACCAGCTGGTTTAAGACGTCCCTGGTTGCACCATATTAGTTAATGTGCCAAAAATGGCCTGTTGAAGTGTTTGAAATATTCACTGGTTAATTTCTTCAATCAGCAGCAGTAACAGAGCAATGAGTTATTTGTTGCCAAGAACACATTTGAACTCCATAAATAAGAGATACAAAGAATAGCAGTGTGTTTGCATTCAAACAGCTGATCAATCACAAGATGATGTTAATTTCTACATTGATTTAATTAGGAAGTTGAAAAGTTGCAATGACCTAATAGCATTTAATATCTATGGTATTTGAATCCATTTAAGCCATTTATCTTCTAGATCCACTCACATAATGGCATGACTTTCCCAGGCTGTTCGGCAGTCGTGAATGTGTACTAAATTTACCACCGGCTGACTCTTAAGAAACTAAAGCTAAACTCTGCTGTGATGTTGCAAATTGGAATGTAATGTCGCCATAGTAACACGTTCACTTCTTTTTCAGGTACATGTGAAACTAGCCAACGTGACAACTTGCACTGACTTGTTCTAAAAGAAAGATTGTTTTAAAAATAGTACCGCTCTGGCTGAACACTTAAGAAAGAAAGGCAGTGAAACGTTAAAGACGGTTAAGTTTACTCAAATGATTGGCATGACAGACATGTTAGCTTGGTTCAAAACCTGGCGAGTTGCCTATGTTTAAGTCACATTAAAATGGATTGTTTACCCAAAAATGAATATTATGTCACTTACTCCACTTATTCCAAACCTGCATGAGTTTCTTTCTTCACAAAAGAAGATATTTTGAAGAATGTTGTTGCTGTTAGCCATTAGTTGGAAAAAACACGATGGAAGTCAATAGGGAACAGAAAGAGTTTGATTACTCATATTCTTAAAAATATCTTCTTTTCTGTCAGCAGAAGGTTTGGAACAACATGAGGGTGAGTAAAATTAAGACAGAATTTTCCCTTTAAGGCAGGGGTGCCCAACTCTGTTCCTGGCGATCGACTGTCCTGCAAAGTTTAGTTCCAACTGTTTGATTAGAGTTGGAGCTAAACTTTGCAGGACAGTCGATCGCCAGGAACAGAGTTGGGCACCCCTGCTTTAAGGCAACACCGCATGTGTCCTTCACAGGTTTTATTTAAGTTAGGATGATGTCTAAGTAGACGGCAGACAGTGAGGCATCTTACTACTTTTTGAAATAGAGCTACTGTGTGAATTCAAAGGCAGCGTTGTTGTAAAACATCAAAAGTGAAGATTTAATCTGACTGAAAACACAGCAAGGAGATGCTAGGATTTCCCCCTTGGGGAAAGTATTCTATGCCAGGCATTAACGACTATACATTTAAAAACTCTAACTCGAAGAAGGAGGCTTGGATCGCTGAACAATCCAGACTAAAGTTACATTTACATATACTGTGGTTCTCCTTCGAAGATTTTCCGTACCTTTTTACATTCTTGCATCCTTTTAAGCCTCAGACTCTGATTGGTCAGTGGTCACACTGCCGTTCTGCTCTCCCACAACCGATTGGTCCTGGGTATTTGTAACTCCGCCCACAGTAAATGTTGGCCCGTCTCCCTTCCTGACAGATTCTGAATCGGTGGACTTCGCTGTTTGCTCAGTCAGATTAGGCCCCTCCCATTTCTCTTCATCAAGCCGACTGGAAATCGACCAATAAAGATGAGCGTCCAAACGGGCGGTAGCCAATGCCAGCTCTCTCGCAGAACAGGAGGGCGTGTCCACCTTTAAAAGATCATAAACAACTTTAGTTAGTTATTTAAAGCATTTGTCCAAAACCAAGTCGGGGTATATTTGTAGCAATAGCTAAAAATACATTGTAAGGGTCAAAATTATTGATTTTTATTTTATGCCAAAAATCATGATGTTCCATGGAGATATTTTGTAAATTTCCCTTTTTTTCCTTTTTGTAAATTTTGAAAAATTGACCATTATGACTGGTTTTGTGGTCCAAGGTCACATATTTTAAAAATAAATAAATAAATGAAATTCCTAAATATAAATATTAATAAAAAATAATAAAAAAAACGAATTCTCAAATATTCTTAAATATAAATATTGACTAATTATCACAATATTTATTTAAAAATGTACATAAACATCTATATATAAATATCAATAAAAAATAAATATTAACTACATATAATGACAGTATTTCTTTAAATAAATTAAAATGGTTTATTAATTAAATAAAATTAAATAATTTTCTAATTATCTAAAACATTTGATAAATATCAACTAATGATCACAATATTATTTATTTATTTACTTATTTATTAATTCATTCATTCGTTTAAATGGTTATTTTAGATTTATACAAAAATACTCTTTGGGCCAATGGATCGAAAGTGAGAATGTGATTGTGTAAGTAGTTAAATTTCTTCCAGTGATGTGCATTTATGACTCATCCAAAACTATAGCAACAACTAATGTAGAATTTTTGATCCAATACGCACATAAAGTCCCATAAGTAAAGAGATACAGTATCTCTCTGATTTTGCTCTATAATAAAGTGATGGTCAGCCTTGCACAGACAGATGATTATTACAGAGCCTTTGAACTAGCTAATACAGTGGTTTCAACATAAATTATTTTATAGAAAACTGTATATTTGAGCACATTTGTTACTCCACATAAAAACATTTAAATGTAAATATTAATTTAATAAAATTCAATATTACCTAGATATCACAATATTATTTCCCTTTTTTAATATAATATAAAATGGTTTATTGTAGCTTTGGATGGATTAGATTGCGCACATAAAATCCCAAAAGTAAAGATAGATATTTCTGGGTCTGCTTAATAATAAAGTGCTGGTCAGGCTTGTACAGACAGATGATTATTACAGAGACTCTGAAGCTAATACGGTGGTATCAACATATATGAGTTAATTGAAAATTTTGTAAGGGATTTAGGGGAAAACTATATGAGAGATGATGCAAACTGCAAAATGAAACCCAGATATGCTGATACAGCTACTCACCAAACAACTAAATGCATGCAAATTAAGTTTAGCATCATTATACTTTTAAAAAAAGGTTTCATAGCAATAGATTTTTGGTTCCCCAAAGAAAAGAAAGTTCTTGATGCAACTGTTTTTTTTTTTTTCGTTTTTTTTTTTTTATGCAGAGAACATTTTATGTAATCTAAAGTACCTTTTCCACTATAAAGAATCATTTGTGGAAAAGCTCTGTGAATATTAACGGTTCTTCATGGAGCCATAGATGCCAATAAAGAACTTTATTTTTAAAAGTGTACAGAGGCGGACAGTAGTGAAGTATTTTTACTCCGCTTTAAAAGTACTGGTGTCTGGACTTTATCAGAAAGAAAAGTGTCTGGACTTTATCAGAATGTTTTTCTTTAGAAAACTTTACTTCACAACATTCCAAAGAATAATATTGTACTTTTTATTGCACTACATTTCATATTAAATACAACCTGAATTCCAGAAATGTTGGGACATTTTTTTAAATTTGAATAAAATGAAAACTAAAAGAATTTCAAATCACATGAGCCAATATTTTTTTTTTTTCACAATAGAACATAGATAACATAACAAATGTTTAAAATTAAAAACTTTACAATTTTATGCACAAAATGAGCTCATTTCAAATTTGATGCCTGCTGCAGGTCTCAAAATAGTTGGGATGGTGGCATGTTTACCATGGTGTAGCATCTCCTCTTCTTTTCAAAACAGTTTGAAGACGTCTGGGCATTGAGGTTATGAGTTTCTGGAGTTTTGGTGTTGGAATTTGGTCCCATTCTTGCCTGATATAGAGTTCCAGCTGCTGAAGAGTTTGTGGTCGTCTTTGACATATTTTTTTTTTGTTTAATGATGCACCAAATGTTCTCTATAGGTGATAGATCTGGACTGCAGGCAGGCCAATTCAGCACACGGACTCTTCTACTATGAAGCCATGCTGTTGTAATAGCTGTAGTATGTGGTTTTGCGTTGTCCTGCTGAAATACACAAGGCCTTCCCTGAAATAGATGTCATCTGGAGGGGAGCATATGTTGCTCTAAAACCTTTATATACATTTCAGCATTCATACTGCCTTCCAAAACATGCGTGCTGCCCATACTGTATGCACTTATGCACCCTCATACCATCAGAGATGCTGGCTTTTGAATTGAACGCTGATAACATGCTGGAAGGTCTCCCTCCTCCTTAAGGCCTTTCCACACTGCGCATGATGCGAAAAAGCGAACGAACGTTGCTTTCACACCGAGCGCGAAATGAATGTTCGCCTTCTGCTAATTCACGGCTGCATGCTAGGGGGCGCCGAACAACTATGCATTTTTCCTCAGATATGTATCCGCGTATATGGATTTAACATCTAAATTAAGATAAACAAAGTTTGGTTCTACACCAGAAACACGAGCTATCTATAATGCTTACAAGAATAGGCTACATCCTAAAAAAATATAATTAGAAGTACAATAAGCATCAACACTTGAAAATGTATTTAATTATTAATGTATTTGCTTACCCACTTTAAACCATCATCGAGTGCTTGTAATGACTTCTAATTGTGATTTATAGTTGATTTTGATTCTATAATAATAAGCAGACACATGCACTCTTTGTTTGTTTAATAACGCTACACTGTTAATATTAGTCATAAACATCCTTTATTGCTATGAAAAAAATACTATGAGCTGGATACAAAACACATACAGAAATTGTATTGTCATAATCATGTCTATCTGCATTCATATTTCATGTGCAGAAAAATGTTTCACTCTATTTTATTTTTTAATACGGAAGATCTAGAGAGTGAACGACTCATAACACTCGCGCACGTGGAAGAAAACGGACGGTGCTCAACAGATCACATGATTCAATGGAGAATTATTAGAAATTATATTCTGTATGAAGAACATGTGAGAATAAATCTGTTCTCAAATTCCAACGATAACAAGAACTCATCATCCACTCTTCTTCTTTGTTTGTTTACATTAGTTTTCGAAACAGCGCCACCCTTTCGTGCAACAGCAGCTGCTCTGGTCACGTGATCCTAGCTCAAATGTTATTGTACGGCCCGTGTTTTCGCTTTGCGAAACTGAAAAGATTCGTCGGACTGGACGAAAAAAAAACATTCGCTTTTTCGGTGCACGAATGTTCGCGGTCTTTGTGGAAGCATGCTTAGGAAGCTGTTGTTTATTCCAGCGCGTCATCGCGTGCGAAATTCGTTTAGCTTTTTCGCGCTCGGTGTGGAAAGACCTTTAGTCTGGAGGACATGGCGTCCATGATTTCCAACAAGAATGTCAAATTTGGACTTGTCTGACCATAGAAAACTTTTCCACTTTGAAACAGTCCATTTTAAATGAGCCTTGGAACACAGGACACGATGGCGCTTCTGGACCATGTTCACTTATGGCTTCCTTTTTGCATGATAGAGCTTTAGTTGGCATCTACAGATGGCACTGCGAATTGTGTTTACCAACAGAGGTTTCTGGAAGTATTCCTGGGCCCATTTAGTAATGTCAATGACAGAATCATGCCGATGAGTAATGCAGTGTCATCTGAGGGCCCGAAGACCACAAGCATCCAACAAAGCTCTTCGGCCTTGTTCCTTACGCAGAGATTTCTCCAGTTTCTCTGATTCTTTTGATGATGTTATGCACTGTAGATGATGAGATTTGCAAAGCCTTTGCAATTTGATGTTGAGGAATGTTGTTTTTAAAGTATTCCACAATGTTTTTACGCATTCTTTCACAGATTGGAGAGCCTCTGCCCATCTTTACTTCTGAGAGACTCTGCCTCTCTAAGACATCCCTTTTATAGCTAATCATGTTACAGACCTGATGTCAATGAACTTAATTAGTTGCTAGATGTTCTCCCAGCTGAATCTTTTCAAAATGTCTTGCTTTTTCAGCCCTTTGTTGCCCCCATGCCAACTTTTATGAGACCTGTAGCAGGCATCAAATTTGAAATGAGCTCATTTAGTGGATAAAAGTGTACAATTTCTCAGTTTAGACATTTGTTATGTTCTCTATGTTCTATTGTGAATAGAATATTGGCTCATGAGATTTGAAAATCTTTTAGTTTTAATTTTATTCAAATTTTAAAATTTCCAGAATTCGGGTTGTATAATTAGAAATCTATTACTCTCTTACTTTTACTCAAGTAAAAGTAATTCAAAGATTTACTTGAGTACAAGAAAGTACTACATTTTTAATGTTCTTAAGTATTAAAGGTAAAACAAACAACAACTTTTATTTATGAAATGTAGTGCAGTAAAAAGTATGACATTATGCTTTGGAATGTAGTGAAGTAAAGCTTTCCATATAAAAACACTGATAAACTACAGGTATTTTTTAAATATACTTGAGTAAAGTAAAAAAATACCTCACTACTGTCTGCCTCTGAAAGTGTACAGCAGAATCTCAAATGGACCAATTAGAAATTCCCATTGTACACCACATACCTCAAATGTGTGGTGAAAAGCCCCATAATCAATGTCAAAAAATCCCTCGGCCAGCAACATCATGGGACTGAACCTGTGACCCCATAACAGCTCTTCAGCCAAGTAAGAGCTCCGTGCCTGACAGGTCATTCCTGTAGATCAGAATATACCCGTCGATTACTAAACACAAATCAATACAACACATTTCGCATGATAAACCTGAGTATTAGTGTATGTACCTGTAGCTTCTACCATCCCCTCCAAGATGACCACAATCTCAAAGTCCTCTTTCTCCAGCTGTGCTTGTGACACATCCCAGAATGGAGAGCGGGCATCGATCTCGTGAGAGATCACCAACGGAGACACCAGGAAGAGACGATCATCCCCCGTCTCAAAACCCACACTGATATCCGTCTGATCCAGTGGTATAAACTCACCTAAAGAGAAAGACAACAAAACAAACAGTTCTGATTAGAGAATGTTCACACCATGTCTTTGTATGATATAACCGGCAGGTGGCGCCACTTCATCAGTAAGTGCATGTGAGGCTGCTGATGTTGCAGATGAGTCTGAGGCTGGTGAATGCTGTCTTACCCTCTTGTGTCTGTTTGGATTTGATAAGCTTGGCTCTCATGTTGGCGCCCACAATGTGGGAGGATCTCAAGTCCCCGACGCGAAACATCAAACACAGCTTGTCATCCCGCAATGAGATGACAGCATTACGAGAGAACACCAATGTCTCGGCACGCTTATTCGGCTGGGAGATCTTCACAAACATGCAACCAACCTAGTGGCAGAAGGAGAGAAAGAAGCTAGGTGATTTTTACTTTTTCTGAGTCCAGCTCAGAGGTGTTGTTTACATACTATAAAAAAATTTTTTTTAAATAAAACAAAGATTATTGGAGTATTTTGTTTTTTCCAAGAAAATAAAATCTCAAAATCTCATGTTAATTAAATGTGTTACCTACCATTTCTTAGTAACTATTTGTGAAATTTACTAGCAATTTCTGAGTGAAAATTATTTCTACAAATTTTTCAGTATATTTATTCATACTTCAAACGAGCAGTTTTTATTTTACTTTTAGTTGAAGTTTTATTAATGAGTTCTTTTTTTATAAGTTTTTTTATATATTTCTATTTAGCATTAATTAATTATTTAAGATAGTAATTTTAGTATATAAACCTTACACCAATTTTTTTTCAGTCCAACTGAAATAAAATAAGTTGAAGTTTATCTTGGATCTATTTTAAATTTCTAGTGAATAATAATAATAAAAAAATACAAAGAAACAGTAACACATTTAAGAAAGACTGAAATAGTATTTTCAAGTAAAACATTCCAATAGCCTTTGTTTTATTCACAACTCATTAGAAAATCAATTAACAGTGTCCTTTTTTAAAGGTGCTATAGAATGCATTGATACAATATTTTAAATCGTTCGCTGATCTCTACATAGAAAGTATGTGGCTTAGGTAAGGGCAAAAATTCTCCAGAAACGGTTTTACATGTTCATTTACAACCCTAGGATTTCTCCCTAGAATGATATGATCTGTTATTACCTTATTTGGAAGGGTCATGAATAATAATGTTGAGCTCTGCTCTGATTGGCTGTTTCACAGTGCTGCTCAATGTTGAGCTCTGCTCTGATTGGCTGTTTCATAGTACAGCTCATTTCAGTAGCTCACACAGCAGGAAGGAAACACAGGGAAAATATATATTTCAGTACTTTGAAAAAGCATCAAATATGTCATTTTGAATGGACTGCTATCACATTAAAGTCAAAGTTACTAAATATATATATATTTTTTTTTTTTCATTCGGCGGGTGAAAATTTGGTGACTTTGGAAAAAAGCAGCACAACAACCACATGATTTGAGGACAATTATGAATGATATGTAAAAGTTTATAAAGTTTAATGCTAAATAGAGATTAGTACTCAAATCTCTAACCCCAAATATGAGTTTGTTTGTATGTTTGCCTTCACAAACCCCACTAATTAAAAATAAAGTGAAAATTAATTTAATCCGTTAATCTGGGTTTAGAAAAGCAGATACTAGAGGACATGGCATTTAGAGAGAGTATGTGTTGTGTTCAAGTGTGTGTGTGTGTGAAAGCAGCCCCTGGGGGCAACATTTAAACCAGGACATAGAGATATAAATGAACTCATCATAACCACAAAAATACATCAAAATAGGCCAGAAAAGAGATTGCAAAGGGGGTTGAATTTGGCAAAAGGGACAGAATTAGAAAAGGAGAAAAGGAAAGACACAGAAACAGAGGGAAAGGGTACACACATCTGTGCTCCAAAAGGCATGACACATTTGCTCTTGGTTATGGATGATATAACTCAGTAGAGCACAGATCAACAAACCAAAGGCACGTGCAATGAAAAACACTGCTTTTCCAGACCACATCATACATGGCAATCATGCGGCACTTTCTACAAAAAGAGTGCAAATAGTACTTCAAATGTACCTCAAAACAATTATTATTTTTAACAATTAGGCAGTGAAAAGAGATGCTTAACCGTCACAAAATCATCAACCTCAGGAGGTAAACTAAATATTATATGTGCTTTAATTTTCTATTTATTTTGCAACCCTGTTACCAAAATCTGAGACATGCACCCATATGTGTGATTTTGTTATTTTCTAAAATAATACAGAATACAGATGAAAAAAATAAATAAGTAATTAAAAAAAAAATCTAAATAACAGTGTTTCAAAATGAAGGTAAAAAAAATACATAATTATGTACATACAGTACAGTACACACATAGGGACTTGAGGTTTTACCAAGTATATACTAATGCCATAAAAATATATAGATAACATTATTATACTGAACAAAATTATAAACGCAACACTTTTGTTTTTGCCCCCATTTTTCATGAGCTGAACTCAAAGATCTAAGACTTTTTCTATGTACACAAAAGGCCTATTTCTCTCAAATATTGTTCACAAATCTGTCTAAATCTGTGTTAGTGAGCACTTCTCCTTTGCAGAGATAAATCATCCACCTCACAGGTGTGGCATATCAAGATGCTGATTAGAAAGTATGATTATTGCACAGGTGTGCCTTAGGCTGGCCACAATAAAAGGCCTTTTGTGTACATAGAAAAAGTCAGTCAGTTCAGTCAGTTCAGCTCATGAAAAATGGGGGCAAAAACAAAAGTGTTGCGTTTATAAATCTGTTCAGTGTAATAATATTTTTGATAAAAGAAAATGTCAAAATAATACAGTTGCAAAATTAAGATAAAAAATTACAGAATATATTGTCATTTTTATAAATAAAATAGTATTTGTATTAAATAATGTTAAGTATTGATATTAATAATATTACATAATACTAATATTAATAATATAAAGGTAGCATATTATTAATTCATTTTTTGTTGTTATTCTTATAATGGCTGGGTTTGATTAATGGAGTCAGCATTACAATTTTTTATAAAAATGTAGAAAATATAATTGCACAGCAAAGTAGATAGAAAAATAGATTGCACAGCAAAAACACAAAATTCGTGACTCTTTTACCTTATTTTAAAAAGCAATTGGATGCCAAAGTGCACCATGTTTTTGTGGAAAGTAGCGTATATTTGATCTTACCATGAATGCATTGACCATAGATCCCAGTATGGCCTGTAGCAGGAGTAACATGGTGCCCACTGGACACTGGTCAGTGATGACACGGTAACCGTAGCCAATGGTCGTCTCGGTTTCAATGGAGAAAAGAAAAGCAGAGATGAATCCATTAACATTATTGACACATGGAGTCCACGCCTCGTCCTCCAAATGATCCAGATCACCCCTGCCATAAGAAAGAGGAAGGGAGAGAGATCATCCAACAGCAACAAAGATGTTTTGTTTGTGAAAATGTGTCCTTGTCTTTTTTTAAATCACGCAGTCTCCTTTAGTAAATTGGCTCTTGCATCTTTCAGAGCAAACCGGAGCGCTTGTTCTCAAGTGTCCACCCACACAGATTAACTGTGTTCATATCTAGCATGGACAAAAATGACAGAATGTGGACGACACAAATCCACTGCAGCTATGAGCAGAAAACTTGATTGAGAAGTATTCCTCAGGGAAGAAGTGATTTATATTTTTGCCAATATCAAAAACCATTCTGATTTTCTTTATGATACCTGTTATTTAAGTATTATTTACATACACTGAAAAAATACTTTAAAACTAAATTTTATTCAGAACTTCCTAGTGATTTTTTACAAAAATACAAAGAAACGGCAAGTAACATTTAATTAAACATGAAATTTTGAAGTAGAAAGACTGAAATTTCATAATATTATGTGCTATAAATATATATGTGTGTGTGTGTGTGTATGTGTGTGTATATATATATATATATATATATATATATATACACACGACCCTGGACCACGAAACCAGTCATAAGTAGCATGGGTAGCAGTAGCCAACAGCACATTGTACACCAACAACACATCTCCAGTCATAAGGGTTAATTTTTTGAAACTGTGATTTATACTTCATCCGAATAAATAAGCTTTCCACTGGTGTATGGTTTGTTAGGACAGGACAATATTTGGTAAAGATACAAATATTTGAAAATCTGGAATCTGAGATTGCAAAAAAATTAAAATATTGAGAAAATTGCCTTTAAAGTTGTCCAAATGAAGTTCTTAGCAAAGTTTTGATATATTTACTATTTCCTAAATTATATATTTCCTAATGATTTTTGGCATAAAAGAAAAATCGATAATTTTGACACATACAATGTGTTGTTGGCTACTGCTACAAATATACCCATGCTACTTATGACTGGTTACGTGGTCCAGGGTCATGTGTGTGTATAAATAAATATATATATACACCTACAATTTTACATGCTTCAAAACATTCTTGTAAAATAATGTATACAAGTTTAATAAATATATTATATTATAGCCAATTGTTACCAATTGTCACAAATATATTCTGGATTCTTTATTTACTGGGGGGGGGGGGTCTGATTTGGCATCCAAAAATAGAGTCTTATGGTTTAAAAGGTTAAAGGATATAAAACTGCATGTTTGTGTGTTCTTCATACCTGCAGTATGCAATGAGGTACCATATTGCTCCAAAGAAGAGCCAAGTGACTGCATACGCCATGACAAAGACCAGCAGAGAGCATCGCCAGTTCAGATCCACCAGAGTGGTGAAGATATCCGTCAGGTAGCGGTACGTCTCGCGCATGTTACCGTGCTGCACATTACAGCGGCCGTTCTTCTCCACATAGCGCTGCCTCTTACGCTTGCTGCGCCCTGGAGAGAAACACAGGAAAATTAGAGCGAGTAAAAAAGGACATAAAAAGTAGACAAATACCGTCACTGAGTAGCTTACGACAATCCATATTAAAAAAAGTGATGAAGTAAAACTGAGTGAGACACATCCAAAAACTAAGAAATGGTCAAACTAAACTGATAAGCAGAAGAACAGTGACATTATGTTCCTGTAGAGGTGTTAGAGTAGGTCAGTCTGTTTCATTACAGGTAACAGAACTAAATCTTTGACAGCCACCGACTCCTACATCATCTAAAGTGATTGAGTCTTACCCCATCCGAACCTGCCCCTCTCTTGCCCCGCCCCCTGAAGTTTCTTCCGGGGCTGATTGGCTTGCGCCTCCCTCGCAGCCATCTTGTCCTGAAAGGACATGTTGTTATTGGTCGATGGCTGTGTGGGTGGGGCTGTCTCCGTGGTTACGACATTCCCCAGCTCCTCAAATGTGTTCTGTCCATCGGTGGGCGGAGCATCCTTTGGGGCCTCCTGCACAGGCTCCTCCCCTTTCTCAGGAACCGGGACGGCCAGGGATTCGGGGCACGAGGAGAAGCCGGTGTTGTCCAGTGCCATACTGTGTGTGTGTGCGTAAGTAATAAGTGAATATGTGTGTGGTAACAATGTTTCTCAGTGCCTTATTCTCAGTCGCAGAGTTTCATTTGTGCCTTTGTTTGATTTCTGCAAAAAAAGACAGTGAGAGAGACACAGATAGACACTGATAAAATCGAAAAAGTCCTAATTAACAAGTTTTACCAATGGGCTGAAAGTTTTATAACATTCTCTGATGACATTCTCAGAATATCAAAGTAATTTGCAACCACCAAAAATGGAAACGGTTTTATTTCACTGCTTATTATTGCTCAGCGTTCATTTCAACCTTGCCTTTCATTCACTGCCCCCGTTATGCATTAAGCATCCAATTAACTGCCTGAAATTAACTTAAGTAGATTACACTGATGACTTCATGCAATTCAACCTTTAAAAAAAAACATTTTCCATATCAAACACGCAGCTGATGAAGGTCGTTTCAATACACAGTAAAACATCCGATCTGTTATCAGATGGGCTCTTAGAAAAACACACAAACCCAAAGAGCAGACTGATATATGGATGTCTAACTTGACTTGAATCAACCTCCGGGTTCAGCAGCTAAACACATTTTCAGAAGACAGTGAAAAGGCAGCTAGAGGATTTAGGCTCACTTTAATCCACAGCTCTGATGCCCACACACATACAAATGTACCCAGAAACGGGCAACCGTCCACATGATACTAAACATACAGGTCTGAGTTTCCCAAAAGCATGGTAAGCCTAAGCAGATCGTAGAAACCACTGCCACCAAATGTCTCTACAATACATTTAGGTTTACGATGCTTTTGAGAAACACAGATAAATACATTTAAAGGATTGTTTGAGGTTCAAAACAAGTGAAGATCCAAGCCAAAGATGCTGCTGATTGCCACAGACAATAATTTTGATTTGTTTCATTGTGTTTACTGTAATGAATGGAAGTCTATGGGATGAGACAGTCTATAAATGTGCAGTCTGTGAAAGCCCATATTCATTTTTTTCATAAAAATGTGTGCTACATAAGCTATAAAGCTGTCTAAATCATGCTGCAGGATTACTTATCTAGGCTGATTCGGGTAGGTGGATTTTTTTTACTATGTAAAGAGTCTATCTCTGCTATATTTTGAATGCAGACTTCACTGCCTTGAAAAGACATGACAGGAGAAAAGTAGATGTAATGTTGAAAACACAATGGTAGTAAGGGCTCTTAGTCTAACATGAGATTAATTCTGCAAATTTATGGGGCCACACTTTCAAAACAGCATTTTGACTTTTTTCCTGGTGCAAAGTTCCATAGATTTCCATTGTAACTGAACTTAAAAAAAAAAAATACTATCTACTAAGATAACTAAAACTGAAATCAAAATGAATAAAAACTTATTTTTTTAAAATGCACCCTAACTATAATTAAATTGAAAAAAAGAAAATATTAAAATTAAAATAAAATAATGATAAATAATGATAAAAAACATAATAGTATCTCAGGGATACTAAAATAAGTGCCCATAGAGGTCCATTGTAAGATGGGTTATTATAGTTAACTAAACTAAAATACCATAAAAACAAACATTGTTACTTAAAATAAAATGGTCATGAACTAAAATAATATGCAAAGAAACAAACAATAAATCAATAGTTTCCAAATAGTTTACAAGTCAG
The DNA here is from genome assembly GCF_936440315.1 of Barbus barbus. Taxonomy (NCBI): domain Eukaryota; kingdom Metazoa; phylum Chordata; class Actinopteri; order Cypriniformes; family Cyprinidae; genus Barbus; species Barbus barbus. The sequence continues at coordinate 3,927,299 of NC_136754.1, read as the reverse complement.
TATTTCTCAATTTCATTTAGTTTAACTTGATGTAATATAATAACTAAATCTGAAATAATTATTAATAATAAAAAAAACTATATAAAAACTATACAGCCATGTTAAAAAATAATGAAAATGACAAAACAAATACTCCACTCAAAATAATAAACTAACATAACTTGGTGGGTTTAAGCATCCTCACCATTGTAACTGTCTCAAAAAAGGCCATCAGTGCCTGCCCGTGTTCGGGAAACCTGTCTGTAACAGTTATTGCCCCATACTGCCCCAGAAATCACACAATCAACTTTAACTTACAAGCCAAAACATTCCATAAACAACACAATATGCACAACACAAAAACCTCTCAGAAAGATAAACAAAGCCAGTCACAGTTTCCTGTGTCATCATTGCAAAAAAACAGTGATGTGACCTGTAAAAAATGCCTTCTTGCTTTCATTGCACATATATCCAGTATCCTGCATCAACAATCACATATCACATCACCATTGATTCATCTATAATGGCATATTTCACTGCTGCATCATCTCTACAGTACGGTAACATCTGTCTGACTGAGTCTGATCATGTTTGCTGTGTTTACACAGGGTGTTAGGGTGTTAGGGTGCGAAGTCCGTCGAGATGCTATATTTAGCTCTGATAGTCTGGCAGTAGTAATCCCGCCCACTCGAAGATTGATCATGATCTGCCTTTTGGTCTGGGCCACATTTTTAGACTCATGAATCTTTCATGGAGTGGATCTGTGTGAAGACATGCTCATGTGTTCAACGCAAAATTGTCAAAAGAGACTGGATATCTCGGACTGCCATATTTCAGGATTTGCAGGGCTCAGCTAGGGCGCACACACACACATATACACAAATAAATCAATCCTACTTGAATTAGACTGAATGCAGCAGGTAGCACAGATGAAAAATGACCTGCACTGTGGACAAACCTACTGGGTGTGTATATCTAATGCACAATAAACAGTAAAATAGTACCCTGTTGTTTGATATACCATGCTAGGCCTGCATAATTAATACTGCATAGTTTATGAAAGTAAAATGAAGAAAAAGTGTGCGTATATCCATGTATTTGTGTTCGTCTCTGTTAATCGGTCTGTTTGTGTGGGTGGTTTGTTCACAGTCCTGATGGAAAGTGGGATTGTCATGTTTTCTAATTTTGGTCTTTTGGGAGAAAAGAGTGTTAGATGTGACACAAAGCTGCAATTACACACATACATGTTCAACCACACACACACACACGCACGACCAGTGGCCTATGTTTGTCAGGATCACTGCCTGCTGTTTACATGAATATTACAGCGTTACTGAAATATAAACTAGTGCAATAGCACACAAGGCTTTTTAACACTGAATATTTTTAAAGACCATCAGACAATACTACTTTTGTATAACAATTAGTATACTGCATATTAAACTTTTTTTTTTTTTCTTAATTTAAATATATATATATATATATATATATACACACCATAAAAACACTTCTTTGGGATCATTATTAAATAATTTTCAATCTTAATAAATGTAGCATGTAATTATTTTATTTGTGTGTGTGTGTGTGTGTGTGTGTGTATATACATATATATATACACTGCCCTCCTTAAAGTTTGGAAACACCCCAACCTTCCTAAACCTCCAACAAGACAATGACCCCAAGCACACTTCCAAGCTGTGCAAATCCTATTTTTGATTACTCGAAAATTTAAGTTTTTTTCTATGTATAAGCTGTTTATGTAATAAAATATGTTTTCGTAGTTTGTGTTGTCCCTTATCAGTGCAAAATTATCACAAATTAAAAAGGATTCATGCCAATATTGTCCAATACTCCACTTTTCTAGGGCGTTTCCAAACTTTTGGAGGACAGTGTGTGTGTATATATATATATATATATATATTCCACTCTTATGCTTAAAATACATTTTGACATTTTACAAACTTTTTTTATTTTTTATAATAACATTTTTATGCAATTGATTATTAAAAAGTTTTCCATTTATCTATTATTGTTGTTCTCCTTTTTGTTAGCCTACATTTAATTTTTCATTTCCAATCAGTATTTAAAATACTTGGAAGCAATCATGCAATCACATAAAGCAAGAAACCAGAAGGGGAAATAAGCATATAATGCATGCACATTTACTGATGTTTAACTAATAACAAGTCTTGATCAGCAAATAAGCATCAGTCAGTGTATGTAGTAGCGCACAACTAAGCCTACCTGCCACTGAGGCGTTCTCCAGCACGTTAACTTCAGCGTTTTAAACACTTGAGATCTTCAACAGCCCTGAGGGTTTGTTATTCCAGATCTCTCATGTTGGGCTCTTCGATCAGACTCATACCGGCGATGATGCTGATGATGATGATGATGGTCTACAGCGACGCAGCATCACTTCAGCATCATTTCACCTCCAGGAAACAAAAGAGAGCCAGCCAATCCAGTCAGAGCGAGAAGGAACTTGTGAAATATTAATCTCGCGCTGCTGAAGATGGCAATGAATCCTCTTTCCACCGCGGAGAGACTCCTCATTAAAATGGAGGCGATCTGACTGTCAGGATGGATGAGAGATTGGAGAGCGAAGCGAAGCGGCGTCGGCGTGATTCACTGACTCTGCGCAGGTGTTCTTCTGCGCGCGTGCGTGCGCGTGTGTGTGTCTGAGAGAGCGAGAGGGAGAAAGCGTAGAGAATTGGACGATTAGAGATGGAGAAGGGGGAGAGGGGAGGAGAAGAGGGGGTGGAGATGAGGTCAGTGTCTCAAAAATATCTCTCACACATCATAAAACCATGAACCGCCATAATGATTTGCTTAAAAAAAAAACAAATTATATATATATATATATATATATCTCATGCATTTAATATGTAATCTTTTTTTATTATTTTTAATGCAATACATATTTTACATGATACATATTTTATTCATAACTACCAGTAATAGGACAACATAATATTATGAAATATAATACTCAAATGTCATGAAAATGATACAAGATTGAGAAAAATGTAACCCACCCACCTTCTTAAGAAATGATAATGTAATTGTCATTTAAAACCTGAAGCATGATATATTCTTGCATGTTATTAAATAACAGCGCTTCCTAGTTAAAATGTGCTTTAGGAATGCAATTTGATTAGGTTTAATCTGGTAGATTAATTAGTGAGCAATGGGGTTTAATGATAAAATGCCAATTTATTTGTTAGTGGGAGATCACTGCAGCAGTCTATTGTGTGTTGCATATATATATATATATATATATATATATATATATATATATATATATTTACGTACATTATATTTAGTAATTTAGCAGATGCTTTTATCCAAAGCGACTTGCAAATGATGACAATAGAAGCAAACAAAACCAACAAAAGAGCAATAATATGTAAGTGCTGTGACAAGTCTTGGTTAGTCTAATGCAGTATATAGCAAGGTTTTTATAATAAAATATCTATAATAAAAAGAAAACAAGCAGACAGAATAGAAAAAGAATAGAGAACACTGGTGTTAGAGGGTTCATTTTCTTCTTCAAACATACATACAAAATAATTTAAAAAAATAGTATTACAAATATATAAAAGCACATATATAAACAAACACATAACATATCATGCCCTCTGCTGGAAAATGTGTTCCACATTCTCAACCATATTCTGAAAACTATAATTTGTTAACATTAAAAAAATATAAAAAATTGTAATACATGTTATAAGAGTATGTAGTATTTATGGTGTACTGAAGTGGGCTGATGTGTATCTTTATTGTCATAACCCCATCACCTATCCTAATAAGGGTTAGTCAGATGCACGTTCAAAAATATTCAAAAAATTTGCAAGTAAAGTGAATTCATCATGCCTTATAGTTAAGGATCTGCAGGTTCCATCTTAAGAACTCAAGAGCTACTAAAAATACAACCCCTCTGTCACCACGCCGCCTTTACACAAGAATCTTGAGTAGTTTTAGAGCTGCAATTAGTCTTCTGAGAGTTTTCTTTAATGGGGAAGCATCTTATAAATGCAAATTTGGTTGAGCTAAATCTTTTAATCTTTTAATGATAGCCATACGGTCTGATTAATAACCAAACCAGTTAACAGTTAACCAGAGTGGTAACAGGTTAAGATAAGACTAGTGCTTATTTGTGAGGCTGTCAAAGGAAAGGCCCGAGGAGAACGTCTCCTCCATGCATCTCCACGTCTCGGTACAGTGCAGAATGTAGGACAAGTGAAAATACTTATATATATATATATATGTGTTATGGCAGCTTTGTTCAGTAGCTCTTCGTCTATGTCAGTAGGACATTCTTAGGAACAGAGCTTTCTATCTCACCCCTAGAAAAAATGTCCTTGTAAACATCCTTTTAGAATTCAATTTCTATATCCAATAAATTTAGCTGTGACTGTGCATAGACATAATTATGCACAGCAAAAGAAATTTTGTTGGCAAAAATATCATTTTCTTGAACTAAAACCTGCTTTGTAAAAATAGCCATATTCCATAGAAGACTGCAGTCATGGCTTTACTAAATCTTCAGATACCTAAAACAACTTGAGTATAAACTCAAACAAGAACAATGACATTAATACTAATCTAGGCAGAATGGCAAGAAACCAGAAACAGATGCTCCTGCAACAGCAATATGCCAAAACCACACATTTACTCAAACTATTAGTTGTACTGGCTTTGCCCAGCTAAAATTAGGCACTTTATATTTAAAACAGATTGTTTTACTGCTGGTAAAATTCTGTGAAGTCATTCGAGTATGGTTGAAATGGAATAATGCTGCATATTTTGCAGCATAAACTGCATAATGCCTACAGTATTCCATGCTTTTTGTCAAATGAGCTCATGACTAATATGTATTGTTTTGCTTTTTTATCTTTTGCAGGTTGATCAAATAATGATTGAAGATATATCACCTAAAAATAAAACAAATGCTGAAAATGTACTTATCCAAGTTTGTTTCTTAATGGAAGCAGATTGGGAGAAATTGAGCATATCATCACTTGCTGCAGTGAATGGGTGCCGTCAGAATGAGAGTCCAAACAGCTGATAAAAGCATCAATAATCCACAAGTAGCACACACCACTCCAGTCCATCAATTAACGTGAAGTGAAATGCTGTGGATTTAGGCATTTTAACCATCACTTCTAGCCAAAATATATCCATGCAAGTCCATAATCCACAATAATGCTTCCTCCAGTGAAAATCTCTATCTCCTTGTTGCCCTCTCACATGAAAACCCAAAACCCACATCGAGTTTGACTACTTGAGTTTCTAATTGGTAGTTTTGAAACATCTTGATTAAATGAGTTTATTCTCGTAGTGGATCATTTACGTTGATTGAGTTTTGTCTGGGCTTGATTAAGCCGTATCGCTGAAAGCTAATGAGTTGCTTTCATGTTCTGCTCCTGTTTGGCCATCTGGATGCATCTGAGATAAAACAGTCACAGGCCGGGCAGGGAATGGACATCTCTAATGAGGAGAAGAACAACTTAGAAAAGGTTGTCCATTTAGCACTGTCATATTACTTGGTCTGGGATCTGTGCAGAATGTGTTTGTGTTTAATTATACCCCTCTGGTTAGTTGCTCTCTGATTTCCTGGTGTCTTCTTCAAGCAGTGACGACAGAGGACTGGAGGGACTGTTTAACTCTGCCACTGACCTGGAAGAGAACATCAGACAATGAACACACTCTTCTGTCTGGAAATACACAATTGTCAAGCATTTCACAATTGAAGAGCTCTGCTGGAAAGACTGTTTTTAAATGTGATGCAGGTGAGCATGTTTTGTCTACTTTAATGTGTATTGCGTTTGTCTTTATGTATACCTAAAATACCTATATTATAATATATTCATAAATACACGTTCATACATAAACACAATTTATGAATCTGAATTTTAATGTTTCAAGGAATAATTCAGGTGAAATACCGGTTAACAGCATAAATAACAACTGCTTATTAGGTAAGCTTTCAATGATTGCTCCATAGACCTCTATTGTGAGTACGTTTCGATCAGCACATTTTTACAAACTAACCCCGCTGAAAAAAAACAATAGAACCCTACCCAAAACACACTACAAAAGGAATTTTGTAATGGTTTTACTGGAAAAAGCTAATGGTTTATAGTGGTATTTTAATGGAAACCGTTGGAATTTCTGTGATGATTTCTATTGGACTTCTATTGTTTTTTTTTAGCAGGGAGATACAAGTGCAAATTATTTTCTATTGTAATCAACAGCCTGCTGAACTTGGAATATTAACACTTTCAAACTCATTTTAGTCATGTTACTCATTTTCTTTTTCTTGAAAATGCTAGTTAATGTCATTGCATTGGACTAAAACCTGACTGAATTTTTTTGGGGTAATTTCTTGGTATTTTTGGTGAAAAATGACAGCCTACAAACATTGCTTATATATTCTTATGCTATATTATTGCCAACTATTGAATTCAGGTTTTTTAGCAAATTGTTTTCTTTCAGTAAGGACAGGTTTTGTGTTTCATTTCGGAACTGATTGATTGTAGCCCTCGTTGATCTGAGCTTATGCACTGAGTTTTTGAGTGAAGCATTATTTATGGATAATTTTGGCCCCGTTGATTCAAAAACAATGAGGATCCTATCCTTAAAATAGGATCTGGTCCTTTTGTAAACAGCATTTCAGATGTGAACAGTCATTTTTTACATTTGCAACAGGTGCTGGACATTGGCGACAGGCTTATCATTCCCAGTGAGTAGACAGAGGAGAAGAAGACCTCAGGGATTTGGTGGAAACAGCTGGTTGCCAGAGCAACGGCAGGACGATATCCAGGACAGGAACCTTTCGGGCCGAATGAAAGTTTTTTTTCTTATGCATCTGCGTACATCATTAGCATTTCTCAATATTTAGACTGACTTTTTCTTTTTTTTTAAGCAAATCTAGTCTGTTTTCTGTTTTAAGTGTTAAAGTGATACTAAGAATATACTATTCTATTACAGATATTACTCACTTGATAGTTTCATGAATTGAAATGCGTTGCTCTGTGAGTAATTTGTTGTTGTGAGTGGGTTTCAGGTCGATTCTTTCTGATCAAACCAAATAAACAGATGCCACTGTGGAAGAGAAACAAATGTAATGATGTTAAATTTTGCACCAGAATCCACCATGACAGGCAGGATCCTGAATATATATTTGAACATAAATGGCTCAGTCTCAGTCTGATATAAAGGGATTTCTAGTCAAGAATAACCATAGACAGTTGGATATTATGCACTATATGCATGTGTAAAAAAATGCATTTGCTGGCTTGGAAACGTCACTCTTGAAGACCCATCATTAAAGTTGAACTACATTCACAGTGGCAACAGGGCAGAAAAATAATGTTTCTTAATAAAATTGATCACTAAAAAAAAGATTGCATCATCATCATGAGCTCTTGGACATAAAAAGATGTCCAACTTTTTCCACATACAGTGTATTAGGGTGATAGCAAATCTTAACTGCTTGATTGCTTGCATTGTCATAAACTATATTATCGCAAAGCTCTCTAATCTCGCAAACATATCATCTAGGACCAGGAGTCACAAAGGACTTTTATGCATGCTACATCCCCATATCCTGAGTATTATTCCATCTACATCCATCGATCTTGCCATTTTATGATGTACATGCACAAAAACGCTTACTCAAGAAGCCCAGCTATTTTACAGCATCATACCTATAAATAAATATCTTGTAATGGAATTGGCTTACCATTTTATATTTGGATTGTTTCATTTGTAATCGACTCCATTGGACTGCACTTCCACATCTCTGCCGGTTGCCTCATTGATTCTCTGTAATGTAATACACCTCTGTAATGCTCTGTCACTAAATCATACAGGCTGTGTTTCAGATATTAACAGTGATGGCCATTTGAAGAGCAGCTCTCAATGAGGATGATCGATTTATATGTAGCACCAGTGTTTATCATTGTCATAAACCGGGGTGCTCCTCAACCATCGCAAATATCACATTAAAAACTACTTAAGTCTCATCAAATGCTCTCTGTGGGATTGCAAATACTGCAATGAGCCTGAAAATCGCTGTCTGGTTTTAATTAACATTAATGATAAAATATGTCATTTGCATTCTGTGCAGCATATACTATAAACACCCTACTATTAAAAAGTAGGAAAATGGTTGTTTTGCATTTTTATTCCAAATTCATGTTGAAATCTCTGGATCTTTGAAAGTCTGACTAAGTCAAGAATGAGTGTCCTATATCTTATGCTCACCAAGGATGCATTTTTGTTGGATTCAAAAGTTTGGGCCAATGAGTTTTATAAAATGTTCTTGAAATAAGTCTCTTATGCTCACCAAGGCTGCTTTATTTAATCAAAAATACAGTAAAAACTGATAATTATGAAATATTAGCATATTACAATAATTATTTTATAAGTTTAATATTTTAAAATGTCATTATTTCTGTAATCAGAAATCATTGTAATATGCTGATTTGCTGCTCAACAAACGTATTCTTATTATCAGTGTTGAAAACAATTGTGCTGCTCAATATTTCTGTGGAAATGGATACATATGCATTTGTTCAGGATTCTTTGATGAATACTTCAAATGAGCAGCATTTATCTAAAATATCATTTTTTTGTATCATTTGAAATTAAGTTAAATGGAGTTAAATTAATGAGTTCAAATTAATTTTTAAAAATAAATTTGGTAAAAAAATGGAAGGTCAGGTAGGGCGCAATGCATTCTGGTATATAAATACTTTTCAACACAGCGTGCTCTGATTGTATAATTATTCACATTATACTTTCATACGGAAACTGAAACTACAATTTTTGGCTCTGATCAGGGAAAATTTGTAAGCTTAATCACATAAACTAGAAATTTTGAAAATAGTAGGGGTAGTATAGTAATGTGCCATTCTGAACAATTCCCTTTATCAAATACTCCACCAGAGCCATAAAAACCCACATTTCGATATGCTGAAACACAGTCCTAACCCCGGCGTCCTGTTCCTGCTGGCCCGTGGGACTCTCGCCAGCTCTCCACGGGCACTGCTGCGCACCCGTATGCAGGGACAAGCCAGCTCTGTGCTCCCTGAGAGAATCCCTATCAGACACAGAGATGCTCTTTATGTCTTAATGGAGGACAAATCTGTTAGCGCAAGGCCAGCGTGCGTGTGGGCTCTTCACTGCTGTCACCTGAGCACAAATCAGTTGAATGGAGACACTTTTAGAGCTGGCAGACGTTTTGTTTTTACCTCAAAGCAGCTTAAAGTTTTAGTTTTGCTGTGTGTTTCATTGCTTGTAGAAGTGCATTTAGATGAAGAGTGTAAAGAGGATGAAGCCATGTCATGTCAGTCAGGCAGCTTGTTGTTGTTGTTGTTAAATGATTTAAGTAACTTGTAGGCCTACAATATTACTACATTTATACTACCTGAACCTGCATTTATTTGATCTAAAATACATTAGAAACAGTAATATTGTGAGATATTATTACAATTTAAAATAACTTTTCTATTTGAATATTTTTTAAATTTATTCCTGATGCGAAGCTGAATTTTCAGCATCATTAATCCAGTCTTCAGTCACGTGAGCCTTCAGAAATCGTTCTAATCTGCTGATTTCCTAATCAATACACATTTATTATTATTTAAGTATTTTACTTATTATCAATGTTGAAAACAGTTGTGCTGCTTAATATTTGGGTGGAAACCATACATTTTTTTCAGGATTCTTAAACAAATAGAAAGCTCAAAAGAACAGCGTTAATTTAAAATAGGAATTTTTTATCAAATTATTAATGTCTTTACTGATCAATTTAATGCATCCTTGCTGAATACATCCCTGATCCCAAACTTGTAAAGCAATACTCACCCTAATGTCACTCCAAACCTCCAGTATGACCTTTTCTCTGTGAAATACAAAAGACGTTTATATATACAGATGTATAGGGGTCAAAAAAGCTTCTGAAGTTCAAACAACTGCATTTAATATAAATTTAAACTACAATACGTTACATTTACTTGCAAATAACATGCAACTAAGTGTTTGAAAACATTACTTAAGTACATTATTTCTGCAATAAGAACCCCTTTTAAAAGTATGCTTAAGTATATTTGATTTTCACAAGGGTGGCCCTTTAAAATACAGAATGGCTATCAACACACAAAATAAGGCATTTTGAAGAATATTGGTAACCCAAGAGTTGACGGTAGCCATTGACTTAAATATTATTTTATTTTTTTCCATGTAAGTCAATGGCTACGTCAACCGTTTGGTTACCAACATTCTTCAAAATATCTGCTTTTGTGTTCAACAGAAGAAAAAAAACAACTCATTTTGGAAAAAAAAAAAAAAACAGTTTTGGAACAACATGAGGTTGAGTAAATGACAATTTTAATTTTTGGGTGGACTATCCCTTATTCACCATAAATGTACAAATAGTAGAAGCATGTCTTCTGTTTCATTCTTACAGTGTAACAGCTGTTTAAAACCACCAGTTGTGTCTCCAAACACTCTCAGGCAGATTACAGTGAACCTTTGCTCTGCAAACTTTATCAGTCATGTACCTGCATCTCACTGGCGCCCCTCATCTGTGTGTTCATTGTGAAGCCTGCGAGCTCAGATTGTCTGAATAAGCCTTGAGCACAGCGTTTCCAGGCAAACCTTGAATGCCAGTCGGAGGGTTGTCATGGCAACAGAGTTGGGCCAACTTCACTTTGGAATGCCTGGAGACCCTGAACACTTCAGCTGTGTCGAACATCTTATCTGCTAACCAATGTCAAATTCAGATGTGCATTGAAATCAAACTCTCTCGTGTCCACTTACCCTGAAAAATGACATCGAACAGGAAAGATAAAAAAAAAAAAAAAAAAAATTGATCTCTGTAATATCTCAATTAATTATTTAATTGAAAGCCCTGAAAACAGTTACGCAAAAGAAAATTTTGTTAGACCGACTACATTTGCTTCCTTTAGTTTGATTGTAAAGATTTTTTAATAAAACATTTAATGTGTAACTTGCCACTTAGTAATTATTTGTGGAAAATAATTTCCGCACCATTTTTTCAGTGTAGTTAGGTTTTTTAAAAAAGAAAAAAAAAAGAAATATTCTAATAAAGATCTTTATTCAGTTTTAAATAGGCCAACAAACCGTAAAAATACATACAGGTCAATAAAACGTCAAATCAGCTCCTCATGTGCATCTCAGCCTCTTGGGATACGGTTGTAAATGGTCCTCAAAACAATATGGAAAAGATGGATAGTTTGCAGGTGTGAAAAAAGTACTTTTTGTTGTTGGTAGCTTTTTTCGTTTTCCAGATTGGCTGATCCTGAGAGTCAGTCGGTATGAGATTATATTCAAATCAGAGACGGACACCAGCACTCCCCAGCCTCCAGGCAGTGGAAAATTAAAGTTTCCATTAGGATCACAACGTAGGGTGTGCTGTCAATTCATGGAGCCATAATGCAAAAGAAACGGCACGAAAAAAAATAAAAAAAATTCAATGGTCCAGAAGTCACCCTACATCCCAAATAAAACAACAAATGCTTTTTTCAGTGATGAAAAAAAATATCAGCATTGCTTAAAAAACATTAAAATAAACAACATCCACTTGCCAACCTACCAGATTAAGCCTGACTATATTGATTTTCTGATAAGCTCCTATATCTTGGAACAAAGTAATACATAATTTTAATAATTTAAAGTGACACTATAAGTTAAATAATGCACATTTTTAAACGCATCGTAGAATGTAGGCCTCGGCATTTTTTGGTTTTTGCAATGTTTACATTGCAAAATGATTTTAATATCAACTCATCCTTTAATTTTTTTTTTGCTTAAGGTTTCTTAAAGAGATAGTTCACCCAAAAATTAACATTTTGTCATTTACTCAACCTCATTTGTTTAGTTATGAAGAAAGTTGGTAACCAAACAGTTTTGGTGACATCAGATTTGGGATGACATGGGGTTGAGTAAATGACAGAACTGTAATTTTTTGGGTGAACTATCCCTTTAACGTAATTACTACTCAAGTGAAGGAGGAATAAAAACCAAAAACTCAAAGCTTGCCCCCAAACTCATTACGTTTTTTTTTCTGGGCTGCTCAGATGTGCTTGAAGGCCAAAAAAATGAGCATGGATGATCAAAGTGAAAATTCAAAAGATCAGTGACATAATCAGCATTATTCAGCACAAACCCTCATTCAAAGAATCATTCCCTAATTCAGTCACACTTGTTTTTTTTCACAGAGCTATCTGAAAGCACAAAGCAAAGAAATAATACAACAGCAGATTTAAGAAAAGCCTGAAGGCCAGCACAATTATGACACGGAGGGAAAACAACATAAATGCCAAAAAAAAAAAATTCTCTCTCATTTCAGTCCATTAAGAAAACAAAAATGGCCATCTGAGTGAGTGTAAATGCAGGGCGCATGCCTTAACGTTTCCACTTTTGGAGTGATGCTGATGTAGACGAAAATGAAGATGGGAATGTTGTCATGATTCCTCATTTCCTGAGTCGTCCTCATCATAGCAACAGTCCTCGCCATCCTCATCCTCATCCTCATCCAAGTCCTCATCATCATAGTAATCGTCGTATAACAGGTCGGACCCCTCGTCCAGTGCAGGGGCGCGCGTACGAACGCAATACTCCGCCAAGGTGGTGGGAACTTTCACTCCGTCCCGCTCTGCCTCTGCTTTAGTGGCCAGAACCTGTTTTCTGCAAGACACACAAACACATGCAGTAGATTTAAAGGAATATTTGGCTTCACTTTTGTGCTTTCAAATCTTCAGGCTAGAACTGAATTGTTTTCCATTCGCTTTTACTGATATTACGGTTTGTGGTAATCAACACCATGCACCAGACTTTGCCTAAAGACATTAAATTTGCTCAAAATGCAGCTTTATACAGCTGAAATATTAACCATATAGTTTGCATAAGACTCATCTGTCTTAGTCACTGTTGCCCTGAGGTTTTAACAAGCCAAGGCTCGGGAATAAACAACTGATGTCCTGAAGGAGGGAAAGGATGAAATCTGATGCAAGTCAAATTTTCCAGATGGTTGAAAACATGAATTGCAACATGTAATAGATAGATTGCCAAGAGGAGATAAACAATCACTCGTGTTTCAGTGTCTCATGCAACCACAGGAGGGCACCGATGATCCAGAAAAATAAATCAAAATCTTTATAGAATGGCTTTCCATTAGCTAAATTGTTCCTTCTCACCAGGCCTTCTGATAGAGCCATTAAAATGTAACCAGCATTAAACAAATAAACACTGAGCACAGCTGAACTCTTAAGAGAGTCATATTCTGTAGTTTTGCACAATTATTTGTTACCTAATGATTTCTGCATATTCCCGGTCTTTTCCTTTACTGTCTCTCCATTTGCGGTACATGACGGAGGCATCCACATTGGCTGGAGAAAATGTGTTGGGTTCGTTCAGTAGAGAGATGACACTCAACAGTATAGTTCTGTAACACAAACAGATACTCCATGTAATAATGTCATTATCTTAAAGCTCATCAGCCGCAAAGCTGCTTTGTGTTGCATTTTCGTAAAGATTTCAGGAGATTTTACACAAGAGGATCAGTCTTCTTCTATTGCTTACAGCTACACCGGCACACTCACGTTTGCAGTAAGGGTGTACACTATTTTCAGTGGTCAATTTGACAAGAAAACAACAGTGTTCACTAGGAAAGTTACTTATTTTGAAGCACTCATTGCATAATCATTCCTATAGTCATTGATGGTTAAGTAAACAAAGTGTTTTCAACTTAGCAAATAAATTATGTAATACAAAATATATTTTCAACAATTTAGAATAATAAAAAACATCTATGATTAAATTAAAAACAACAACAATAATAATAATTATTATTATATTTGTATAATAATTGTTTACTTGAAATATGATATACAATTAATTCATGTGATGTAATTATTCTAGTTGTAAATAGGTAAAAAAAAAAACAGCTGATATACAGCAAGTTATATCCTGATATTTTTTATACATTGACAAATGTTTATTTTTATAAGTTTGATAAACAAAAATATAAAAAATGTGATGTCCATGATTTGGACAATTGTTACAAAGTGCATACAAATTGTTTCCTGCTAAATAATATAAACTTGTTAAAAAAATCATGAGACATAATGAACACATACTGCTTTTAAATAAACACCAAACAAACATTTAATATCACATTTACTTACAGATACCAATATAAAAACATGAAAAATGAAACGTGAAAATTATACAAAAAGTGCAATCTATTTCTATAATGCACTGTGGTTGGTACAACAGAAAATCAAGTTCTTTGAAGAACAAAGAACAACTGGCAGATGTATTAGTTTGCATTTACACTTCAAAACATAATGCACAGATCTATTCTGACATACAGTGTCATATTAAAATATTTGTTTTACACTCAAAATAATAAAGTATTAGAGCCTACGCAGTAGGTTTTGACAGTGCAAAAAGGCAACATTTAGTCTGGGTCAAAATATGCCCATCTGTCTCCGTGTACAGCGACAGGTGCTCTTCAACAACATGAATGATTAACATGAGCTTCCTGGAAGACACTAGCTCTTCCACCGAAGCACAAAGCCCAGTGAAACACGATACCAGACCAACTAGAACACAGATCATACTCGGGGGAGGAAACGCACAAATAAGCAGATCTCCACTGAGATGCTTTCCATAAAGGCAAGCAACAGGAAACTCATGAACACAAAACCTGCCTAGTCACTCTTCCTATAATTCTGTTATCGGGAACACTGCTAAAGAGCTACTGCCTGTGTATCCCTGAGGGGAAAATCATTTGAAAACAAACTATTTATCTCTGGTAAGTGGACACAACAAGCTGTAAAGTGGACTAGACAACATGGTGATAATCAAAAAGGTCTGGCTGTTAGAGGTTACTTCTTACCTGACGTTCTGTGTGGGGTTCCACCTCTCAGAGGGCAGCTCTCCGCTCTGTGGATCATCTATTGGAGGATGAAGAATGGAGATGCACACGTCCCCGTTCTGTGAAAGCACAAAGAGATTCAATCACAGGATCGTAATGCTTTCATGAGGCAAAACAAGCATCTGAGTGAACCCCTCGCCTCCACACCACTGCTGTGAGTACTCGAATCAGAGCGAGACGTGTGAAAGAGAGATAAGGAGAAAAACAGCCCATCAAAACTGAAGGACAGTCCCTGCAGAACGATAAAAAACTTGCCCGGACTCTGAAATGGGCTTGTGCACATGTGAAACCAAAGTGAAAACAAAATCCAAACCCACATGCCACATGTTTGATGATCTGAAACATTAAAGTGTGACAAACATGCAAAAAAATCAGGAAGGGGGCCAACACTTTTTCACACCACTGTATACATCTAATTTGAGGAAACATACCGGTGCATTGGGTAGGTGGTATGACTACAAACTTAAATCAGATCTCATGAGGTATCGATAATATAAATATTAGATGAAAAACAAAATGAAAACTGCCTTGGAAATCATCTAGTAAATGAAATGCTAAAAACACAAACACTAAATCAAAATAAATATAAATTGCTAATTATAAAAAAAAAAGAGAAAACTGTAAATATAAAAATAAAAGCTCATTTAAAACATTAATAAATCCTATAATAGTATATTCATATTTTATAACTACAAAAAGCTTTGTATGTTACACATTAATGAGCTATGTTTAAAAATAAGCACATCTGTGAACGCACATCAGTTCAATTCAATATCAATGTGGCAAGATGTTAAATTGCATGGCAACCATAAACAACATGCAGTTACACAACATTTATACAGGAACATGCTGGTGATGCGTCAAAACTAATAAATCAAAATAATGCACATTACAAATCAACAAAGCTGACTGCACTCCAGCACACCACACAGATATGCATTTTCAAAAATTATTGAAACTTAAGAGAGGAAGGCCAATTATCCTTTTTTACATTTTAACTACAAATCCACCTGCCATTTTTTGGTAAAAGAAACGCGCACCAAATATAAAAATATAATGCTACTGATCACAATATTACTTAAAGGACACCTATTATGCAAAATCCACTTTTACATGGTGTTTGGACATAAATGCGTGTTGGCAGTGTGTGAACACAACCACCCTGCAATGAACAAAAATCCACCCACTCCTCATTTTTTCATCCCCTTTAAACCAAATCAGTCTCGCTAGGCCTGCCGTTTTGATTCTCAATACAGTGTGACGTCACATTTCGGAGGGCAGGTCCAAGGGGGTTGATTGACAGCCTGCATTACCATACGCTGTCCTTCCTTTTCTTCGCGTTTGAGCAGCTGTAACATCAAGATTGTCTCGCAAGCAATCCCAGTGCTCTGTGTTTGGATGTAAGTCTGAACATGAGTCTTCATTTTCTCCGAACATCTGAGCTGCTGAGGACGCTGTGGATTACTTTAATTTTTAATGGAAATGTGCCTCAAAATCTACCTAAATACATTCATCACTCCAGACTCCTTTGTGAATATCATGTCGATATAGTGCTTAGTGTTTTAACCGTATTTGTGTGCATACATTAAGTAGTTTTTAACTGATGAAGGCGCGCTCGTTAGATTAGTTTGCACCGTTCATAGCACAAGATTCGTTCGGGAGCGCGGTCGCGCGACTAGGTCCATTGACCTAAACCGATGACAGGTCAGCACGAGGCGAGCTCTGTACATTGCGCTGTTTCCTCCCACTTTCAGAGCATTTGACTTCCCATATGTTTGGCTGAACACCGGTTCTCTCGCTCTGTTATGTTGCTTCTACCCGCTGTAGGTATGCAATGCAGAGAGACGCATACGTCGTGACGCCCTCTTCTGGAGACGGGGCGGGAATATGCAGCTCATTTGCATTTTAAGCGATACACCCTAAAACAGCTCTTTTTTTAGACACACCCCAAAAGTGACATTTTCCAGCTGTTATAATAAATGATCTGTGGGGTATTTTGAGCTGAAACTTCACAGACACATTCTGGGAACACCCAAGACCAATATTACATCTTGTAAAAAGGGGCGTAATAGGTGCCCTTTAAAATACAATTCTACATCAACGTAGGGGTGTGTGATATATATCATATCTGATAATATCGTAATTGTTGTTTAAAAAAATATATTTTTTTAATTACTTAGCCTAAATTTCAGTCCATTCTTCACACACATCAGAATATAGCGCATGATTTATAAAAACCCTCACAATATGATCTAATGTGTTTTTTAGGTCACAAACAGATCTGGACTGCAGGTGAACCACACCTGTCTGTGCCTGGTGGTGAGAGTTACAGTTCTTCCTCATTTTTAGTTCAAACAATGTGTTTGGCTCACTTTCCCATTTGACACAGTGCAGCTATTTCTATATAGTCATATCAAGAGTTCATAATGCATTGCCTTGCATATCTGTTCACTGGCACTAGCCAACACAAAGTGTTGCGTTTGCCAGGTGCATTAACAGAGGGCCTAACTGAGAAGGAAATGAGTAAGTCCAGAACAACAGACAAGCCACGTGCTACAGTACACAGCATGAAAGCTGAAACAATCCTCTTACCTCATAGATGTTGGGGTGCCACATCTTGGTCAGGAATCTGAATGTGGGAGGGGAATAAGGGTAATCGATGGGGAACTTGATGCGAGCCTGCAAAACAAGATGAAAACAGTGGTCAGGACCATCAAAACACACTTCAACCCATGCCTGTTCGCTTATTAAGTATTACATCTAAATTGATTATGCTTTCAGCTGCCAATAAGGCTGTTTTCACACTTTTTCTTTGTTTGACCTGAACTAAAGTTCGATTTCAACCCCCTCACCCGCTGGTCTCTTTTCACATTGTACTTTGTACATTTGTTTGTCTGCAACAGATGCATCACAAGAGATGTGAAAAATGCAAGCTGCTTTCCAAAGGCAATTTATTTAGAGACAAACAACAATGAAAAATGAATAACGTCAAAAAGGGGTTTTTCAAACTTTGAGACCTCCAAATACACTGAAAAATAACAATGTAAAAACTTGTCTGAAAAATATTTCGTTTCTAGAAATTTTGTATTTTTTCTAACTACCATTAGGCCTATAGTACTATTTTATAAATTTTAAGAAATTGATTTTGCATTTCTCACCAGTCTTTTTTCTCTGTAATTTTTCCAATTATTATATTTCTTTCTATTACATTTTACACACCATTTTTCTCTAACATTTCCCAAAGAGCCCCCAATTTCCTAAAGCAAACTGTAGTGAAAGTGTGAAAATGTCCAAAGAAACTATATTTAACACATTTCACCTTGTTAAAAACCATTCTGCAGATTCTTCCACCCCCCCCAAAAAAAAACATTCTGGTGCTGCTTGACAATCTAGCCATACGCTAAACCCAAAACAATCAACATCACAGTGGCGTCGGCCGGTACGGTGCAGAGAGATTTCTTATATACAGCCGCTTTGGAGGATTCGTTCTCAGGGTGAGCGCAGGACAGCTGCTCTTAATAGGATTGGAGATGCATCACATTGCAGGAGAACAGTGCAGATGGACAGGAGGGAAAATCTGAAAGAAAACAAACAAATGGACTTCGAGCTGGAGAGCCAGGAAGTGGGACGAATCATTTTTTGGCACGAAATCAACTAGGTTAAACAGCCGTTACGCAAGAGATATGCCCTCCATCTCAATTCAATACAGACCTAATTATTTTCAAGTCTCGTGGCAAAACTGCCCTTGAAATATTTTAGGCAGCTACTTGAAAGTGGACACACTGACACGTACATTCAACTATACTCATTTAAATTACTAAATTAACCAGGATTAGTTACTCAGTCTGATGTTCTTCCAAAACCTGAATGTTCACACTGTTCTGACCCATATAATAAAAATTAAATAGGGATCGATGCTGTTGAGCCCCACAAACAGACAACACCACCATAAAAACAGTCCATATGGCTCTACAGTCAAAGTCGTATGATAGCTTTAGTGTAAGGAACAAATCAAAAAATCTTTATTCACTGAAATTGCTTGTTTCCAGCGTAGCACACAATGCCATTTGCGTATATTCAAATACAGCACATAAAAAAAGTGACACCAGGTATGTCAAATGGAGTTATTATATTCTTTAGAGACAATGAGGTTTGAGAACTACAGCAGAGGAGCAGATTGTGTCAAAAACAACTTCAGTTTTGTTTAATTCCTGTCAAAAAGCCATTGTAAGGTTTCTGAAGACCTGACATAAAGCACATATAATAAAGTTCAAAATTTAGGTTTGGTAAGATTTTTTTTTTTTTTTTTTATGTTTTTGATCAAAAATACAGTAATACAGAAATATTATTACAATTTAAAATAACTGTTTTATACTTTCATATATTTTAAAATGTAATTTGTTCCTGTGAAAAGCTATATTTTCATAATCATTACTCCAACTTTGTGTCAAATAATCCTTCATAAATTACTCAGATTTGATACTCACTTAATGTCAAAACCATCATTACTTTTTTTTTTAAGATTCCTTTATGAATACAAAGTTCAAAAGAATATAATTTATTTGAAATGGTAATCTTTTAACACAGCCTAAATGTCATTACTGTCACTTTTGACCAATTAAATGCATCCCTGCTAAATATCAGCATTAATTTCTTATCACATTGATCAAGTTTTTGAACAGTCATCCTATGGATGTCTTCTAATGTGGTTCTGGTGATTCAACAGCATCCATCAGCACTTCTCCTTTTGTGTTCCAAGGAAGAACATCAGTGGTAAAGGTTACAAACACATGAGGGTAAGTAAATGACATAATATTCAGTGAATTGACCTTCCTGTGAACAGACAAAGTGTGCAAATAATTTCCCCTTTCAAACAAAGCAGCAAGTCTCTGACATGCAAATACACTCTCCACTGGTTTATCCTCAAGCAGGAGTATGAGTAGCATGCCTTCGGGCTTCGCCAGGCTCAAGAGTTCAGTTCTGACATTAATCAGGTTTCAACACGAGCTCACATCCTGACACACCAGTGAACAAGTTACGCCACTGTATATGCCAAACCCTGTATGTGTGTGAGTGCTCTCGCTGTAAACAAGGCAAGAAAAGTCATTGACCTACTTCAAATCACTACACAACAGTCCAGGACCTTCCTTTACAATCTAGAGAGGAACTAACACGAAGATGAATGATTCAATAAAGCGTCTGACATAAGGTCATTAATTATAAACTGGTGTGAAGGAACAGGTTTATCGGCTCTGGTGGAATGGGGTGAGACCTCCTTAAAATCACCCTTTGTTGTCATTATTCCGTTTTTTTATTACCATAACAGGTCAAATATGATGTCAACAACTAATACCAAATAAACGGCCCTTAATAAGTTGATGGAAGGTTATGAGTATGATATTTTCAAAAGTGAAATCAGTTTTGACAGATACCTACATTCAGAAGAATTATCACAATCACTAAGTGATGAATTATTATTAGTCAATAATGAGTAAAAAAAAAAAATCACTCATGAGTAATGAGCATACTGTAAGCTTAAAGTATAGTAATACTATGATGAGATTAAATATGATCACATTTAATTGTAATATTAATAATATTCTTCTTACAAAGTCATGTAAATCATCTCACCCTCCATTCATCAGAATCACAATGAGTCAATGAGGAACAAAGAAACCAAACAAATGATCTCCATTATCCTCAACAAAGACCCCAAAATCTCATCAAACCGACATCTGATGGAAAACAAGACTTCAGGTCATATTCGGGCCTTAAATCAATCAAAAACCTTAATTATATTCAAATACGTCTAAAGCAAACAGACACAGAGGCACATAAAGAGACGCAGCTATCTAGAGCTGGTTCCAGGTCTAAA
This sequence comes from Barbus barbus, assembly GCF_936440315.1. Lineage (NCBI taxonomy): Eukaryota > Metazoa > Chordata > Actinopteri > Cypriniformes > Cyprinidae > Barbus > Barbus barbus. The sequence goes on along the minus strand of NC_136754.1, from coordinate 3,906,468 downwards.
TATAGACCATAGCCATCTGTTCCTAAAAATAACACGTATTTACCCCTTACAAATCATCCTCAGTCCTTACCTTGAAATAGCCCCCTTCATAGTGAGTGTTTGGGGGTCCAAAAATCGCCACTTCCCAGTTGTAGAGATCAGCTTCATCCACTAAAGTGATCTTGAAACCCTCCACCGGTTCTTCCTGTAGAGACTTCATCTCCAGCATTAATGCTTTCTGTGAGCTGGCGACCTGAGCACTGCTCTGCTGGGCCATTTCTGTTTTATTTCGACCCAACTAGACTCAAAAAGTGGGGTTTGTTCTTCAAAAAGGGCGAAAACCTGACAAGATGTGATGAGGCGATAAAAGCTGCTTTTCTTTCTTTGTCTGGAGTTGCTAGCTTAGCGAGGAAATGACAATGTCTCAAAAAAGAGACTATTTTCGACCAAATAAAAAGTATTTTAGCTATAAAGCATTATAAGTGTTTTTTTCGTCGTCCATGAAAGTAAAAAAGGTTGTTTGGTTGTTTATACGCAGAGTTTTGCTTGTCAGAAAAATAAAAAATCGCGCTCCGGGTTTGTTGTTTTTCGTAGCTGAAGGCTAGCCGTGAAAATCCACTTCGATTCAACACTAATCCTCTCTAACGGGAGGTTTTCGTTAAATAAGTCAATTCAGATGTCTGAATGTACAAAAAGAAAGTCTACGCTTGAATTGTGTGCCAAGCTGATCCGTCGACAAGCAAAAATTAGCGTGAACTAGTAAACGTGTAGGAGAGTTATGAGCCAATGTCCTGGATGCGTCTTTCCTCAATTCCAATGGGGTCGCGGTGCATCATGGGTACTGTAGTTTTACCGGCACAGTTTACACTGTAAACAGTGACAGACATCATTCCAGCTATTTGACTAATACTAACCCCTCTTATAATTAGTTTAACTAAATAATTAACTGATTGAGTTATTTATTAGGCTATATTATTTATATTTTTCTATAGGCCTATAGGGGAGAATGGGCCTCTCTGTAATACACAATAAGTCTTGACTACAAAGCTTTATTTAAAAAAATAATAATAATAAATTCTGTTATTTCCCAGTAAAAACACAAGTGGACAATATTCTCAAATAAGCCAAACATATAAACCTTCATATCATCCATTTAGGCCATCTCAAAACAAAGACAGATAAATCTCATCAGATCAACATCTGACGACAAAACAGAGCATGACGTGATTAAAACAACCTTTAAATCAATCGTAGATCTGAATTACATCAATATGTCAGAAATTCAGTTATGCAACACTATTACAGAGCTCTGTAGAAAAGAAAAGTTTGTTTTATATTCTGAATGAATACTTGTCTTTGTTCACAAACTCTATGGTTTTATTTCTTTTCGAACAGAAACCCGGTCCTTAAAAGAACTTCTTTGGATAAAATAAGAGTTCTCGTTGTTTTTGATTATAGAACACTTTTCAGGTCTTTTGATTTTCCTTCTTATATCAGTATTTTAAAAGAAAATATATGTTTGCTGTTCAGCAGCTCATAGGCCTATACTGTTCATTTTGCTCCAGTGAATATCCAGGAATGTCTAATCTAGATAACAGACATCTCTCTTACTCTGATTATATCTACTGCCTGTTTATTATTAATCTCTGTTACATAATCAATCAAAACTACTGGCTTTTGTCCAGAGGTAAGACAGTAACAATAAAATTCAACCAAGATCAGCTGTGGTGAGGTCTGTTGCTGCATACATGCATTTGTACATGGCGATTAGGGAAATAACAATATTAAGCTAAATCTCATAAGGCACATTAGATCAATCTTCATTACTCTTATGTTTCTCTTCATGTGGAAGAGCCTGAAGCAACCCTCTGTCTGTCCTCCTGATATGCTGTCAGTTATCTGATACAAACGCAGGACAGCATGGCTTCAGGAACTCACTGAATGTTGGCAAAGGACTCTTAGTCCCTGACAATAAAGTTAAACTTTGACGTTAAGGAATTGGCTAGGCTGTATTACACCTCAGTACATTTGTTAGTAACATGATATGTGGATTGTATTGCAGGATGCTTTTAATACTTAAAAAAAAAACATATTTCCAGATGTATTTTTAAATCTATTTTAAAATAAATATATGATTTGACAGTCATATAATAATGAGTATTCATTAAATCATTCAACCTATTTGTTCAAACAGCTCATGAATGGGTCATCAATGACTAACTTGATTCACTCAAAACGGGAATTCACTCAGTTATGAAACACCACTGTTTGGCAACTGTTCTGCTCTGTTTTTTAAACTATTTTCATTAAACATGCCGATCAAAGACAAACATTGAATTTAAAATGTACTGTAATTACTTATTGTGACGTGTTGTATGAATATTTAGTTTGAGATCGCTCTAATATTCGAAAAAAAGCACTCTTATTTGTGTGATATTGCTTTAACTACATTTTTTGCCCCCTTATCTTATATTTTGGGGGCTCTTTTATATATATATATATATATGAATATGTATTTTTTTCACGTGTAGCCTATTTTACACTAACCAGGAGGCAATAATACTTTGCATTTATTTATTTTATTTTTTTTAACCCAAAGCAACAACACACACTTGTTGCTGGTAGGGTTTTTACTCACAATGCTGATAAAATGTAATTTCAAGGACTCTGTGGGTCCTGAATCAACCATATTAAGGCTCAACCAGCAACATTTGTGGGACTTGTCAGTAATTAATAGCCCAATAAATCATTCCTATATATGTCACATTACAGAAATGTCTCTAAATACACATTTGTCTCATTATAACATTTGCCACTCATGAATATGAGTGCACAGTATATATCTTGGGAAAAGCCCAATTTTAAAATGTTTTCCACATTGTTGAATATACATTATTTTTGCATATCTAAATTGAACCGTCATGATGTAAAATTTAAATCTGGCTATAATGCAGCTAAATAAATAAATCTAGACTTGTCACATCTGCTGTTGCGTTAAATATTCAGTTCAGTTCTATCTTGGAAATACAATTTAGAGAATAACTCACTTTACTGCAAGTGAGTAAAGCCACTTTGATTCTATTTCATATCTGGTCGTGAAGTTATGTATAATGCAGTATCAGTAGTACAGACGTATACTAGATAAGGAAGTGATTTGAGATAAGAAGGCCTTTAAGAGAGGCCCATCTTAACTTTTTCCCCTGGTTTCACAGAAAAGGCTAGTCCCAGACTAAAATGCATGTATGAACTGAAAATATCTTGCTCTGACATATCTTACAATATGTCATTGCCGTTGTTTTGTCTCAAGATGCACACCTGTAAAGTTTTCTTCTAAGACACTTTTATAAAAGCTGCTTAAATATCTTAATTTACCTAAGGCCTAGTCCTGGCTTAAGCTAAGCCCCGTCTGTGAAACTGAGCCATAAACAAGTCATAAACAAATTGTTTAGTGAACAATTATTTGTTCTTTTTCTTCTCACACATCACAGAATGACGATGAGTGATGTTTCCCCCATGAATGACCCCCCCCCCCCCAAAAAAAAAAAAAAAAACTGAATAAAGTATTTTATTTGTGATTACAAGATCAGATTATGGCAAGCCGTTTTGACTTTTATTCCTTCACATGATATGAATTCTTGATATCAACAATTACATTTTTACTAGTTAAAATGCTAATTCTTGATATCAGGAATTATATTTCTACTAGTAACAATGGCTATTTTTGAGATCAGCAATTGCATTTCCACTAGTAACAATGTAAATTTTGTATATCAACAATTCAACTTTCACTTGTTAAAATGCTAATTCTTGATATCAAGAATTAAATTGTTGATATCTGTAATTGTTTTTTCACTAGTTAAATGTCACCATAGGCTGCTATTCAAAGTCAATTGTTGATATCAAAAATTAACATTTTTACTATTAGAAATCTAATTCCTGATATCAAGAATTAACATTTTAACTGGTAAAAATTGAATTGTTGATATCAAGAATTCATATCCTGAGAATGAATAAAAGTCAAAACGGCTTGCCATAATCTGATAAACTACATTACCTGAACACATTTGGCGATGTAAAGCCAAAAAAGCAAATATCGTTAATAGTAATATTTATTTAGTTTTATTATTTGTATTAGTAAATAAATAATTTATTTTTAAGTAAGTTTATCTTTGAGGTGAACTCTATTTTCCACAGTTAACTTTTCCGGTTACGGGGCTTTTATTGTGAAATGCGGCACATCCGGCGCTGCCTCCGTTTTTTGGCCGACAGATGAAAACATCAGTGTTGGGTGCTAATGCCTGCCACAATCAGCAAGATGTTTGTCATCCTACTGCCTGTTTCCAGTCAATACGGATCAAACTGTTAACGTTTACTGTATCTGTAGGTAGCCAAAGCCCATTTTGTATTACTATACCCCTTTTGGTAAGTGATGTCTGATTTATTTAGCCAGAAAATCCAGCTAGTGCTAACTGACTAGATATTAATAAACACTAGCTGGATTATTCTTTAGAAATCCATTATTTATGATCATGTCAAGAGTAAAATAATCTACTTTTATAAATCATTTGGATGCATGTGATGTGCAATTAAAATACACTTGTGCAGTGGATACGTTTTCGTATATTGTCCAAACGGTGTGTGTAACGTTATATTTTGTATTTTATATGATGTAATATTTATTTTATTGTAAATTGTACCATACAGTGCTACTAATGCATGTCTATCTGTCTGTATATCTATCTGTCATTTAAATATATTTTATTTATTTTATTTTTTATTTCTTTGTAAATTAATTTTTGCCTTCATGCATTGGGGTCTAAAGGTCAGTCTGAGATCACTAGTGGATATTTATTTGTCTATTTATATTTTAATGCATATATTTATTTGCATAACTACATTAAATAAAAAGTTAAAAGAGAGTTAAAAGACAAATGATTTTTGCAATTTTTGTGTGTTTTGTTGCTTGGTGAAACCTATTTTTCTAGATTAATATAAATATTGTTTTTTCTATACACACAAGAAAATGTAGTTATTATTATGTCTTCAAGCAAGCTTTTACAGAAAAAGCACTTTCCCATTTTTTTAATATTCAGTCAGCTGCTGTGTGCATAGATAATTGTTTTCTGAATTAATGTGCGATTAAGTTAAATGGTGAGATCTGAGTTTTGTGATTATGTGGGCAGCTCTCCTGACATCAGCCTTGCTGTAGTGATGGATCCGAATGCAGCTTTAATTTCTGTGCCCTGTTAAAATGCCTCTAAAGGTTAATCGCACTGTCTTGCAATGACCAAATCAACATTTCCCTTTAATCTAAATGTCAACCCTCCTTAACATTAAATGACATTCTCACTTGGCTGGATGGCTTTGTTGGCATTGGCTTATGTGAATGATGTTGAAATTGATAATTAAAGCCGTGCAATCTTTCACAGGATCTCTAATTTCCAGCGGAAGAAAATGAACGGCTTATCCATCAGCGAGTTGTGCGGCCTGTTCTGTTGCCCGCCCTGTCCGAGCCGGATTGCAGCGAAGCTGGCCTTCCTGCCCCCGGAGCCCACCTACGCTTTTCTGCCAGACCTGGAGTCCACCTCACCTGTGACCTCTAATCTTGGAGCCCCAGGTTTGCGCTCCCGTTTGGCAGGAGGTGCTGGAAGTGCTGGAGGTGCCGGAGGTGGTGGTGGTGGAGGAGGAGGAGGAGGAGGTGGTGGTGATGGTGATGGTTTTGGTGACAGGAGTGGAGAAGGTCGATGGAAGCTGCACCTCTCTGAGCGAGCGGAGTTCCAGTACTCCCAGAGGGAGCTGGACGGAACCGAGGTCTTCCTCACTCATTCCAGCCGTGGCAACAGAGTGGGATGCATGTACATCCGCTGTGCCCCATCTGCAAGGTGAGGAAGGATCAGCTTAAGATGTTAATGTAAAAAAGCATTCTTTTTAGTAGTAGACTTCTCACCCAAGCCTTTAAAGGCCCATTCACACCAGGAACGATAACTATAATGATAAAGATGAAGAACTATAATGATAACAATACAGAGAAGCACCATCATTGAAGTCATTTTCAAAACTATTTGGTAACCCTTAAAGCTTTTATATAATGCATTATAATAGCAGTTTTACTGCATGAGTTATGCCTTGTAATACATGGTATGATCTCATGAATAATTGTAACTACAGTTATAATACATTATAACACATGACAAACAAAGCTTCAAATATTATAATGCATTGCATTACAACAAGAGTCATGAGTAAGGTAGTTTTTCACCAGGAATGTGATTATTACATAAGTTGATATACGATTAAATACGTTGATAAAATGCTGGCTGATAGCTTCAATAAAAACATATGCCATTATTTATAACCTCATAGTTTACAGTAGGTCTGTATTTAAAGGTTCATAAGTTATTGTTCAAAATCAATTCCCCTATGGAGAAAATTAATGGAATTTTTACTTCTGGAACCCGACTGCTGCACTTTATAATAACATTTTAGAAGAAAACCTGCAGAAAAATGTGCAGGGCTCGCAAAATAGCTAGCCCGACGTCCCGGGGCTATTGCGTTTTCCAGTCGGGCTACCAAAAATGTATCACTGCCCTGCCCGACGGGCTACCCTAAATACAGGGTTCCCACGCAATGTTCCTTCTAAGCTGAGCGCGCGCGCGACCGCGCTCTTCTTCCACCGCGGCCGCGCAGAAGAAATAATGTGCCTCGCACACACAAAAATTAGTTGGGAAGCCATTTGATTGAATGCCGCCAGTAAAACGGAAAGAATAGCAATGCTCGGGCAAACCACTGTAGAGCTGATGTCACGAAAGAGTTAGAACCGGTTTCATAGAAAGAGAACGATATGCACCAAATGAGTCGCTGTAGAAACTGAATACTTCAATGGTTGCAGTGCGCTCAACACGAGAGACAACGCAAACGCAATGACATGTGAAATAAAACGTCCTCATGTATTAAAGGTCCCATGACATGCTGTTTTTTGGATGCTTTTATAAAGGCCTAAGTGGTCCCTAGTACTGTATCTGAAGTCTCGTTCCCGAAATTCAGCCTTGGTGCAGAATTTCAGCCACTACGAGCCAGTCCCAAAATGAGCTTTCCTTAGGACGAGCCATTTCTGTGTCTGTAGCTTTAAATGCTAATGAGGAGGAGAGAGGCGGGGCAAGGTGGAGGCTGGGTGTGTGTCCTGCAGCTTGCGGCCACGGTACCATGCGCTAATGTCGACAGTGGATGTATGGCAATGGCTCTTAGACACGCAGTCCTTCAAGCTTTTCAGTTTGACCCAGAATCTGATCCGGATGGAGAAGCACCAGATGAAGAAGTTGCAACTCAGCGGCTACAGCAGGACGTCTCCGAATGGTTAGTTTAAAACATTGTGTCTGGATACGGTCAGTGTTTCCCACACATACACTTTACCTGGGCGGACCGCAACAATATCCACCGCCTGCTGCCATCAGCTCCCACGTCTCACACACACGAGCGCGACTTTAGCACAATATTTAGTAACTTTCAGACCCTTTAGGCGGCTTTTTTCCCATAACGGGTACATACTAACAAACCTAGTGACTTAAAAAAAAAAACTAAACAAAAAAACCTTATTCAGTTGTAAGATGTCTCCAGTACTGCCCCGCGAGCGCGAGGTCTCTCTCCCGGCGAAGTGTCGCCTCTCTTGGCGTCTGTTCTGAGCAGCGAGCGGCAGAGAAGCAACGCTTTCAGTTTGCCTTAAAGCAGCAGACTCATCAATAAATCATTTAAAAAACTGCGTTTCCAAGCACTTGTCGCTTACTGACTGTTTGGACTTTTTAATATGAACATAATTTGTCTGTTAATATGCACAGTTTATTACTCGGACGCAAACCAGTGCTTCGCTCGTTTGCAAGCCATGATGTCTCTCGCCTCGCACAGTCGTAGCTCATTTTCTCATGGGCGGGCAAAGCAGAGAAAGGGGAGGTAACCTTTCCCCATATGACGACATAAAGGAAAGATTCCAGATCGGGCCATCTGAGCTTTCATTTTCTCAAAGGCGAAGCAGGATACCCAGGGCTCGGTTTATACCTATCGCCGTTTCTAGCCACTGGGGGACCATAGTCAGGCTAAGGGAACTCATATTAATGTTAAAAAACTTTATAAAGTGACATTTTCATTCCATGGGACCTTTAAAGAAGAGTGGCTTGATTAAGTGCTGGAAATAGCGGAGGATGGGCAAAGAACGGTAACAAAACTCTGAGACATGTACAGTCACACACAAGTGTATTGTACAAACTGTACTTCATAACGATGTTTAGACAGCTATAGAAGAATTCATATGTTCACTTTTTTATATATATTTAACTTACAGACCTCAGCTTAAGTTTGGCTTCAGTTTCTATTGTATTATATTCTATTGTATTCTATCAGTTTAAATAGTTTGTTTTTATAATATATTATGTTAGGCCTATATTATAGACTCAAAAACAAGGTCAATTATTTATCAGGTTTTTGACTTTGAGTCTCTTGCTCATCAAGGCTGTATTTATTTAAAAAATACAGAAAAAACGGTGATATAGTGAAATATTATTGCAATTTCTAATATCGGTTTCCTATTTTAATACCTATACTTTAAAATTGTATTTATTCCTGTGATCAAAGCTGAATTTTCCAGTCTTCAGTGTCACATGATCCTTCAGAAATCATTATGATATGCTGATTTATTATCAGTGTTGAAACTGTTGTGCTGCTTAATATTTATTTGGAACCTGTTTCTTTTTTCTTTGATTCTTTGATTAATAAAAAGTTTAAAAGAACAGCATTTATTCAAAATAGAAATATTTTCTAACAGTAGAAGTCTTTACTATCAATTTTATCAATTTAACACATCCTTGCTGAATAAAGTTTAATTAACTTTCTTTAAACTTTTTAAAAGTATCTTTAAAAAAGAAAGAAAAAATTTCTGACCCCAAAATTTTAAATAGTTTATATTGTAACACAAAATCTCTATTTTGACTAAACACTGTTCTTTTTAACTTTTTGTATTTTAAAAATATCACAGGTCCCAAAAAATACAGTATTAAAAACAAAAAACAAAAAAAGGCAGTACAACTGTTTCCAACATTGATTAAAAATCAGCATATTAGAATGATTTCTAAAGGATCATGTGACACTGAAAATACTGCTTTGCTTCACAGGAATTAATTACATTTTAAAGTATATTAAAATAGATTTATTTTAAATTGCAATAATATTTCACAATATTATTTTGTGAAATAATATTCAGTATTTTGGATCAAATAGATACAGCCTTGATGAGCCTAAGAAACTTCTTTAAAGAAAATGTATTGATCCAAACTTTTGAACTGCAGTGTATTGTACTGTAAAAATGTTTTCTCAGCTAACCTAAAATGTACATCATTTAGTTACATCAAGGGTCAAATCAAATATAAATAGCACATTAAAGTTAAAAGTTACACACTTTTTTGTGAGCGTGCTGTACAGGTCTGGTATAAAGAATGCTTTTGCTCAGGTGACCGAAATGTCCGCCTTAAATAGATTTTCAAATTGCCTTTAGCATAAGAATTCTGCAGATACCTTGTAAATAGTAAAATAAAACTCTTTCCTTGATATTCATTGATATTTGTGTATTGAAAATGTTTTTGATTGACATCTATGGTCTTTATTTTATTGGCTAGTTAAATTAATTATCGGGCTACTAAAATCTGAAGAGTACCTGCCCGAAGGGCTACCAGGGATTTAGAAATTTTGCGATTAATTTATGGATTTAAGTTCTGTCTATGTATAGATGTCAGGATTGCATTGTTATATTTCTTCCTCTTAATCAAGAATTGTTATTTTGCTATGTTTTGATATGCAGACCATCTCACAATCCATTTTAAAGCCAGTCCTCTAGATCTGTCTCTGTTTTTGTGCTCTACAGGTACACTGTGCTTTTTTCTCACGGTAACGCTGTGGATCTCGGTCAGATGAGCAGCTTCTACATCGGTCTGGGCACTCGTATCAACTGCAACATCTTCTCTTATGATTATTCTGGTTATGGGGTCAGTACAGGGAAACCCTCAGAGAAGAATCTGTATGCAGACATAGACGCAGCGTGGCATGCTCTGCGCTCAAGGTATGTCTGAATCCAGAGACTAGAGAGCATGCAGCTGTACTGGTGCAATATTAAAATTCAGGTGTGTTTTGTTTCAGGTATGGCATCAGCCCAGAGAATATAATCCTTTACGGGCAGAGCATTGGTACGGTGCCCACCGTGGACCTGGCGTCCCGTTATGAGTGTGCTGCCGTGGTACTTCACTCACCCCTCACCTCAGGGATGAGGGTGGCGTTCCCTGACACCAAGAAGACGTACTGCTTTGACGCCTTCCCAAAGTCAGTGAACACTGAAAACATTTATGTTAACACTGTTGTTTAGAATATTACGATATATTAAAACTATTGGCCGATCAAGGTCATGCGTTAATAAGGAACTCAACTGAGGTGCAGTCATAGGTGTGCTTATATAAATGATTTGTTTAGGTCTTCAAACATGGCTCATTCATTCAGAATTAAGAGCCGTATGTTTCCATGAAGAGGAAAAATGTAATTCCTTTTACCTCTGAAATTTAGCAGCAATCTACTATAGAATGAAATATTTTGACTTTAGTAGCACTGCTTGCAAGATATTTAGTCTGAATACTTTTGAATGGCAATCAGTGAAGAAACTAGCTTTCTGACTGCAGAATAGTACAGTTATGGTCTTATTCTACTAGTCTTACGTTGGTCTAATAAAAATATTTTATAAACTATTTATAGATTCTTGCATTCAGAAACTATGCATTAAATTGATTCAAACTGACATTTATATTATAAATTATATCAAATATTTCTATTTCTAATATGAACTTTCTAAGAATCGTAAAATATTTGTCTCCGTTTTCACAAAAGTATTAAGCAACGCATCTGTTTTCAACATTGATAATAAATATTTCTTGAACATAATATCAGCATATTAGAATAATTTCTGAAGGATCTTGTGATATTGAAGACTGGAATAATGATAGCTTTGCATCACGGGAAAGCTCATTTTAAAATGTATTCAAATAGACAAGATAATAAAAAATATTATTAATATATTATATTCCATTATTATATTATAATAATTTAAAATTATAATATTATTTCACAATATTAATGCATTTACTTCATTTTTGATCAAATAAAAGAATTTTCAAAAGCATTAAAGGCTTATTGACACCAAAATTTTGTGTGATACTACAATAGATTAAAAGTGTAAATTTTCAAATCTGCTGGTCTGTTCTTAACCCAAAGCCACTGTATGATTTCAGAATATAGTGCTTAGACTGATATAAACTATTTTTATGGTTATTTTGTGACCTTGTTGAAGGCTAAAAACTCCGTGAGTAAAATTGCCCTGGAAAAAAAGACCAGCGCGTTCTTCCAAATGTCCTTTTTATGGTTCACAGAAGTCAATTTTGAATGACATTATGGAGAGTAAATAGTGGCAGAATTTTGTGGACTGTTTCTTTAATAACTCTGTTGTGTCTTATCCTCTCTCAGCATTGAGAAGGTGTCTAAAATCTCATCTCCGGTGCTGATCATCCATGGGACAGAGGATGAAGTGATTGATTTCTCTCATGGTCTGGCTCTGTTTGAGCGCTGCCCGAAGGCTGTGGAGCCGCTGTGGGTGGAAGGAGCCGGGCACAATGACATCGAGCTCTACAGTCAGTACCTGGAACGCCTGCGCCGATTCATCAGCCAGGAAGTGGCTGCACAGTAAACACACCCTTCGTTACGCTCATGTCAACACATCGTCGACGTATATGGAAAGCAAACAAACAGAATGTAGTTCTGGAGGGTTTGTTCTTCTGTAAACTTCGACTCTTATGTTTCTATCAGCCTGGAGCTGAGTTTTCTACTGAGAAAGACCCCTCGACTTCACACCCAAAAGATCCGAGTGTGTGAGCGTCGGTCTCAGGAGCTCAGTACATCTGAGGCACTTGCAGTTGATTTGGCTTGTGATTTATGTGACCAGGACAAATGAAATTAAATGTCATTTGAACAGGTCTAATATCTCTTTATGAAGCTCTTGTGGGTGTTTGTGTACTTTCTCTTTTGTTAATTCTCTTTGGTAAGCATAAGACCAGTCTGTTTTAAAATACAGCATGATCACCTTTTCAGACAAGAACTTTCTGCTGGACAGCTTGTGTGTGTGTGTGTGTGTGTGTGTGTATTCAATATTTTTTTGACCATCTGCTGTGTGTATAAATGTGGTTTCATTGAAGCCTTTTTTCTGATGAACTGATCTTCATCGGGCATCTCAAGATACACTACCGGTCAAAAGTTTGGGGACACAGAGTTTGATTTTCATGATCTTAAAAACCTTTTGATCTAACACCTTCTGCTTTAATGCTTAGTTTTGTAGACAAGTATATATTGTGCCTACTGAATTTCTTTACAAAACTAAAATCTTAATGAATCTTGTTTTTTTTAGTGGACATGTCAGACCAGTGAAGCAACCAGCAACTGTCCAGTATACATGCAAACGTCTTCAATACAGTTTAAGACTATCCCAGGATGCTGCTCATGAAGTTGACAAATGTCCAGAGCTGGAATCTAGACAATGAAGCTCAATTGTAATGCATTTAAAAAATTTTTTTTTTTTTTGCTTAATACATACTTTAATTTGTGTTATTTAATTTTATGTTATAGTTTCATAAATTTTCTATTATTCTAAAATGGAAAATAGTCATAATAAAAATATTATTTTATTAGATGTTTCCAAACTTTTGACTAGTAGTGTAGGCCCATACCGGTTTTGATTCTACATTTTGCTTTTAGCATTTTTCCCTTTGCTTCCCTTTATTTAAAAAAAGGAGTTTGGGACCCAAACACTGTTTTTAAGCTGTGCCGAGACAATATGGATACATGGAAATATACTTCCATTCAAAAGTTTGGGATCAGTGGATTTTTTATTTTTTTTGAAAAATGATAGTAATGGTTTTATTTCACAAGAATGCATTAAATTGATCAAAAGAGACCGTAAAGACATTCAAAATATTTCAAATAAATGCTATTCTTTTCAGCTTTCCTGTTATCAAAGAATCCTGAAAAAGTATCAGTTTCCCCAAAGATATTAAAAGCAACCGTTTTCAAAGAAACATTTCTTATTATCAAATCAGCATATTAGAATGATTACTGATGGCTCATGTGAGCCTGGAGAAATGATGATGAAATCCAGCTTTGCCTCGCATTAATAAATGAACTGTTTTCTATTTGACTATATCTTAAAATCTATTAAATCTATCTCTTATAGAGTAAAAGAGACTTCTTTCAAAACAAAAAAATCTTACTTACCCCAAACTTTTGAACAGTGTTCTATCAAGATTTTTTTCCTCGCCATATTGTGTTGATCCTTATAACAATTTTTTTAATTCATGTGTTCATTTATTACATGTTTAGGAAGAAACAGATTCTCTACGTGAGCAAAAACTCTAAAACCAGAGCTGCTTCTATAAGACGAAAGTGAAGTAAAACGTGCGGGAGAGATTAAAACTCTTCCCTGGTCCAGTTGATATGATATTGTGATGCATCAGTGTATTGAGTTGTGAAATATGTATCACAGTGAAGTAGTTGGCATTTCCAGCCTCTAAAATGGGGACTGAATTTGTAAATATTTAGATTTCTGATCCTTTTCCCCACTTTTTCCCCACACTCTGAATTGTGGCGGAGGTTAATAGCTGTGATTTTGCCCACTGTGAGCACCTGACCCGAATGACAGGAAACCTCACGCTACACCAGAAACATCACACGTTCTTCCCGCATTCAGTTCTCTTAGCTCGTGCACGTTGATGTAATGATGCGTAAATGAACTCTGACTCCCAATTCGACCCCAGACTGACGTGTGATTGACAGTTTTCTGAGCCGTCCCAGAATGGGGTCGGGACCTCCATCCACTGCTGACCTCTTGTCTGTGTTTATGTCTGCGAGAGGAAGAACCGTGACAGGTTTTTTAATATTACCGCATACCAGGTCATCAAATCACATTACCGTCGTTTTTGCTATTTCCAATCGCAGTTTGTATATTGAGCTATTTATAGCGGCCACTTCTCTAGCAAACGAGCCTCGCTGTATTAGACATGCTCTTATGTGCTCAATGGATATTTAACATGAACTTCCAGATCTATTTTTATAAGGTTGACAAGTCTTTGCTATAATATGAACAAACCTTTCACTGTTTAAGAGCCATTTTTAAAGGGATAGGTGTGTCTTTGTAGCCTGGACATGTAGATTGTTTTATTTTTTGACTTAAAGGGATAGTTCACCCAAAAATTTAAATCTGTCTTAATTTCTTCAGACCATAAACAGGTCGTTTTTTAATATTATAAACCATGTAGAGACCAAGGGCCGTCAAGCTCAGAGATTATGATGAGTTGGTGAATAACCACCCAAAAAATGAAAATCTGTCATCATTTACTTGTTCAACTTGTATGACGTCTGCAAAACACAAAAGAAGATATTTTGAAAAATATTGGTAGGCACTCAGTTTTGGTTCCCGTTTTCCAAACAATGGAAGTCAATGGAAACCGAAACTGTTTGGTAACCAACATTCTTCAAAATATCTTCTTTTATGGGTGTGTGTGGGGGGGTCTCTTTAAATTTAGTGTTTATCATGCAAATCAATTGTACAGCTTATGGTTATGATACTTTAATTGTGTCTGTTTTTTGTTGTCGTTTTAGGGTCTTGAAAGCATCTGGTCCCTATATGCATTCTTTTTATCAAAAAGCAAATTTTCAGACCTGTTTGTAACACTATGAGGGAGAATAAATGAAGAAAGTTTTCATTTTTAGGTGAACTATTTCTTTAAAAGGGCATTGCAACCTCTTTAACAATCTAGTTTGCTATACCTCCCTTAAGGTCAGTCGTTTTGTATCCTGACACCTGTAGTTCTTAAGACGGTTTTTAAGACTTTGGCATTTTTAAGACCCCAACTCTTGTAAAAAGCTGTGTGTACTCAGGAACATTTTCATTCGTTTGGCTGACAATTGTCCTAAAATGCTGCCAGTAAAACACAACCTGCTTTACATTGATCTTAGGAGCCAGAGACGGCAGGAAAAATCATTTCTCATAATGAGCATAGCAAACTTTGTGTTAAAGCAGGTGTGTGCCACTTTCAGGATGCATGTAATAGATATGAAATGGACTAATTATAGCGTGCAGATTTCAGTGTATATTAAATGACTTTCCGAGATTAAATAGTTCACGTTAGCCTAATATATAAAAAGGATGCTAGGATGTTGATTTTTCATTTAGCTCTAATGAAAAGGGTTAGTATTCACATCTCTAAACAACCGAGCAATAATGTCAAACCTTTGACTGTGAGAGCTGGATAGATTTATCAGACTCACACAAAACTCCACATGATGATCATTTTGAAGGGTTTGCACTTTCAGTGACGCAGAACAACCTTATCTCAGAACTCTAAAATACTCTATGCTGACTTACAATTTTGTAAAGTGATATAAAGCTAATTTGTTGTATTTCTAGTCACACTAAGTCACATATCTAAAATTACTGTATATTACCAGGTACATGTCTGTATAAAGAGGTGATGGTGATGGTGTGTCCCCCTATGATGTAAGATGCTTTGTGTGTGTTGGGTAATGCTTTCTTTTTTTAGCTGGAAGATGTGATGTGCTGTGGTTGAGTAATAAAGGAAAGCTGTAAAGTAACAGTGGTATTTTAGATTTTTTTTATAGTGATTAGTAGTTGAATTGTCTTATTTTTTGTGTTAAATGACTGATATCTTGAGAGCAAGAGCCCGAGAGTTTAAAATTGGTTTAAAATTAATCGGTTCTGATCATCTCAGAATGGTCGAATATGGTCTGATTGACTGAACCTTGTCCTTTAACTGATTTTATGCCGCAGTGTTTTGAGCACAAAACTGTAATGCAATAAATGTTAAATGCAATAATCCAATATGCTGGCCTAAAAAGGACAATTCATTTTAGTCAATTAAAAAAAAAAATTATAATAATGAATTAACTCATTAAAAAAAACTAATATGTGGTATTTACAGCAGTTTTGTAAACGAATGTTTGGTAAAATACTGCTCTTTTAACTCTGAGGTTTTATTTTTGTATAATTGAGATACTGTTGTCATCTTTATTATTAATTAGTTTTAATTTTATATTTTTGTTTTGATTAAAGTTTAAGTTTTTTTAGAGTATTTTATGCATGTCTGTATAGTCTTTGTTCATTTTGATTTAGTTTATTTTAGTACACCAATAAACTTAATGAAAATGACAAATGTTGCCATGGAAACTAGATGAAAAATAATGCAATCAAATTTGTATAACGTTTCAGCCTTGGAAAAAGAAAGCTAAAAAGGTAAATGTGACCTTTTTTTATCTCAGAATTCAGTTTTTTTTTTTTTTTTTTTCTCTCTCACAGTTCTGAGTTTATCTTACAATTTTGACTTTTTTTTTTTTTAATTACGAGATATAAACTCAGATATTCGAGATTTTTTTTTTATAGTTTAGCACCCTGTGGCAGAAACAAACAAAAAAAAAGTGTAGTTTTAATATATTTTATTTAATTTTAGTTAGATTAATTTATATTTTAAGCTTTATTTTGTTTGGTGTAAATGAATCTGTTCATATTTAATGCTATTACTCTAACAGATGTTTTGTGCCAGGTCTACTGCTCTGATTGCCAGAAACAATTTAATGTCATATATTTAAGAAGCTTATTAAAAAAGCTGCCATAAATAGAGGATTTGTACAACGCCAAAAGCTTGTTGCTGGCATTTGTGTCTCAGAATAATATTCCCAATGCAAAGCCCGTCTAGGCATCGGCATCAGACACTAGATGGCAGGGTCTCTCTGTCTTCAGCAAGATGCAGCACTGCCCTCCTCTGATCAATCTACACATCACATCACACCTTCAGTCAATAAACCGGTTTGTGATTTTCAGTGCCATCTCCAGGGATACCGTAATATGTGTCTATTTTTACCCGCTCTGTAGCATTGTCTATTAAAATGGTTTGAAGCTGTTAAAGATGAAAAGCAATTATATTAAATGGCTATCTTCAAATAAAATCTGCTCAAAGCTCCAACATGGAGTTTTTCTGTTACCTTCAACTATCCCAGCTTGATGTTCAGAATCAACAGTAAGGACGTTGATCCTCAGAAAGTGTAAAACGTGGTTTTGTGTCTGATTGATTTGTTTGTTTGTTCATCCCTACTGGCTCGACACAGCAACGGTGGCTCAAAGAGACGTGAGTTTACATTCATTCAGCGTTATTTAGCAGCTAACGAATGTTTGAGTTTGGTGTGAGACTATTCGTTCCCACCAGTAGAAGAAGGCTGAATCTGTTTCAAAAGCCATTATTATTATTATTATTTTTTTTTCAATTTTGCACTTCAGGTTTAAAGGATTTCAAAAGAATCCTGTAACGGTCCATTTAATAATAATCCATTTAAAACTTCCCCTCTGCTGCAGCTCTTAATTCTCATTTCTTATGATGTGTCAGTGAGTTAAAGAAATAGTTTACTCAAAAATGGAAATTTACTCACCTAAGATGTAGATGAGTTTGTTTCTTCATTATAACGGATTTGGAGAAATGTAGCATTTCATCACTTGCTCACTAATGGATCCTCTACAGTGAATGGGTGCCGTCAGAATGAGAGTCCAAACAGCTGATAAAAACATTACAATAATTCACAAGTATTCCACATGACTCCAGCAGTTAATGTCTTGTGAAGCAAAAAGTTGCATGTTTGTAAGAAACAAATAAATCATTAAGACTTTTTTTTAAATTCGAACCATTGCATCCATTCAATTCCTCTATCCATAATATTGCTTTCTCCAGTAAAAAAAAAAAGTTATCCCATCTGTATCAGGAGAGAAATGTGCACAGATCAAGCACCGTTTACAAGCCAAAACAAATTCGTTGGTGGATTTTGATGTTAGGGGGGCAACAGACAATGGACTTTTTCAGTGGAGGAAGTGTTATTATTGATTATGGACTCAAATTTTAACCGAAAGTAACAGTTTGAAGTTAAAATTATTTAATGATGGATTTGTTTCTTACAAAGACGCATCTCTTCTTATCACAATATGTATTGATTAATTGGAGTGGTGCATGGATTATTGTGATGTTTTTATCAGCTGTTTGGACTCTCATTCTGACGGCACCCATTCACTGCAGAGAATCCATTGGCGAGCAAGTGACATAATGCTACATTTCTAAATTTTCAAATGTGATTTGAGAGCAGTGGACAGACTTTTCATTTTCGGTGACCCATTTTATTGACATAAATAGCTACAATGTTGTGGTGTGGCCTGCTGCTTTTTGTAGTGATTTGCACATAGGTTTTCAATTTTGCAGGGTCTGTGCTAAAAACACTTTCTGGAGTGATTTGCCACTGACCTGTGTCCAATTTGTAGATGTCAGAATCGGATACTTTTTCCATATCAAAGCGGCATCTGTTTCAATGCTTGCCTAAAAATATCAGCATAATGGTTTCCTGATGCTCATCTCCTCAGCAACAGAAGCAAGGGTGATGAAAACCTGCCTGACAGGAATATTACTAAAAAGTGTTTCCCTCGCTCTCTCTTTTTTCTCTTTGATCGCAGTTTATTTGGGGGATATTGGGGAAACTGGGCCTTCAGAGTCTTGTTTTCAGGCCTGAAAAAATATTTGCATTGCACGCTTGAAAAGGGCTTGTTCTTTCAGTCTTTTTCTACAATTTAAACTATTTTTTATTATTTATTTAAGGAGTACAAGCACTGAGTGTTACTAATTTGCTAATTTGTCTGATTTAAGTATTGCTATTTGATGTGAACAACCCTTGAGAAATGCATGCATGTACTTTTGATCCTGTGGTTCTGTGCATTTGTAGTCTTTCGAGTGCATTTTAAACTTTAATGAGTCACATCGTACTAGCGAATATCAGACTCCGAAGCAAAAATCCCACACATCTCAGTGAATCAGCCGAGAATCCATCTGGAAAATCTGTTCTGCGTGTGTGACAGAAAGAGAAAAGCAGTCACACAGTAAAAAATGGGGTGTTAATATTTCAGAGTAAAGTTATTTTAACCCAAATAGAGTATTTTCAACATTTGGGAGAGTAAAGTTGCTCTATCAGTGGAGTTAAAAGTGAGTGTAAAAATCTGCAGAAACGCATGACAATTTCAACTCTACAGCAGTGATGAATACCCGCCACTCTGTTGTGCTGAAGATTGGCACGTTTGTCGGTGGAGAAAGATCGCTCTGGAGTAACGTTAGGGCACTGATATTGCTAGGTAACTTAAGTAATAATCCCTGTGTTGTCAACACACAAACGGTATTTTTTAACTTTACATAATTTTAGAGTTGTGCTGATATTAGTTGAGGTCATAATACAACTAACCAGCTAATCTGTATCGGTAACTGTGTTTCTTACTTGCAATATTTTCACGAATGAATTTGGTCAGAATGATTTATGCGTAAAATAACGTTAGCTCGGTCGATATAACAACAAAATATTTAATATCTATTTTTTTAGCTTCCCATTCAACGTTAATCTGGTTTTTTTTTATACTGGTAATGTTAGCATGATTCTGATGTTGGTCTAGCTCTATATCACTGATTGCATGACGTGTTTGTTTAACATGGCTTAACCATTTTAACGGGTTACTGTTTGAACTAAAATAGCTAATGAGCTAGCTAACTTTGGCACAGTTATTTGGTAGCTAGTGGGACGCGGTGCCTCTAAACTTTTAACTAGCCTAAGTTAACGGTAACCCATTTGCTGCAGAAAATAGCCTAATGTGGAAATTGCAATAAATCGCAAGTGGCAACTTCTCACTTTGAGCACACGAATGCGTGTGTCATTTATTTTTAGGTACAACACAGAAGAGAAAAACATGACGCTCAACCGCGTCCACGTCACCACGCCATTTAAAGGGACAGCGATCCCTGTAGTAATGAATAACACACTAAGAACAAAGTGCTGCGTTTATAATCAACAGTATGTAGAACTACGCTTAATAACAAAGGTGAATTATGTATGTCACATTCACTACACACGTCCCCCCAGAATTCACCATATCAGAAGAGAAAAAAAATAATTAAAAAATAAAACCGTCAACGGGGAGGTGGTCGTATCAGTCGGCCACAACGGCTGCGCTGTTCCGGAGGTCGAGGAGACCCCACTGCAGGCGGAGTCCCGTCATTACACGTGTGTGGGGCATGGAGTGGAGATGGCTTGGGAGTAAGGGGGGCAAGGGGTGGGCGCAGAGCAGGAGGTCGTCCGCGTGGTGGGGGCTGAGCCAGGTCAATGGGCCTAGCCACGTCCAAGTGAGCCGGTTTAAGGCGGTCAATGGAGAATCGCTCCGGTTTGCCGCCCCTGTCCACCACAAAATGTTTGTCCCCTGTCTCCAAAACCCGAAATGGGCCCTCGTAGGGCGGGTGTAGCGGCCCCCTGTGGGCGTCGTGGCGAATGAAAACATAACCAGCCGCCTGAAGCCCAGCGGGGATGTGTGACTGAGGGAGGCCATGACGGGAAGTAGGGACAGGTGCGAAAAGCCTCGCATTGTCCAGTAGAGCAGAGCGCTGGAGAGAAGCAGACCAGGGAACCGTAATGCCAGGGACAAAATCCCCTGGGACCCGCAGCGGCTGCCCATAAACCAGCTCCGCGGATGAGGACTGAAGATCCTCCTTTGGTGCCGTCCTGATGCCCAGCATCACCCATGGGAGCTTGTCGACCCAGTTACCGTCTTTGAGGCTGGCACGCAGGGCAGCCTTCATCGACCTATGAAAACGTTCACAGAGTCCGTTAGCCTGCGGGTGATATGCGGTTGTGCGATGGAGTTTCACTCCGAGGCTCCGTGCGACGGCATTCCATAGCTCAGACGTAAACTGCGCGCCTCGGTCAGAGGAGATGTCCGAAGGGGTGCCGAAACGGGCAACCCAGGTGCCAATAAATGCCCGTGTCATTTCGACTGATGCCACTGACGTCAGCGGCACAACCTCAGGCCAGCGGGTAGTCCTGTCAACCATGGTTAACAGATATGTGAAACCGTGAGAGGAAGGCAGAGGACCAACCAGGTCCACGTTTACATGGTCAAAACGCCTCTCAGGCACAGGGAACAACTCTAAGGGAGCTTTAGTGTGGCGGTGGACTTTGGCCCGTTGGCACTCAACACAGGTGTTAGCCCAGTCCCTAACGTCCTTCTTGAGGCCGTGCCAAACAAACTTCGCCGCAACCAGTCTCTGTGACGCTTTCGAACCTGGGTGGGAGAGACCATGGATGGCATCAAAAACTTGTCGTCTCCATCCCGAGGGAACAACCGGCCGCGGACTACCTGTGGAGACGTCACACAGGAGCGTGGCGCCGGCGTCGCCAAAAACCACGTTCTCGATCTGCAGCCCTGTAGTCGAGGTCCTCAGGATTTGAACATCCGGGTCTGTGGTCTGAGTCGCCGCCATGCGGTTGTAATCCAAACCCAGATGGACTGCCCCTGCCACAGCCCGTGATAGGCAGTCCGCCACGCGGTTGTTCTTACCGGCAACGTGCTGCAAGTCCGTGGTGAACTCGGAAATGTAGGACAGATGCCGCTGTTGGCGGGCGGACCACGGCTCAGCCACTTTGGCCATTGCAAAAGTCAGCGGCTTGTGGTCCACAAAAGCAGTGAAGTGTCGGCCTTCCAGCAGGGAACGAAAGTGTCTGATGGCGAGGTAGAGAGCCAGCAGCTCCCGGTCGAAAGTGCTGTACTTCCGCTCACAGGGGCGCAGCTGACGGCTAAAGAAAGCCAGCGGCTGCCAGGCCCCGCCTACCCACTGCTCGTAGACAGCACCGACAGCGTAGTCCGAGGCGTCCGAGGTGATGCCGATAGGGGCGGCAGGAGAAGGATGCGCCAGCATGGTGGCATTCGCTAGGGCTGCCTTAGTGGCAGCAAAAGCCTCGACTCTGCTCTCAGTCCAGTCCACAGCGTGCTTGGGTTTACCTTTCAAAGCCTCGTGCAAGGGCAGCATGAGCTGAGCGGCACGAGGGATGAAGCGGTGGTAAAAATTCACCATGCCGAGGAATTCCTGCAGGGATTTGACAGTGAGCGGGCGTGGGAACTGTGTGACTGCCTCCACCTTTGATGGGAGAGGGACTGCCCCATCCTTAGTGACTCTGTGTCCTAAGAAGTCAATAGTGGAGAGACCGAACTGGCACTTGGCGGGGTTGACAATTAATCCGTGTTGGCTAAGCCGCTCAAAAAGTGTCCGAAGGTGCACCAGGTGCTGAGACTTGGACATGCTCGCTACCAGGATGTCATCCAAGTACACAAAAAGGAAAGGCAGCTCCCGCAAGACAGAGTCCATAAGGCGCTGAAAAGATTGGGCGGCGTTTTTCAGGCCGAACGGCATGCGCAGAAACTCAAATAGACCAAATGGCGTAATTACTGCCGTTTTAGGAATGTCCAGTGGGTGTACCGGCACCTGATGATATCCCCGGACGAGATCCACCTTGGAAAAAATCACCTTGCCAGCCAGGTGTGCTGAAAAGTCCTGTATGTTTGGGACAGGGTATCTGTCAGGTGCCGTTGCCTCATTAAGCCGCCGGTAGTCACCACACGGGCGCCAGCCGCCGCCAGGTTTGGGGACGATGTGGAGGGGTGATGCCCACGGGCTGTCGGATCGGCGTACTATGCCCAGGCGTTCCATGTTGGCAAACTCAGCCTTTGCCACGGTAAGCTTGGTTGGGTCGAGGCGCCGAGCTCGAGCGAAAACAGGAGGACCAGTAGTGGCGAGATGGTGCTCCACACCATGCTTCACGGTAGATGTCGAAAAAGTGGGCTGAGTGAGGGCTGGGAACATGGCAAGCAGACGGTGGAAATCATCGGACGTTGAGAGCATGCTAGACAGTCGTATGGGGTCGGACTCGCTGAGCGTGCACATATAAGAACAAAACGTGACGGCGTCAACCAGACGGCGGTTCTTTACATCCACCAACAGTCCATGTGCGCATAAAAAATCAGCGCCGAGGAGGGGCACGGCGACCTTTGCTGTAACAAAATCCCAGCCGAACTGCTGTCCTCCGAAACACAATTCGACATACCTCGTTCCATATGTGCGGATGGGGCTACCATTGGCAGCTTCCATAGGAGGGCCGTGGCTGTCGGTCGCCATGTCCAGACGGGATGCAGGCAGGACGCTCCTTTGTGCCCCCGTGTCGCACAGAAAACGGCGTCCGGAGATGCTGTCGCGGATGAAAAGCAGCCTGCCTATGCGGCCGACGCTCATGGCCACTGCTGAGCGCCGGCCCTGACATTTCCCGAACCGCCGAAACTGCATGGTGAACGGCATTTGGTAGCCTTAGTTCCAAACTTTGCATGGTAGAAACACAAACCCGAAGGCTGTTGGGGGCCAGAAGGCTGCTGCCGACGAGAAGTGGTTGCCGCAACGAGTGTGGAGTCGTCCCGCGTCGCCATAGCAACGTGCGCGGGAAAAACCGCGGCCACACAATGTTCCTGACTCGCCAGGAAAAATTTATCAGCCTCTTCAGCCAGGCTCCGACAGTCAGTGATTGTGGTGTTGGCCAATGCAGCTCGCACTTGAGAAGGCAGCTGACGCAGGAAAAGCTGGATGAAAAGAAAATCTGGTCTGTGCTCGCCCAGAAGATCCAGCATACGGTCCATGAGCTCGGACGGTTTGCTGTCACCCAGTCCATGAAGTGAAAAAAGCCTGCTGGCTCTCTCAGCGTCCGACAGTTCAAACGTTTTTAACAGGTGGGCCTTGAGCACTGTATACTTGTCAGTTGCCGGAGGATTTGTTAAAAGGCTCACCACTCTGGATGCCGTTGAATTTCCGAGAGCTGACACAACATAGTAGAATTTTGTTGTATCCGCGGTGATCTCACGCAACGCGAACTGCGCTTCAGTCTGGGCGAACCATGCCGATGCCGACGATTCCCAGAATTCGGGGAGTTTAAGGGTGACAGCGTTCGCGGTCATGGTCGTGTCGTGTCTCTGGGTACGTCCAGCAGACTAATGTCGGGGTCACCAGTGTGGAAATTGCAATAAATCGCAAGTGGCAACTTCTCACTTTGAGCACACGAATGCGTGTGTCATTTATTTTTAGGTACAACACAGAAGAGAAAAACATGACGCTCAACCGCGTCCACGTCACCACGCCATTTAAAGGGACAGCGATCCCTGTAGTAATGAATAACACACTAAGAACAAAGTGCTGCGTTTATAATCAACAGTATGTAGAACTACGCTTAATAACAAAGGTGAATTATGTATGTCACATTCACTACACTAACGTTATATTCAACCAGCATAACTTTGTCTTCAGCCACTCTTTGTAATTGCAGTGTAACATCTAAGTAATGCATAGTGCATTGCCACTACTGAGAGAAATGGATAGATAATTCTTAGTTGAACCAGCCCTAAATTATGATTTTGAATATATATATTTTTTTGTTAACAGGGGCAAAATGCTGTTGCGTGTTCAATTCGGGGAAGAGCAGAAATATGTCAAGCTGTCTGAGCTGACATTCGATGCTTTCTTGAAAGAAGGTGGGTCATTAGGTTAAAGCAATATCACCCAATGATACAGCACCTATTATGTTATTATATCTAGCTAGGTCAATAATCATTTCTGCTGTGCTTTATATTTTCAGTTACATAAAATCGGGTGCAGATACTTGTCTTTCATCATTTTGTGAATACATGAGGCAAACTTAAATATGACCTTTGATTCTTGTGAGGGAATGCATGTTTTTTTATTTAATTTTTTTAAACAGCGTGTCTAAAATTCAACATACCAGAAAGCAGGCAGCCAGACATTAGGTGTATGACCAGTCAGACACAGAAGTTGACACAGGTTTTTGAAGAAATAGTGAAGGAGTCACCTGGAACTTTCAGAATCATGCTGGGCAATGGAGGACTTGGTATTCATTCAGACAATTCACAAATTAGTTTGTTTAGTTCAAAGGCCGGAATGAGAACATTTATTGTTTTAAAAATTTCTTGTTTCTTGTAATATGTTTCTATGTTTTGTACAAATTTCATAATGAACAGGTGCCTCTCAATCATCATCATGCTTGGGTACATCTGATGACACTGTCATCCTGAATTTCACGATGTGTGACCCTGTTGAAGAAGTAGCTGCTGCCGAAGGAAGCCAGCCTAAAAGGCCATGTCACATAAACTATGAGGCAAAAGCGGTAAGTGGTGGAAATTGCTGTTAAGTCCAATCTGAATGTTGTTTCACCATGGGAAGTGTTCTTTAGATAGCTTTTTTTTTTCAGCATTACATATGGTTTTACAATAACGGAAAGCACATTTTATTCCACCTATAGTTGATTGAAAAAATCCTAACATCAAAGCCTGGTGGTGAACGCATTATGCAAGAGTATGGAAAAACCAAATCTCTGACAGATGCCACCAGAAGACAGATGATTAACATACTTGCTGCTGAGATGACAGAAACACATGGGTAAGCATTAAGCATATAGATGGGCTGTAAAGAAACATTGTTATTGTTGTACAGTTATTAATTATGTAAATTGTGTTGTGCAATGTCAGTTGAGTGTGATGTTAAATTTGAATTCATATGCTAGGACATCCCCCCCCAAAAGTGTCAGAGTGATGTATGCACAGGGGATAGTAGCTTTGTTTCCCTATCTAGAAGACCCATACTCACAGCATGGATATGTAAGTAAATGGGTTATTGCAACATTATGCACATATTCACTCTTTGAAATGTTAATAGTACTCATTTATAATTTATTTATAATCACATAGGAACATTACTACGATCCGGAGAGTGGTTCGGGATACCTTGCATGGCGATTGAAGACCATACAAAAAAAAACAGCAGAGGAGAGAGGTGCCTCAGTGAGCAAATCTCCTAAAGGTATGTTTACTGATCAGTGATGTGATTATAGTGGTGACCTGTGAATTGTACAGAAATCAGTTCTTAACATTGTATTTTTTCTTAAGTTGGTGGGCCAGGCCGTGGTCGTCAGCCCTTCCGCCATCTGATGAGGATGTGGAAGCAGCTATTTCTGTTTTGAGACACTCTGCTGATGAAAAGACTGTCCGCGAGAAGATGGAAATGACCTTCATATATCGGCAAGCAATGGTCAACGATGAAGCCAAATTATCAGATGTCTTCTTGGTCTTCCCACGATTTCTGATCAGATCAAAGCAGGATTTGGGTTTTTTTCATGTCGACAACCTGCATTACCCTAGGCCTTTTGACATACAAATGTCATATGGAGGGACTGACACAACTCTCCTTGTCGTGCCATATTGCTTTCTCTGGTAAGAGAAAAATGTTTGTAAAAAAACATTGTTATACATGTCTCTGTCAGATACAAGGCATTGTAAATTCAATGTTCAACTCAATTCAACATTGAAATGCTTTTTCACAATAAATTGTGAGTTCTGTGATCTAGTGTTATTGTGCTTGTTTTTATTTGGATAGTATTGATAGTTCTATATAATTCAGTAACAATGCATCTTATGATTTATATATATTTTAAAACACTGTAGAGAAATAAAGTAAACATTACACTTAAAGTGTCATTTTTTTTTAAGTAAAATTGTAGATAAATTAACTCTATACTGTGTAATCATATTACTCTTAACAGTGTGATTAAACTACAGTGTTAAATACTTTTACACAATTCATTGTTATTTTTTACTCAATATTGAGTAGAATTAACTCTAAAAACTTGACACTGACCAAAGAGTAAATTTTACACTGATTTCGAGTGGGACCAAATGTTATCTGAAACAGAGTCAAATTCAACTCTTTAGGAGTTAAATTAACACTTCTGTTTTTACTGTGCACCTGAAGTGTTGAAATGACACATGCATATATTTTCTATGTTTTTGCATATGAAATATATAATTAGACTGCCTGGATTATTTATGCACTTCATTTTGTGGACCGTTATTTAAAAAAAAATCATCAATATAGAAAGACTTGCAGTTAGAGTTAGGGTTGGGTCAACAGCAAATATTATTATATTATATTTATGGTTTTATATTATATTGTATTATTTTTTTTATATTATATTATGCTTGATATGTAGCATCAATAGTAGCATCCATTAGACGTAAAGTATTATTTGTTTGTTTGTTTTTTAAAGAAATTAATACATTTAATATTGTATTTTTAACTATTTTTTCATCAAAAAGTCCTAAAAAAAGTTTCAGTTTCCACAAATATATTACTGTTTTACTGTATTTTTGATGAAATAAATGCAGGCTTTTAAGTGTGAAAAATGGAAATGTAAAATGTATTTTATTTCAAAACTTTCTCCAACAGGTTGGTGGAATCCAGGTTAAATTACACATTGGTAGGTATTAGTCATTGGTGAGCCTGTCTGTATCATAACCTGTGTTTAAAGTGAGATTACAATGACAGATTATTTTATGTTCATTAACTGGTTTGGTCTGTTTACGACGTCTTTTGTTGCTTCAGCAGGTGCGGCAGTCAAAAACCAAACACAGATGGTCCAAAGCATTATCTGAGAAGAGCTTTTGTTGTCCACGTGGTGGTGAGGATTCTTGCTTTAAATAAACTGAAATTAAATAATAAAAGTTACCTTGACACATATCCTGGAGTATAATTGGTTCCTGTGCATTAGTCACATGCATCTTCATAGACAATAACATATCATTTTTTAAAACATATTTGCTTATGCTGTAAGGATTCTACATCTGAAGTCTGAAAACACTGAACTAAACAACATTAGAGCCCACTGACTTCCATTGTATGGAGAAAAACAAAACACTAAGACATTATTCATAATATCTTCTTTTATGTTCCACAGAAGAAAGTCAGTCATACAGGTTTGAACCGACATGAGAGTGAATAAATAATGAGTAATTTGAATTTTGGGGTAAACCTCTTCTTTGAGATCAGCAAGGAATCCTCCAAGAAACTATATTTCACTTTGTTGGATTCTTAAGTTTTTTTTATTTATTTATTTTTTTTTTGCTGGAAAAGTTCTTGATGTAATATTAGGTTCTTCAGATCACTGTATATGGATGAAAACTAAAGTAGACTAAAAAGTGTTTTTATGTAATTATAATATTAATTTTTAAGAGTGTAATCATAATAGCTTTATTTTATAGCAGTAGAAGTCTAAGGAGGGTGCTCTTGAGTAGCTATTAAAAATCATATTGCTTAGAGGTTGATCTTTCACATCTCAGAAGACTTAAAGAAGATGTAAAATACATTCAACTCAAGCACTGGCTTTTTCTCAGATGTTTCTCTTAAAACCAAAAAAGACGCAAACCAAATATGTTCACATACATGGAATTAATGTGGGTACAGATCATTTAGTCTTAAACCAGTTTGATGAGAAATACGTCATATTGAGGTTCATATTGAGGTGTATGTAGCCTACTACTGAACAGGACTACAATTTGAGACATTGTTGAGATCTCCACTGAATCTCAGAGGACGTGTGAAATTAATAGGGCATTTTTCTCAGGGGAAAATCCATTCTCACTATTTGCTCTCCATTTAGTTTAGGAGAAACAATTGAAATATTAATTAGATCTAATTATCCGAGTGTGTATAGCCTACGTTGCCTAACTGTGTGAATGTGTGTGTGTGTGTGTGTGAGAGAGAGAGAGAGAGAGAGAGAGAGAGAGAGATCCATCCCCCCTCTTGGATGGTTAGGTGCCTCAGTCTGAAGCCCGCGGATGAAGCTCGTGTTTACTCAGTGCTCGGTGTCTCAACGGTGGATGTAAATATCAGTTTATACTACAGCAGAACGCACAAACTGATTCATGAGCATCGCCAAAGGAACCGCTGGAGAGACGCTCCGCTCCACTCCAGACTGCAGGAGGATGTACGGCGTTATTAACCATCCCCGAAACCATTTAAGGATCCTCAGACATTGATATCTTCATATGCACGTGAATCCTCTGCATTTGAAAGGCTTTCAGCGGGCGGACACACGCGCTGCGCTGTGCGTCTTAACGCAGGACTGCTCTTTTGGACCCGTGCCACGGTTGTCTGTCTCCGTCCGTTCACCCAACCACACCTACCCGTTATACCCTCACTGAATTACAGCAGCGGCGTCCGCACACCGGATCCCGACAGATCCCGTCGCGAAAGGGACATTGTGTCTGCGTGAGCGGGTGGAAGATCGCGGATCCACTGCGCTATAAACGCCCGGTGCGCACCGGACCCGCTCAAAGACGCCCGTGTCGGACCGATATGTCAGCCCGGTGCGCGTGATCGCTTTGGAGGAGAGGCAGGTGAAATTATCAGCTTTGTCCCGCATCCTGCGCCAAGAAGGAACGCATCACCTTGAGGATTTAAACGCACCGACATCCAACTTACCAGGTGAGCCGCTCATTCATATTAGCGATAGATTTAATGCACATTAGAGTCAGAAATTAACTTTTTATATTAGGTAAATTAATTCCAGTGACATTTTGTCAGGATTTGAATTGCTGATTTCATCACAAACACTTCATATTAGCTCTGCGGAGGCGCTGAAACCGTAATTATTGGCCTAAAATATTAGGAATGGTCAAAAAATATAAAAACAGAGGATGAATTACATATTTTGTCCCTCCAAAGACTATAAATATATGGAGCTCTTTAGTGCATTTTTTGTCCTAAACCCTTATTAATTTCTGATCATGATGCACATTTGAACTTGTAGAAGGTTCATTAAGTCAATACACCCACCCTAGTCCCTAGTCATAAAATCCTGGAGGAATATTGGAAATAGCATCAACGTTTGGAACCAACCTTAATGGGATCCAGTAAGAATCCTTTAAGAATCAAATCCACCTGGATGAACTGAAATTCCTGCAGGGTGTTTGGGATTATACATGTCTGTTGTATATAAGCGCTACACTTATTGTAATGGAATAATGTCTAGCTATTGGGCGGTTAAAGGAAATCACATGGAAGCTGAGAGTTAGTGAAAGATTTTCCTCACATTCCTTGAAGGCATTGGTTCTTTTGGTGATGTAAAAATCCTGTTAGGGAGCATGGGTTTCTGAAATACCACCATAAGTCCTTAAGATGTTAAATCAAGTAATATTAAGTCAATATATACACCCTAGTCAAGGAGAAATAAGTACCGGATATATATTTGGAATTGGAATTGGAATTTGAAACCAATCCTAATAGGATCCAACAGGATTTCCAGTTTTTCTTTTATTCTTGATTCTTAGAGTCTTATTGGACATTATGTAACCTTTTTCAGAGTTTTATATGTCATGTACTGAATTAATGTTTTGCTGCTGGACATTTAAAGGAAATCACATGGATGCTTTGTCTGAATGATCTAGTTTTTGTTTGTGTGATGTTTCATTTTTTGCAATTAGAATTCTTTAGAATTGCTTTTAAATCATGATGGAATTCTGTTCGCATCCCTTTAGGAATTTTAACCAGGTGTAGCTGGTTGATAAGGCTCTTTTTCATCTCATTCAGGGCTTGTTGGCTCTCAGTAGCATGTCTCATAGGTCATGCATGCAAGATTAATATCTTGCAAAACTGTTTAGTTTGTAATTCTCTCACGTGCGTGCGAGGTGAGCGATCTGATGCGGTGTGGCTTTCATTGGTTCATCGTTCTATTGTTGTGAATGCATGCACACTCCAGGCCCGCTGATGCTTCATAATTCTGCGGCTCTTGCTGTAATAAAACAGCGTTACCGCCACTGGAAGACCGTTTGGGCAGTCGTAGCCTAGTGGATAGAGAGTTGAACTTGTAACCAGTAGGTCGTGGGTTTGAGTGATTGTAGGTGGGGGGTGTGAATAACCAACACTCTCTCCACCCTCAATACCACGACTGAGGTGAGACCCTTGAGCAAGGCACCGAACCCCCAACTGCTCCCCGGGTGCTGGAGCATTGGCTGCCACTGCTCCGGGTCTAAGTTCACTACTGTGTGTACACTTGGATGGGTTAAATGCAGAGCACAAATTCCGAGTATGGGTCACCATACTTGGCCACACACCACTTCCCTTTCCCTTTTTTTTCCTTCCCTTTCCTAATAAACAAACCTCTCCAGTGCCAGGCTTATGTAAAGCACGTTTCTCTTGTCAACAATGTTTCTGAAGACAAAGCTTTCATATTGGCTAGGAGGATAGGGGATCATTTCATCATGTGCTTTGGGATATACATGCATGACTGAAATGCAATCACCACCTGTCTTTTGTGTTCTACATGTGATGATTGTTGAGTTTGTTTCTCTAGTTTTGTATAATTTATAAGCATAGTTAAGAGGAACTGCTTCCCTTGCTTCCAATGAAAACCAGCCATTTATAAGATAAATTTAACTCGGAACAAACTTTACCATTGTACAGTAAGGCTGTCAGAAGGTAATACCATGGTATACACTGGAAAGGTACGATTACCCTCATACTAGAAGCTTTCAGAATCTGTCTTTTTAATGGATTTTTTTTTTTTTTTTAATGATGTCAAATGGTGTCAAGTTAACACTTTTTGCAGTGTGTTTTTTTGGGGCAAACAAAAAGGGTCAGTCTGCTTACATTAGTTAATGTTTTTAATGTTTTATTTTATTTTATTTGATCCAAGACAACACATTAATTGTACATGCCAATATGTAAAATGTGCCAAAGATTTAGTCAAATTAACAAATGTACAATTTGTTGTACAATATGCTGATGCCAGCTGAAACGACAAACAGGACCTAAAAGAAAACCGACAAATCTCTCCATGAGGCAGTATCGTCCTGAGAAAGACAGAATTGTTCTACACCAAGATGTTATAAAAACTAGCTGGCCTGTAACTGCCTGTTGCTTTTCTTTTTGCTGACGTGATGTCTTTGCCCTCTTAGGCACTGCATGATTTATTTACATAATTTATTTATTTTTACCCATAGGTTCCATGACTTTGAAAAATAAATCATATGTAAGGACAGTCTGGAGACGTTCAGAAGAGAACAGAATGTTTAGATAGACGATAATATCTACAGATAACAGTGGAAACGTACACTAGCTGCATGTTGTACAGATGATGTGAGCTAAAATGTTTGTGTTTGAATACAGTGCACAGTAAATAACAACTGGATTTATGCGTTTTGTTGCTTGTCTGTGCAAAACTCATGCACCACCACGATGCTAAAGTGTTCTGGGTGCTTGCCAAGGTGTTGATATACAGTTACGAAAGTTGCGTCCCCAGTGAAGCACTATACACTATGCACTTATACACTATATACTTATGCACAGTGTACTCGTTTCTCTCGTAACTCTGATCACATAGAAAAATGATAGCACATCACTTATAGCAAAATTAAGGACTGTATGATAATGGTTACACTATTAATCACAATCATTTTTATTAGAAAAATTTATATTATGTTTCATTAGAATTATTGCACTTTCAAATAAATACAAATTAAGAATACGTCAACTCATACGCAGGGTTTATTTTACCTTATCTAGTTTCCTGATTATTATATTTATTATGTACATTTACATTTATGCATTTAGCAGACGCTTTTATCCAAAGCGACTTACATTTTGCATTCAAGTTACAGGTATTTAAAAAAAAAAAAATTTATGAGCTCTTGCTTTCCCTGGGAATCGAACCCATGACCTTTGGCGTTGCTAGCGCCATGCTCTACTATTTGAGCTACATTAAAGAGTGCATTAATGTACATAATAAATATAATAATCAGGAAACTAGATAAGGTAAAACCATTAAGAATACCATTAAGAAAACTGATATACCCTTTCTCTCAAAAGCTAAAACACTGAAATTACTAATATTAATTGCAGTTATTCAAAATTATGTTAATGCATTTCTTATAAAACACTAAAAAAGTATTTTGAAGCCTTTATGCTACCATACAACAACTACAATCCCAAACAACGCAGTCGAGATTTGTTTGTGTATATCGCAAGTCTTGCAGAGGATTATGCCTAAATAATTGAGAGAAGCAGAAATCATGATCACAATTAAAATGCGATTAATCGTGCAGCAGTAATTGGTATCATTTATATCATAATGCATGACAAAGTTTAATGCTCAGAGTTGTTGGTTTTATTCAACGCTATCTCACGACCAATTCGTCGTGGTCACACCTCACTCGTACCTTTTTGTACGATTTGTATAGATCCCAGTGACGGGTAGGTTTAGGGGCGGGTTAGGTGTAGGTCATTTGTACAAATTCATACGAATTGTGCAACTCGTAAAATACGTACGATTTAGCAAAAGTCGCATGAATTTGTACGAGTGAGGTCGTACGAATTAGCCACCTCGTAAAATATGTATGAACTGCTGTGAGATTGGGCTGTTTTATTAAATCACTAACCCAATGGATAAGCAATAGTAGTGTTAGTTCTAACAAGGATCACTAATGTAATTCTATAGTGCTGGGTGGAGTCTACAACAAATATAATTTTTGCATTCCCATTTGCCTCAATAGCAACAGAAAACATCCACGAGTCATATATCAGAAGTCATATTTCTATGACTTTTCAGAAGAGGAAAAAATGTCAAGAGATTACACTGGTCAGAAGAGAGAAAAAGAGAAAGCGGTGTTAACTAGTTTTTTTTTTTTTTGTAATTTAACACCGAGATACCATAGTGCCATAAATGTACATTCATTTCTTTTTAAATGAAAACATAAAACGTGTGGAAATGTGGAAATGCACCATCAAGGTCTGTGAAAAGAGTCCATAGAGACATAGAGTGATAGGATGTGGTCTATATATAATTTTGAATCCAATTACATGTTTGTTGCTTGCCGATTGCGAGATGCTTTGTTAGAGTGACTGTTACAGGCTGAATGTGTGTGTGTGTGTGTGTGTGTGTGCGTGCGTTTATATATGTGTGTGTGCAAAAGAAAGATTGAGCCAGAATTGCTTGAGAAGGATTGATAGTGCATTTGTGTAAGAGTTGTGTCAGTATCTATGTGTTTGTTGGACAGAAAGGGAGGGTAAACAGAGCAGGTCTCGATGTGTGTGAGAGAGTAAGACACACACACACTCACACACACACACACACACATAGAAAGTGAGACAGGGCTTGACTCTCTCCGACTGACTAGCTGTGAATAGCCCCCCTGTTATCTCTGCAGTGCACACAGACAGCAGCGCAGCAGGCCAGCCAGGCAGGTGCTGCACAAAAATAGCAGGTGTCTGTTCGGTTAATAAACATCGTCCCCCCTTCCCGTCTCTCCCGGGGGCCGAGCACCCATCACTGGGTTGCGGCAGCGTTGAGAAGGCCCTCCTCCTCCTCCTCATGCACCACAAGCTTGAGTGACCAAGGGTGACGTCTCGCCGTTGTCCGCAACTTGTTGTGTGTGACGACCACCCTTGTCCCCTTTCGTCGTCCGCGGACCGAAGGATTGCTCTCGTCTTTCAACAATAAGGGAGGATTTAGAGCTCGAGGTGTTATTGGGATGTGTGTGCATCTGTGTTTGTGTGTATAACTCAGCCAGAGGATGTATTTTTATTGGTCAGGCGTTGCTCTTTCATCGCTCAGGAGAGTTAATTGAGTTCTCAATTATGTGTCGTTTAGGTTTCAAGTAGCTTTTGAAAGGAATCTCAATGGAAGTAGATACAAATTAGATGTAGTGTAATATTAATTTGTGATGACAAAATATCGTGCAAGGAACCATGAGAAAATATGTCAATAGCCTTTCCCGTAATCATATTTTCTGTGAACGGAAATAGGAGTTGGTGTTTTACTGCCACTAGTGTTCATTTCACCTGGAAACTGCAGTAAGTTGCGCGCATAGGTGTGTTTTTGACATTTTGCAGGAATGCAGATAGACGCGCATTGTTGATAGATGCTTTCCAGGAGAAGCAAACAAGATATTAAAGAGATGTCAAAAGTGAATAGATTCCCCCTTCTGAAAACTTCAGTATTGCAGGTTGAAGTCTCCATTTGCTCTCCATTTAATCTCATTGTTGACTAGCATAAGTAATAGGAGTAATATTAAAGGCATGTTTTTCTTTCTTATAGCAGTTCATAGCTTTCTCCCTCTGAACGCTTCGATATTTTTAAGTTGAAATAAAATAAAACTGTTTTCTGTTCTACGCTAGTTATATTTTAGAAACTCTTGCTTTCGAATCCAATATGTTTCGAGGCCAAGAATGGACTGAAATTAAATCATTAAGTATTGACAGACTGGAGTCACAGGGAGAGATACAGAATTATGGCAGTGCATCAAACACATTTAGAGAAAATTCATTTGACAGTTTATTGATCCTCAAAGACTTCATTGTTCTCTCTACTTCCTTGAGATAGCGCAATTGGTTAACTGCAAGGCAGCGATATTTTCCCTGATAAGAATTTAGGCAAGTGAAATGTCTCCTGTTCCACAGCATTGTATTCTTCTTCAATATTCACAGTACATGTACGCTTGTGCCCAGTGTTCACGTCCGATTGATGTTCTTAAAACAGTATCCTACTCGCCAACACAGTTGAGAGGGCTTCAATTATCTCTACGTGCCGTTTGAAAGTTCACATGGGTCACCTTGAGTCATCTGTGGTGCTAACAACGAGCTGAATGTGCGCTAACAAGCTTCACAGACACGGATAATTCAAGCCAGTCACCGAGTAAAGCCATGATATCATAACAACAGAGTGCAGGAATCCACAGAACTGGCTGTTAGTGGTTTCCTGACAGGAAATGAAAGATGTTAGTTCATTTTTGAACAATTTAGGCTTGTGAATGACAAATGGATAATAAGACAACCTTGGCCAGGACAGGTAACTACACTGCTCTGAACATTACTGGATAAGTAAGTTTGTAGTTGGTTTTATATGGTTTCTAGCTGGTAAAATTTGAGTCAGTAGCTGGTTTGGGGACCGATGTTGTCATTGCAAAAGCATTTTCTTTTTCAGTGTTTTGTGGTAATAGTAAGATCCTTATGTTCTGTCATCATTTACACAGATGAAGATACTTTGAAAAATGCAAATGTAAAGTGTTTTTGTCTATACATTGCAAGTCAGTGGTTTCCAAAGCTTTTTTAACAGTACATATTTAATGTATGTTCATTAAAAAATGATGCTCTGTTTTGGAACTATATGAAGGGGAGTAAATAATGACACAGTTGTTATTTATGGGTGAACTGATGCTTTAAAAAATATATACATTTAATTGAGAAGCAAAATTGTGTAAGATAATGCAAGAAATATAGGGAAAAGATCATTCATTTTATAATAAACTAATGTTCAAAACTTGGCTGGTAAGATTTTTAAGAGAAGTCTCTTCTGCTCATCAAGGCTGCATTTATTTGATCAAAAATACAGTAGAAACAGTAATATTGTGAAATATCATTGCAATTTAAAATAACAGTTTTCTAATTGAATATATATTTTAAAATGTAATTTATTCCTGAGATGCAAAGCTGAATTATCCTATAAGCCTTGCTCCAGTCTTCAATGTCTCATTATCCTTTAGAAATCAGTCTAATATGCTGATTTGCTGCTCAAGAAACTTCTTCTTTATAATTATTTCTTATCAATGTTGAAAACAGCGCTTAATGTTTTTTTCAGGATTCTTTGAACAGCACTTATTCGAAATAGAAATTATACGTCTTTAATGACTCTTTTGATAAATTTCACATCTCCTTTCTGAATAAAATGGTCAGTTTCTGTAAATCTTAAACCAAGTGTATTTTTTCTTACTTCAATGATAGAGTGTTTTAAGCATAGATTTTACTACATTTAGTGAGGCTTATGCATATGCAGCAAGAAGAGCTATTTACCAATAGTGTAAGATAACCATTCTCTAAAAATACAACACGTCTTAATAAGTCTTGAATTCAGCTGTTGTTGTTTTTCTTTTCTAGATTGTGTGGGTTATATGACAGGCTATTAACACATAGATGAGAGGAATCTCTTGAAAAGTATCATGTTGTGAGCGATGTATATTCCCCAAAGCCCCAACATATAAAAGAGTGCGTGCAGGTCTGTGAAATCAAATAGACACAACTGGTCATAAGGGGCTCATTTAAAAGCAATTAGCCACCAATTAGCTCCTAAATTTCATCAGCGGTTAAACACACAATATTCCAGAATTAGCCTTTGAAAACTCTCGCAAACTCTTTATTTGTACTCTAGATAACCTTCAATGTAATGTCACCCTGTAGGTCTGTGTTTTTCATTGTTTAGTTCCAGAACCCACAATAATCTGCAATTAGCACATTTTAGCATTATGTACTATCATTTAGGAACATTGTGAGGGTTTTGCAGCGGTCTCGTAATGTTTTGTGGTGAACAAGGAGACCGTAACAGCCTGTGTAACTCTCACCTCCCTCTTATTGGAATATAAATTCATGCCGTGCGGCTGCCGGGCGTTGGGTAAACAAATAAAATGCTGTTAAAAGTAACCGAGTGCTAGCACTGATGCGAAACGGAATATTACTCCCTCACCCAACTTCCCAGCATGGCTCCACTGACATTGGCGTGTCGAGAACCGCAGGTTTCAAATTGTTTTTTGGGGTTTCACCTATGAGGCTGTTTATATATGACTATTCATACTGTGTGTGTGGCATTTCTGAATGCAATTCACTGCTAAAAAGTGAAATGGAATGATTTCATAGTCTATATTATACAAATTTGCATTCATGTATTTTATTGAAATGCTTGGCTTGGAGGTTGTATACGGTGAAGCTAACTGTAGATAGATGGAATGGGACACAAACAAGGCATCCTAAAAGGAAATAAATAGACAAAGAAAACAAATATTTATTTAAAGAATTTTAAAAGAAATCAAAATATAAAAATGCTCGTTTTCAAAGGGGTCCAAACACATATCACAATTAGTGCTCTCAAACGATTAGTCACAATTAATTTAATCCAAAATAAAAGTTTTTGTTTACATAAAATATTTGTGTGTATTGTGTATATTTATTATGTACCTATAAATAAACACACATACATACTGTATGTATATTCCAGAAAAATATGTTATGTTTATAAATAAAATATTTATATTTATTTATTATATAAATTATGTATTTTATATATATATATATATGTATGTGTGTGTGTGTGTGTGTGTGTGTGTGTGTGTGTGTGTAAATATATACATGTGTGTGTATTTATACAGCACTAATCACAATCAATACAAAACAGAACAAAATAAAAAATTATAATAATACTGTTATCAACACATCAACCATTAGACAACTGTCAGGATTGTGGACTGTTTTGTGTGTGTTTTGCTCCCCATGTGTTCCCTGTGACCCAGTTTTTCCCCGGTTGATTGTGTTCATCTGACTCCAGGGGCCCGTTTCAATAAGGAGCTTCAACCAACTCAGAGTTTAAACTTGAACTCAGAGATGACTTACTCTGAGATGGGAAACTCTGAGTTTTCGGTTACAGAACAGCTGAACTGAGTTAGTTTACTCAACTCTGAGTAGGTTGACTCCGAGTTACATTTACATTTATTCATTTAGCTGACGCTTTTATCCAAAGCGACTTACAATTGCTATATATGTCAGAGGTCGCATGCCTCTGGAGCAACTAGGGGTTAAGTGTCTTGCTCAGGGACACATTGGTGTCTCACAGTGGATTCGAACCCGGGTCTCTCACACCAAAGGCATGTGTCTTATCCACTGCGCCATCACCACCAGTTAAGCGCGTGCACCACGACTATGAAAAGTCATGATCAGCGGAGCGTCGAAATTATGATTCAACATGGCAACAGCTCCCGCCAAAAAGACTTCAGCGCATACGTCCGTAAATGCGTAATTTTAATTGTTAATAACTGTCAATAACTTAATAACTGTTATAATATCAGAGGTGAAAACTGTAAATTATTGAACTAATATTCATTTTAAATGGAATGCCATGGCCACAAAAAAAGGGAAAAAGACAGTAAAAAGAAAAAAGAATGTGGCAGCAGCTAAAAAAGAAAGTATAAAAACACAATTCAATCAAGGTAAAGCTTTAAACATGAAAGGTTCATGGGTGTGGGCTAAATGCATGACTTTACAAACATTTGACATTAAATATCATTCAAGGTCTATTTCAATGCGCTGTAGCTTTTTCCACATAATCTAAAACACTCACATAGGCTAATTAAATATTCTCTAATCCAACCAGTTACATTTGTTAATTAGAATAATAAAATGAACTACTAACTTGTCGACAGCAAGCACCAGCACCACTGACAGATGAAGAGGAGATGGTCAAGTATTGGAAGATTTCTAAAATCCAAAAGTAAAAAGAATAACTTCTGTATTAGGAAATAAAGATGACCAAAAAAAACTGTGAATAATTTGTTTATTTAACAGCTGTGGTGGTGGTTATGGCTCGTACTATCCCTCCATCTGGCATCCTTCCATTCCATACAGTAATCAGTTTCATTTTCAGAAGGTGTGATGGTGGGGATATGCTTGTCATCAATGCATCCAACCAAAGTGAAAATCCTGAAGGAAATTCTGATTATTGGGTTACTTCCAGAGGTCACAGAAAGATGTTATCAAGTGAACGTCATTTATCAGATTAGCCTCATTTAAACCGATTTTTACCGCACTGACCTACAGTCCTGTGAAACCCTTCTTTGACGGATTTGTGCCCAGGAAAAAATTCTCAGAATGAGTGTGAGAGGGGATGCACACTTTCCTTAAAATATGCATACAGTGGACTTATAATGTGCTCTGCATCTCCGATGTTTTAAAGTGCTTTAAAAGTGTAATTTTGCTAATTATCTTCCAATGGGGTAAGAAATTAAAAATATTATTGTTTCTGTTTGCATTAAGATCATTTGTTTTTACCCTATGGTGGACAATTTTACTTGTTTTATGTAAAATGCACTTAAAAGGAAAATCCCCCAGGAAACAAGACTAAATGTAATCGCATGCGATTGTCATGCGCATCTCGTCAGTAAAGCCGGTTCTTTGATTAGCGGTAAATCTCCATCACCTGCTATCAGATGGAGCGACACGGAGCCGTAGTTCGCTGACAAGCCACGCAAAATCGCGTTCATAATCGAATGCGATTTATCAGCGATTAATCGTGCAGGCCTATTCTGAACGTCTTTCCATGTGTTCCTGTGTCTCCTACGTGTGTGGACTATTAAAGACTGTGTTTTTGAAGTACTCCTTGCTCCCTCATTCCTTGCTCCCTGGTAAAGTGTGACAGAAGAACCGACCAAAAACAGGTACCTCTGCGTCTACCCTCCGTTTTGTTTCCCGTTTTCTATCAGTGTTTTTGTTTCCGTTGTGTGCCCCATGGATCCCCTCGTCCGGCCCGAATTCCTCCTCCTCCTGCTGGAACAGGGGGAGCGTTCGTTCGAGGACCATACCAGACTGTTTCTGGCCCTCACGGAACTTACCAGCTACCCGGATGACGAGCTATGACGCTAGCCTGAACGCCGCATGCAGAGCACTGTCGTCCGAAGATGGTCCTCGAGCGGAATTCGCCACTTTCATGGAGTGGACTCTGGCGAGAAATGGATCGCGACAGTGCCCACCACGAGGGAGCCAGCCGCGGCTGAGGGTGAGCTGATGATACATCTGGGACTGCTGGACTGGGAGGGGGTGTCAGATCCTCCAGTGCCCGCTCCTCGAATGTGCACTCCAGTGCCCGCTCCTCGAAAATGCCCGCCCTCCCACCCGCTCCTGTCTCCTCCACCGCTGTCATCTGGCAGTCCCCCCCCGCTTGCCTCAGCCCCCTATCTTTACGGTGCGAGCCCTGTGGGTCTGCCATCCTCCAGCGTCACCAGGGCTGGAGTATCCCTCACCTCCACCTCCAGCCTCTGAAGCCTGGACTCCGCCTCGGCCTGTAGACCCAGTGGCTCCACCTCGGATCCTAGCTCCCTCGCTTCCACCATCATCCATCGATCCTCCAGCTCCACCGGGCTCCCTCGTCCCTCCGGCTCCGCCTTGGTCGGGCGTTGACCCGCCATCACCTCCTCTCCTCTGGCTGTGCCTCGTCGCTCCGTCCCACCGGCCATTGGGCTCCTTCCTCCCTTCAGCTCCACCTGGGTCCTCAGTCGTTCCGGCTCCGCCGCGGTCGCCAGAGCCCTCGGCTCCACCCTGGCCCCCTGGATCCTCGGCATCCCTCTGGCTCGTTGTCTCTCTGTCTCCGCCTCGGGCTCCTCCACCACCTGCTCCACCGCCGTTGGTTGGCCCCCTGGAATCGGCGGCCATCCCTCCTCCACGGCTGCTCCCTCCATCGGCTCCACCGTGGGCCATCATCATGGCTGTGGCCTGGGTCCAGCTGTGTGCCTCCTGCTCCGGGTCCCTCCTGGCTCCTCCCTCCTTCGACCCCTCCCGGGTGTACGTCCTCCTCCTTAGTTCCCGCCCGCCCCTCCCCTTTGGATGTTACTACGGTGCGAGGATGCACCTTCCGGGAAGGGGGGCGATATGTCAGGATTGTGGACTGTTTTGTGTGTATTTTGCTCCCCAGGTGTTCCCTGTGACCCAGTTTTTCCCTCATGTTGATTGTGTTAATTTGACTCCAGGTGT
The DNA here is from genome assembly GCF_936440315.1 of Barbus barbus. Classification (NCBI taxonomy): domain Eukaryota; kingdom Metazoa; phylum Chordata; class Actinopteri; order Cypriniformes; family Cyprinidae; genus Barbus; species Barbus barbus. The sequence continues at coordinate 3,865,072 of NC_136754.1, read as the reverse complement.
GTCTCGTTCCTCCCTGATTGTCCTGTGTATTTAGGTCTTGTACATTCAGTTAGTGTTTGTCGGTTCTGAACATCTTTCCATGTGTTCCTGTGTCTCCTACATGTGTGGACTATTAAAGACCATGTTTTTTTTTAAGTACTTCTCGCTCCCTTGTTCCTTGCTCCCTGGTAAAGTGTGACAACAAACACAGTGACAATTAATAAAGACTTTGTAAGCACCAAATCATAGCTATAGATATAGATAGATCTATATATAGATTATGTGCGATTATACAACATTATATTTGTATGAAAAAATATATAAATGCATAATAATTTTTATTATTATTATTTTATTGAGAATAATAAAGGTGATAAATAAATAGTTAATATAGTCAATTTATCTGTTTCTATTGAATTTTTAGTACGTACTTATTAATTTTTTTGTAATGTAAAAGTAATATATACAAATACATTTTTATTAATAAAAAGAAAATTCAAACTAGACTTTCTAGTACATACTCATCAATTTTTAAATGCAAAAATTATATTGAACATTTGAATTTTTATAACTTTTCATTCAAATGAAATAAATGTTTAATTTTTTTTTAAACTCTAGAGGAGACGTGAGATTAATGGGATCTTTTTCTAGGGGGAAAAAAATTGGATATGCTGAAGACTTTGGCAGAAGTCTCCATTTGCTCTCTGTTTACACTCATTCCTATCTATGAAATCCAATTTGTGATTTTTATTTCTTATGGACCATCAAATTGTTTAAATGTGAGACTGGGACAGTGTTCAATCATAATATGCTATGATATGATGTTTTAATATTAAACATGCCACGTGATTGATTTCTCTGTCAAATAGTGTAAAGTTCTTAAACATTGAGTTGTTTTCCATGCAGTCGCTCGTGATCTGTTAATGCATGCTGAGAGGAGCTCCATCACCCAGTTATGACATGGACATGCGGAATGCTGGATGTCCCACCATGCTATTGTACGGCTTTTAGAAAGCGGTTAATGCCCCTTTTGAAAAGCGCCTGCAATGTGGCAGTATCTGCTAAGAAGTAGATCACACAAGCTTGGCTGGAGAGGGGCATCAATCCCCTGACCTGCTCCCCGAGACACCAGACATGCAGGCGGTGGGGGGTTATTCTTCAGAGCGCACATGGCAGAGGAAAAGAAAGAGCCGAAAACTAACTTGGGTCGCTTTGATTCCAGTGTCAGTTGTGAAGCCATAACTTGATTAATGAGAGTTGGCTGAATGGGCCTTTGAAAAGAAATGTCTTGAAATTCATCTTTGCGTTGTCAGATGTCGCAGGAGCGTTTAACTTCGTGACCCCCCAAAGCGGAAGAATAAAGTGAGAGGAATTAAGACTTTCAGAAGTGTGTGATGTCACAGGAACACAGGAACATCTCTGAGGAAAAGTGCACAATGTAATTTTGGAGAAGATGACTGCCAAAATAACTGTCTACCTTTCTCTTGCTCGCAGACTTTTTGTTCTCTTTCGCTATTCTTTTTTTTCTTGGGCATTTAGTGTTGCTTTATTCTTTTCATTTCTCCCTGTGGTGCATGATGGGAAATCTGTCAAGAGCAGTCAACTCTGCAAATAGACTGCTTGCAATTCATTCTCAGTTTAAATGGCAAAACCATCACTGTAGGACAAAGAAGAAGCATCCATAACATTCCGTCTCCTGTAAAAAAACAGGCAACAGAGCATATACATAAATGGCTATTTGATATTTTAAAGGGGTCATATGGTGCATTTTATTATTTTTAATGTACCTAAAAGTCATTTTATTACTAAAATTAAAGTTAAATGTCAAAAACATTCATAATATGTGGTCAGTTATGTATAAAAAATATATGTACTGTATATGCAATATTCCAACAGATAATAAAATCCCCCTGGATCCCATTTCAGAAGTAAAATAGGATGCATATGGCTTTTCATGTTCACTTTAAATCCAGCAGAGCAGATGACATAAGTTGAAGCACTGCCATATACTGTGCAAGATGCTTTTTTTTTATCTATTCATTTTAAGCAAGGTCAGCACAACGTTGCCCATATTCATCTGAAATTCACATAGGAGCTAGACTTAACCTTGGAATTGCTAGCTGGTTTTGCAGCAATCTAACGCGCATCTCACAAGAGTCTTAGTGAATATCAGACCTCCATCTAATTGGAAGAGAAATGTCAGTGAAAGACCCCATACAGACCCATTCATTTCATTTGAACCAAATTCATTAGAAGAAAAGCCATTTATATGATTGAATCAGGCTTTTTGTGTAATCTGGTTCCGTTCGCTACCCGCCTGCTTGATGGAAAAAAGCAGCCTGTCTTCAACACATCACTTCCCGTGAGACATCTTAGGTCACATCATTTATCAATTAATATTTTATACAAATCACTTTCATTATCCAGCTGCATTTACAGCATATAACATTTCACTGGATTTAAAGGAAACGTTCACCCAGAATTAAACCTTGAGGGTGATTACATTTTGAGCAAATTTTCATTTTTAGGTGAACTATTCCTTTAATAGTATATAATGCTAGCTAGGGTTAGTATCACTATTACTTAAAATTAAATTGAGCCAGTAAGGAACCATCCAGGACACCCTGGCAACCTCATAGTAATGCAACAACACTGTGCCTTAGCAACGCCCTAGAATCATGTCATTGACTTTGAGCAACACTCTTCATAAAATATAATATTCCCATAACCCCCTCCATCCAAGCTGCCATTTGATTGGCCGGTAATGTATTTGGTATGTGCTCATTAATCATTTTCATGGGTCTGATGTGTTTTAATGTGCAGGTGGTTTGTAATCAGACCATTTAATCAAGTCTCTCTCGCTCTCTCTGTGTGTTTTTGAAGCTGTAATGCTAGTGCCTGCTGCATTGATTCAGCCTCCGTTCTGGTTACCAATTCATTTTGCCGATGGCAAGTCTCCTGGGGTTTGAAACCGCATCTACTCTGGTCATCAGTCTCCCCCCTCGAGTCCTGCGGTCTATGCTAATGTCGGCCCACTGAAGCCGGGGTCTCTGGAGAATTGCATAAGCTGACATCTGTACATTAACCTCTGATTTGAATTTCCTGTCCTGAGGTGTCGGCTGCGTCTCATTACATCGCTTCATTTTCTATGTTGGGAATCAGTGCAAATTTAGACACTGATGTACTTGATAACACTGTTAAGGTTGTGCAATATACTGCTAGTATCATTTGTTTTGTGCATCGTGTAGTTTCATTGTAGCTGGTAAAAATACAGTGCTATTTGAAGTGTGCTTGTGACCCATTTTTGATGATTTGTTTTATATTAATGGTAAGAATATCTTGTATTAGAAGTGTTATGATGACTTAGATCCTGTTGTAGTTTTTATTGATATTTTGAATTCATGTTTATTTTTCATATTTTTTGTTTTCATTTTAATGTGTAGTTTTTTGTTTCTTTTAAATATGTCTGAATAGTTTTTATTTTTATATTATTTTTATTCCAGTTGTACTTGTTATTTTAGTACATCAAGTTATACTAAATTAAATTGCCTCATCAATTAGCTGAAATAAAAAATATTTTATATAAAGTATATGTATGTATACACACACACACACATACATATATGTGTGTGTGTGTGTATGTATATTTCAGTTTTAGTTTCTTTTTTATAAAAAAATAAAAAATCTTTCAAAAATGTATTTAGAAAATACATTTAAATTGCATAGGGGAAAAAGGAAATTAATATGTACATATATAAATAAAGGTAAAGTCATTTCTATGCTTCACTGACTTCATAAATTGTTCTTGGAAAGTCTTTGTTGAATTGATACTTATATATGTAAAGTTAAAATATTTTATATGAAATAAACATGCAAAATATATATAAAATAATTAATGTAAAAAGCTTTTTGTAGATTTATGTAAAAATTTACAGTTGTAAATAAAAACAAAATAAAAATGTTTTTGTCAACTTGACAGACTGAAGTAGAACTCGTCAGAAATTATTTGAATTATAATTTTTATTCATGAATGTAAAAAATTCAAAATATATTTTATCACTTGGTGCATGTAACAGTTTTCTTGTTTTATTGTTGAATATTATGATTTTTGTTCAAATATCTTTTTTATTTATTTGTAGCATAATTGTATCTGCAATAAATGAGAAAAAACATTTTACATAAATAAAAATACAACAAAAATGAATTCACAGACTGCAGAAGAGACATTTCCAGTGAGCGAAAACAGTACCAATGCTTGCTTTTTTATGGGACATTTTCTCAGCACATTGAATGGATGTTGACAATGGAACCGTCCTAAAAAAGATTCCCTGTGTATTTACTACTAAACTAGGGAGTGAATTGAGACCCAGCTCTTGTTGAAAGCCCTCTCTAGAAAGGTGCAGCGCTCCTGCATAGACGCACTAGCAGGAATCTGTTAGGAGTAAGGCACATCTGTGTGTGGCAGCGAGCTATAGCTTAACCTCAGCCTCTATCTTCCAGCCCTTTGCAAAGAGCAGCAGCGGTGCGTTTGTTGATAACACTGCCATTTTCAGCACTGCTGACCTCACGAAGTTTCCCCAGCCCAGACATCATTCTCTCTCTCTCTTTGCCGTTCTTTAGCTTTGCTTCTTTTTAACCTTTAAACGGATGCTCAGGCTGTTGCTGTTGATTTGTGCTGTGAATGGAGCGTTTCAGACGCCACTGTTTGCGGTGCAATGACAAATGTGTCCTCCGCTCTCACCTCCAGAATTCAGCAGATTTTCCTTTCACACGGGAGTCTATAAATGCATTCGAGAAAATCATCAATCATTTTTACTCGTTGAGAGAGTTGGAACAAACATGCAAGCATTATTGCCTGTTTAATGTGTTTTATTACTCAATTTGATTGTAAGCTAGTGTTGCTTTTATAAATGAGTGGCTTTGTGCGTTTTTTTAGACTGTTATTGTTGTTGTTAATGTGCCGTTGTGATTTCTCCTCCAGAATGTTGTTCACATTCGTAGCATGAATTATTCTTCTTTGTTTACACCGTGACTGGGTATTAGATTTATTAAGACCCAGTCACATTTTTTTTTTCAAACCAAACAGCTGGAAAATATAATTATGAACTTTTTGTAACTTTCTAATATCAGACAGAGGAATACATCTGCACATGACCACCCACATTTACAAATGTCAATCCAGTGTTCAGAAATATGGTCTGCCACTAAAAAACAATATTAAATGACCTCTTCAAAAAGGTGCATTTATTTATTTATTTAACACATTTTTTATTCATTTTCCAGGATTGATTTATTTACAGTACTTATTAATTAAAAAATACAGTAAAACAGTAATACTGTGAAATGTTATTACAATTTAAAATGACAACATTTCTATTTGAGTATATTTGCAAAAGTTATTTATTTAAAAGTGTACATAAATGTGCTTTGTGTGAGCTAAAATATTTACTGGAAATTTCCCTGAAACTCACATTTACAAAATCACAGCTGTAATTAAATTAAATTAAATTAAATTAAATTAAATTAAATTAAATTAAATTAAATTAAATTAAATTAAATTAAATTAACACACCACACTATATTTACATATTTATTTATTTATTCAGTATAAAAAAATATAATTTTTTTTGAATAAATCTTATTTTAAGTGTGTATACACACACACATACACTCACACGCATGCACACACACACACACACACACACACACACACACACATACACATATATATGTATATATATATAGTAATCATAAAGTAATTATTAACTATTTATATTTGTAAATATATATAATATTTATGAATATATCTAAATCTTTTATTACATGTATGCATTTAGCAGACGCTTTTATCCAAAGAGACTTACATTGCATTCAAATTACAGTTTTTACATTTTATCAGCTCTTGCTTTCCCTGGGAATCGAACCCATGACCTTGGCGTTGCTAGCGCCATGCTCTACTATTTGAGCTACAGGAAAGCCTGTATTATTAATTAATTTATTAGTGTATTGGTAGTCAAGCGTTTGCGTACCATTTTCCACTCTCACCGTTAGAATGAAACAATCTGTGTTTGCAACTGTACCTTTAATACTTCTTTGTAAATTTCTCATGTTTTAATAGTTTTCTTTGTATCGGTCCTATATAATGTGGTGACCCTTTCCCATGATTCACCTATAGTTTGTTGACATATATTGAACTCTTGCTTCAAAAGTGCAAGGAAAGTTATGTTTTCCATGATGTGACCTCTTTAAAGTCCAGCACAAAGTCAGATGAGTTTGAGGAAACTTTCAGGTCATGAAGAACATTATGCAGGAAAACTGTCAGTGTGTGGATGTACTACAGATTGTTCCCATCATCTGTAATGCTGTATTACAGCTCGCGCTCTTCTTAAACAGCATATGATGGATTTGTTTACAGTGGTGTCTGGCTGTGATAAGACTGCAGTCAGTCTCAGTTATCCTGGCATTCACTCTCCATGTGTGTCGATGAGCTCAGCTCTTTCTAGCTTTCCTTCATCTCCGGACCCTGACAGATCCGTTGAATGTCACTCTGTCTGTGGTTTATGTCTCTGAAGAAGCAATCAGAAAAGTTAATTTGTTTTTTTGTTTTCTTGCCAAATGTTTTGGTTGTTTTTTTCTTAAACGAAAGACTCAATGTTTATCTTTCTATCAGATTAAAGCGTATTACACCCCTGACAGTCAAAGGGGGAATGTTTTTCATGAAACAGACGTCTTTAAGACCATTTCACTCTTCTGGAATAAAAAAAATAGACATGTTTATCTGACTGTTTTAACTAAGTCTAGATGAATTCAGCCTTTATGCAAGATTAATGGATGAAGTTTATTGATCCCACAGGGGAAATTCATAGACAGTCTAACTACGCTGATTCCTGCTTCGAGAGTCTGGAACGACATAGACATTCCCAGCAGATCTGAGAACAACCTCACAAAGTTACCACATGTATTTAGGATACATAAAAATAAATAAATAAGTGTGTGTGTGTTTACAATATATATATATATACATACATACAGTTATGGCCAAAAATATCGGCACCCTTGGTAGATATGATCAAAGAAGGCTGTGAAAATTAATCTGCATTGTTAATCCTTTTTATCTTTTATTTTAAAAATTCACAAAAATCTAATCTTTCATTGGATAATAAGAATTTAAAATGGGGGTAAATATCATTATGAAATAAATGTTTTCTCAAATACACACTGGACACAATTATTGGCACCCCTAGATGTTCTTATGAGTAAAATATCTCTGAAGCATATTCACATTCATATTCACAATTTTGAGCACTCCAGGGTGATTATGAACATGAAATTATCCAGCCATGGCTTCCTGTTTCACAGAAATATAAATAGGAGGGAAAACAAAGCCCAAATTCCCTTAATCATCCATCACAATGAGAAAAACCAAAGAATATATTTGTAATGTGCAGCCAAAGATAATTGAGCTTCACAAATTAGTGAAGTGGCTTTAAGAAAAGAGCTAGAGCAGTGAAAATCCCCATTTCCACAATCAGGGCAATAATTAAGAATTTCCAATCAACAAAAAATGTTACGAAACTGCCCGGAAGAGGACGTGTGTCTATATTGCCCTAATGCACGGTGAGAAGGAGCGTTTGAGTGGCTAAAGACTCTTCAAGGACCACAGCTTGAGAATTGCAGAAAATTATATATTATATATTGTGTTTTTTTGTTTTTTTTTTGCTGCTTTGTACATTGGTTATTGGCTATTTCTTGTTATTTTGTGTTATTACCTGTGTCCTGTCCTGTTACTGTCTTTCTGTTGCACTGTGGAGCTTCTGTCACTACAACAAATTCCTTGTATGTGTAAACATACTTACCATTCTGATTCGGATTCTGATTCTGAAATAGTTGAGTTTCAGGGTCATAAAACCTTTAAAAAATGGTCAAACAGCACCTACATCACCACATGTTGTTTGGTAGGGTTTCACGAAAAATTCTCCTAGCTCATCCAAAAACAAACTCCAGCATATTCAGTTGTCAGACACGACTGGAACTTCAAATGGGTCTGGCTTCTATGGCCAGATGAAACTAAAAAAATGGCTTTTTAGCAGCAAACACTCAAGATGTGTTTGGTGAACACAGGCATAAAACATACCCCATGTGTACAATGAAATATGCTGCTGTATTTTTAATGTTGTGGGCCTATATTCCTACTGGAGGTCCTGGATATCTTGTTTAGACACATGGCATCATGGATTCTATCAAATACCAACAGATAAAAAAAAATCAAGTGACTGACTCTGTTAGAAATCTTATAATGGGTCATGTTTGGATCTTCCAATTGTACAATAATCCAAACACAAACCTCAAAAACAACACAAAAATGGGCCACTGAGCTCAAAACCAAGCTTCTGCTATGGCCATTCCAGTCCTCTGACCTGAACCCTGTAGAAAATGAGTGAGGTGAACTGAAGAGAAGAAGCACCAACATGGACCAAGCACCAACATCTCTTGTCAGGTGTTCTCTTAACTCATCAGGCATTATAGGAGAAAATTTAGAGCTGTTAAACTGGCAAATGGAGGTTTCAAAAAGTATTGAATAAAAGGGTGCTGTTAATTGTGCCCAATGTGTATTATATATTGATGTTGAAATTGGTTAAATTATTAAATTATTAAAATCCCTTTCAAATCAAAATGTGATAAACAAGTTTGCAATAAAGTAGCTTAAAGGTGATCAAAAAAGTAGTCAGAATACATTACCTAAAATGTGTAATCTAATAGATTGTAACTACAATTTTCATCATGTAATTTGTAATCAGTAACAGGCTACAAGTAATCTACCCAGAACCGATTCTGTTTTATTTATGGGTAGATGGATCGTTTTGGATGAATGGATGGATGAAAGCATGGACAGATTGATGTAATGGATGGTGGATGACAGAGGGAGGGACTGACAGATTGATGAATGGATAGATGAATGAACAGATAAAGCTCATTACGTCAGTGCAGCAAACACACAGGTGCCAGTAAAAGTAGCGTGTGTCTGGTCTCGGGGCTGGAGGGAGGTGATTGCTAAATGCCGTTCACCATCTGCTTCCTCCTTATTCTCCTGGCAAACTGCTGCGGCTGTGTGAAACTTCAGAATATCAAAAGCATTTAGCACCTTATACTTCCTGTTTATTTTCTGCGTTTACGGTGTGAAATACTCATTGTAAATGCGCTATTGTGTGCAGCCAATATTTATGAAGTGTTGCGAAGTCGCTTCCACCTACCATTGTCATAATTAAAGCGGATTTTCCGCACACTCCGAATGGACCATGGGCACGACAGCTGTAAAAATCAATGGTACTTGTTATAGGCAAGAAATATTATTTTTCTCCCTTTAAAGGTGGAAACCTAATATGAACATCAGCCTATAAGCCATAAATGACAGCGGGGACATGCATTCGCATGTTTTAAAGACCTCCTGTGGGGACTAGTCACCTTCACAGTGGAACACAACGGCTAAATTTAGCCTCATTAAACAGGATTAAACACACAGAAATGTCAGTGTTTGAGGAGCGTTTTTGTCCATAATGCTTTTCAGCCGCACCAGAGGACGCTGGTTACAGAGGTGAGGCCGAACGTAGGAATCGGCGTTGCACAATTAAGGAATAGTGCACCTAAAAAGTTACAGTTGCTGAAAAGTTACTACTTTCAAGCCATCCAAGATATAGATGAGTTTGTTTCTTCGTTCTTTCTTACAAATATGCAGCTTTTTGCTTCACAAATCGTTAATTAATGGACTGCAGTGGTGTAGATTATTGTGATGTTTTTATCAGCTGTTTGGACTCTCATTCTGACGGCACCCATTCACTGCAGAGGATCTGTTGATGAGCAAGTGATACAATGCTAAATTTCTCCAAATCTGTTCTGATGAAGAAACAGACTCATCTACATCCTGTTTGGCCTGAGGATGAGTACATTTTCAGAAAATGTTCATTTTTGGGTGAACTATTCCTTTAAAGGTATCACAGTTGTTCTTTCATTTTCATCCCTTCTGCAACATGGGTGTTCCTCCATAGTTTTTGCTTTGATTAGCTTTTTCTGTGTGAGGGATTATGGATGGATTAAGTTTAGCACTTCAAACGGTGGCGTACGGCTCAGAGAGCATATGTGTTCTGCTGCTGAGAAGAAGAGAGAGGCCGAGAGAAACCTGGCAAGGTGTCAGTAAATGCCAGCTTGTTCATAATATCTGTTTGGGGGAAGGCTGTTTTAGTTGGAGCATGCACAGACAGTTTCTCTTTGATGATTTTTTGTTACATTCATAAACGGGCTACAGTTTCCCAGGCCTCTATGTTAATTAAAAGCTGTTTCATTTAGGTCTGTGAAGGTTTTCATTCATCTCGGCTGTCGTAGAAATGTCATATATAGTTATTGTCACTGCCTCCATCGCACAACTGATGCAACCACTTTAAAATCAATGTATCATGGAAAAACTATCACAAGACTTCAGAAGATTTGAAATATAGCACACAAGTCATATGAACTACTTTTATACTGATTTGTCTTGTTTTTCTTTGGAGCTCGACAGCTCACTAGGGATGTTGTTCATGAAAAATATCTTGTGAAATTCCCCTTTTTTTGTTCCACAGAAAAATAGCAGGTTTAAAAACAACATGACGGTGAGTAAATAATCTTAAATTCTCTTATGGTTGCTACAACCATGTGTAGTGAACGCCAGGGGAAAACTATAAAACGGTAGAGAAATGTAGATTATGACTCGTTTAAACTGAATCACAAGTATGCAAATGCATTTGAAGTTAATTCCCCCTTCTAGGACTAAAACAGGTTTAAAGAAAGTCCATGTTCTTTAATACCGCTGGGTGCATTCTAGCAAACACACACAGCAGCGCTGCATCCATTAACCAAAGCTGCTGTTTAATGGATGTTTTCAAGTTAGAAGTTGTAGGAACTTGGAGCTGAGAAACAAGTTGAGGTTATGAGTCTCCAGTGGGACTGTGGCAGGCAGGAGAGAGTCATTATCAGGCAGTGAGTGAAATACAGTTATATTCTCTCGCATCGACTTTGAATGAGTCTCACTGTGAAGTTTAGCTGAGCGACTCGCTTCATTTCCAGCCCCTTACGGTGGGACATTTGCGACTAGGCTAGAGTGGTGCCCGGAGACTGCCAGATGGAAATGGGTCTGCGGATGTCGGAGTGGCTGTGACGATGAAAAGGAGCAGTTTAGCGGTGAGCTGATAGGCTCCGGAGAGGACCGGTCCCTGGGCCATAAGGAAAGCGGCAGAGCATTGCACCGTTGTCTGGAGACAGAGCAGATTTCCGCAGGTGATTTGAGCTCAGATCAGCTGCTGATGCTTTGCTTCTCAGAGGACTTTGAGGTCATAAAAGTGTGAGACAGAGATGCAAACGCAAGGGATGCTCTGCTTTATGGGTAAAATGTCACCATGCACCTGTCTAATGCATTTCAATCCCAGCCCATCAAGATGCTAAATTGAGTCTGACAGGTCAGTTTAAGCATTGAAATATTAGTAAATTTCAATCAAATAGTTATCTGATGTTGACCTTCATATCTGTGCAAGTGTTATGAAAGGTGTGATGACTCAGTCTGTAGTGGGCTGGAAACAGAAATCATTTAGAGAGAGAAAATGACTTCTGGTTTTGCTTATATCTTGTTTTGATTTGAACAGAAATATGTTTTTTAGTATTTTGTGTGATGTCGCTTAAGTGCTACATTAAAATAATAAGGTCACAAGGTTTTGAAAATAATCTCATAATTGGACGTTTACGAGAATAAAGTCATAACATTAAAGTGATATTTTGTCAAAATTATGAGAAGGATGTCATAGCATTACAAGATTAAATTAGTAAGGAATGTAACATCAAATTTATGTGGAGCAAAGTCAGCCTATTAATCAAAACATTAATGTTTTATTTTTGTAATGCTATGACTTTATTCTCAATATTGTAGAATTTGATTCATTTAAATTTTTAATGTCACATTAAAACACATTTTTTGGATGCCGTTCACATAAAAAAAATTCTGAAGAAAATTAAATGTAAGCTACTTTTGCTTGCAAAATTTGCCTCTGTTGTATTTTTATTCAACAAGGACACATTTAATTGATCAAAAGTGACAGTTAATTAATTTATGATGCTACAAAAAATTATATTTCAAATAAATGCCTTTCTTTTTTATTCATCAAAAATGTAACACTGTTCCTACAAAAATATGAATCAAATGTTTCTTGAGCTGTAAATCATCATATTAGAATAATTTCTGAAGGATCGTGTGACACTGAAGACTGGAGTAATGATGCTGAAAATTCAGCTTTGCATCTAGGAATAATTTACATTTTAAAATAGATTCAAATAGAAAACAGTTATTTTAAATTGTAATAATATTTCCCCAAATTACTGGGTTTTTTAATCAAATAAATACAGCCTTAGTGAGAATAAAAGAGACTTCTTTTAAAGGGGTCTTATGATGCAATTTCATGTTTTCCTTTGTCTTTGGAGTGTTACAAGCTGTTTGTGCATATATAAGATCTGTAAAATTGCAAAGACTGAAGTCTCAGACCCAAAGAGATATTCTTTATAAAAGTTATGACTCGTCCACGCCCACCTAAAACGGCTCATTCAAACACGCCATGTCTACGTCACTGTATGGGAAGACGTATACGCAATGAAAGAAGGAGTAACTTTTATTCTTGCTGTAGTATTGTTGTTGCCGCCGTCATGTCGTGGAGACGCTGTGTTTCATTGTGAAAAAGAAAGTACTTTGTTTGGTCTTCCAAACGAGTTCACAACTAAAAATCAGTGTTTAAGTTATTTAAAACATTGTTCCAGAACAGTACAACGCAAATATTGGAGTGTGTGCAGCGCATTTTGATCCTGGGAGAGCGTAGTCTACAATGTGAACACTATGTATGGCTGTGAACACTATAAAGTGGGGCAATTCCAACATCGCAAGGACAGTCTGGTGCTTCTGACTCACAGCCTGTAAGTATGTTTCGATATTTAAAGAATTTGCTACTGACTATTCAAACGCGAGTTTTGAGCAGTGTAGAGTAGTGCTTGTTTGGCTTTTCTACGATCACAAATGCAGACGTGTAAAAAGACTGTATGAGTCATTATAATCAGTAATTATGTCCCCACTGGATGCAACAAATGCTTCGTTTATAGTGGATTTTATTGTTTTTGTGTCGTCGCGCCGGGACACGACATCATATGGTAAGGGGCGTAACATTTCCGTCACACGCCTGAGGTATTCGGTATAGCTGGCCAATCAGAGCACACCTCCCTTCTCAGAACGATGATCTTTGTAAAAATCGTCACATTTCAGAAAGGCAGAGCATTGAGGAGCAATATACAGTATGTGGAAAATAATGTGTTTTTTGAACCTCGAACCGAGTAAACGCATTGCATTACAGCAAATATGCAAGATAATGTTCTTTTTAGCAACATCATACGACCCCTTTAAAACTTGAAAAAATGTACCAACCCCACAGAAGTGTATTTTAAGTTAAAATGAACAAAGTTAACACAACACATCTGTTTCTCCAGCAACTCAGTTTGAAGCTGTTCTAGTCAGATAAATGGAGACATGCACGCTAGTTTGTGAGCTATTAGTATTTTAGAGCACCATGTTGATTTCCAACCATCCGGAACGCCAGACAACTGAGAGCTCGGTGGTTAATTAAGTGATTTTAAGCCGCAAGATGCCAATCAGTGTGTCAGACGGTAACGATTCATTCATCAAAGGGAGCATCAGCAGGAGATATTCTCAGCCTTTGAGTTGTACGTACCATTTTAAAGGATGGAAGTTTTGGATGGGGTTTGATTGAGTGTAGGAGCCAGACTCATCTTTTACTCTTACGTTTAGGATGCTGTGATTTCTCTTACGCATAATTCGGAAGAATTTGAATATTGGGATGAAAATTTGGTGGTAATAATCAAACCCATCCTCATGTTGTACCAAACCTATGTGCAGTTTTTATTCATTTATTTATTAAATTTTTTTGTGAAAAAAAAAAAAAAAAAGATATTTTGGACAATGTTGGTAACCAAACAGTTTTGGAGCCCATTGACTTTCATGTTGAGACATTTTTCAAAAGATCTTTTTTATACTTCACAGAGTAAATAAAATAATACAGGTTTGGAATGATTAGGATTTCTTGGGTGAACTATTCCTTTAGGTAGGCCTGTTCTTTTTAGTTAAATTAGGTCTATGTTTATATAAACTGACACCTGTATTTATATATATTTTCAGCTGCATATTGTCAATCCTCTGGACAGTAAAGTGCAAGTTATGTGGTGTAAAACATCAAAACTGAGTACTGAGTCAGCCTGTAAAATGTTATGTTAGCTTGCATATAATAGCATATAGAGGACCTTGAAGCAGATAGACATGGAATTTTGATTTAATTTAGTTTTTAAATTGCAATACTTCATTGACTATCAGTAAATGTGATGACACTGTTATGTTTATTCTTATATAATCTGAGCTGTAATTAGAGATCTGTTTGAATCTTCTCACCTGTCAGATCTGCTCTCTCTGAGGTGGGCCGCTTCTCACCAGCACTCAAAATTAGCTTGAGAACGCTGCATATGATTATAGGTTCCATAGCTTACATTAATACTCTTGCATCCCTCACTCTCGGCTCGTCTCTGGCTGTCTCTGTCTCGCTGCTCTCCTGCTGTGATTGTGTATTCAGAAGCACAGCTCCGCGTTCATTCGTAATAACACGCTGATCCAAACAGATCAGGCAAAAACGGGCAGAGTGCAAGGAAAACAGCTGTTATGTTTCTTACACTCAAAATCCATATGTCAACAAACAAACAAAGTGTATGTTTAGAGGTTTAAACCTTGCAACCCATCAACTGGAAACTTTCACAGTTTGATGAGATATTGTGAATGGAGGCTTTATTTACTGTCAGTTGCACAATTTACTTATTATTTATTTGTTTAATTTTTTAATCATTATAATTTAAAGATACACCGTCTTTATTGAGCACGTGTCACAGCTTGATGCATCGGAACAATAATTAGCAAAGCAGCATGGCAGTGTAACTTATGGAGGTCCATTTCCACTATGCAATTAAAATATTAAAAAAGTAAATGGGACTTTAAAGAATTATGAGAAAAAAGTCAAAATTGCTAAATATAAACTCTCAATTCTCACTTTTTTCTCACAATTCTGAGATTGCATCTGCCAATTTATATCTTATTAGTTTATATCTTGCAATTCTGACTTTTCTTCTCAGAATTCTGAGTTTACATTTTACAATTTTGTTCTATTGTTTTTGTTTCTGCCGCGGAATAAAAAATAAATAAGGTCATTACGACTTTTTTAAAATCTTAATTCTCAGAATTCTGACTATCCTTTGCAAAATTGTAATTTTATACCTCACAATTCTGAGTTTATATCTCACAGTTCTGAGTTTATTCTTAGTTTGTGTGAGAAAAACGTCAGAATTGCAAAATATAAACGTCTCACTTTTTTCTCACAACTCTTGCAGTTTATATCTTATAAATATATTATTAGTTTATAGCTTGCAGTTATGACATTTTTCTCAGAATTCTAAGTTTGCATTTTACAGTTTTTTGTTTGTTTGTCTCTGCCACATAATAAAAAATAAAAAAGGTCATTACAATGTCTTTACAAAGTAATGTCTCAGAATTCTGACTTTTTTTGAGTTTTTTTGTTTAATTCTGACTTTACATCTACAATTCTTACTTTTATTCCTCAGAATTGTGGGAAAAAGCACAAATTGTGAGCTATAAAGTCAGAATTGAGAGATATAAACCTTTTGTTATCCTGTGTTGGAAACAGGCTTCCTAGTAATGAGCTTTATTGATTATTAGCAATTAGACTGAATATTAAGTTCTTTCATGAACAGTTCTTAGGCGTTCTCGTTGTGCTCGTCTCTGTGTGATTTGTGCAGCTGTAACAGTGTAGCACAGTGATGTGGATTAAGAGAGATCAGAAATATGAAGCCCTGCCAAGGATACCTTTAAATGGATAACATTTGCCAAATGGGTACGTGCTACTGCTCAGAGCGATGAATTTGAGGATAGATATGCAAATAGAGTAATTAAGAGCGCAAATGTTATGTTAATAAAAAGTTAAGTGTTCTCATTGGCCCTTTGGAGGCCCCAGGGGTCCCGGCATCATTGTATCAGAGAGCTTCAAACACACACAGCTGGACTAGAACACAAGGTACATGGGCTTCATTTATGAAAAACAACACGCATGTGGAATAATTACAACCTTAAATGTGAAGTCTTTTTACAGCTGAAAAAGAAAGTGATAAAAGGAGTGCTATGCGGTTACTAAGAGTGTTTTTAGCATGTTGCTATTTGCTTCTCAAGGTATCCACAGAGATGCATGAGTTTTTTTAAATAGTGTTTTGGTCATCTGCCAGTTGAAAAAAAGTTTTTTATCACTCATAGTAATAGCTTCTCTCCCCCAGAAGCTTCATGATTTAAGGTTTTTCGACAGCCAAGGTTTGTCAAGTCAACCTTCAAATCGCTTACTAGTTATTTTTGTACATTAAATAAAAGTGGACATTTTTTATTATTATTTTGACAAAAATAACATCAGCTTTAATCAATGTAAAAGACAACAGTATCTCCTTGAGTTTGTTAAATTGTGTTAAATTTAGTGTGAGATTAAAAAAGGGATCGCAACTTCCTGACTGTTGTTAACTCATAATTCATTCAACACTTTCATTTAGTATTTTTTTGCAAGTTTGAGTATCAGGTGATGTCGCTCTTATTATCACTTTAATTCACTGTCAAGTGTGTCACATCTGTCAGAATGTCTCACCTTTTGAATCAAACTCGATATCTTGAAACTTCCTTTGGCTTAATTAGTCTGCTGTCACCTTTCTTTCTCTTTCTCTTTCTCTTTCTCTTTCTCTTTCTCTCCTTCCGTGTTTCTTGCTTTCTCTTTGTCCATCTCTGCTTCCACTGTCTCATTGGTCTTTCTGTAGAGCTCATTTTAACGCTCAGTATTGTGTTTTGATGGAATATCACAGCATTGTTTTCCCTGTGACACAGGCGGGATATTGCGAGGCCTTTACAATGCTGCGGAAATGTGTTTCCTTCGCGTTGGAATGACATTATTGTGACATTGCCGTGCTGTTGAGGAGACTGATCTTATGGCACACTGTCAGTTTTTTCTGACAGCTGATTCTGATGATTTGCTGTCAACGGTGAAAAACAAAGTGCAAGCGTGTCTTATCTTTTGATGGCGACTGAGTTGGGAGCAGGCCGAACCGATATAAGGGAACATTATGTCAGGGAAGGTCTCAGTTTGTCAGATGCATATTGCATGCTGTAATTGCAAACACATTTTTAAAATGACGAGCTCCAGTGTGATTGGATGTTTTTTTTTTTTTTTGCCACTTTAAAGAGTCAGGGTGTCTTTATCAGCTTGCAAATGAAACAAATGATGCTTACAAGTATGCAGGCAAAATTTAGACCTCAAATATGTGTACGCATACAATTGTTTAAAAAGACAGTTGAATTAAAAGTTTAATGCTGAAAAAACATGCAGTTTTACCGAATATTAAGCATCACAACTGTTTTCAACATTCAACTCAGCATATTAGAATGATTCTTGTGACACTGAAGACTGGAGTAATGAGGCTGAAAATTCAGATTTGTATCACAGAAATAAATTACATTTAAAAATAAATTAAAATACAAAATAGCTATTTTAGATTGAAATATTATTTCACAATGTTACAGTTATACTGTATTTTTAAGCAAATGAATAAAGCCTTGGTGAGCAGAAGAAACTCAAAAATGACAAAATGGTTCATGCGTGTGCAAAATATATTCTTGGAGTGCTGTGCATTTGCTAAGGTGTTTTGAGTTTAGCGTGCTGCTGTGTAGTTGCTATAGGAAGTGTTTTTAGCATGTTGCTAGGCTGTTCTTTGTTTTGTTTTCAGCGTGCTCTGGTGAACATTTTAGAGGAAAAAAAAAATGTTTTTGCTAAAGCTTGCGAGGATTATGGTAAGTTTTGTTTGAGTAGCAAATAAACATTATATCCTTGTGCATACTAGTACATCCCGCTTTGCTTTTAGAGTTATATTTGATTTCAGATTTAACATCCATTATGGAAACACGTCATCCGAAAACTAAATCCGATATATGAGAGAAAACGGGTGAATTGGTGATAACCTGAATAGTGCGATTATTTCACATTGGATTTACAAAATTGTTAAAGGGATAGTTCACCCAAAAACCCATACACAAAAATACATTTAAAATCTATAAAGACTTACTCACCCGTATGACTGACTTTCTTCTTCCCTTTGAAAAACGTTGACCATGTTATATGTCCAAAATATTTCTGGACACCTTAATTAAAAATGGAAATTCTGTCAGCATTTTTCATAAAAGTTTGATATTTTGAAGAATGTGGATAACCAGAGAGTTGACGGTAGCCATTGACTTACATAATATGGAAAAAAAAATACTATGGAAGTCAATGGCTACCGTCAACTGCTTGGTAACCAACATTCTTCAAAGTATTTTCTTCAGTGTTCAGCAGAAAGAAAATCATACAGGAACAACTTGAGCGTGAGTAAATGATGACAGCATTTTCATTTATGGCCGAACTGTCTCTTTAATTGCCATACACTCACTTCACATGTCAGTCAGATGGTCTCTTCCTGTTTAAGTGGGCGGTTCTTGGCCAGAATAAGCTGCAGTGTGGACTAGACTTGCTGATATGTCAAAGGTATCAGTGATGGTGTTCTTGTAGGCATTCTGGGATGGTTTTATTTGCAGTGTACCAGAGAGAGTACCAGAGAGATAAAGAAGGTGAGAGGAGGCGAGAATACAATGCGTTACTCCGAGAAGGCTACAGATACTGAGCTCTCCTGCCCCCCCCCCCCCCCGATAGCGATCCCATTCCAGCAGCCGTAAAAAGAGCGTCCAGACCCGTTAAATCCAGCAACATGCTCGCCATACCAAGCAGTTCTGTCCTATGAAATCGCCCCGGGAGAGAAGGAGAGCTGGAGAGAGGTGAAGGGGTGGGTTTGCGCAGCCATCTTGAGCTGTTCGTCGGCCCCTTTAATTACACAGAAGGAGAAAGAGAGCAGAAAATCACCTGATCACCCTGCCGTCTGCTAGCCAATCTAATGGAGATGTACCCTGCTCATTAGCATATAAATTGGCCTGAAAATTGAAAAGTGCATTACGACATTTAGCTTCCACCCCAATAAAAAAAAATCCAGTATTGCCTTAAGTCTCTTTACAGAAAAATGGGCAGAAAGACAAGCTCTTAAGGAAAGAGCATATTATCCAATAAGGCTGTGATAAAATAAAGACGTGATTCATTCATCAGCTGGTAATGCTGTACGTGTGGGTATGCTCTTTATGGCACATACTACTCATACTATTTTAGCAGCATATTTATATATTAGTGTATAACATGCATATTTTCGTATGCATGGAATAAAAGGATGACCTATTACAATTGTCAAAATGTGCAGTAAACAAGTAGATTATACTGATTATACTGGAATATTATATCCCAGAATGCAATGTGCTCAACTTGATTTGAAGTGTTCTATTCGTTTTCTGATCTGACTTACAATCAGTGCTGGGGAAATGCATTACAGTATTGCGTTACGCCATAAAAAAGTTAGTAATTGTGTTACTTAATTCCTTTTTATTGAAAGTAATGCGTTATGTTACTTTTGCATTACTTTTTTTAATAACAAAAACCCAAAAGTTATGCTACTTGCATTAATGATTTGGAAAATTAACTCAAATTTAAAAGTAATGCGTTACTTTTTAAAGTAATCTGATTAAGTAATCTTGTTCTTTCTTTCTTTCTTTCTTTCTTTCTTTCTTTCTTTCTTTCTTTCTTTCTTTCTTTCTTTCTCATCTATCTATCTATCTATCTATCTATCTATCTATCTATCTATCTATCTATCTATCTATCTATCTATCCATCCATCCATCCATCCATCCATCCATCCATCCATCCATCCATCCATCCATCCATCCATCCATCATTTCTTTATTATTTATTATTCATTATTTATTAGTTTAATGTATTTATTAATTGTTAGTATTTATTTAGTTATTTATTATTTAGTTGTTTGTTATTTATTATTATATATTTATTCTTTCTTTCTTTCATTATTTATTTATTCTTCCATTAAAAATGCATCATTTACTTCTCAATATTTTCTTTTGAGTTGAAAATTGGATGCCAATCACTACAAATTAAATGTAGCACACTGCTATCTAAGATGTTTATTGTTGCATACTATGTACTGTTTCACATGCTATTTTGTAATTGCATGATCCAGGGTTGTGCACCATTCAGAATTTAAATGACTGTATTTGAGTTCAGTTTGAATAGAGGATATGCAGCATGGCATTTTGAATTTAGATCGATAGATGATAGATAGATGGATAGACTGCACACTGTGCAGTGCGCTAGTATCACAAAGGTAGCTGATGTCTCCGCAGAGGCACTTTATCTAAAGCCCCATGTTTTCAGACAAACTAACAGAAACACTATTACAGCAGCTCAGAGCTCGGAAAGGGTTCTGGGTTTGTGTTTGCTACAAATCAATATGAAAAATTAGGAGTATGATGAATGGGCCCAGAGCACAAATTCAAGAAGCCAAATAGCGCATGTGTGTGAGTGCGGTTTCTGTGTGTGTGTGTTTGATTGAGGTGAAGGTGACCTAGATTATTGCGCAGCTTTAGTCCCTCTTGTTTTATTCAATGGGTTTAAACTCTCATCTGAATATATATGGAGAAAGAGCTAGATTGAGTGAGTGAATATTTATGTTGGTGTGTGTTTGTGATGACAGTTTGTAGGTGAGAGGGAGGGCAGGATGGGAGAGCACAGTAAGCAGTAAGAAATGAATGTTTGTGTGTGTGTGTGTGTGTGTTGCAGCGCTGGCGTTCTTGAGGTGTCCTTAGCTGTCGCAGTCATAAGGCATGACTCTGGAATACTGATCGCCTGTACCGTCCCTGTCTCTATCCCTCTCTTCCTCTCTCTTTCTCTGCCACTCATCTGTCTGATTGCATCGCAGCTGGAGTGTGTGCTGTCCACCCTCTTAAATACAGCTGTGATCCAGGTGAATAGAAATGCATTCAAACTGACTGTTGCTTTTGAACGCTCGCAAATGCTTCTCTGCTGTAAATAGCGGTCCATGTGGCCGGCGACCGTCAGCCCAGCAGTGCTTACAGGATGTAACAAGTTATATCTCTGAAATGCACATCCTCTCCACAAGTTCTTGGTGAAACCCCAATTAACGGAGAGTAAAATATGTACTTTGGAGTATGTAGTAGGATAGTTTCCTTGTATATGGAAATGACCAAAGGATTGTGCAAAGGATTGCATATTGGATATTAGAATAGAAGTATTAAAAGATGCATACTTTCAAAACATACTTTTTTGACATACTATTTTCAGTGTACAAATGTTGAATTTAATTCAAATGTTGGAATTCATACTCCGAATCCCAAACATGAAGGTGTCATAAACTTGTAAGTTTCCATAGGAAGTGTGACTTCAATTTGGAATGCATTTTATATATTCATGGCTATATTGTATGCTAATTCTGATTCAGCTGATCTATCTATCCAACATTATTATATTATAATAATGAAAATGTCGGACTCAGTATGCACTGGCCTTGAGTCCAAAATTTTTGCACGTTTAAAAAAAAACACAGATGAAAACTTCAGACTCAGTGTGCAAAGACCTTTAGTCACAGAAAAAGTGTTCGTTAATGAATATTTTTCGTCATCATCTTCGTTGACGAAATTAATAGTGCTGCAAATATAGTATGAAAAAAATTCTGATCCAGCATCTATCCTATGCAATATATGATTTGGCCTTTCTGAAACATAGTGTATGAAGGCTGTCGTTGCTTAGTTAGTTTGCAATAACACAATTAAATATGAAAGTAATACAAAGTATGTATTTTGTGCCTGTTTTCTGGGGACAACAAAGTAATTATGCAATTTCCCAAAAGCCAAAAGAGAGACATACACACACAAAAAGAGCAATATTTTCATAACTGATAAAGAAAATTAAAATGTGCTTTGCCTTTATGAATTCATTCATGAATAATGTGTGAAATCCAAATGCCAGTGCATCAGTCATAAAAGCCCAAAATAATAGAAAATGTGTTTTAGCCCACTGATAAGAGTGATGTTATGAGGTGGGGAAGGGAACTCTACAAGAAGCAGCTAAATTGAGTTATATTTTATTTGTGTTACTGCTAACCCTAAGTATTAAACTTTAGCACATAACTTGTCTCACACTCTTTGCGCTACAGACATAAATGATGCCTCAAATCATGCAGCTTGTTCAGAAGAGGTGTGCTATTACTTGTCTAAGCAATTAAACTTTCCCGGGGAGATGATCGAACACCCTAGCAACTGCATAGACACCTTAGAAACATGCAGACAAGTTTACCACATTTGCTGTTTGTTTGCTCTCCCCATCTTCTGTCCACTGAGTAACACATTTAATCTACAAGCCAATTAATACACAAATCACCTAATTTCCCTGCTCCTGAGCATATGACAGCACGTTCTCATCTGCCCCTGTAGATAAAAGAGCTCTGAACCCAACAGTGTAATTTCAGCGTTGAATTTCACATGATTTCCCTAATCACCAGAACTGAAGAGCACTATAGACACCACTGCTTCTGCCTAACAGCTTTTATTGTTACTAAAGACAGGCCTTATATTTTATTACGCCTGTCGTACAGCACAATATTGCCCACGATTCCCTGTAGGAGAGAGTTAATCCACTAACTGCTCGCTTACTGTGTCTGGAAACGGAAACAGAAATCACTGCAGGGAACAATGAAGTGGCACACACACACACACACATACACACAAACAAACAACCACGGCTCTTAACTAGGCAGTTAATCTGACAAGACTGT
This sequence comes from Barbus barbus, assembly GCF_936440315.1. Taxonomy (NCBI): domain Eukaryota; kingdom Metazoa; phylum Chordata; class Actinopteri; order Cypriniformes; family Cyprinidae; genus Barbus; species Barbus barbus. The sequence goes on along the minus strand of NC_136754.1, from coordinate 3,842,164 downwards.
CAGAATGACACATGCAGAGAGAAAGAGAGAGAAATGTCTTTGTTAAGAGGCAGAAAACACATCTATCGTGTGCAGGCTGCGCCTGTTGCACAGCTGATCGGTTCACAATTTATCTCACTTTGCGATTGTAATGTATATATATAATATTATAATATATATATGTCGTTGTGTTAAAAAAACATACTTAATTTGCAGACAACTATAAGGTATTTGTAGGTTGATTGGCCTGGGAAGTGTAAATGCTGTTATAAAAACCTTTTGGTTGGTCAGCCTTAAACAGAGACATTGATTCAGCCAATAGTGTGAGTTTAGGGTGGGGCTATGCGTTTGATGGCCAATGGCAGACAGAGAGAGTATTACAGTGAAACCTGTTGGTAATTTTTAATGTAATTACATTCGGTGAGGTATAAATCACACCTTTTTAAAATACAAGGGCAAAAGATGTTCTTGAGGCTTTATTTTTTTGGAAATAGGCTCATTTTACAACTCCCCTAGAGTTAAACAGTTGAGTTTTACCGTTTTTTAATCCATTCAGCCGATCTCCGGGTCTGGCAGTAGCACTTTTAGCTTAGCTTAGCATAGATCATTGAATCGGATTAGACCATTAGCATTTGGTCATCAAAAATTACTAAAGAGTTGCGATAATTTTCCTATTTAAAAATGGACTCTTCTGTAGTTACATCGTGCACTAAGACCGACGGAAAATGAAAAGTTGAAAAGCAACTGAAAGCAGTCCCTAGCTATATCATAACTAGTTACCTAGCTGTGGACTACTTTCAGGCGCTGCGTAATATCACTGTGTCTGCTGCACCCACGGTATGGCAGCAAATTTCCTTGATTATTACGCTGGAACAAGAGAATAGTTCCTAGCCATATCTGTGCGAGGAGGGCAGGACAGGACAGAGGACAGGACAGAGGACAGGACAGAGGACAGGACAGAGGACAGGACAGAGGACAGGACAGAGGACAGGACAGAGGACAGGACAGAGGACAGGACAGAGGACAGGACAGAGGACAGGACAGAGGACAGGACAGAGGACAGGACAGAGGACAGGACAGAGGACAGGACAGAGGACAGGACAGAGGACAGGACAGAGGACAGGACACCAAGCACACACAACATTCAATGACAAACTGGCATAGGACTGCAAACACATGGAGATTATAAAGGGAGAAAACGAGGAGGGTAACGAGTAAACACAGGTGGGGCAAATTAACCAATAATCAGGAAACAAGGTGGGTGGGGTCAAGACAATTAACATGAGAGCACATGGCACTTAGAACCAAACAAGACAAGCCATGTGCTCACACAAAACAAAAACACAAGCACATGGCCAGCAAAACAAAATCACTAGCCATGTGCAAAACAGGACGTGAACATGCAGCTAATGAGGAGACTCATAAGCCACGTGTTCACAAAACATGACAAACATGAAAGCATGCAGCCAGTGAAAAAACACGAGCTGCGAGCAAAAAAACAACGAAAAAGCATGTGGCCGAACCCGAACCGCGTGCCGAACAAAACACATACACACACGGACAGAGGAGCGCATGGCCCGAGCGAACTCGAAATCGCACGCTCCCACAGCAAGAACAAACCTGGAGTGTGAGTGTCCGAACCCCGACACGAAACCAGAACTGAGCCTGAACAAGACAGGAGTGCCGGGATCCGAACACCATGCCACAACATGAAACAGAGCACTCAGACGAGAGAGAAAACAAGACAAGAAGGGAGTGTCAGGGCTCCGTCACAAAACCATGAATAAACTAGATCGAAGTGACAGAACCCTGACAATATCAGCCTAGAAAATCGCAACTTTTCATTTTCCGTCGGCCTTAGTGCACAATGTAAGTACAGAAGACTCAAGTTTTAGTGACTAAATGACTAAACTCTTTGGTCATTTTTGAGCGACATGCTAATGGTCTAATCCGATTCAATGATCTATGCTAAGCTAAGCTAAAAGTGCTACCGCCAGACCCGGAGTTTCCCTGAATGGATTCAAAAACGGTAAAACTTAACTGTTTAACTCTTGGGGAGTTGTAAATTGAGCCTATTTCCAAAAAAAAAGTGGAGTGTTCCTTTAAAGAGCACATTTGCGGATATTCAAGCAGGTTTGTTTTGTTAAAGTGATAATAAGTAAATGAACAGTGCATATTATTTTTCCATGTTTCCTGCAATATATCCCCATTTATTTGTCAGCAAAAGTCCACTGGTTAATGTGTTTTTCATGTCTTTTGACAGCTCCAGGGCTTTTGTGAAAGCTACAGGTCACATTTTTGTATCCCCGCTGATAGATCGTGCATTATGGGTGTTGAACTTTTTGCCACAGCCTTTTTCTCTGTTTTCTCTAGTCATGTAATACTGTATAGACAGCCAACCATTATTAAAGTTGGCAGCTGTGAATTACCTTTTTAAATCACAGTTTAAACTCTAGTTTTTTTAAGGAAAAATAACATTAAAAAAGGGTTTAACTAGGAATTAAAAGTTTAAATTCCTTTACTGAGATCTGAGATGACTGTTAGCCCAAATGGATTTAAAAAAAATTTTTTTTATTATTATTGACCAATTACATGACACTTATTTCATTGTCTTTTTATTCAAGAATACATTTAAATACATTTAATATAAAAAAGTCTACAACAACATGTACAACATCTTTTTTAATGACCGTGGTTATTATTTATTAACTTTCATTTTATTTTATTTTAAATGTCATGTGGTGTTAACTTTCCGAACCTTAATGGTAATTATGAATTAATAACAATATTATATTTACAAGTGTGTGTGTGTGTGTGTGTGTATATATATATATATATATTCATCAAAATATCTTTAGCTTTTTATGGAATAAGATTAAGAGACATGACATGCAGTCATTATATATAATATGAGTCATTAAATTAGAATTTTTCAAAACCATTCATGTGTTCTAAACTGCATTTTTCCTTTGTTTCAAAAGATCTGTACTTTTCATATCATTGACATTCTATGTCTATTCTATGTCATCCATGTTATAAGCATGTGTAAGACAGGAAAGTAGAGGTGAGAAAGGAAGAGTGGGATTTTAGTACATGTCTTTTCATTTGATTGTTTTAGTAGTAACACACTCATTGATTGAAGCATGAGGGAGCTCAGCCAATCGGGTGCTTGCTCAATTAACTAATAAAAATCAGGTTTACTAAGCTGTGGCAAATGAGAAGCCCGGCGTCAGAGATCGATTTCACGCATATGTGTTTGATCGTCTGATAAGTAAATGATTATTAAGCATCGTATAACATAATTAAATCTCAGCACAGACTCCCATGTAGCGGTTGGGCTGGATATCTATCTCGCTTAACTACGGTTTGCTGTAATTGCTTTTTAACAGACGCAATATGAAGTGTGTGGTAACACGGTTCATTAATGAGTTGGTTAAGAGTGTTTTTAAATGGTTATCCCCAGTCAACGTTTATGATATGATTTGATTTGACTTCCCTCGCGGTTGCCATGGGGGTCTCGTCGTGAGATAATGAGTTGACGGTTACCAGGGTTTCGGCAGGCATCAAGGATCGCATGGCCTCAGGAGTGGAACAGGAAGAAACCATCAACGTCTCAGCAGCCTTCAAATGTAATTATGCAGAAGTGTAATTATTTGGTTGCAAGGAGGGGAGGAGTAAAAAAATGTGATTGTGACTAGTTGAGGAGAAAGGAAATACCAAATGTGGAAGGAGACGATTCTTTTTGATGGCTGATTAGTGTTTGTGTGTGTTCTGGATTGAATTTAAACTAAATCTGAATCTAATTAAAGAGTCATTGTAGTCACTGCTGAATGTTTTTTCTGTATATTTATGTACTTCCAGAAAGTGATGGGCTTCTGAGGCAGCATAATAGTTTAATTATTTTAAAGAAAATAGAGAGACCTTTGGTGATGACTTAGCAAATATTTAATTACCATAATACAAATTTCTCTCTAGAAATGATATCAAAAGTGGGAAAAGTTGGTAAAAAAAATTACATTTACACAAAAACTGACCACCAACTGTAACTTTCAGACTCCATCCTTATTCTTTTAACTCAGCTGTCACTAGTTTTGCAACTGATCACAAAACTTATGGTTTGTATCATATGGTTTCTGAGTTAGATTATTTGTCAGATAAGGAAAAATGTCATTTGTCAGTTTGTTAATATTTTAAATTGGATCTTATATGTTTTCAGTTGTCATTTTAATTTAATTTGAGTAATGTTGTGTGTTTTTATTATTGTTATTTTTATATATCCATATAGCTTTTATTATGTTTTATTTATTCAATTTAATTGATTTAGTTTGTTATTTTTAGCTCTCTACAATAAGGTCCTATTCGTTACAATTAGTTTATTAAGTGTTTACTAACATTACCTAACAATGAGCTATAAGTTTGTTGCGTTATCTATTTATCTTTAACCATAGATAATAAAAATAGCTTTTCTGTGTAGTTTTTCAATGTATTAGTAAATGTTAAAATTACCATTAACGGAGATTAATGAATGCTTTAGAAGCATTTTTCATTGTTCAAATTAATTAATAAAGGGAAACTTATTTTAAAGTGTTACCTATTATTTTAGTAATTGAATGTAAACTATATATATATATATATATAAAGGTTTTTGCCCCCTTCTTGTTTTTTTATATATTTCTCACACTGTCAGTCCTCTGTCATGTGTGTCTTGTGTTCCTGCCTCTTGTGTCCTTATTTGGTTTGTTTCCTGTCCTTGTTTAATGTGATTATTAGTTTATTCTGTTCAGCTGTGTTTTAGTCATTAACCTGTGTATTTCGGCTCCTGTCTGTTCAGTTTTGTGTCGTCTGGTCTACTCGTTACTTCCCGGTGTTCCTGTCTGTCGTAACCATGCCTTGTCTTGCCCTGCCTTGCCTTGTTTGGATTTGATTGAAGACTGTTATTTTGAGTTTACTCTTCGTCTGCGTGTTCCTCTATCCTCCTCATGTGTGCACCGCGACACACACTTAAAAGATTCAGCTCATCAAACAAATTTTAATATTACACAAATATAATGCAAGTAAATAGAAAATGCAGTTTTTAAATGATGCTTTCGTAAAAAGCTGTCCAAATCTACCTGGCCCTACGTGAATAATTAACTCCCTCCTGTTAAATCATGAAAGAACTGATTAACCACATTATTTTAGAAAGCTGAGTTAAGTTTCACTAGCGACACCCAAGCCTGATTACTGCCAGACCTATTAAATCAAGAAATCACTTAAATAGAACCTGTCTGACAAAGTAAAGCATGCTTAAAGAGCAACACATAATCTCAACACGTGATCTAAATAAATTCAAGTACAGATGAGAAACAAAATAGTTGACATGTATCAGTCTGGAAAGGGTTATAAAGCCATTTCTAAGGCTTTGGGATTCCAGCAAACCACGGTCAGAGCCATTATCCACAAATGGAGAAAACTTGGAACAGTGATAAGCCTTCCCGGGAGTGACCGGCCTACCAAAATTACTCCAAGAGCGCAATGACGACTCATCCAGGAGGTCATAGAACCCAGAACAACATCCAAAGAACTGCAGGCCTCAATTAAGGTCAGTGTTCATGATTCAACAACAAGAAAGAGACTGGGCAAAAACGGCATCCATGAGTGAGCAAAAACCACTGCTGAACAAAAAGAACACAAAGACTCATCTCACATTTGCCCAAAAAAATATCTTGATTATCCCCAAGACTTTTGGGCGAATATTTTGTGGACTGATTCAACAAAAGTTTAACTTTTTGGAAGGTGTGTGTCCCGTTACATCTGACGTAAAACCAACACAGCATTTCATATAAAGAACATCATACAAACAGTCAACCGTGGTAGTGGTAGTGTGATGGTCTGGGGCTGCTTTGCAGCTTCAGGATCTGGATGACTTGCCATAATTGATGGAACCATGAATTCTGCACTCTATCAGAAAATCCTGAAGGAGAATGTCCAGCCGTCAGTTTGTGACCTCAAGCTTAAGCGCACTTGGGTTATGCAGCAGGACAATGATCCCAAACTCGCCAACTAGTCCACCTCTGAATGGCTCAAGAAAAGCAAAATTAAGGTTTTGGAGTGGCCAAATCAAAGTTCGGACTTAAATCCAATTGAGATGCTGTGGCATGACCTTAAACAGTCCTTTCATGCTTGAAAACCCTGCAGTGTGGCTGAATTAAAACAATTCTGCAAAGAAGAGTGGGCCAAAATTCCTCCACAGCGCTGTGAAAGACTCATTGCCAGTTTTCGCAAATGCTTGATTGCAGTTGTTTCTGCAAAGGGTGGCACAACCAGTTAATAGATTTAGGGGGTAATTACTTTTTCATGTAGTACCAGGCAGGTTTGGACAGCTTTTTTCCCTTAATAAATGAAATCATTATTTCAAAACTGCATTTTGTATTTACTGGGGTTATCTTTGTGTAATATTAAAATTAGTTTGATCTGAATAATTAAAGTGTGACAAATATGCAAAAAAAAAAAAAAAAACAGGAAGGGGCAAAACCTTTTTCTCACCGCTATATATATAGAGCGTTAGTAATGCTCACACCACTAATAATTAAAAAAAATATATATTTTTGAAACCAGTCCTTGAAGAAGAACATGCAAATTAGGCCATTACAAATTATAAACACTGATATTGGCTGATATATTGTGCATGATAACATGTCAAAAGTTCAGTCAGTAGGAATGCAGTTATGTCTTCTATCTGGTGAAATTTCCTTGTCAAGAGGTTTTGTGTAGTCCTCCAAAAAAAAAGAGAAAACCCTCAGATTTTCAAAACATTGGCAACCTTCAATCCCGCACTGAAGCTGTACTTCACACCATTCTTAGCCCATTGGCTGGCGTATCCAAACACATATATGTGTCAAACAAAAGTCAAATATTTGATCACACATATGCTCTCAGTAGGTGAGAATGAGACTGGCGGCGATATATTTCTCTTTCTCCAGCCCTGTTGAACATCGCTTACTGTTTCCACGGCAACGGAAGAGGAGGGGAAAAATCAGTAGGGAGAACAGAGTAGTCGTGTTGAAAATTTTCATCTCTTTTTTTCATTCTTATTATCTGTGCATGTGTGAAAGAAAGAGGAAAAGGACTCTGATACCTGTGCTTGATGCTTTCCGAAATATCCTATCAAAGTACTAATAAACACAAATCCTCATGTAACAGTTAGAGATCAGAATGGAATATCTCACTCGGGGCAGTTATTTGCATATTTTGGTTAAGTTTCTTGCGAATGCAGCAAAAGAGAGAGAAGAGAACGCAATTCGAGCCAAATTGAAAGCCGTTGATAGACTTAAGCAATTAAGCAGGACATTAATTGCCTGTGAGCGATCGATGACATTGAACTATCCTTTCATACATCTCTCGCATCCGACAGGGATAGAAGAGCCAAAAAGCATACACAACCTCTTTTTCATTGCCGCCCCAAGTCATTGTTCTGTTTCCAAATGTAATTTCATCAGCGACCGCCGGCCGTCCTCGTCATATAGTGGGAAATTTGCGAGTGCTGCCCGTCGCGGTGTCAGAACACATTTCAGGGGGTTCAGTTGGAGGTTTTAGCAGCAAGATCACTTGAACCTGCCCACATTCCCAGCTCACAGGCTCAACGACATGCGGGAGGCCTTCAAACTGTGGCAGGGCACAGTGAAACAATGACTATTAAGGCTTCCACTTCTAATGGGAAATGGCTTTGACTGCATCCCAGCATGCAAAAGTACAAGTTTCCATGTGTGTGTGTGTGTGTGTGTGTGCTAATGTGGAGCTTAAGGATAATTGACGTGATATGAAACACTAAAAAGATTCAAAATTATGGGGTCAGTAAGAGTTTTTATTGAAAGAAATTTATACTTTATTAAAGGGACAAAAAAGACATTTACAATGTTACAGAAGATTTATAATTCAAATAAATGTTGTTCTTTTGAATGCTGAATCAAAAAGTGTCATGGTTTCAACAAAAATATGAAGCAGCACAACTGTTTTCAACACTGATGATGATAAGAAATGCTTCTTGAACAGCGAATCAGCAAATTAGACTGATTTCTGAAGGATCATGTGACACTGAAGAATGGTGTAGTGATGCTGAAAATTCAGCTTTGCCTCACATGAATAAATTACATCTTAAAATATATTCAAATAGAAAACAGTTATTTTAAACTGTAATAATATTTCACAATTTTACAGATTTTTACTGTATTTTTTGATCAAATAAATGCAGCCTTGGTGAGAATGACATATTTTGTTTTTGTACAATTAGTACAATTACTTTAAAGTCTTGTTCACCAAAAAAAAAAAAAAAACACCTGTACTGCATGTCTACTATATTACTTTCTTTTTTCATTGGAACACAAATGGAGATGGTTTCTGAATAATCAGGCTGTCCTGTTCAATATAATGAAAGCGAATGAGGTCTGGGGCTGTCAAGCTCCAAAAATGACAGTAAAACAATATTTTGGTATCATAAAAGTAGCCTTTCCGGCTCATGCACTATACTTTAAGTCTTATGAAGTCATATGAAAGCTTTGTGTAAGAATCAGGCAAATTTTCACCATAGCTCTCAAATATAATTTCAGCATATTTCTCTCACAGAGCCGAAGTGAGGCTTCAGAAAACACATTGCAAGAAGAATCGCAATATTAAGTCATATTAACAGGTTTTTATTGTTGAAGTATATAAATGATGGTCATCATCTACTTTCATTGTATGGAAAAATTATTCCAAATGAGATTTGGAATGTCATTAGGTGACGATGACAGAATTTAAATTTTGCATCAGTTGTTCTATTAATATCTCAGTTTTTCCCTCTTAGACAGCAATGAGGTTAAATGGAGAACAAAAGTCAATATATGTCAAACTGTGGTCAGGTTTTGTCAAATGTCAGAGTTCTCATTATGATCTCAATCATTTGGGGAAGGGGAAGGGGTATGGGGAAGTCGTGGCCTAATGGTTAGAGAGTCGGACTTGTAATCCAAAGGTTGCGGGTTCGAGTCTTGGGCCGGCAGGGATTGTAGGTGGGGGGAGTGAATGTCCAGTGCTCTCTCCACCCTCAATACCACGACTGAGGTGCCCTTGAGCAAGGCACCGAACCCCCAACCGCTCCCCAGGCGCCGCAGCATAAATGGCTGCCCACTGCTCCGGGTGTGTGTTCACGGTGTGTGTGTGTTCACTGCTGTGTGTGTGCACGTTGGATGGGTTAAATGCAGAGCACGAATTCCGAGTATGGGTCACCATACTTGGCTGAATGTCACTTCACTCACTCACACTCACTCACTTCACTCACTCACTCATTTCTCATCTAAGACTAAATGATATGATCTATGACATCCACGCTTGATTTTATAGCTCTAAACTCTTGCTGCATGTCTTCAATTGTCTCATTTGCATCAAATGTTGTTTCTCCAGAGGAACAATAGAGAAAAACATCTGAGACAAAGTTAATACCAGAGCCGATCCTCCCTATACGCAGAATACGCAAGCTGCGTAGGGCCCCCGAACTGCGTAGGGCCACCGTTTTTAACTTTGTCCAGCAGTTATGAAACCATGAATGATCATTTCTTTTAATGTGGTGCGCTGTCACCCTCTCTACGTAAAAATCAGTCAAACGTAATGTGAATGTCGTACAGTCTCTTGCTCAAGACTAAAAAAATGAGTTGAAAGCGTACCGAGCTGCGGAAGAGATACTGTTTCTCGAGCGTTTTCCACGAGTGCGATTCGAGACAGAGTGAAACACGGACAAATGCGTTACATCCATTCTTTCATCCCAACCACCCCTCCAAAAAAAAAAGTTTTGCGTAGGGCCCCCAGAAGTCTAGGATCGGTACTGGTTAATACTTCTATAAAATAACTGAGGAAAGAGGAAACTGAAAGAGTATTTGACATGGTCAGAATAGCACAGACTGTCCAACTGTTAGCAGAAGAGTCTGTGTCTCAGACACTGCGGCAATCTCTCTCTCTATCTCTCTCTCTCTCTCTCTCTCACACACACACACACAGACATCTCATCTTATATCTGCCCGGCGGCAAAGTACACCAGAAACAGAGTCGTCCAGCTCTGCTGTTCCTCTCTTCCCCTGCCTGTTTTCTGCACATTCATGCTTTCAGGTTTGACTGCAGCCATATTTCTGTACAGTCTGTCAGTGTTGTGTTTTTCTCTCGGCTTAGCAGTAGAAAATATTTCTTGTGTTGGATTCTCTACTGGTTTTGCTTCAGGACCCAGATTTGATATGTTGAGAACCAGTGTTTTTAAGCTCTGCTTGAGGTTTTTCTGAAGATGAAACATTCGTAAACATCTGATTGCAAGCTGTATTTGATATCTACTAACAGTCTTTGCACATTTACATAGTATTATTAATGGTTGGAGCTACAATGCAGTAGTTAATGTTTACAGCATTTATTTAAAATAGAAATCTTTATACCGTTATGAATATATTTACTGTCAGTTTGCATCCTTGCCGAAAAGAAGCCTAAATTCTTTAAAAATATATAAAAATTAAAAAGATCTTACTGATCTTAAACATGTGAATGGTAGTATGCATAAATATTGCATGGTAAATTGTGTGTTAAATGTTTTAGGATTAGTGCTGAATGGACCACAGGTGCTACTCAACTCAGTTGAAAGAACAATAAGAACACAGAAGATGAGTGAATAGAGAAGAATAACGCAGGAGCTTTCACGTATTGATCACTTGAGATGAACAAAACAGCCGCCGATATACATTCAGAAAGAGACAAAGGAGCTGTTTAGTTTATTCACAATGAAGCAGTGAAGCAAGCGTCAGGATGTGAGAGCTGCATGATGTAAACACTGCAAACGAGGATAATATGTGCTTGACTAACAAGATACAGTAACGATTATCTGAAAACACTTTCAGCTGAAACGTTTCTTCTGGAGAGCGAGAACTACAGAAAATTGTTTTATTAAGCTTTTTTTTTCGTGCTGATTAGCTTATTATTATTTCATAAGCATAACTAAATATGGTTTTCAATTCATTCCTAAATCATAAAAAAGAAGACAAATAGTTTAGGAAAATGTGTTTGGCACAAGTTCTCAAAGTGATATCAAAGTGATTGATACAACGAGCCTCATTTATTACACTTTAGCATTGAGAACTGTGTAAAATAATTGTCAAAAATACGACAAAATGCACTTAAATTTAAGATAGAATCTATGGAAACAAGCCTTAATGGCTCATGCAGTGCTGCATAAATAAATGTATCTTGTTTCATTGATTTATTAAATCATTTTAGCTGGAAAACAAGTCTAAAAAGGACTAATGAAAAAATTATTAGACTTTTTTTTCCATTAAGTAAAAGAGATATCCATTAACATGACTCATATTTGTTCTCAGGGTTATATTTGACATAATATTTACCAGTATTTTATTAGAAGCAAAACATGCATATAAATGTGTCTTGTTTAAAGGACTTTTAGATATTTTAGCAAAATAAGACAAATATATTTGTTAAGAATATATTTTGGGGTTAAGACATTGTTTTCAGATAATGTATAATTACAGTGTATTTTATCTTACCGCACAGGCAGATTTGAAATATAAACAAGTGAAAACATTTAAGATAGAGTCTGTGGAAACAAGCCTTAATAGCTTGTGCAGTACTGCATGAATAAATGTATCTTGTTTAATGGATTTTTAGATCTTTATTTTACTAGAAAACAAGTCTAAAAAGGACTAATCAAAAACTCATTAAATCTTTTTTTAAGTTAAGTAAAAAGACTTATCCATTAACATGACTCTGAGTTACATTTGACGTCATATTTACCAGTATTTTGTTAGAAGCAAAACATTGCAAGAGTATGATTCTTTTGTCTTATTTTCCAGCTAAAATATCTAAAAATCCTTTAAACAGCATGCATTTACATGCAGAAAATATTGTAAGACATATTCCAGGTAATGCATCTTTATGCAAGTGTACTGTTTAATTGCACAATCAAATTTTAAGTGACAACAAAAAAGTGACAAAACGCACTTAAATTTACGATAGATTCAGTGGAAAAAAGCCTTAATGCTCATGCAGTGTTGCATGCTTCTTATTCATTTCATTTACTGGAAAACCAGTCAAAACGGACTAATCAAAAATGAAATAATTTCTTCAGTTAAGAGACATATCCATTGATATGACTCATATTTGTTCTCAGAGTTATATCTGATGTCTTATTTAGTCGCATTGACTATGACAGGTCAGAATAAAGCGCAGTGTCTTTAGTGTTGAGACCTCATCCAGACCAGCTTCCCGCGCAGCGGCCATCAGTGGGCGTTTCGGGGAAGCTCGGTCTTTAATGGTTACGGGGACACTGACACAGCTGTTGATTTTGTTGTCATTGTTTTGGCGTGATTTGGTGAAGTGCCCTGACTGTGTACATTGTGCTGAGCTGCACTAATAGTCCTTGCAGTTTTGAGCCGAGAGGATTACAACAACACTGCGGTCTTCCTGTGCCATGATCGTAAATCAACAGGCATTAGACCACAGTAGACAGACGTGTGTGTGTGTGTGTGTGTGTGTGTGAGAGAGAGAGAAAGAGCCAAAGTCTATATGGCCGATCCATCTGCAGCTCTTTCTCTCTCTTCCTCTGCTTATTGCATTAAAGCTGTGACATGCGGTCAGCTAACGGTCTCTGGCTTTCATTGGGACCTGAGGGGGACATGAGCCTCTGCATTTATCACATTTAGGTGCCTGAGTGGAAAACTAAGTTTAAAGTTTGTTATAAGGTTATGGGAAATGGCCTCCTTACAGCAACAATTATTAACCACAAAGAAACTTTTAAGAAACTCGCATTTTACACAGAAGTACAACTAAGTATGAAATACAATGAGAATAATTACTTATGCCAAAGGGAGAAAGTAAAAGATTGTGTTTTTAAACTGGCAGATAAAAACTGAAAGATATATTAAATATATGTGTAATTTCTGTAAATCTAGTAGCACCGAACTTTAAATATCCTGAAGAAATGTAACTTTTCTTGTCTGTGAAGGACTCATTACCATTGTTCTCACTATTTTGTGCAGTTACTATGATGTTTTGGTTGGTTGATACATCTAGCAATGTTATTATAGTTTAGATTTTGTCATTATTTACTTTGTATTTCTATAACTTTTTTTATTTCAGTTTAGTTTAGCCTGTGAACTAAGCCTATGCTTCTTAGTTTTAGTTTAGTTTTCCTTTTTCTCGTTCCAGTTTAGTTCTTTTTGTCTAGAATATTTTCACTTATTTATTATTTTTTAACTTTTTGCACTTTTTTTCTGTCCGCCCCACCCCCACCCCAGCTTTTAGCTTAGGTATAGTTTTCTGGGATATTTATTTATTTATTCAGTTTAGTTGTTTTCTATAATATTTTGTTTTTAATTTCGCTTTTTACTTTTTGCATTTTTTTAAATAAATCTTTAAATTTTTTATAGTTTCAGTTTAAAAATTTTACATTTTCAGTTTAGTTCTAATTATTTTAAAATAATTGAATTATTCAAATAATTAGTTATTATTTTAATTTCAGTGTTCTAAAGGAAAACATTTATCATTTTAGATTTTAAAATGCTATTTGAATCATAATTGACACTTTCAGACATTCCCTAATGTTTTTAGTCAGATTGAGCTCACTTCTGAGAATTGTTGTTAATTCAGTTTACCGGTAAAAGTCTACTTTATGGCTAATTAATTTATAAATCAAATTCATCTGGGACTTTTTCATTTGCATTAAGCAGATTTCCATTCACATGTTTTTATGCAAATGTCAGGATACAGCATACAAAAAATGCTGGATGGAAACACTAAATTTTACTTGGTTAAAGTTTGAGTTATAGTGTTTGCTAACTTATACTGTAGTTGTTTCTGGAAAAAGAGGAAGTATTTTAATATTAAATTTTTTTTTTTAGTAATACAGAACTTTGAGGTTGCACACTTATGCTTGTGTAAATGTTATTAAAAAAACTTTAGGAAAGTGTAAGTGTATTTTTAATTGGGTGAATTTACAGAGAGTGCCTGAGAAATGCATTAGCATGTGATAGATCACAGTTAAATCTTCTTTTCTTGAACAGCTTGTGATTTGAGTTGTGCACACAGTGTAATGTTTATTAAAGAGTATTTATTTGAAGTCTCTCCCGCCATCTAACAGCACACGCCGTTTATCTAGAGAACGTGCGATGAGACTCCATCCCGCTCTTCCTCTCGCACTCAGCTTGTGCTCTGGTAATTAGCCTCCGCTCATTAATTATTAAACGAAGTCACAGATCTGAACCCGTCTCATTATTTAAACATCACACTCACGACGACATTTTCTGATGACACATAAATAGGAAATGGAAAAAGCAACAGGGAGTTTTTAAAATAAGGAGCGACAGCTCACAGTATATACTCCTGTGCACACGTGTGTGTGTGTGTGTGTGTGTGTCACACTAACAGATCTGAAGACTCCTGTGCACATGAAGTCTGTATACACAAGTTCAACAAGAGAACAAACGCAAAACTTTAAGCTTGTTCTCCATGGTGATGGCGCGTTCGTGCCAAAGATAGATTGCCTTTCATCAGCACGTCTAAATGTGATCTTGACTGATCACGTTTTTTATTTATTATATCTCATATTCATTTGAGTTTTATGTACGTGTGCATATTTACAGCCTGCTCCAGATTTTAAGCTGTCATAAATGCAAATGTTGCTGCACTAATGCATAGTCTTGGCTTTAGAAGCAGACTGGCTTCAGTATAATAAAATAAGCAGGGAGTATCACTGTAGGGCTGTGAATAGTACATTTGTACCTGCACAACATAAGTCATGTGGTTAATTCAGATTGTGCGGCTGTGTTCAAAATCTAATACCAGTATCCTGCCTACTGCAGTGTATACTTTGTACTGTTTCAAAATAGTATGTGAAAACATTTTAACATTTTAAAGTGCCCCTGTTATGGATTATGAATGGTTCATATTTTGTTTTTGGGAGTCCAAAACAACAGGTTGACATGCATGCAAGGTCAGAAAACACTTTAATTTTCTTGTACGCCTAATATGCATTTATTTTTTACCTTATTTGCTCAATGACTCCCAAACGATTTGCTCAACGATTAATTTATCCAAACCCCTCCTTTGCGGTGATTGGTCCGATTGGTCGATTTCATTTCCATTTCATCATGCCTTATAAAATAGCTTTTGTGAGCACAGTGCTGCTTTGTGTACAGCGTTACCGGGAAAACCACTATTTTTACCGCACCAAAAGCGGCACCTAGTGGCAAAGAATGAATTTGCATTTTCATTCAGACCAACGCGAAAATCAGGTTTTCCCTGGTCTGCACACACAACAAGTGGGTTATGTTTATTAGGGTTGTATGTTACATCTAATGTTGTTAAATTAATGTTTATAGCATATTTCAGTTTAATGAGTCTCACCATGATGGTGTTTAGTGCTTGTGTGAATGACACTGTGCACCTTCTATATATGCTATTGTTTAAAAGTTGCTTGTGATGTGCTTTGGCTCATCATGTGACTTTCTCATCATTACCTGCATTTGGTGGATATCAGTGTATTTCAAAGGAACAAAACAGATTTCAGTACTTTAATAGGTTGGTATATTAAGATTATATCAGTTAAAGAAATTACGGTATTTAACTGTAAATTTAAATTAAAACCGTAAAACCTAAAACGTTGCTACCGTATTTTTACGGTAGAATTCTGGCAACCACAGCTGCCAGTTTTTTACCGTAAATTTTACGATTTTTTTTTTTTAATTTTTTAGCAATGTTTATTATAATATTTATTTTCAATTTAGTTTAGTTTCAGTTTTTCTCAAACTGTGGTTATTAGTTTAGTTGGTAACACTATTCACTTTTCATTTGCTTATTAGTGTGCCTATTACTAACATTTTTGCTGTCTCTTAGTAATTATAAAGGTCATATAAATGCATGACCATATTCTAGATCCCTTAACTCTACCCAATATACATAAACAAGCTACTACAACTATTATCAATAAGCAGTAATCCGTTTAGTTTGTCTAGTTTCTGATGTTTACTTGTTTTGTTTTTTTTTGTTTTTTTAGTGTTCTAAAGTAAAACTTTTGGATTTTTGAATCATAAATTACTTTTTAGTCAGATTTAATTCTTTTCTTAGACCAACCATTATTTTGAAAACCCACAAAACTACAAATTCTCAAATCTAAAACATTTAGGCATAATGCTTCTGATTAGGCTCCTGTTTCTGTCAGGGAATAAAACAATAAAAAAACAACAAACAAAAAACGCCACAATAATAAAAAATGAAAAGGTTATTGTAACTTTTTTCTTGCATTTGCAAGTTTATTTCTTACAGCTTTCTTCGCAGAATTGCAAGTTCATATCTTTCAATTTTCTCAGAAGAACATTCCAAATTGTGAGATATAAACTCAAAATTGTGATATAAAAAGTTGCGCTTTATTTTATTTGTTAATGCCGTCACAGAAATGGGCTTCCGTAGACTGCACAAATAACTGGACATTCACTTAATTAATTATGTAAAGTAAGTGGCCATTTGACAACAACGTAGCACGCTACTGGTGTTTTAATTTGATGTTTTTAAGTTTTGCAAAATTTGCATTTATGTGAATGGAAAATTAATTTTATTTGAAAAGTCCCATCTGTATAAATGAACTGTATAAATGAATAAGCCACAAAGACAGTTTTCATGCATACAGAACATTTGTGTAATATAATATAGTATATGCTATTCCAAGCATAACTCTTTTTTCCCTCTTTCTATCTCTCCTACTCTTCATTTCAGTCTCCAAATCCATCATCCATTCAGCTTCCTTTTGAGATGCTAAACAAGTAAAATAATGAGAGTGAGAAGGATTGAATCTCTTGTCGTTGAAGAGAAATAAATCTGAACAGGAATTTGATTGAAGGCTTGTCAAAATGAGCTGTTTCCATCTTACTGACTGGCTAATTTTTATATGCAGGGATTAGAGGTCTAGACAAAAATTGCTTTCTGATTGCTTTATCTATTGTGATTGCCTTTGGCGAAGAATAGAGCAGCTTTATGTTTCACACTCCCTTTGCAATGTAGGCCACCTTTTGAAAATTTGTGTTGTGTGTGATAGCAGATCGTGGTTCCTTGTTGCCATAACACCCAAAAGATGCTCCACATCTGCAATAAAAACTACAGAAATGCACACACTTACACAAACCTGCATTCTATCTTGTTATCCATCTACCAATATTTAATATTTTATGCATATATTTACAGTATTTTTTATGCTGTATTCCAAAATTTAGTTTGACTGTTTCTGACTTTTCAGTAATAAAGACTGAAAACTACTTTAATTTAGTAAAAAAATCTAAATAAATTGTAAAAAAAAAAGCAAAAAAACACATACATGCATATATTAATAAAATAAAATCAATTATTCAGACTGTTCTCCATTGTTTACTGATAACCAGAATTAATGACTGCTAAATCTGACTAAAAACTTCCTTTGGGAATGTAATTTATCTAACTGCCTCCTCATAAAAAAATAAGTCTATTCTTTCACTTTTCTGAAATATCAAAAGTAGTGCTGTCAAACGATTAATCGCATCCAAAATAAAATATATATGTAATATAATAATATATGTGTGTGTGTACTGTGCATATTTATTATGTTTATATAAATACACACACATGCATGTGTAAATATGCTGTGTTTATACATTTAAAATATTTGTATATAATATCAATTATATGAATATAAATATATACATGGCAATATTTTCAAAATATATACTGTATCAGAATCAGAATCAGAATCAGAATGAGCTTTATTGGCCAAGTATGTTTACACATACAAGGAATTTGTTGTAGTGACAGAAGCTCCACAGTGCAACAGAAGGACAGTAACAGGACAGGACACAGGTAATGAAACAAAATAACAGGAAATAGCCAATGACCAATGTACAAGCAGCAAAAAAAAATAAGAAATACACAATATATAATATATAATATAGGCGACTATGTATGTACAGGTCAAGTATGTGCAAATTAGAAATGAGAAAATAAAATAAGTGAGTGTGGTGAATGGATAATGTATTAGTTGTGTGTTTTACGTTTATTTATTGAGTGTTCATGAGATGTATTGACTGAGGGAAGAAACTGTTCCTGTGTCTGGTCGTTCTGGTGCTCAGAGCTCTGTAGCGTCGACCAGATGGTAAAAGTTCAAAGAGGTTGTGTGCTGGATGTGAGGGGTCCAGAGTGATTTTACCAGCCTTTTTGCTCACTCTGGATGAGTACAGTTCTTGGAGAGTGGGGAGGGTTGTACCAATGATTCGCTCAGCAGTCCGGACTACCCTCCGTAGTCTTCTGAGGTCAGATTTGGTAGCTGAGCTGAACCAGACAGTTATTGAGGTGCAGAGGATGGATTCAATGATGGCAGAGTAGAACTGTTTCAGTAAGTCCTGTGGCAGGTTGAACTTCCTCAGCTGGCGAAGAAAGTACAACCTCTGCTGGGCCTTCCTGACAATGGAGTCAATGTGAATATCCCACTTCAGGTCCTGAGAGATGGTGGTGCCCAGGAATCTGAATGACTCCACTGCAGTCACGGTGCTGTTCATGATGGTGAGAGGGGGGAGAGCAGGGGGGTTTCTCCTGAAGTCCACGATCATCTCCACCGTTTTGAGTGTGTTAAGCTCCAGGTTGTTGAGACTGCACCAGACTCCAGCTCCTTAACCTCCTGTCTGTAAGCAGACTCGTCACCGTCCTGGATGAGGCCGATCAGTGTGGTGTCGTCTGCGAACTTCAGGAGCTTGACAGAGGGGTCTTTAGATGTGCAGTCGTTGGTGTAGAGGGAGAAGAGCAGTGGGGAGAGTACGCAGCCCTGAGGAGCTCCAGTGCTGATGGTTCGAGTGCTGGATGTGAATTTGCCAAGCTTTACTAACTGCTGTCTGTCTGTCAGGAAGCTGTTGATCCACTGGCAGACGGAGGTGGGGACGGAGAGCTGAGTTAGTTTATTTTGAAGGGTTTCCGGGATAATGGTGTTAAAAGCAGAGCTGAAGTCCACAAACAGGATCCTCACATAAGTCCCTGGTCTGTCCAGATGCTGCAGGATGAAGTGCAGTCCCATGTTGACTGCATCATCCACAGACCTGTTTGCTCTGTAGGCAAACTGCAGGGGGTCCAGTAAGGGTCCAGTGATGTCCTTCAGATGAGCCAGAACCAGTCTTTCGAATGATTTCATGGCTACAGACGTTAGTGCCACAGGTCTGTAGTCATTAAGTCCAGTAATTTTGTGTTTCTTTGGGACGGGGATGATGGTGGAGCGTTTGAAGCATGAGGGGACTTCACACAGCTCCAGTGATCTATTGAAGATCTGTGTGAAGATGGGGGCCAGCTGCTCAGCACAGATTTTTAGGCAGGCTGGTGACACACCATCTGGACCAGGTGCTTTCCTTCTTTTGTTTTTCCTGAAGACCTGGCACACATCGTCTTCGCTGATTTGAATTGTAGGTGTGGGGGAGAGAGGGGTTGCTGGAGGTGTGAATGGTTGTGTGGAGGGGTGTTCTGGGCGGGTGTGGGGTGATCGTTCAAAACGACAAAAGAACTCGTTTAAGTCGTCTGCCAGGTGTTGATTCTCCAGAGTGCTGGGGGGTGGTGTTTTGTAGCTGGTGATGTCCTTTAATCCTAGCCACACTGAAGCCGGATCGCTGGAAGAGAATTTGTTCCTGAGCTTGTCAGAATAATTCCTCTTTGCCACTCTGATCTCCTTTTCCAGTGTGTATTTGGCCTGTTTGTACAAGACTTTATCCCCCTTTCTGTGAGCATCTTCTTTGGCCTGACGGAGCTGTCTGAGTTTGGCAGTGAACCATGGTTTGTCATTGTTGTAGAATAGATGAGTCCTGGTAGGAATGCACATGTCCTCACAGAAACTGATATAAGATGTTACAGTCTCTGTGAGCTCGTCCAGGTCATTTGCCGCAGCTTCAAAAACAGTCCAATCAGTCAGGTCGAAACAGGCTTGTAAATCCCGCTCTGTTTCGTTAGTCCATCTTTTAACAGATCTTAATACAGGCTTCGCAGACTTAAGTTTCTGCCTGTAGGATGGAATAAGATGAACCAAACAGTGATCAGAGAGTCCTAAAGCTGCTCGTGGAACCGAGTGATATGCGTCCTTTATTGTTGTGTAACAGTGATCCAATATATTACTGTCTCTGGTGGGACATGTAACATGCTGACTGTATTTTGGCAGTTCACGGGAGAGATTTGCTTTATTAAAGTCCCCGAGAATGATTAAAACAGAGTCCGGGTGTTGTTGCTCACTCTCTGTGATCATATCAGCGAGTTTCTGTAGAGCTGTGCTCACGTGCGCTTGCGGTGGAATGTAAACACTCACGAGAATGAACGAACAGAACTCCCGCGGCGAATAGAACGGCTTGCAGTTAATGAAGAGCGTTTCTAGATCTGAACAGCACATCTTCTTTAACAAAGTTACATCTGTACACCACCTCTCATTGATGTAAAAGCATGTCCCGCCGCCGCGCGATTTCCCCGTTGATTCTGTGTCCCGATCTGCTCTTATCAGCTGGTAATTAGGCAGATGGATCGCGCTGTCCGGTATGTCGCCATTCAACCAGGTTTCCGTGAAACATAGAGCAGCAGAGTTAGAAAAGTCCTTGTTTGTCCGGGAGAGCAGAAGGAGTTCGTCCGTTTTGTTGGGTAGAGAGCGGAGATTGGCCAGATGGATGCTAGGCAACGCCGTTCTAAATCCGCGCTGACGAAGTTTCACGAGCGCGCCGGCTCTCTTTCCCCGTCTGCGCCTCCTGTAGCGTTTGACCAGAGCTATGGCTCCGCCAACTACAATGTCCAGCAAAACGTCCGAAAAATCAAAAACCGGTAGAAGATTTTGTGGTGTGTTCTGCCGAATGTTCAGCAGATCATCCCTGGTAAAGCTGATCTTATTTGAAAAACAAAAAACAGGAAAAACAAACAAAAACAATACAAACACGGAGGAGCAACGCACAATAGCTGCCATCAGCGGCGCCATTTTGTAGACTTTTGTGTGTGTATTTATATATACTTAATAAATATAAAATGTATACACACATATATTATGTAAACAAAAACGTTTATTTTGTCATGTCAGATAAATCTGTTTTGAAGTGTTCATAGATCTAGACAGCTGTATTTACACTCTTAAATACCTAATATGACGTTAGCCATTTTGTTGTGATGTTCGGTATTAATAAAAGTTAGTTAGCAGCGGTGGCTAACGGCGACGGCTTCTGTCCCCAGGGCCTTCTGCCACCCCTTATAAAACATCCCTCTCGTAAAGCAGCCCCATAAACAGCTTTGTTATCCTGGTCTCCACAGCAGAGCACATTACTGCACTCGCACTGCTTGCAGCTCCTCCAGCTGGAGCGGGAAATTGAAGTTTTTAACCCAGTGTAACCCTGTTTCCTGCAGTTATAATAGTTGGGTTTCTTGTTGGGGCGGGTGTTGAGAGTTCTTTGAATTTTTTCAGAAGCAGCTTAAAAATTGTTATCTGCTCTTCAATTCCTATTTCCATATCTGTGTGTAAACTGCCAAGGTCATTGATGGAAAAATGACGTGTACCATTCCTTTGCAAAAAACACAGTACAGCAGTGTTATTTTAGGATTATTTATGTACTATGTATTAATGTTTTGAATTTGCTTTTATTCTTACATTTTCAATGTTTGGGTTTGGGTTTTTGTAATTTTTTTTAATATTTTGGTTTTAGCTAATTTAGTGCAACAACATATTTTATTATCTAATTTTCAAATTAACTTAGGTTTTTCATCTAAAGTTTAGATTTTATTTAATTGTGTGTGTGTGTGTGTGTGTGTGTGTGTGTTTATTTTTAGTAATTTTAGTAATTGCAACATTTCATAATTTATTACATATTTTTTCATCCAATTTAAGCTTTCAATTACTGAAAGCTGGTTTTAATAGTTTCAGTTATCAATAACAATGCAGAATATCAGATATCTGTGACATTTCAGTGATATCATGGCTTTTTACATGGTATTTAATCATTACCATTATTCATCTAGTATAGACACTCTAGTATAGTATACTCATGGTGTACTTTGGAGAATACCACAGTAAATACAATGTTCATGTATTTTCCTCATCAAAATATACTTTAGTTTTGGCCAAAGTACAGTGGTTATTAGATCCTGTCCTGATAATAACTGTTAAAATGAAAGTATTTTGATGAAAACTGTGTTTGCTATGCATATATTTATAACTGGTCCTTCACTATTGTATTTCCTGTGCCATGCCACATTATCCGGATGAGGTTGCATAATTGGTAAGCAGTGTTTTGTTTTCCTGAAATAAAACACTGCACATTTACACAATGTAGACATTATTTGCTCAATGCTGTGGAACACTGAGATTGATCAGACTTAAAATAGACTGTTTTTTTCATCCGTTTTTACATAAGATGCAAATACAACAGCTTCTGTGTTGGATCAATGTAAGCGGTTTAGGTATCTTCTAAATCTGTAGCATTGATATCCTGTGTCTTGCTCTCTCTTATTCATCAGCTGTGCCCCCGTGCCCTAAAAAAACAGCTGACTCCATCAAACATCCATGATTAATTTCCTTACTTTCTGTCCCACAAGACCTTGGGCCGAGTGGGCTGTAAACCCGTGTTGCAGTGACATACAGCGTTCAGATTGTGCCGCGTTCAACTGCATTGCTAAATTTATAATAACACAGGTTAAGCTTGATGTTAGCGCGCTGGAAGGAGCAGTGGATGACATACCATCCCACAGAGGACTCCAAAAACCCATTAAAATGATGTTTCAGCCCTACGTGTCTCTTAGGAAATTGCTAAAGCCTTACAAGTGTCTTTAAAGCAGCTACAAACTCGTATTTCCTGGTCTCTTTCATTCTCTATTCCATTAGTTATATTGTGTGTCTTAGTATGATGGGTGGGAGTGCAGTGATTTGGTCGAGATCAAAGGCTGAACGCCGCAGAGATTAAAACCTTGTGCTTCTTTCTAGGCTAAACGCGGACTGCTAAGAATCACCGGGGACCCCTGACTAGCAAAGATGCTAATGCTAACCTTCACAGATTAGTCAATAAACATTCTAATGAGAACGTTGAATCGATGTGTTTTACTAAGTCATGTGAGAGAGAGTCTGGGGTCTAATTAGAACGCCGTGTGAGGACGGAGTATATCATTAACTGAATCCTTAACTGAGTGTGTACTAGGATACTGTAAACTACCTACTGTTGATTGAAGCCAGACCTATCTATCTATCTATCTATCTATCTATCTATCTATCTATCTATCTATCTATCTATCTATCTATCTATCTATCTATCTATCTATCTATCTATCTATCTATCTATCTATCTAGCTATCTATCTAGCTATCTATCTATCTAGCTATCTTTCTATAGTTCTATCATTCTATCGTTCTATCTATCATTCATTTTATCATTCTGCAGTTCTGTCATTCTATCTATCTATCTATCTATCTATCTATCTATCTATCTATCTATCTATCTATCTATCTATCTATCTATCTATCTATCTATCGTTCTATCGTTCTATCGTTCTATCTATCGTTCTATCTATCTATCTATCTATCTATCTATCTATCTATCTATCTATCTATCTATCTATCTATCTATCTATCTATCTATCTATCTATCTATCTATCTATCGTTCTATCGTTCTATCGTTCTATAGTTCTATAGTTCTATCTATCTATCTATCTATCTATCTATCTATCTATCTAGCTAGCTAGCTAGCTAGCTATCGTTCTATAGTTCTATAGTTCTATCGTTCTATCGTTCTATCTATCATTCATTTTATCATTCTGCAGTTCTGTCATTTTATCCATCCATCCATCCATCTATCTATCTATCTATCGTTCTATATATCTATTGTTCTATCATTCTATCTTTCGTTCTATCTATCGTTGTATTGTTCTATCTATTGTTCTGTCTGTCTGTCTGTCTGTCATTTTACCGTTTTATCATTCTGTTGTTTTATCGTTCTGTCGTTCTTTCTATCTGTCTTTCATTCTACCTAGCCTCCATTCTAGATATGTTTTAGATGTGCACAGTACAAAAATAGTATATGCAGCTGGTCTGTGCATTTGCAGTTATGATTAATATCCACAATGTGTTTATCATAAATTTGCGGTAGTCACTACGCTGTGAATGTTTTCTAGTTTATTGTGTGCTTCTCACATATTCGCTACATAAAATGACAGGCTAGTTATTACGATGTGCTTTGGGAGTTCAATATTACATAAAGTATATTAAAGAAGCTTACATAAGACTGTGATTTAGATTGTGAGCTGTGCTGTAATATGACTTCATACATCATATCTGTGCCACATTAAAGCCTTATAGAGACTTGGGCTTGTCCTCTTGAATATAGAGGAGCATGCATTGTATAAATTTAGATGAAGAGTTATGAATCATAACAGATGCGAGAAAGTAGCTGTCTGCTGGGATCTTTATCAAGACTGACGCAAATCAGAAAGCGTTTAGCATGTGTATGACCGTAAAATAGGCAACAATTGTCGCTCAGTGTGTGTCTGTGTTTGTGAAGCTTACAGCTTGATGTGGTTTTAATGGATTCCAACAGCAGTCAGAAGCTAAAGGTGAAACGCTGTGTTGTTGTATTCATTTGGTGTATGCTAATGAGGGAAACAGTATTTGCATGTGCGTACGTGAGGGAGAGACAGCATGTTCGGCAGGAAAACTGATGAGTTTGCAGCTGCCTTTTTTCCTTTATTTGATGATGTGCCTCATTAGTGTCTTTCTGTATGAAAACATGAGCAATGATGTACACATGCACACATTCATTTCACTTAAATCTGCTGAGGAGGTACCACTGTACAGTGATGGTACTGGATGTTAATACCATTCTTAAGGTTGGAGGTTTGTTCAAATGACTAACCTAAAGTATGGCAGTAGTTATAGTCTTGCTTTAGCAAGTGCCATTAAAAGCATTACATTTTTGGGGCTTTTATGTGAAGTGTTTTCTGAAAAATGTACTACAGTTCTTCATGCTTTTCCCTTATCTGTCCATCCATTCATCCTTCTGTGTTTATGGATGTATCACTCTGTATGACTCACCGTATTCAACTCTAATTTGAGAAGGTCCCATTGGACTCCAGCTGGAAGTGACAGACCTGCGTTAGAGAGAATTCTAATGTGCTCTTCACAATCAGCACATCGTATACACCGTTTAAAATTCGGAACACTGATGATTCATATTGGAAAATATATTACGGAATAAATCTGCTCCTAAAACACCCATAATGAATCCGCGGACACATTTAGAGGGCTATTACACCTAAAAGTGTAAATGCGTTTTAAATGCAACTGTGCAAAGGAAGATGTTCAGCTATTTTATTTTAACTTTTACATTTTTTTTATATTTAAGGACAAAAGGAAGAGAGGTTTGAAATTATGTAAATGATGACACAATTGTACATTAGCCAATTATATTATAGTTTAATTTTGCAGGTTATACCAGTAAGGTTGAACCAATTACATTATGGTTAAACCTAGTGTTATAAATCAATATCAAAGTACTTATGAGAGTGATAAATTGACTATTATAAAATCTCACCCGTTTCCATCAGCAATGTTCCATCCATGCATGACAGGCATCTCATGGTTCACGGAGTGGCCTCAATATATCTGATACTCCACTGGTTGAAGCATATACGCATCTGCTATCAGCAATGATATACATCCTCTAATATATAGATTCATATTGGTAGAGAGAATGTAATGTATCAGAGCAGCAGCATTGTGTATTCTTGTCTGTCATTTTTTTGCTCCTCATCTGCGATGTCTCACCAGGTCATCTCACTCCATGCATTATTCCTTCATTAAAATAAGAAGAACGAGGCCCTCTGCTTCTCTCTCCTGTCCTTCTCCATTAAACACAGAGCTGCGGTTGTTTCCACAGCGTTAAACTTCACCTACCACAGACCATGTAAAGAGGTCACCGACGAGAGATAGCACAGACCCTGCTGAGATATGACATCTTGTGTGTATTTATGGAGGCCCGAAAGCAAGCCTCAAGAGACCCGATAGAAAAATATCAAGATCTCCTGGTTTGTGTTTGAACGCTGTCCGAGTCTCGGCGGATTGTTTGCGGACAGCGGGGTGTCGCTGTGCCAGTCACTGTGGTTTGTTTTATTTGTCTGACAAATGTTGAGCTTCGACTTTTTGACCTGCGAGACGTGTTTTGGAAGATTTCAGACTTTTGCTACGCAAGAGGCTAGGAGGAGGTCATTGTAATTATCAACAGGGCACTGAAAAAAATATGTTTTTATATGTTTTTTTTTTCAGGTGTTTATTTGGGTTTAGCTGGGTTTAGAGATAAAGTGGTCAGATTAATCTGGTGATCTTGAGTGGATACGCTAATGTAGCTGAACTGTTTGGACAGCGCGGTCACAACATGCACCCTCTAAAATGTCTCTCCAAAGCTATATTTGGGTATTATCATGTTATCAGGGACGTAATATATAGAACAATAGTATAGTGAGATATTTTAATAGCTCTGGTCCAAAAATGATACCAGACTCCCAGCAAATAGACCTTAGTTAGGTTAAGGCTGTAATAAACTACACAATTTTTGCCCTGATTTCCCCCTGATTGACAGTCTGGGTATGTCAAAAATAGTTGCCTAAAGTCAGATCCAGTCTGCAGATTTACATTGACAGATTCCATAGAAAATGTGCATCGTGTATAATAGTCATAGACTCCGATTTTTTATCTTCAGACTCCAATTCCATCCAGTCGGAGGAGCTCAAACAGTAGTGTATTGTATTTCAGCCTTTAGACGCCATATTGAATGAAAACGAGGCTGTGAGGGACAGACTTGCAGTCTTTATAATGGCACGTGCTGTATTATGTTTCTTTTCACAACTCACAACTTTTAACACTGTTTTATGAAGTGTCTTCCAAAAGTTTTTTATTTTAGGGAAGACATTTCATCAGATGAACAATGTTAAACAACAGTATAATCTATTGAACACACTGTAGTTGAATTCCTCACAGCTTCATTTTTGTTGCTGTCCAAAATTCAGTATGGTGCTAGCCCGATGAAGGTCTATAGACAGCTGTTTTCTAAGGCAGTCTTACTGAAATATAACCTCAAAAGTGACAGATTTAGAACTCTGTACACTACAAAGGGTGCTTGATGTAAGCCCTCTAAAGGAAGCATGGCATTAGTGTCTCATTCTGTTTTTTAGATTTGCATGCATGCAATTTTATAAAAAATGTCCATCTAATTGAGCTAATTACTGAATTAACTGAATTAAAATTAATTACAGTAAATGCATGAATCCTTAATATATTTTAATCAATACAGTTAAGTAAATCTGCTTAGAAAAAATAATTAATATACACAACACTTCTATGGTCATTTAAGCTTTCATTTATTAGATTCAAAAATATGGTAAAAACAGTAATATTTAGCAATTTTAAGTAACCGTTTTCTATTTTAATTGTGAGGCAAAGCTGAATGGAGCATCATTGCTCCAGCCTTCAGTGTCACATGATCCTTCAGAAATCAGTCTAATATGCTGATTTGCTGCTCAATAAACCTTTCTTATCATCAGTGTTGAAAACAGTTGTGCTACTTAATGTTTTGTTGATCAGTAATACATTTTTAATGATTCGATAGAAAAAGAACATCATTTGTGAAAGTAAAAAATATATTTGCAATGTTACAACAGATTTCTGTTTCACATTTTTGATTGATTTAATGCATCCTTGCTGAATAATAGTAAAAAAAAAAATCTTACTGACCCCAAACTTATATTGTCTAAATAGTAACACTCAAGTTCATCACACATATACAGTATACATATATAAAGACAGTTCCTATATTATGTTTTGTGGTTCATTTTCAGGTTACTTTGACCAGATGCAGTGAACCTCAAGGCACTTGTGGGTAAGACGTTTCTCAGCATTGTGGACAATAGGTAGGCTTGGCCTCAGTGACATTCCAGTCATTGTTTTCTGCAAATGTCTTTTGCTTTGGACGGGCATCTGTGAGGGATTTCCATCCGCTGTGTCTCTGACTGCTGTTTAAAGCCTTTCATTTTAACGGCTGTTAGCGCCATCAGCCTGCCAGCAAAGTCTTGGACCGTTCCTGTGTTATTCAGGCCTTGTTGGTTGAGTGTGTGAGAGAGAAAGGAAGTGAGAGAGTTTGTGAGGTGTGTGTGTGTTCCGTTAATAAGAAACAATTGAGCTGGTATCCCTGCCTATTAGGTTTAATTTAGAGCTATCACAAAACTTAATGTGTCTGTGGCTTGGTCACGACCCCCTTAAACCAAATTACAGACGCGTTCTGTACTAGAGACGTGTTTTCTGCTGCAAAACCCTATGGGAGGATACCTATCCTGACCCCTGACCTTTCCTTCAGGCACAGGGGTTCATGCTGGAGTGGGACGGGGGGGATGAAGGAGATTAGAGAGAGAGAGAAGGAGGGAGAGAGAGCAGTTTTGAAGGCTCTAGACAATGAATGGTTTCTTTATGAAGCATTTAGAAGCTCTGTGTGCCCACCAGTCCTTTTGTCCTTTTAGTGCCCCTTACAAACAGCCTGGAAACACACATAGACGCACTATTTTGTTGAATACGATTTAGTTTTTCAACTTGCAGAGGTCATAACATGGAAAACGGATTTCCTGGCTCTTTTGTAGTAAAAAAAAAAAAAAAAAGTAAGTTGTTCCATTCAAAAGTTTGGGGTCAGTAAGATTTTCTTACTTAAACAACAAAACAAAATAATAATAATAATAATAATAAGTTTAATTTATATAACGCTTTTCCAGAGCTCAAAGCGCTTACAAATCAAAAAATAAATGCAACAAAAACAAAAAACAATACAGTGTATATATATATATAGGCCTATATATTCTCATTGTAGTAGGTGCCTATTGAAGCTACCTTAATGCAAGTGTGGTTTCTAGTGCTTTGCAATGCAGTGTTGTTGTTTTATGTTCTGGAGGGTTGCTTAAGGGAATAGTTCATCCAAAAAAGAAAATTTGCTGAAAATTGTCACCCTCGGGCCATCCAAGATGTAGTAGATGTGTTTGTTTCTTCACTGGAGCTAATTTGGAGAAATGTTGCATTACATCACTTACGCAGCAGTAGATCCTCTGCAGTGAATGGGTGCCGTCAGAATGAGAGTCCAAACAGCTGATAAAAACATCACAGTAATCTAAAAGTAATCCACACCACTCCAGTCAATCAATTAACATCTTGTGAAGTGAAAAGCTGTGTGTTAATCAGAAACAAATACAATAAGACGTTTTAACTTTAAACTGAAAAACAAAATATAAGTCCATAATCCATAATAACGCTATAAAAAAGTCCTCTCACATCAAAATCTGCTGACATATATTTTAGAACAGTTTTGGACTGTTTATATTTGTCAGTGGCGCTTCATCTGTACATATTTCTCTCTTGATGGAGACGACGAGATGACTTTTTCACTGGAGAAGTCTTAATGAAGAGCAACGGTTTGAAGTCTTAATGATGGCTTTGTTTCTTATAAACACACAGATCTTCACTATACGATATGTTAATTGATGGACTGGAGTGGTGTGGATTATTGTAATGTTTTTATCAGCTGTTTGGACTCTCATTCTGACGGCACCCATTCACTGCAGAGGATCCATTGGTGAGCAAGTAAAGCTTAATTTCTCCAAATCTGTTCTGATGAAAAAACAAACTCAACTACATCTTGGATGTCCTCAGGGTGAATACATTTTCATTTTTGGGTGGACTATTCTGTGTGGTTGCTTAGAAAAGTAATAGCGCACGTCATTTCAACAAGCTGCATGGTTTGAGGCATCATTCATGACCGTAGCACAAACAATGCACCAACAACACTTACTGTTTTAAGTTTACTATATAGGGTCGGTGATTTGTTCAAATCCCTAACCTCAAATGTGAGCAGCAGTAATTGTGATGTTTGTCTTTGCAGCGCCACTGTACTGTTTATACGATGTGGCCTCTTTCAAGTAATATATTTGACAATGTTCTTTGTTTTATGTGTGCGGTGGATAAATATCAAGTCTGTGTGTGCGCCGTGTGCTAATGGAGTAATAGAGTCGTTCGTCTCTCTCTGATGCCATTGAGATTCATTTCTGCCTTATGAATTTAAACCCTCAAAAGGCCACTATTAATTTCAAAACTTTTCACCAAAGGCATCTAAAGTTCTTTCAATTAGTTTTTCATCTCTTTTATTTCTGTCATCCTGAGGGATGTCTTAATTACATGATTCATTGTTTCATCTCATTTAAGTGGTAATGCATGTATTGTTGGAGGCCTGTTGAAAGCAGAAAAAGGGATAATTGAGAAAGGTCTCAAACAAATCCTTTGAGGGAAAACGCTCACCATCACTGTCATTAAAGCGCCTCAGATTTTTAGGTTTTAATGATGAACTTCATCATTACTTTAGTGTCTTATAATGACTGTAGCTTTTAATGGCATGTCCATGGATTGACTGAGTAGTATTTTTACGCAAATATTATTCAAAACTGCAAACTCCAATCCGATTAGTTGGCTCTTTTTGTTTGAGGAAGTAAATGAGGCTTCCTTGAGTGCAAATGTAGGCTATATTCTGTTTTGTTTAAATTGAAATTATGTGTTTGAAAGGATTAATATTCCCTACTGTTCAAATGTTCAAATGTTTCTATGTTTCAGTTTCTAAATTTCTATTTAGATTTGTATTTCTCTTTACATTTTTTGTATAGTTTCAGCATTCAACTAGATGTAGTAAATGATCTAAAACAGACATTAAAATTTATAAAAATATAGAAAAAAAATCAAGAAATAATAAAAATGACAAATACAAATAAAAATGCAAATGGAAAAAATATATATATTTTCTTTTAAAATGAAAAGGAAATAAATATAAAATGAAGTTCAAAATATTAATAAGTACACACAAAAAAATTATATAATATAAATACAAAATAACACTGGCATGAATGCATTAGATTGATGAAGTGAAGTCATTTAGAGTATTACAAAATATTTTTAATTATTTTAAAAAATTTGAAAAACAGGGTTATGATTTCAACAAAAATATTAAGAAAAAATATAAAACTGTTTCAACAATGATGATAAAATGAAATGTTTCTTGAGAAGGAAATCTGCATATTACAATGATATCTGATGGATCGCGTGATACTGAAGACTGGAGTTATGGTGCTGAAAATTCAGCTTTGAATCACAGGAATAAATTACATTTTAAAAAGTATTCAAATAGAAACCAGGTATTTTAAATTATAATAATATTTCACTGTTTTTACTGTATTTTTAATCAAATCAATGTAGCCCTGGTGAGCATAAAAATATACAAACCCCAAATCTTTTGAATGGTAATGTATTCTAAACATATCCCATTGATTTCTTCAGCGTTCCCTCTTGATTTTAAACTGACTGGGATCTTTCTACACCTTCAACATGATTCTCATTGATATTCATCAACTACTAAAAAAAATAAATAGTATTTGCTTTATACGATAGTCAAAAGTCTGTGTGAGACTGTTCAGATTATGTGATGTATGAAGCTTGACTGGGGTTCACCCTGTCTCGTGTGTGTTTGTATCAGTAATATACTGCAGGAGGAAGGCTTGACATGCTCTCATAAATTACTCAATTACAGCAATCACGCTGAGCGAAAAAAGAAAAGGACAGATGAAAAGAGTGTGGAAAAGAAAAGAGCAGATGGTGGCATAATTCTGGTCCTCCTGCTAAAGCCACCAGTCACTCCTTCCTCCACAGACTCAATGAAAAGGTGCTAAAGATGAATTACAGTGTGTGTGTGTGTGTGGTCTCGGGTCTCTTGAGGGTTGTCTGTGAAAGAGAAGCCCTCACGACTCTCATCTGGTTTCTGTCTGAAGGAAGAACTGATTTTCGGAGATGAAAGCTTTTGTTAAACAGTTTTATGCCCCACTTACACTCGCTCGTAGACAGACGGTTTCCTAACACCCGTTAAAATCGCACAGGTCTGTTTTGCTTTACAGACAGGTATTGTGGTTTTTGTAAGTAGTCTGTTCCTCATAAAGTGCCTGAATAAATGTCAAATGTTAAATACTAAACAGCTTCTGTTTTGCCTCATGCTCATGTGGAGTCGCCTGTGCATTTAATTTCATTGAAGGCACGAGGCATGTCTAACACCCAAGACGTCTAATGTTCCTTTGTATCATTAATCATGTTTTGCCCGTATCTTTACAGAGACTGTTTGTGAGTTATATTTTTAGCTCCAAGCCCCAATGTGCTGCCTACCTAGGCAACTTTTTAGGCATCATATAGTTGTGTGTCTGACATGAAGGTTTTTCCAGAAGTAAACTGAAAAAGTGTTGTTACATGGATTTGGACAAAATCAGTGCATGGCTCAGTTAGCTCCTGCTGGTCATATTGTAACGTAATATTTTTTTCATGTGATATTGCAATTTGGTGGTTATTAAAGCACTCATTCATTAGCTTAGCAACAATTATCTTATGCTTTCATGTGACAGTGGCTTTTTTGTGTAACAGTTATTAGCAGGTTGAATTCTGCATTACAAGGGAGTTGCCTATGCAGATAGTGAATGTTGACGCAGTTCACTAGTACTGTATTGTGTTCTTTTCACTGTTTTTCTAAGTTAACATCATTTCTCTATTCCTGTCTTCACAGCTCTGGTGTGTCGCTGCCATGGCGACCCTGACCCCCTGCTTCTTACGAATCTTTGCTGTCCTCCAATTGGCTGCCTGCTCGTTTCCAGAGGAACCTGGCCCTTTAATCTCCGCCCCTGCTGAGGGTAAGAACACACCCCCTCACCAATTACAGTCTATCAGTTTAGCAACATCAGCAGGTTATTTG
Source organism: Barbus barbus (assembly GCF_936440315.1). Classification (NCBI taxonomy): domain Eukaryota; kingdom Metazoa; phylum Chordata; class Actinopteri; order Cypriniformes; family Cyprinidae; genus Barbus; species Barbus barbus. The sequence goes on along the minus strand of NC_136754.1, from coordinate 3,809,339 downwards.
TCAGTTAGACATAAATGCCACGTTTATGATCTTTTATGCATATACATTTAGAGCATAACAGCACAATCAGCAATTACTATTTTTGGCTCATAAATTAGCTTTGAGAAAAGGCACATCAGTTGAATTCCAAACTGTCCCAAGTTTCCATGATCATAAGCATATAAGAATATGCCTTTGCAAGTTACAATGATTTTACCAGTGATTTATTATTATTATTATGTAATATTATTATGTATACATTTATTATTTTAGCTAAAGAAGCCCAATATATAATACCACTGCTGTTCTATTGATAAAAATAAATACCATTACTTTGTTATTTTTAGTTTAAGTGTCGGCTGTGCATCAGTGTTATTTTAGTATTATTTATACGCTATCATTATATTATATTATATGGTATTATATTATATTATATTTATTTTATTTATTTATTTATTTAGTCATTTAGCAGACGCTTTTATCCAAAGCGACTTACAAATGAGGACATAAGAAGCAATCAAAACCAACAAAAGAGCAACAACGTGCAAGTGCTATTACAAGTCTTGGTTAGCCTAACGCAGTACAGATAATTATTATTATTATTGTTATTTTTTAATAAAAAGACATAGATAAAATACAATTAGAATAGATAGTGCTAGAGTTAGAGGGTCAAGTAAAGATGGAACAGATGAGTTTTTAGCCGTTTCTTGAAGATGGGTAAGGATTCGGCTGCTCGGATCGAGTTGGGCAGGTCATTCCACCAGATGGGAACAGTTAATGAAAAAGTCCTTGAAAGTGTTTTTCTGTGTTTTTGGGATGGTACAATAATTCGTTGTTCACTTGAAGAACGCAAGCTTCTAGAGGGCACATATTATATATGCATGCATGCAAAAAAAAAAATGAAAATGAAAATATACTGGTAATTGTCTCCCAGATCATTCATTAATTTTTTACGGACATTTTTTTGTGTGACATGTTTGTGTGTCGTTTTGTATGTGTGTGTATAAATATGTGTGTGTGTATTTCTATTTAGCTTTGTATTTCTATTTACACATTATTATATAGTTCACACTCAACACTTAAAGGGATAGTCCACCAAAATTGAAATTTCTATCATAATTTACTTACCCTCATGTATATGACTTTCTTTCTTTCTTCTGTTGAACACATAGAAGATATTTTGAAGAATTCTGGTAACCGTATATTTTGAGTCCCATTGACTTCCATAGTATTTTTGTCCATATGGAGATCAATGGCCAGAATTTGTGAGTGTGTATACGAGGGACCGTATTCCCTACAGATCCCACAAAGCAGAATCAGTGATATTGATGAACAACCACTCATGCATATCTAATGATTCAGTAGAGACCAGAGGTTAAAGGTCATCCAGCACAATGTAGTTGGTATTTATTTGGATCAGGTTTTGTCCCCACAAGGATAGTAAAACCTGAAATCGCCTACGCTGTGAGGTCCTGCCAGTGTTCGCTCTCTGTGAAGAAAATGGCTTAGTAAACATCCTAAATAATCTCTTAATGAGAAAGTAAAATAGCAGAAAGGTTTACATGAGGGCTAGATTTAGAGGTAGAGGAAATATCATGCCATTATCTCAGTGTAAAAACAACAGAAGCCAGTGAAGAGCAAAACAAACATTGTGGCGCTTATGTGTATGTGAATCAAAGTGAAATAACGTGACCTTTTTAAGGGTTTTCCACACTTAATTGCTCTTTCCAAAGCACAAAAACATTTAAACCCTGGTGAAATGTGTCCAAACATCTAGAGGCAAAGAACAAGCCAGCAACAACAACAGTGTTTCTATCCTTCTCTTCTCATTACAGTGGAATTAATTAGTAGCAGAAACTGTAAGCAATATCATTAGCATTCACAATAAATATGTGGGTGTCCTCAGGCTTCTCAGACTCAGAGTACAGATCCATCTGCGGTTGGAGGACACATTCCTGTTGGGTTTTTTTCAGTGGTAATCTGTTTTCTAATTGTGTTTAACTTCTTTCCACAGCATTCGGAAAGCAATTTTCCTTATCGGAAATGTGTGAACGCTCCCTGAACTGCTATAACAGTTTTCAGAGCATTTTATACAGGAGGGACTCAATATAAATCAGCTTTGCTCATGAATATTAATTATGTGCCAGGACACTGGACCTGAGTCTGATTGTCAGAGTAGGTTGCATTAGACATAATAGGATTAGCACTTACTGTGTGTGATATTATGCACTATTATATAATCTAATATTTATTAAATAATTTGAATTAACTTTTATTTTTATACTTTGTTTTTATTTGAATTATTAGTAATTTTGTTATGCGCTTTTGTCATTCTTATTTTTATTAGTTCTATTAAAAATATATTTTTTAAAATGTGTTTTTATTTTAGTTTTATTAATTTTAGTACTTTAACTTATTTATAACTTAATTGAACTTTTAGTGAGCTGCTATGCAAGATAATAATATTTATATTTTATTTTCAATCCGATATATTTTAATTAACAATTTTTTTAATTGGCAAATTAGCATGTTTTAATTTTACTTTTAGTTAACAATGTTGTGTGTGTTCAATAATAGACTAAAAGATTCATTTATGAATTGAACTGATTCAGTTCTTGAGTTCAACTCACTGATTCAATGAGCCGGTCTAAGTGGTTAACTGTTCACTTTAATGTATTATCAGTGAGTAATGATGATGCATATTCCTGTTACACACAAAAATCTATCATATGACTTGGAATATAGCACACAAGTTGTATATACTAAGCTTGTGATGCTTTTGTGTCCATTTGAAGCCTAAATCTTTATTCATTGTACTAGCTTTGAAAAGAGCAGGCAGAATATTTTCGAAGAAATAAAATCATACATGTTTGTAACAACATAAGGCTGTGCAAATATGAGAGATTTATTATTTTTGAGTGAACTTTCGCTTTAAGACAGCTTGTTTTTGGACTCTGCATGGTGAAGACACAGTGATGTATGTCTTTGTCCTTTCTTCATGTCTCAGAGGTCCTCTATCTCCAACTCTTCCGGGAAAGTGATGGACACATTCCTGCCTGTGTTTTAGTATCTGTTTCATCCATCTATACTTCATATTTTGACTCTTTTGTTTGGGTGCCCCTAACGTCTCTGTCTTCCATCTCAGCTAGTCATTTGTCATTTTTCCATATTTTGACTTCTCTCTGTTTCTTTATTTGTCAGTGGTGAGGCGATATCCCGTGTTTGTGGGCCGAGCACATCGCTCTTACACCCGTCAGGAGCCGCTGTATATTCAGACTGTCCTGAAAGTCAACCGTACGCTCTACATCGGAGCCAGGTAATGCCAACAACTCAACAATACACGCTTCAAATTATAAATGATTTTCCATTATATTTTGCATAATGCACAATTTGTAAAGACAAGCAAAATAAAGACTGTTTATTTTGCATATTGCTGCACAGACTGTACTAAGGAAGAAGTTAATTATTCTCTGTTGTAATCATTGTTATTTATGTATTATTAATATAGTATTATGTTTTTAAATTAATTTTTAGGTTAGTAAAAATTATAATATTTTTAAAAAAATTATTTAATAAAAACCATTATTAAACAAGTTTACATAATTGTATTTTATTATTTTAAATATTCAATAATATTTAATTTTTATATCAATTGTTTTAGTTTTATATTTTTCATTTTCATTGTTATTATTTTATTACTATTTTTGCTCATTATTTTCATGATTACATGATTTTATTGCTTTTTTTATTGCCGTTATTATTTTTAATAACAATTATTTTTAATAACAATTTTTATTGCCGTTATCTATTATTTTAGTGCTTTCACTTGCCATGGCAACATTTCAATTTTTTTTTAGCTTTTCATCTCATATTTTTAGATTTTATATTATATATTTATATTTCAGTTTCACGTCAATTAACCAAAATATTTTACTGTAATTATCTCTAATAACAGTGGTGGTAAGTGACAACATTTTAAGTCATCGAGATGTTAATTTGAGCTTTAATGCCACCCACTCTATTCACGCAGTAACATCACTGTTAGGTTTTACAGTAACCATCGTTTGGTTTTACATTCTGAATTAATATAACATGAATATAATATCCTCTCTTTCTATTTCGCTTCACCATCTCGGTACCTAATTGGTCTTAAACGGAAGTGACAGGTTACACAATGAGAAAAAAGTTCTGACATGAACACCCCGTCCTTATAGCTCAACACAATCAGCCCGTATAACAGCATGTTCTCTCCACACAGTCAGGAAATCTGTGTCCAGTTTGACTGGTGTTACATTTAGTTACATCTTTGAAATCGGCCACATGGACAGACCTTCAAAGGGTTTGGACTCCCGAGGGAGTTGACATGTGGTCCTGGTTAGGCGGTGGTTGAAAGTTAAACCAGTGTTCGCTGACCTTTAACCAGCCGCTTAAACACTTGCTTTCTCTGAAGCTAGAGAAGAGACATTGTCTATCTTGAGTTTCTGAGCGCTTTTATAAACTCTCTTACACATTCTGGAAAGTTGAAACTCTTATAAATGGGTTACTGTCACCACAAAACTCTGAGGCTGACATCTCCAGAGCGGAGAACTCAAATTTAGACTGTTCTCATAGACAGGTTGATGGATATGTTTTATCAAAACCCTTGATAAAACGTGCTTCAGTGTATTATGTGCTGAAATATATCTTCACAGACTTTCTATCTTGTCTCAGTCACATGATTTAGGCTGTAATTTGATTTGCATTCTTCTAATATTCTCTATGCTACACTATGTACTTCAATGCCAGTGGGAAAATATTATTGAGTATGTAGTAAGTATTGGGACATCTTGAAATTGTGTATTGATAGAAATTATTGTTTACATGACTGTTGTTTTGATATTATTTATATAGTTATAAATATTATTCATATACTTACACTATATATATATATATATATATATATATATATATATACATGCATACACTATATTACCAAAAGTATTGGGTCACCCCCTTCTAATGAACATGTTTGACTACTTTAGTAATTTCTATGAGTACAAATATTAATGTTTAAGCATATAATGATATTTTAGGGAATTGTGTGCTTCTGATTTTATAGCAACAGTTTGGACAGAACCCTTTTCTATTCTAACATGACAGTGCCTCTGTGTATAAGACACGGTTCAAAAAGACATGATTGATTGAGTCAGTGTGGAAGAACTTGACTGGTCTGCAGAAAGCCAAGTCCTGGTCCCAGCTGAACTCCTCTGGTGTGACTTTATATGCAGACCTTGAGCTAAAAACTCATCACCAAACACCAAACAGTTTTTTAAGTTTAAGTTTTTCATCCAATCTATAGTTTTTATTTTATTTCAGCTTTATTAACAAAAACAATTATTATGTTTTAGTTAATAATATCAACTAGTACATGGCACTTGCATTGGTAACTTTGTTTAGGAAAATATTAGATTGTCTGAAGATGTCTTCAGTTAATTGGATTTTTTTAAATAGATTTATGCTCAAAACAAAAAAATGGGATAAAGTGAATAAATTTAATAAATAGTAACTCTCATTACCTCACACAAACTTGCTTCTCAAGTAAAGGTATTTTTAGTAAATTTATTTGTTTTAGGGATGTTTAGAGGGGTTTTTACTGATTAAAATGTTTTTTTTGTACGTGAAGGGAAGTGACATACTGCCAGGTATGGTGACCCATACTCGGAATTCGTGCTCTGCATTTATCCCATCCAACGTGCACACACACAGCAGTAAACACACACACACAGCAGTGAACACACACACACCGTGAACATACACCCGGAGCAGTGGGCAGCCATTTATGCTGCGGCGCCCGGGGAGCAGTTGGGGGTTCGGTGCCTTGCTCAAGGGCACCTCAGTCGTGGTATTGAGGGTGGAGAGAGCGCTGGACATTCACTCCCCCCACCTACAATCCCTGCCGGCCCGAGACTCGAACCCGCAACCTTTGGATTACGAGTCCGACTCTCTAACCATTAGGCCACGACTTCCCCCTGAAGTTCCCCCCTACGTGTGTGCTGTGATTCAAAATATTGTGATTCAATATTTTAATTTTAAATTAAGGCCCATTTTCATTGTTACTGCTAATGCTGGTCTTCGTATGCGGTGTGTGTGTGTGTGTGTGTGTTGCTGCAGGGATGACCTTTATCGAGTGGAACTGGACCATGTATCTGGAGATGAAATGTTCTACAGCAAGGTGAGCCCTTGTACCGTTGTCTCTCTCTCTCTCACACACACACATAATTGCATGTATGAGCACCTTGCTTATTTTACCTTGAATGTAGGTAATGATTTTACTCCCTTGTTGTTTCACAGAAAAGGACGTGGGAATCCAATAAGAATGACATCCGCATCTGTCGAATGAAGGGCAAACACGAGGTGAGCGTTCATTGCCAAATAACACAGTTTTTTTTCACATTTCATGGCCCTTTTAACACCATCTTAGCGAGGAAATTCATTCATAGCACTTTGAGCGATTTACTGTTGCCAGGAGCTCAATGTTTCAAACCTGTGGCAGAGCTGGATACAGTCTCATAAAAATAAATTCTCCTTGAGTGTAAATGTACAATATAAGGATTTGGCATATTTCTGCAGTTTGACAAGGAAACGTCCCTTTGGCCTCTCAGCGGATGCTTTTAGCCTTATTGCGGACCATTACCTGCAGCCTTGGCTAGTCTTGGATGTTATTGAGGGATGTGGATTTTCCTGTTATTTGCTTGTTTTTAACTTCTGTGATTAGTTCACTTTTATGACTCTCATTGTTTTATCAAATACACTACCTTTCCTACAGCTGATGTGTGTCTAATGCAACGTGATGCATAAACAGCAATCAAACACTTACAGTCACATTTATGTATTTAGCAGACACTTTTATTCAAAGTGTCTTACAATAGAGAACAATAGAGCCAACAATATTCATAGTATGCCATAGTAAAGCCAACTTCATTTGAAAGATTTATTTTTTTTATTTCTTCCACACATGCTTACATAAATCCAGAAATATCATCCAAAAATAACCACAGCTCTGAAATGAGGTGTATTGCTCTTCTTTAGCATGCTGTATTTCAGTGCAGTTCACATTAATCTGGGTCTATGTGCTTTTATAACAGTATGCAATTTCAGTTATGCATTTGAATTCATTCCTAGGCAAAGTTAATGAAGCTCTTTGTAGAATTTTTTCTTAATGCAATTACCGTAGTGATACAGTTCACGGAAAGCTGGTGGTAAATGTAATTTTTTTGAAAGGCAATATTGGTGTACGTTTTACTATAGTGGGTTGTGTGTATCACATACTGGCATCTCCATTGGAAACAGTTTTGGCTTTTCTTCAGCACATTTGGACCTGATAGCTCCTGCAGCAGTTCACTTATGTTCTGCTCAATAATGAATCTACGTGCTGGTTTGGGAAAAACAGATAATAATCTGGCATTACATAACGAACAGCAGAAGTTAAGATGATTTTAAGAGGGCGATTTGCCTCGTTAACAGGAAACATGACCTAACAACTGACAGAAATTAAACTGAAACTCTCTTCCTATACTTGTAACGAGAAGCGCTTAAAACATTAATAACAATGTTACAAAAAAAATGCATAATCATATACTGTATATAATCACAACATTTTGGCTTTAATTGTGCTGCCCTTCAAACAAGTATAGCAAACCTGTAGTTGTTTTGTAATCTCTTTTTAAATGGCAGTTGCCGTTTTTATCAGAAAATTGCAATTATATATTTTCCCCAAAGCGATCAGTGAATTTTCTTTATATATATATATATATATATATATATATAAATATATATATATATATTATTATTATTTTTTTTTATTATCGTATTATATTTTAATTAGCATAATGACATCATGCTTTTAGCCATGGGTCATTTGAAAAACTTAGAACTATAAAAAGCAAATAAAATGAGAAATGTTGCCTTTGCAAAAACCAAAATATAATAAACTGAAGTTTAAAAAATGTGTAAAATGAAAACTAAAATGAATAATTAAATCTAAATAGAAATAAACAAATAATGAAATGACAAAATTACAAAAAGATCATTCAAATTATTATTAGATACTATAATAGTATTTAAAATATTGTGCCAAATTGTGCAGCCCTACAAACAAGTTTTTGAGTTTTTTTTTTTTCTCACATTTTAAATGGCATTTGCTGTTTTTATCAGACAAAAAATGCAGTTGTTTTCTCTAAAGCGATTAGTGATTTTCTCTTTTTTTTATTTGTTGTGTTATTAGCATATTATATTTGAATTAGTATAATGACGTCATGCTTTTAGTCATAGATAGTTTGATTTTTTTCCATTTAGTTACTCTTCAAATCACCACTGCTGCAGCCATACAGTTTCAGACATCTATGGACTTTGTGTCGGTTCTTGCGCTGTTTTTTTGAGCGTCCTGCTACGAGTATTGCATTTTTAAGTCAGCATGAATGGAAAAATACTTAACTTTTGAAAGCCCGTCTCGACTCATGTATTCTGCAACTTCACTAGTTGATTTTGAAAATGTGTATTTTTTCTCATCCTTTGATCTGCCCAAATAACTCTTTGTTCAATATTCTCTTTAATTTGAGAAGATTTAAGAGTTTGCGAAGGCCTGTTTTGCGAGCCGCAGTCGTTTCTCACGTCTGAACCTCAGACTCGATTGTGTCTCTCTTTGATGTTTTTGTGATAAATCTGTTCTTATTCTTCAGTTCAGAGGCTAATTACCTTCTGCTTTCTGCCCATCTTCATAATGTAAGAGTCGTGCTTTCCCGCTCTTTCCCATCCAGGCCGTTTTAATAGATGTGTATGACTGCAGGGGAGAGAACTTCAAGGGGCTGAGTGTCAAACCTGGACAAGGATTATTGTTTGGCAAGAGGGAGTTTACAAATTAGACCTGTCTGCCACCCACCCACATGTTCGCTGAAATCTGAGACATCAAACACGCACCTGCGAATCTCTGCCTCCGGCAACTTCTGCAACAGGCTCTCATGCTCTCTGCTTCTCGCGTTCTCTTTCTTGCTCTTTCCGTGTTGTTTTTGTTCGTGATCGCTAATTACCTTAAACTATAAACCGGGTTTTCACAGCATTCGCCTCTAATTGTGTGAGATTGACAGAATATTAGCGCAGACGGGCCAGAAATAAGTCCGTTTGAGACACACGTCCAATTATCCGTCCTTCTGTCAGAGATCTGACCGCACACCTCCACACGCCACTGATAGCAGACCTAAAACTGAGGCCGGGTTTGCATTTCATGTGCTCTGGAATAGGATTAGATGGACTTTAGAAAGTGCTGTCAGATGAAATGTGTTTGATCTGATGTAGCATGTGTTCCTGCAGTAATTGTGTTCTTGCTGCTTGATTTAAACTGACATGATTTCATAATGAGGGAGGAAATTTGATATCCTTAATCTGACTCCGCACACACACACACACACACACACACACACACTTACTACAGAGAGGATCTGTAAAATACCATTCTGTTTATGCGAAGAGAACTGTTAAAACAAGACAATTAAAAACTATTTGTGTTAATTGAAATAAAGCTGAAATGAATAATAAATATCAAATGTATATTAAATATATAAATAGTACTTATACTCTATGTAAAACAAAATGAGAAATGTTGCCTTGGCAAGTAACTGAAAAGTAATAAATTGAAGTTGAAGTGCTAATATTACTAAAACGACAACTGAAATAAATGCATTAAATCTAAAAAGAAATATTTAAAAAGAACTAATAAAAATAAAGAAATATTTTAAAAAATAACAATCACATAACACATTTGCTAAAACCTAATTCAAATGAAAACTGAAATGTTAGAAAACATTTAAACTTATACTTAAATATAACAAACAAAAAGTACAATTAACTGAAATATAATATGTTGAAGTGTTAAAACATAAAACGACCACTAAAATAAATTAAATTAAATATAAATATTTTTTAAAGTAATAACAATGACAAAATAATGTAACAAATTTAATAAACTTTTAAGTCGAATTTAAATGAAAACTTAAGTATTAGATGAAAAATTTAAATAAGAAATGTTGCCTTGGCAGTTAACAGAAATATAATATGAAGTACTAAAATGACTAAAATGAAAACTGAAATACATAAGTAAATCTAAATAAAAAACAAAAAATTGCATAATCACAACAAATTTGCTAAAACATATTTTTTTTACTGAACACTGAAACATGATGGAAAAATGTTGCTTTGCAAACAATTGAAATATAACAAGTTAAAGCTTAAGTACTAAATTAAATCTAATAAAAAATTATTAAAATCACCAAATTACTAAAACTTAAACCAAAATTACAACAAAAATAATAATAGTATAATATAATAATAATAGTATATGTATTGCATTGTGCAGCATTTTGCTTTCTGTATGCACAGATAAACAACTTAAAACTGGAAAGTAATTGCACCGCACCTGGTATAAAAGTGACCGGTTCAAAACAGTTTAAGCGTAAGCGTTGGCGGTAGTGCATTAAATCACAGTAACATCTTCAGAGGTGGTTAAATGGATCATTCATAATTCATATGAAGACGCAGGAGTTGAATTACTTTGTTTGGCTGTCGCTCGTGCAGTTTTGATCGGCTTTTATGGAGTGCAAGATAAACAGATTTGTACAGTAATAACACAGTGACTACAGTAAGATCACATCTGCTGCTGGTGATACTCCTATAGGGAGTATAGAAACGTGTGTGTGTGTGTGTGAGAGATGTAATAGATACACTCGAACCCTCTCGAGTATCTGTTCTCTCTCTTGATGAGTTCCAATTGTCATTTTTATTGGCTTGAAGGGCACTGCAGGAAGAGAACTTCATTTGCGGGGTTGTTCTAAATGAAAATGAGCAACGGGGTCCCTTCATGAGCGATTCACTGAATATCATTTTGCTCGACCCTGAACATTTTATTGCTCTGATATTGCTGTTTTATAGCTCAAGGCACTTGAACAGGTTTGTTTTGAGATGTTTTGTCAAAAATATCTTAGGAGAAATAAAATAGGCACAGTGAGATCATTGTTAGGAGCTATAAAACTGCAGGAAAATGTATGTGAACCCTTTGATTTTTATTTATTTATTTTCCGCATGCATTGCAATTTGATTTAAATTTCAGCTTGTTGTGTGTAAACATTCACATTTACACATGTACGATTTCTCTCTTGAGTATGTTCCTTTATGACATTAAATAATTAAAAAAAAAAATTGTAATGGAACAGTTCTTTAAACCTAATTATTGCATATGTGTTTTTTGTTGAATATCATATTTAATGCATTAGACATATGGCTTGAATATGATATGATATAGTGAGAATATGGAACTCCCTATGCGAATTTACACATATTAAATGTCCATATAAGAAATATATTGTCATATAAAGTAAATATATAGTAAAACATATATGAAACGTATTACAAATTGGAACAATTTCATGTATCACAATTTCAAGACAATACAAATATGTATGTATGTGTAATACATTTTTAGATATAAATGACATGTACATGTATATTCATCTTAAAATATCTCAATACATCTTGATATTAAATAAGTTAATATAAAATATAGACATTTAAAAAATATTACAAAACTGATTTTTTTTTGTATATATGATATTTTAATAAATGTGCATATATCAATTATTATATATTGTTGACATATGGTTGCTACAAATAAAACCATATAAAATCAAGATATAGATATTATTAATAATTATTAATCGATAATTATTAACAAGGGCAAAAACTAATTTATGTCCTCAGAGGCCCAAACTGAGCAAAAGTATGCAATTTAATGGAGTTGCTGATATTTAAATGCCAAAAGCAAGATAAAATATCAGTATAACAGAAAAATTGCATAATATACATATAAATGTTGGTTTATGCATATTAACATCACTTTATATCTCCAAATAGTATGTCTTTGTAAGATAATATTTAAATGTTTATTTTTATCTTTGCAGTCCTCTGTAGTTTTCGTTCTGGGGGCAAAACATATAATTCTATGGAACACTATGTTGATTGAGAGATGAACAAATAAATGTTGCTTAAACGCCTGATGATCATATTTGATATTGATATTTTAACATGATTTTTCTCAAATTCTCCATATATATGGACAATTAAGGAAACCTAGGTTGCTTCAGTCCAGTAAGTGTTCATCTTGAAATATTACCAACAATATAAAAGTTATTACGCTTACTTTATAAAAACAGTAAAAAGGTATGTAAACCATGAACTGAAGGTGGATGTTTTTACAATTATACTAAAAGGCTTTTTACTTGCTAAAACATCTAAACTATCAATCAGACAACAGAAGGCATGCAGTAGATGATGTGCGACAAGCTTTTCAGCAAAGTTTTGATCCTTTAGATGAATCTTTTGAATGAATCTTTATATGGTTAAGCCAATTGGAGTGGGAGAAACTGGAGCGAAAGGAGACATGCAGAGAGAGAACAAGGAGTGGTGGAGAGTGAGGAAGGTGAGAAGAAAGACAGGAGAGTGAGGGAGTAAGGGAGGAGGTGTCAGACTTTGATCAGAGCAGAAAGGAGTCTGCCGGGGTACGGGATCATATACTGCCTTGCCACATGCTCTAATCTGAAGGATAAATCTTGACACTTTCTTGATGGTGTTTCACAGAGACCTGAAGCACATGTGCTCTTCCCCAGAGCGAAGCCTGCTTTTTACACCTCTGACGGGCGTACGGATTGACCCGCTCGCAAACCTGCATCTCTGATGAATTCAATTTTACAGTTTATGAAGCGGAACGAAAGATCTCCCCACCCCTGCAGAGAGTTTACAGCACACGCACACAGCTGGGCCGTTCATGTACAGCTGGATGTTTATGATGTACCTGTGAGTCCGGATGGGAATAGATGGGCTTCGAGACAACGTGACGTCAAAACTGAGCTTACTTTCTTTCTTAAATAAATGTCCTTAGTCTTAATTTTATTCTTCATTAGTGTACAATATACTAATGAAAAAATGTCCATCAAAAAATCTATTTAAAACAGATTTCCTATCCTGATGATGTAAGCAAGGCCTTATGGGCGGGAAAACATAATGTTAACCAACTATACTGAGTGTTTCTTGTCTGTGCAAAGCATCGAATGAAAGGGTGTTTTCTTGGGCTTTGATTTAAGGTGCTATGATGTTCTGCCTGGTTCCTAGGAATTTTCCAGTGGGTTACTAGGACTTTGCTAGGGCCAGTGTTGCCACAGTTTTCTAGCAAAATTGGGCTACCTTTTTTTTTTTTTTTTTTTTTACTGTTGCCGCAGGTTGTTTTTTTAGTCCATGGGATGAAGCAAACCACCCCGTCCCCTGGAATGCAATTTCGAATCCCCCACCCCACCTGAAGTGTGATTTTGACAGCCAGTTGCCCCTGGGCTAGTTTTGGTCCAGTTCGGGCTACTTTTGAGTAGCAGTTGGGACGTTTTTTTGCAGTTGGGTTAGGGCTTGACTAGAGCTGGGGACACACTATACAACTTCTAAAATTGAGCTCAACTCACTTAAAGTTAAATTGTTTCCATCGAATGGAGCAGATGCTAGTCTTTGACAGTCAGAGAGGAGCGCAAACCTAATGACTGAGTCAGTCCACTACACAACACACTTAACGACTGGTGCAAGTCACGACTGGGCAAATTCTTCCCCCAAAAAAATAAAAAATCTCACGATAAATTAAGTGCATGCCAAAACAAACATGAATGTCCTCAACAGATTGCTAGCAGTATTTGCTGTGCAATTTGTGCAGAAAAAGGAAAAAAGTTACAAAATTCTGATTATATGGTCTACCCGTAAAGCTGCTCCCATCCCACCAAAGACATCACTGCAGACAGCGGTGCTTTTATTGAATTATTGAAATATTCAAGGTTTGTTTTTCTTAGTTCATGCTTAATATGATCTATCCTCTTATGTTGGTGTTGCTAAAAAAATATCACAGCAATTTGTCTTGAATATTTTTTCATTATTGCCAGAGTAGACGTGTCTTTCATGTCTTTTCAGATATATTTAATTTTCTTCATTATAAAATTTCTAGCACTGTTTTTAAACTTGTAGTCAAGCAATAATATATTTGTTATTCTCTTGTATGTCTACAATCAGGTATTAAAAAACGAATTGGTTCTAAGGAAAAATGGTAGGCTTTTTTGTTACAGTTCCAGAATTACCAGTTAGAGTTAAATAATTACTGCTTCATTTATTCAGACACAGCAGTCATTTCAAAATGCTATTTTTTTAGTAGTCTACAGCAAACGTTAATGCTTCCAGTGCTATTTAATTGCGCTGTCAACACTGCTCTGCGACAGCTGACAGAAGAGCTGCAGAGATATTCAATGCATTGTAATTGCCTCATCTATTTGACACAAAACTATATTATTATATAATTAAATTATTTTATTTACAGGTGTCATGTTTTTTTTTTAACTCGTTATGAAGAATATTTTAGACTGCAGATCGGAATAAAAGATTTCTTGATTAGGTTTTTGAAATGATACAAATCACTAACTATTCTTAATTTACTAAAAATTTACACAGTTTTTGAACAAAACAAATAGCCTAAAACCTTGCAATGTGAACTTATGAAATAAAAGAAACATCAAAGCAAGATGTGTAATCAAGAAATAATATTTGACAAAATTAATGAATTATGTTTGACACTGAATGCATGTCCATTGAATACTACACATTGAGAAAAATCTTTATGAAAATGACTGGCAACAACTGTTTCTTGAATATTTAAGGGTTACACTTTATTTTGAGTCCACTTTAGACATTCTACTAACTATAAGTAACTTTGTAACTACATGTCAGAGTAGTTACAGACTCCTCTCAGAGTAGACTGTTACGGTAGGTTTAGGGTTAGTAGAATAAATTGACATATACTTGCAAAGTTTCTCATAGTCAGTATGTTGTATATTGTGCACCCATCAAAATAAAGTGTTAGAAGATATTAAACAGACAGTCTACTAATACTCTAATGACTGCTAGTCGACATGTAGTTGCAAATTTACTTACTGTTAGTAGAATGTCTAAAGTGGACTATCGAAATAAAGTGTTAGGTATATAAGATTTTATTATCTTTCATCAATTTCATCGGCCGACCGAGCCCAACTGAAAGAGACCCAGTCCGTCTGGGAACGATCAGTCGTCAAGCCCATTACATTCAGTTACATTCATAATAGTTAGAAAAGAGGTACTCAATCTCTCCTCATCAAAGAATGAGCAATAGTTTCTAGTTGCCTTCTGTAAAACAGCAAGCACCAGTAATATCATTGCCATACATTACAATCCAATCAAGACATCCTGCCAGACAGTACATTATTCAGAGCTAAATATTCAATTGCACTTGAAAATGACACATGACAGAAATAACATTTATTGTGAATGCTGTTTAATATTCTTCTCAACACACTTTTCTGGCTGGGTTCAGTTTAGAGTGAAGATCAACCATATTGTCTTCTAATTGGTGGGCAATTATGGGCAAATTGTTGCTTAATTTTGCTGCCATTATTTGCATTGTATCCTGATGATCACCCAGAAAACACACACAGAGGGAAGAAACTGGCAGTGTTAATACCTCAACATATCTTTCACAGCATCCAGGTGGAAATACTCACGATAATAAGAGGTGAAAGGTTACGTCATTTTGTATGCTCTCCTCTCACTCACTCTCACACACACATACACACTACAGCTTATCAAAAATGAAAGGATCCCTGTCCTTCTTGCTATTCAAACACATGCACACACACTCTGTAAGTTGATCTGTCGCTAGGGAGTGTGTGTTTAACGCTGTGAGCAGCTTGAATGCATTTGTAACGACATCTCTTGTGCAAACACACGCACACAGTCAATGGTGGGCCTGCATCTGTAACAACACATAGACCCTCGGCAGTCCTGCTAATCACCTCAAAGAGCCTGACCTCAGTGTCGGCTCCCCTTCGGGTTTCAGCTCCACCAGGAGGCCCAGTCAAACTCAATGGGCAGACCGGTGAATGGGTCCACGGTGGAGCTGCGTGGTGGGGCCCACATGCAGAGGTTTCAGCAAAATACACAAAACCACTTCAAAACGTTCCATTGATGTCCATCAGGGAACAAAAGCATTCCTGCTGCATGAGTGTTCGCAGCTGGCTATCCAGTAGCTTTCAGGACTTCTTTTATAGCTGGACCCACGTCGTGATGCATTCAAGTCCAGCTACTTCCTGTTTCTGTGCTACACAAAGACGTGCAGCAACATCTAGTCCAAATACAACAAATCTAGTCCAAATACAATGTAAAAACCTGAAGAAAATGTATGTTTTTGGGTAATGCCAGCAGTGTGAGCTCTGTGGCGGAGCTGCAGGCTGGGACCTACTTATCTGCTGTCTGTCTTCCAAAACAAACACAGCTCTCAAAATTATGATGTCTGGGGGAAAATGACTTGTGAAGCTGTGTCAATATTTACAGCCTTATTCTTTTGTCTTACCCTACCCTTTCATGTCTGACCCAACACACACACACACATGCACACTGTTTTCATTAATCTCTCTCTCCTTCACTCAAATTTTAATTAGGATTCAAATGACTTTGTTAAATGACATGAACGTCAAATGCTGCCAAGTCATTGTGATTCAAAGAGGATCAGCCTGGCAAAATAAATACAGAGAGTCTGATATCATCACCGCTGTTTCCACACAATAATTAATAAGAATAGTCATTTCTATAGTGTTTATTGATTTTGAGATAACATAATTATTCAAACTCTCTCTCTCTCTCTCTCTCTTTCGCTGTTTTAATGTTTAATCCTAAAATATTTTGTTTATTTTGAAATTTAAATTATGATTTGAATCCCAGATTTTCAATGTGCTCTCAGACCTTTGAACCATGCTGTAATATTAATAAAATACAAACAAGGCAAATGAGATTGAGAAGCATTAATAAATGTATTTAATTTTATTAATATTTTTTATTTAATTTTATTTCATTACATTACATTGCATGGTACTTTGAACATGGAATCATCATAATACCATAGACTCTTGGATATGCATTATGTTATTCCTTCAAAGTACCTTGGAAAATGCTATAACGAAAACACTGTAATGTAAGCATATGGTAATCATTCACTCCTGTGCTAAAATACTGAATACCAAAATATATCTTATGCAACCTCAAACCTCAAATTTGACAAGAAGAATGAATATATAATAAGTTTAAAACAAGAGTAATTTTAGTCTTTTTCTCTGTGTTTCTTTCAGGAGGAGTGTCGTAATTATATTAAGGTGTTGCTGAGCCATGATGGAGGGCTGTTTGTGTGCGGGACAAACGCTTTCAACCCGCTGTGTGCCAATTACACGGTGAGTGTTCCTCGATGCCTGCAGACTTCACCATCTACCCTGTGTTTACCCTCAGCAAACATGTAGAGCGTGTAAAGCGCAATTCTACACTAACAACACAGGGTACAATTCTGTTCTTCCGTCTATATGTGGAACAGCAGCTCATTATTTTATTTTATTTATTTTTTAAACAGTTCAATAATGCTGTGTATCTCTGATTCAGTTACATAGTCTGCGTTGTTTGCAACATGTCACCCAACAGTCCAGTCGTTAAGAAATGCTTTGTGAGTCAGATCCACTGAATCATTAGAAAGAATTGGTTCAGTTGAACTCATAGAGTATGCATCTTTACAATGGATTAACAATAATGAAAGTGGATCAGCATTGATGGAAGGCCAATCGACTTAATGATTAAAACTCAATAAATGGATGCACATAATTACATTGGAGGCTTCTGAGGAGATGATGCTTATTTGAACTGAATCGAAAGTGTGAATGCCTATTGTGAGTGAATCTTTTAGGAACGTGTCTGAATTATATCACCCCAAAATCAAAGGGAAAACATAAGAAATTGTTTTGCATAAAGAAAATTAAGCATTAATATGAAAGCCATATTAAATATGGAATACATGTAAATATTTTCAAAATATATGCTGTATGCGTGTGTATTTATATATGCATAATAAATATACACAATAAATATTTTGGATGCGATTAATTGCGATTAATCGTTTGACAGCACAAATGTTCAGTTGGTCATATGGTATTTAATGTTTCATCTTCTTAATGCAAAATATATTTTCTTTTGTATTTATAGTGAAATTTCACGTGAATACCTAATGAGAATCACCCTTTTGTTGCGAGCAGATTTTCAGGCCACATCTCACATTTAAATCTTCAAATCTTTGTTTTTATAGTATATTGCAACATCAGAGCTGATTTATTGCTTCATATAAAACTGAGAAAGCCTTTTTGGAGACAGTTTGGTAGGTTTGTTGTATTTGTGAGATAAATCGTCACGCGCTACAGTTGTGTTTGAAGTCTCTCTCTCACACATGCACACGCTCACTAACACTCTCGACTGTTGCTGGGAGCGTGTAGAAATGATAGCAGCACTTGTGAATGTGTTTGGAGATATGTGTGGTTTATAACAGCTATCATCCTCTCAGAGTGTCATATCCTGTCCTCACAAACAGTATGTGTGTGTGTTTGCTCAGAGAGACACTCTGGAATTGGTTGGCGAGCCCATCAGTGGAATGGCCCGGTGTCCTTATGATCCCAAACACGCTAATGTGGCTCTGTTTGCAGGTAACTCACTGTCTTTTGTGGCTATGTAATGACTCTACCTCACATTATTTACATAATGGACTGATTTGTTTAGCAATTTTTAATATGTGATAATAAGAGCCGTACACCCAGTGGAAACACAGCATAATAATATTTAATATCGCCTCATTTATAGCTGTTTTATTTGCCTCCATAAATCTGTTTAACCACCTCTTCTTAACATCGTTAAGCTCAAGGACTTTCCGTTCGAACCCTTTGCCACATACGTTTATCATCATGGCACAATGTCGATGCTCACTTCTGGTTATTGACCGCTGACCTCTGCCGTTTGACCTCAGAGGGCAGCTTGTTCACGGGGACAGTGACTGACTTCCTGGCCATCGACGCTGTCATTTACCGCAGTTTGGGAGAGAGTCCGGCTCTGCGCACGATCAAGCATGATTCCAAATGGTTCAGAGGTACTGTTTCATACATAAAAGAAAACCATGAATGTTTGGCAATATACATTGTTTTGTTTTGTTTTGTTTTTTGTTTTGTTTTGTTTTTTGTTTTGTTTTGTTTTGTTTTGTTTTGTTTTGTTTTGTTTTGTTTTGTTTTGTTTTGTTTTGTTTTGTTTTGTTTTGTTTTGTTTTGTTTTGTTTTGTTTTGTTTTGTGATCTGTTTTGTTCTAGATTTTATTTATCTTAAAGAAACTGTCTTGGGCGTTTGTGGCAAAACAATGTGGCAGAAAATGTTTTATTTATTTATTTATGAATTTAAACATTCCTAATGCACTAACAGTTAGGTTTTCTTCTTTCGTCTATCACAATAATGGACAGTATATACCATTCAGAGGATTTGGGGTTAGTAATAAAAATAAATAAATAAGTACTTTTATTCAGCAAGAATTCATCAAAAGTTACACCAAAGACGTGTAATGTTACAAATTACTTTTTCAAATAAATACTGTTCAATCTGGACTTCCTGTTCATCAAAGAATCCTGAAAAAATATATATTTCACAAAAATATGAATATTTTCAACATATATAATAAGAATAAATGTTTCTTGGGCTGCAAATTAGCATATTAGAATGATTTCTGAAGAATCATGTTACACTGAAGACTGGAGTAATGATGCTAAAATTTCAGGAATAAACAGGAATAAATTACACTTTCAAATATCTTCAAATTTAAAGCTGTAGTAATATTTTACAATATTACTGTGAAATATTACTGTAATTTCATTTAGTAAAGCATTCATGAGCATTTTTCAAAAACATTAACATGATGCCAAAATGTTGCCAACCCCATTACCATTACTTTTCTCATCAAAAATTGATATGCAATTAATTGTGACTAGATTATCTTTATTTTATTAAAACAAAAATGACTTATGGCTTGGCATTACCAAAGTAATTCCTGTAGGAGTTATCAAAGCTCAGCGCCATAAACTGAGGTTTATGGATGTGCAAAACTACATATTTTCAACATAAACTAGTCAGTGCTTTGTCAGATTTTTAAAAAATTCCTATATAATTAGGCTGTTTCATGTCTACTATCTAGACATGATAAGAAGTGGTTTTTAACATCATGATATTTTGGACACTAAATATGGCCTTTCAATAGGACAACTGACAGATATTCAACACAGAAATAAGCTAAATAACTATGTTTTACAATAAAAAAGGGAACTTTTTGTTCTAGTTGACTAGCTGACCATCCTCAGACATTCTTAGCTACACTCTTAAAAATAAAGCTTCTTTATTAGTATTGATGGCTCCATGAAGGTTCTTTATTGTGGAAAAATGTTCTTTAGAATTTCAAAATGTTCTTCATACTAAGAAAAAAACTGTTATTTTAGGAATTGTTCACTGAAAGGAACCAAAAATTATCCAAAGAACCTTTCCGCCACACAAAAGGTTCTTCATAGTGGAAAAAGGTTCTTCAGATAATAAAAATGTTCTTCACACTAAAAGAACTGTTCACTGTTAGGTTCATCTGTGGCATCACTGTGAAAAAAACATAACATAATTAAACATAATTTTAGTGATACAGCAACAGATTTAAACAAGGGACGAGTCAAACTTATTTTCTGTTCATCAGAATAGAGCAAAAGCTGCATTTAACCTGGATTATTCCTTTTTTAGTCCGTTTTTCATTTTAGTAAAAATGAATTGCATTCGTGTCACTCTGCAATCTACCTGTCAGCCTGAAGTAGGGTTTGTTTTGTAGATTTCAAAATAGTTTCAGGAAGCAGTTCACAGCACTGAATTCTGAGTCTGATTTCAAACCAGACACACCAAGAGCGCTAACAAAACCAAATGGGAGTTATTTTTCACAAATATGCGAGCCCTTGTAATCACGGGAAACTGCACGGAGCTCTTGGAGCCTCATTCAGATGAGACTAGGTGGATGTGTGTATAATTTAGAGCTCTCTGAACTTTGAAAACTGGAGAGCTATGAGTTAAATATCTGTATAAAAGAATCATTGAGGGAGTGAGACCAACACCCCATTTGGAGCCGCAAAGACCTGTGTCTGCTTTCTAAAACACACACCGCTCAAGGAGAGAGAGAGAGGAGAGGCCAAGACCTCCGAATGTCCTCTCTTCACTCTCTTTGCTTTATTTAAGAGGACATGCATGTTTTATGAGGACTATCTCTGCCTCATTCAGTTCTCTCGCTGTATATCTCTTTCTCTCCCCACCTCCCTCTGGGACTGTGCATATGTTGTTTGTTCAGATGAAATGTCTTTATAATGACTGATGAGTGTTTACTTATTTGAGCTGCAATTTCTCCATAGGACGCCCTCAGACTGTAAAATTAAAGCCTGTGTTTGTGTGTGTCTTACAGAGCCTTATTTTGTGAGCGCCGTGGAATGGGGGCCTCATATCTACTTCTTCTTCAGGGAGATGGCCATGGAGTTCAACTACCTGGAGAAGGTAAGAAAGAAAAGTACAGGCGGCGATTTACACTGCTGTTCAAAAGTTTGGGGTTGGTAAAGTGTATTGTTTTTTAAATAAGTTTCTTCTGCTAACCAAGGCTGCATTTATTTGATAAAAATACAGTAAATATAGCAAGATTGTGAAATATTATTACAATTTAAAATGAGTAATGACTTTCTATTCGAATACTTTTTAAAATGTAATTTATTTCTCTGATCACAGCTGAATTTTCAGTCTTAAGTGTCACATGATCCTTCAGAAATCATTCAGATTTGCTGCATTTCTTATTATTATCAATGTTTAAAAATTATATTTTTTAACATTATAAGTGTCTTTGATGTCACTTTTGATCAATTTGTTGCATTCTTGCTGAATAAAAGTATTATTTTCTTTAAAAAAATTACTGACACCAACAGTGCATTTTTATCATTTATTGAAACTAAGCTGCTTTAATAATAATTAATCAAGGCCGTCATGTCATACTCATAACTTGCACATCAGTATATGACTGCCCAAGAATATCTATTAATGACAGTTCAGTATTGAGGATCTTGATAGTGCACTAACCAGTGCTCTGAGGTCAGCCAATCATAACAGATGTCATTTGCATATTAAAGGTACAGTACTGTAAAGGTATTTTAGCAATGGCATTTTTAATTTAAAGGACCAGTTCACCCCAAAATTAAAATTGTCTTAAAAATGTAATCATCCTCAGGCCATCCAAGATGTAGATGAGTTTGTTTCTCCATCAGAACAGATTGGTGAAATGTAGCATTACATCAGTTGCTTACCAATCCTCTGCAGTGAATGGGTGCCGTCAGAATGAGAGACCAACAACATCACAATAATCCACATGTAATCCACACAGCTCCAGTCCATCAGTTAACATTTTATGAAGTGAAAAACTGCATGTTTGTAATAAACAAATCCATTATTAAGCTGTTTTTCTTCAAACTGGCTAAAATACCAGTCCTCTGTCCATAATATTGCTTTCTCCAGTTCCTTTATGTCAAATAGAAGTGAGAAAATGGTTGGGTAAAACTAAATTGTGACAACCTTTGGCACAAGAAGCCTATGCAGTAAAAATAAAATGCAGTAGAGCAGAGCATGGCCCCTTTAGGTTTTTACACTATTGTCAAAAGTGTGAGGTTGAAAAGCAGTTCGCCAGTGAATAGTCACTTTGATTGTAGCACTGAATAGAGGCTTCAATCAAAAAAAAAATTAAACTGTCTTCTTTTTGAATGTGTGTGTGTGTGTGTGTGTGTGTGTAATAGGTGATGGTGTCCCGCGTGGCACGTGTGTGTAAAGGTGATTTGGGGGGCTCTCAGCGGGTGTTGGAGCGCCAGTGGACATCGTTTCTGAAAGCGCGTCTGAACTGCTCGATCCCGGGAGACTCGCACTTCTACTTCAACCTGCTGCAGTCCACCAGTCCCATCATACGCATGCAGGGCAGGGACGTCATCCTGGGGGTCTTCTCAACACCTTCCAACAGGTACACACACTCATACAGGATGAATCCTAAAGAGGACAGTGTGATCATTTGCATTATAGAGGAACAATCTGTGTGAGTGAATGATGAATGCAGATGAGACAGTAATGTGATTCAACAGTCCTGATGCAAATAAGGACAAAAACCCTTGAGAAGGTTATTTCCTCAAATCATATTGGCACCATTTATTGTCTTACCAGTTTCCATTCCCAGATCTGTCGGGTTACTATTATTTGTAAGGCACTATAAAGGTGAATTTCTTAAGAACTTACCTGCTTCATATTTCATATTTTATTTTATTATTTTATTTTATTTTGTTTTATTTTAACGATAATGATATAAATATAATGACTACATACTTCATTTTATTTATTTTCAGTCAGTAATATCCTGCAGCAGAAGAAAAGTTTTTTTGTTTATTGCTGTATGATATTATTTTCATGACAGTTAACCATATTTTTCCCACCAAATTCTTATAATTATAATATTACTATGCCTGTATGGTTTTACCCCGATCGCTCTGCTCCATGGAGTTCTGGCGAGAGTGCGCCGGGACGAGGTCAGTCTACTACTATTAGCACCGCTCTGGTATCTCTGACCTGATTTCTCTCCTCGACGGCTCGCCCAGAGCTGTGGAAGCTGTGGGTGTGGCCTCTGAGGGGGCACAGCTCATAGCTTCCGGTCTCTCAACCGAGGTTGTTGAGACCATCCTCCAATCCAGAGCTCCCTCTACAAGGAAACTGTATGCCCTGAAGTGGAGACTCTTCACTTCATGGTGCGGAGATCGCCGGCTTGACCCAGTTAACTGCCCGACTGGTACAGTTCTGGAGTTCCTGCAGGCTCGTTTCTTCACAGGGTTAACCCACTCCACCATTTAAGTTTATGTGGTGACCATTGCGGCCTACCACGCCCCTCTCGGTGGTCAGTCAGTGGGTAGACACCCCCTAGTTACACTTTTCCTCCACAGCATGAGGAACTTGTAAGTGGAAGCGTCACTTCATGGTGCGGAGGTTGCCAGCTCGACCCGGTCAACTGCCCTATTGGTACAGTTCTGGAGTTTGTGCAGGCCTGTTCCTCCGCAGGGTTAACCCACTCCACCCTGAAGGTCTACATGCCGGCTTTATCGGCCTACCGCGCCCCTCTTGGTGGCCAGTCAGTGGGTAAGCACCCCCTAGTACATGTTTCCTCCAGAGGCTGAGGCCTCCGGCAAGAGGGCTTATGCTATGTGGTGGATCAGGATGCTATTCTATAGCTTCGAGTCCTCTGCTCTCCCCCCTTCTGGGGATCAAGACTCACTTCTCAGGAGTTGGCCTTCGGGACGCAGGCCCTGCCCACTTTAGCCACTTGTGGCCCTTTTTCTCTCGCCTTAGTTGTGCTCTTCCACACTAGGCAGGGATTTGAAAGTCTGGCGGTGTGGGCATCTCGTTCCCATTGCTTTTTCGGACGCAGCTCGAGTTCCTGAAGGGGAATGTCTCAGGTTACACATTTAACCATGGTTCCCCGAAGGGAACAAGACGCTGCGTCTCGGGGCCATACTTCCGGCATCCCTGCGAAAGGTTGCTTCACTCCTAGAAACTGACGCCGGTTCCACCGCACGTGCTTTTAAGGCTCCTGGTCGATTACGTCACCCGCCCGTGACGTCTCGCCCATCCTTTGGAGAGATTACACATGTGATTCAGAGTGTGGTCACGCCCAAAGCGTTTTCGAACGCAGCGTCTCGTTCCCTTCGGGGGAACCATGGTTACATGCGTAACCTGAGACGTTTTTGTGACATTCACCCCGTAAATGTGTAAAGATTACAAAACGTAACTAAATTGAAGGGAAATGGAAAGCGGTTCTACACATGCACGTACGAATGTTCCTCTGTGATTTCGCTTCTTATTAGTCTGTTTTGAAGCCGAGCAGCACGAATGAATCCAATTTCAAGGCAATTTGGATTTTGTTCTTTTGATATTCTGCCAAAAAGGCCTTTTTTTCTCCAGAAGAAGGACAGAATGAAGAGTCGTCAGAGTTTGATTGTCTCAGAAGAATGACTGTTTGATTGTCTCAGAAGAATGACTGTTTAGAATTCTGTTATCCATAAACACAATGGACAAAACACTGATCTGATTTCTTCAGGATTATAAATGGCCAGCTCACATTGTGTTGTAGTTTACAGTAGCACTTGTGACAAATGTGCGAAGAGAACGAGTCAGAAAAATAGAAACAACTATACATTTAGAGAAATGTGCTTCTGCCTGGGAAGCCTGTACAAAATGTACTATAGTAGTGATTTTAGACACTATTATGGTGGAAATACCATGGTATTCAATGAGGTACTTTACAGCTCCATTTATATTGCATGGCCTATTTTCTGCATTTGCCAGACACTTTTATCTAAACTGTTTTTGTTTCTTTGGTTTTTGTAAATAAATTAATACTTTTATTTATTAAGGATGCATCAAATTAGTTAAAAGTGATAGAAAAAGACATTTTGAATTTTACAAAATATTTACATTTCAAATAAATGCTGTTCTTTCGAACTTTCTATTCACAATTTAAACTTTCTTTTCAACATTTTTATTCATAAAAGTGCCCTGAAAAATAAAATTAGGGCCTTTTTCCACAAAATTATTAAAAAGCACAATTGTTTTCAACAATGATAATAATAAATATTTCTTGAGCATATCAGCATCATAGAATGGTTTCTGAGGACTGCAGTAATGATGCTGAAAATTTAGCTTGGCATCACAGAAATAAATTTCATTTTAAAATACTTTCAAAGTGTTACATGTTGGGTTTTTTGTGACTGTTCCATGTCGGGTTTTCTGTTTTCCCCTGTGTCCTAGTTCAGTTTAATTAGTCATTGTGTACACCTGTCCTTCCCAATTATCTGCCCCTTTATAAGTTCCTGTCTTTGTTAGTCTCACCGTCGGTTATTGTTTCTATTATGGATGTGTGTGCACTCCCGTGAATGTATTCTGCTCCTGGATTCCTGATTAAAGGAAAGTATATTGTCTATGCTCGTCGTGCGCTCTTTGTTCCGCACAGCACCGTAACATAATAACCGACCAAAACAGCAAGTTTGCGGCGTTTTTCCCCCGTTTTATTTTCCCGGTTTTTGCCAAGTTTTTTATTTTTTATTATGGATCCCGGTGTCCTCGTCCTCCTGTTGGAACAGGGGGATCGCTCTCTCGAGGACCACACCGAGGATTTTTTGTGTCTGGCCAACAAGACACACTTCCCGGACTACTGCCTCTGCACCTTCTACAAGGCTGGACTTAATATCACCACACGTAGGCAGTTGTCCGGGGACGGTCCTCGAGAGAGCCTCGCCGCCTTTATCGAGTGGGTGCTGGTGTCTTGCAAATCGCATCTCACCGTGGACCTCGCAGAGAATGACACCAGCCCCACTCGGGACCCAGCGCCCAGTCCACTACCACCCCGCAGCGCGGAGCTGCCCGAGCCCACCGCAGACGGAGAGCCAGAGCCTGCCGCGGTCGTTGAGCCATCGCCATCAGGAGCGACAGAGCTGCCGATCGTCCCGGAGCCCGAGCCCCAAACGTCTGACCAGGTGCGAGAGCCGGCAGTGCATCCGACGGTGGAGAAAGTTGTGGAGATCGCGGGGGCTATGGAGCGCCCCGCCCACGGCGCCACCGCTGAGGGTGAGCATGAACTGGACCTGGGTAACCTCATTGACTTTCACACTGACACAATCATCCTTAAGCCAGCTCCTATGTTAGATTTCTGGGAAGTTATCCCACCCAACCTCCCTCTCCCACCGCCTCTCATTGACCTGGTCCCTACTCCAACACCCTCATCGCCTGAGTTCGTCAGCCCCTCTGCTCACCCTCAGCTCACCATCTGTGGCGTGGGTTCGCCGCGGGTCTGCCGACCTCCAGCTCTGTTGGCGTTGAGTCTGGAGGATCCCTCGTCTCCGCCCTCAGCCTCCGAGACCCAGACTCCGCCTCAGTCCGGCGACCCTGCGGCTCCACCATGCCTTCAAGCTCCCTCGGCTCCACCGGATCCCGTCTACCCACCAGCTCCACCGGGCTCCCTCGTCCTTCCGGCTCCGCATTGGTCAGTCGTCCCCCTACCTGCACCTCAGGACTACTCTCCTTGGGCTGCGCCCCGTCCCTTCGTCCCTCCGGCTCCGTTGGGCTCCTCCTTCCCTCCTGCTCCACCTATGTCCTCTGTCGCTCCGGCTCCGCCGCGGCCATCCGGATCTCCGCCTGCGCCGAGGTCGCCGAAGACATCTGCTCCGCCTTGGACCTCCGGATCTTCGGCGTCACCCTGGCTCTTCGGCTCTCTGTCTCCACCTCGGGCTCCACCACCACCTGCTCCGCCGCCGTTGGTCGACCCCATGGAGTCGGCGGTCCCTCCTCCACCATGGCTCCTCCCTCCGTCGGCTCCCCCGTGGGCCACCATCTGGACTGTGGCCTGGGTCGTCATCTGGCTCCTCCTGTTCCTGGCTCCCCCTTGGCTCCTCCCACCCTCCACTCCCCCATGGACTTATTGTTTGGACTCTCTTATGTTTATTCCCTGCCACCCTCCGGTTCCACACCCTCCTCCAGATCCCCCACCCGCCCTCCTCAGTTGTTACGTTACGGCGTGAGGCCACGCCTTGCCGGGAGGGGGCGATATGTTACATGTTGGGTTTTTTGTGACTGTTCCATGTCGGGTTTTCTGTTTTCCCCTGTGTCCTAGTTCAGTTTAATTAGTCATTGTGTACACCTGTCCTTCCCAATTATCTGCCCCTTTATAAGTTCCTGTCTTTGTTAGTCTCACCGTCGGTTATTGTTTCTATTATGGATGTGTGTGCACTCCCGTGAATGTATTCTGCTCCTGGATTCCTGATTAAAGGAAAGTATATTGTCTATGCTCGTCGTGCGCTCTTTGTTCCGCACAGCACCGTAACACAAAGAGAAATCAGCTATTTTAGATTGTAATAATATTTCACAATATTACTGTTTTTACTGTATTTTTTTAATCAAACAAACATAGCCTTGTTGAGCATAAGTGACTTTTTTCAAAAATATTATAAAACAGTTGTGTGTATTAATATGGTATTGGACAGTACCATGGTAATTAGGTGATGCAACATTAGTGCGAACTCATTTGCTGATTATTTATGATGATTCTTTTACAATGATTATCTCACAAAGTATCATGGTATTACCATCACCAAAGTGCCGCCACAGGCTGATTTGCACGAGAAGGTAAGAGATGAAACAGGTTTATACGCTGACATTTTATCTCTCTGTGGAAACTGAACCCCCTCCGAGCAAATGTGGCATAACATTTCGAAATGGGTGCCAGATTCTCTATGATTGACACATGCAGTAAATGTAAAATGTCTTATTGTCATATCACAGAGCAGTTTTACTGTGGCATAGCATACCTGGGAGTATAAATGATCACTGGAACAAGCTAAAAAACTAACGATTTGACGTGGAATTCCACATAGAATTTGGGCTTTGGCGCAGCACGGCTCCTGAAACAACAGGGCTTGAAATAACTCCCAATAGAGAATAGACATTTACATACTGTAGACCCAAAATAAAGGGGTACGGAGACAAAGAGAGGAAAAGAGATGGCAGAAGATACTGTAAAACAAGCAGCCGATAATCTGAGCTCATGGGTTTATGAAGAGAATGAATTGTTGTGTTCTGTGCTGAGCTAACTGGATAAACAGTCAAGTACATCATAAAACCAGCCCAAATGTTGTTCTGTCAGCTCTCTGTGTGGGTCCCGAGAGCTCGTAACACACTGTAAGAGCCCTCACTGGTCTACAGGCTCCGCGGGTAAGCACACGATGAGTGTGTGTTCAGTATGATATACTGCAGTCCATCAGGCGGATGATGAGGGCCGTTTTCACTAGATTACCTCTGCTCTGCTAGATGTGCTAATTGTTTCACTACAGGAAAGAGCATATCATAGGATAGCCGCTGAGTAAGGAAAGGGATAAAGATGAATGAGAAGTTGGACATCATTTGAAGGGACAATGTGTTCACCGTGTGAAATATGCACTCATTTATGTGTGTATTGTGACCGCTTTTGGTTTATGTTTTGTGCATGTGAATGAAGAATAACCCAATAAGCCACGAGTGGCTGTCAATAACTGATTTTACCATATAACAAATCACTCTAACACACAGCCTTGATTGCCACACTACCTTTTTAATAATAATAATAATTATTATTATTATTATTATTATTATTCAACAGTAACCAAATAATCTATTATTATTATTATTAATATTAATGATAATAATAATAATAATAATAATAACAATCAGATTTAATATTTCCCGAACCAAACAATATACTTATTATACAATATACATTATTATTATTATTATTATTATTATTATTATTAACAATAACAATAATAATTATATTGTATATTGTATAATAAGTATATTGTTTGGCTCAGGAAATATTAAATCTGATTGTTGTTATTATGTTATTATTATTATTATTATTCAACAGTAACCAAATTATTATTATTTATTATTATTATTATTATTATTCAATAGTAACAAATTATGTATTATTATTATTATTAATAATAATAATAATCATAATAACTATCAGATTTCATATTTCCTGAGCCAAACAATATACTTATTATACGATACACAATATAATAATAATAATTATTATTATTATTATTATTATTATTATTAATAATAATAATAACAATAACAATAACAATGATAATTATATTGTATATTGTATAATAAGTATATTGTTTGGCTCAGGAAATATTAAATCTGATTATTATTATTAGTAGTAGAAGTTGTAGTATTGAAGGGTATCTCAATACCTGTATTATTATTATTATTATTATTATTATTATTTCTGTTGTTGTTGTTGTTATTACTGGACAGTGCCTGATTTATTTAGTAATATTTTTGTATGTTTCTTGATATTATTAGTATTATTAGTAGTAGTAGTAGTAGTAGTAGTATATGACCATATATAAGCCATAGGTTAATATATAACTATACATAGGATAATAAATTATATTATTTGTGAAACAAATGTTATTATTATTATTATTATTATTATTGAACATTAACTGATTTCTGTATTAATATTATGCTGGTTTGCAACCAACAACAGCCTACAGTTAAGCTAATGAACTGTGTGATTTGGTGCAAGAATTGTTTATTATTATTGTTGTTCTTGTTAATAATAATAATAATAATACAAATTACATTATAGTTATAATTAGTATTATTTTACAAATGTGAATAATAATAGTAATTATCAGAATAAAAAAATACAATTGTACAAAAAAGTACAAAGTTGGCAAGTAATATAGTTCTTTAGCTTAAGCTGTTTACTGTGCCGATCAGTTTTTTTTTATGTGTTTCTTAAATATCTTACCTTAAATACCATAAATGCTTCATTTTTCACAGTAGTTCGCAGTAATATCTGAAGGGAGAGTTATTGTGCTGTGGTCTGGCTGTGTTACTTGCTCTAGAGTTATGGCTGAGCAAACAGCATGAGGCTCCTCCTGCTTTGTGCCGTGTCCATTTTTCTCGTTTAGTCCTCATTTCTCAGCCCCCCGTCGTGTCCTGTCTCAAATGGCCGCGAGAGGCTTTGTTGCAGAGCTTTGTGTGATGAGGTGATCTTGGCCCGTTCACCTCAAGCCCACTGGGCTGGGCAGTTACACAGGCACGGCGCCAGAAAGCCTTTAAAGTAGTGGACGATAGGTGACCAGGGCCGAGAGCCAGAGAGAACAGGGTGAAAGTAGAGCTCGTTTGTCTAGCTAGAGCTTTACAAGGCTGTACATCACTGTATCTGACAGCTCATTGGCTGGATTAGAGTTGGAGGCCACAAACTTCTGACACTTTATTGGCTTAAGAGGTGTTCTCAAAAATGGCTCCTATTCGGACCCCGTCTGCCCATCTCAGTTTCTGCAATGGCAACACACATACACAACTTTTTTATGAAGGAGAAATTTTGAGTGTCATGAGTTTCTTTTTTTTTTTTACAATTACAATTTAAATTATATATTTTCTGTTTAAATGTACTTTAAAATGTAAGTTATTCCTGTGATGCAAATTCATCATTACTCCAGTCTTCAGTGCCATATGATCTTTCAGAAATCATTCTAATATGCTGATTTGCTGCTTAAGAAATATTTCTGATTATTATCAATGCTGGAAACCATTTCATTTATTCATTTATTTTTGAAAACATACATTTTTAGTCAATCTTGAATAGATTTTTTTATTTTGTTTTTTAAAAATATAATAAAATAATAATATTATTATTATTATATTATATTATTATAATATAAAATAAAATAAACAATATTTTATGACATGATACATGTCCTTGTCACTTTCTAACAATTTAATGCATCCTTTAACTTTCTTTAAAATATAAATCTTTTAAAATATTAAAAATGTATTTACAGTGACTTTTAATCAGTGTAATGCATCCTTGATTAATAAAAGAAGGGGGGGGGGGGGGGTAAAACAGAAGTCAATGAGAATCAAAATGGTTTGGTTACCAACATTCTTCAAAATATCTTCTTTTGTGTCCCCAGAAGAAATATAGTCATATAGGTTTGAAAATCATATTTGGTAATTATACATTTACATTTAGTCGAAAGTGACTTTTATCTTATGACTTAGAAATGAGGACAATGGAAGCAAAAAAAAAAAAAAAACAATACAATACAATACAAGAGTAAAGTAAAATTAAATAAAAAAAAACTTCACAAAAGCACATAAAATTGCTAAAACTAACATTAAAAGGAAAACTGAATGTATGAAAATAAAAGTTCATTCATAAAAGTAGTAAATACTATGTAAAAATACTAAAATAACATTGTGCTCTAATACAGATGAAATAGCATTCTTAAACTTTTCTAATAAACAAAATTAAATGCTTAAAACTTTCAAAACTTTTGAAAGGTAGTGTACAAACATATTTACTTTCTTTCTTTGTAGAAAGCACAAAAAGTAGTATTTAAAAAAAACAATGATTTTTGCCCCCATAATTACAGTCAATGGGATCCAGTAATGTTTTTAAAATAACATGTAATAACCCAATCACAATA
This sequence comes from Barbus barbus, assembly GCF_936440315.1. NCBI lineage: Eukaryota > Metazoa > Chordata > Actinopteri > Cypriniformes > Cyprinidae > Barbus > Barbus barbus. Next base: position 3,777,268 of record NC_136754.1, on the reverse strand, counting down.
ACCCTAATGGCACTTGTAGAACATTATTGTTTTTCCTTTTATTCTAGGTAATTATAAGGTTGTGCTTCTCAGGGAAGCGCAGTATAGAGACAAAGAGGAAGGTGCCATCCAGTGACATCTCTGTTAATTTGGTGTAATCTCTGGCACAGATGTCCTCCATAAGCACGGCAGGCGGCTGGCTCAGGCCTGTCTCCAAATCAGTCCATTAACACCAAGCCCACTGCGTCATTTCTGTCCATCAATCTGCACACATTTTCTCAATTTTCCAAATGAGACCCTTCATTCCCAAAGCCCTTCAATTACCAATAGCCCATATTTAACAGATCAAAGCCCGTATTTTCCATGTATCTATTAGTGGGGGATATTAGAGCGGAATTGAGCAGAAATGGAATGATTAGAATTGAATGAGCAGACCTCATCATATCCAAATGCTATGATTGCTCTGGAGCTGTCTTATCTGCTTCAGCTTTATTTAGTCACCGTGTGGATGGTGCAAGGACTCATTTGCACTCTCATTGTCATCAGGATAATGTAGATATTGTCTCAAATCCAAGCTTGCATAAAAATTATTTTCCCTAAATGATTCATTAAATGAACATAAATGAAGATTTTGTCATCATTTATTCACAATCATTTCGTTCCAAACTTCTGTGACTTTCTCTTTACTCTGGAACACATATTTTGAAGATTGTTGGTAAACAAACTTTGATTTTGACATTGTATTTTTGTCCATATAACATAAGTCAGTGGGAACAGAAACTGTTTGGGTACAAACATACTTATCTTATGTTCCACAGTAGAAGTAAAGCTATATAGGTTTGGAAAAAATGTTTTGGTAATATATAGAAATGTATATATTACAGAAGAGGATTACGGCCAAGCAATAATAAAAAAGTAAAACCATCTCGAGATAAAGTCATTATAATATGAGATTAAATTTGATAATTTCAAGAAAAATGTCAAAATACAATACTGAGAATAAACTCGTTAAATTACAAGAAAAAATTCATTAAATTTCGAGAAAAAAACAGATAAAATGTTGAGAATAAATTCATTAAATTACGAGAAAAAAAGTGTTTCGAGAAAAATCCTGTTAAATTTCAAGAATAAACACACTTGTGTCAAACAGCAAAACAAATAGAAATTAAGAAATTTAGTAATGTGTGATAAAATAGAATGACACAAGGAAAAAATATTGAACTACTAAAATGTATTTAATACTTCGTACAAAAGCCTATATTGGTAATGACAGCTTCAAGACGCCTTCTGTTTGGAAGAAACCAGTCACATGCATTGCTCAGGTGTGATTTTAGCCCATTCTTCCACACAAACAGTCTTCAAATCTTGAAGGTTCCATGGGCCTCTTCTATGAACTCTGATCTTTAGTTCTTATTTTCTTTTGTATTCCAGTCAGGTGATTGGCTGGGCCATTCTAGCAGCTTTATTTTCTTTCTCTGAAACCAATTGAGAGTTTCATTGGCTATGTTTGGGATCATTGTCTTGCTGAAATGTCCACCCTCATTTCATCTTCATCATCCTGGTACTGTAGGTGTTGGGATTGAACCAGCTAATATTAATTTCCACAGACTAGGGGCAGGATTGCTTTCTAATTACTGATAGATTTCAGCTGGTGTCTTGGCTTTCCATGCCTTGTTGCATGTCCCTTTCTTCATGTGTTCAATTATTTTTCCCTGTGTCATTCCACTTTATTACACAGAACTTAATTTCTGAGCTTTTTTGTTTTGTTTTCTTTGTATGTATGGATTACTTGGATTGTTACCAGCAGCAGCACCTTTGGAAATATATTTACTGAGAAAAATGGTGACGTGTTCAATACTTAATTTACCCGATGAATGAATGTATGTATGTATATATATATATATATATATATATATATATATATATATATATATATATATATATATATATATATATATATGTGTGTGTGTGTGTCTGTGTGTGTGTGTGCGTGCGTTTTTGTGACAAATGAGGACATAAATTTGTATAATGACACAGGTATTACAAGGTGAAGGTGACTTTTCAGGACATTGACCCATGTCCCCACTTTTCAAAACGCTTATAAATCATACAGAGTGAGGTATTTTTGGGGAAAGATGAAATGCAAAGTCTCCTGTGAGGGCTAAGTTTAGGTGTAGGGTTGGTGTAGGGTAATAGCACACACAGTTTGTTCAGTATAAAAACCATTACGCCTATGGAGAGTCCCCATAAACCACAAAAACCAACATGTGTGTGTGTGTGTGTGTGTGTGTGTGTGTGTGTGTGTATACTGTATATATATATATATATATATACACACATATATTTATATATATTTAGAATAAAAAACTAATAAAATTCAGAAAAGCATAACAAAATTAAAATGAAACCTGAAAATATGCAAATAAAAGCTAATTCAAAAAGTAATAAATACTATAATAGTATATAAAATACTAAGATAGCTCTGTATTCTATTACAGATAAAATGTCATGCAAAAATTTTGAGTAAAATTATCAATTTTTAATTAAACATTTTAATGAACCTTTTATTAATTGTTTTAGTAGCTGTTGAATGAAATATATTTATTTATATTGATCTATGTCAAGTCATAGTTCACAGGTTATTTTAGACCACTAGAAAACAAAATGGTTGGCTGGTTTTAGCTGGTTTAAGCAGGTTTGGGCTGGTTGGTCAACTGGTTTTCCAGCCTGACCAGCTAAAGAAGTGTTCAAAACCTCTCTAAAACCAGCTTGCTAAACCAGCAAATGACCAGACTGGAAGACCAGCTAAAACCAGCCAACCATCTTTGGCTGTTTTTTAGCTGTTTTTTCATCAGACTGCATGAGGTCTTTTTATCTTGAAATATTCAGTGGATTCACTAAAGTTTGCAGGGTTTGTTGCATTGAGTCTATGAAGTTTGTTTCGTTTGAGGCTCTTTTTGAGTTTTGTTGGGGGCTTGGATTTGCCACAGCACTGTCATTTCAGGTAAAGGAGCATGAGGTTTGGCTCATCTTTGGCCAAGCATTGGCTCAGTATTGTCCAGCGTTGGCTCAGCAGGTCTGGTGTCAGGTGAGGGGTGCAGACAAGTCCTCTCTCTCTCTCCAGCTCCAGCGGGACACCACACAGAACTTGCCAAATCTGTCACCGCGTTCCAAACACACATGTTCTGAGAGCAGCTGATGGGGCCATGTGTGACAACAGACACAGACCAACAGCCTGTTCATGTTTTACAACTCACACAACATCACAAGAATCAAACCCATTGTTAATATTTACACGTTTGTTGTCCCAACACAAATTATAACACGTCCTGGAGGAAAATGTCATGGATCTTTTACAAAATGAAAGGGATTTTGCTAAAGAATAACTGGATGGAAATTGAAATTGAGAACAAGTAAAAACCTACATTCATTTAGTCATTCATTTATACGTTTAATCTAAACAATATTCCCAAGATTGCATAACTTAATTGTGTTAAAAGAAAACTAACAATCATTATCATCTTTTAAAATGTATAAAACTTCATCTAAAATATTAAGAAATTTAAATTTATTACCAATTTTTTATATAGTTTTACTAGATTAGGTTTAGATCATTTGGGCTACCGTTCAAAAAGTTTGGGGTTGGTGAGATTTTTTATAGTGGTTTTTAAGAAAAGTCTCTTATGCTCACCAAGGGTGCATTTATTTAATCAAAAATGCTGTGAACACAGTAATATTGTGAAATATTATTACAATTTAAAATAACTGTTTTATATTTTAATATATAATAAAGTGTAATTTAGTTCTGTGATGCAAAGCTGAATTTTCAGCATCATTTCTCCAGTCTTCAGTTGTCACATGATTCCTCAGAAACCATTATAATATGCTGATTTGGTGGTTATTATCAATATTGAAAACAATTGTGCCGCTACATATTTTTGTGGAAACTGATACTTTTTTCAGGATTATCTGATAAATAAAAAAATGTTGAAAGAACAGCATTTATTTTATTTGTAAAATTATAAATGTCTTTACTGTCACTTTTGATCAATTTAATTTATCCTTGCTGAATAAAAAGTAATTTATTACTCACCCCAAACATTTTAACAGTAGATTATAAGTATTCATTTTCGTGTGTATACATCAAAGCACACAGAATTGATCATTTCATATTTTGCACAAGACTTCAGTTCACAACAAGCCTTCGATAAGATTTGTTGTCTTGTTGTGGCCAAAAGCTGAAATCTGGACAGATAAAGAGGATCCAAGTTTCCTCAACAGTCCATCTGACCTCCCACCGTTTGGAAATGGAGGAGAGAGAGAGACAAGCTGCCCTGGAACACATGGTGAACACCTGCAGACCAGAACACACACACACACACACCATTGGGCTCTACGCTTGCCCATCCTGGCAGTTCGTTTTACAGCTTCCTTCTGTGTCTGACTGATCTATGATTTCCTTTTTGTTTCATGTGCATCAAGCTATAATATTTTGCTTTAAAAGGAAGAATTCGCCCAAAAAATAAAACTGTCATCATTTATTCATTCTCATATCTTTTCAAAGAGGTTTTTCTTTCTTTCATGAAACCCAGAAGATGTTTTAAATGTATTTTTTCATGTATTGAAAGCACATAGTGACCAAAAAGCACCACGAAAAGGCAAAAAAATAAAATAAACATATATGTATTGTATTGTTATATGCATAAGGGTTTTGTGCTATATAATAGCCATATGTAAATGTGGTGAGCTCGTTGAGTCTCTTGAATTTGCTCTGGAGTTTTTATCAATCTGATGTGAGTGGTTGTGGAGATACTCTCTAATGAGATGCAGAAGAGGCAGATTGGTCGATTAGTCTGTCAGCTCCAGAAAAACGAATGGTCTTGTTGTGACATGTCACTTTGGCTTGGGGTAACATTGTGTGTGTGAGTGCTTGTGAAAATGTGTCAGACTGCGAGTGTGTGTGTGTGTGTGTGTGTTTGAGGTGTGGATTGGATCAATGATGTGTCTTGACCCTCTTGCTGCTCTGTGTCTTCCCAGCATCCCCGGCTCAGCGGTGTGTGCGTTTGACATGCAGCAGCTGGCACGTGTGTTTGAGGGCAGATTCAAGGAGCAGAAATCACCAGAATCCATATGGACACCTGTACCTGATGAACTAGTACCTAAACCCAGGTATCTATCTATCTATCTATCTATCTATCTATCTATCTATCTATCTATCTATCTATCTATCTATCTATCTATCTATCTATCTATCTATCTATCTATCTATCTATCTATCTATCTATCTATCTATCTGGCATCATTCTATTATTCTATCTATCATTCCATTCATCCATCCGTTCATCTATCTGTCAATGTATCATTCCATCCATCTATCCATCATTCTGTCTATCGTTCTATTCATCCATCCATGCATCCATCGTTCTATTCGTTCATTCATCCATACATCCATCGTACTATCTATTGCTCTATTGATTTATTCATTCATTCATCCATCCATCTATCTATTGATCTATCGTTCCATCCATCCATCCATCTGTCATTCTATCTGTCATTCTATTCATACATCATCTATCTAACCATCCATCCATCCATTATTCTATGCATCCATCCATTCATTTATCGATCTTTCATCCTATTCATCCGTCCATCCAACCATTGTTCTTTTCATCCATCCAATCATCTATCTACTGATCTATCGTTCCATCCATCCATCGTTCTGTCATTTTTTAATCCATCCATCTATCTATCTATCGATCTATTATTCATTCATCATTCATTTATCTATCAGTCGTTCCATCCATCATCCATCATTCTGTTCATTCATTCATCTATCTATTCATCTATCACTCCATCATCCATCCATCCATCTATTGATCTATTGTTCTATCTATCCATCCATCCGTTGTCCTATCTGTCATTCTATCCATCCATCATTCTGTTCATCCATCCATTTATCCAAACATCCATCGTACCATCTATCTCTCTATTAATTTATCCATCCATCCGTATATATTGATCTATCGTTCCATCCATCCATTGTTCTATTCATCCATCCATTCCTCTGTCTATTGATTTATCATTCCATCCATCCATCTGTCAGTCTATCAGTCATTCTATTCATCCATCATCTATCTATTGATCTATCTATCCATCCATCTGTCCATCATACTATGCATCCATTCATTCATCTATCTATTGATCTATCTATCCATCCATCCATCCATCTGTCCATCATACTATGCATCCATTCATTCATCTATCTATTGATCTATCCATCCATCCATCCATCTGTCATCATACTATGCATCCATCCATTCATCTATCTATCGATCTTTCATTCTATTCATCCATGAATCCATCCATGTATCTATCATCTATCTATTTATCTATCCATCTATCTATCATCTATCTATCTATCCATCCATCTATCTGTCTATCTATTTATCTATATATCTATATATCTATCATTATAGTGTTCTGGTTTGTAGCTTGAAATGCACCAATGAAGTGTTCAGTTTGGAACGTGAATGTGGCTCTCTCACTATCTTTTACTTTCCTAGGCCTGGAGGATGTGCTGTCCAGGGGTCAAGGTTCAGCTCCTCCAACACCCTTCCTGACGAAGTGCTGAATTTCATCAAAACTCATCCTCTGATGGATGAAGCGGTTCCTTTGCTTGGACACAGACCGTGGATAGTCAAGACTATGGTCCGGTAAGATGAGGACACTACTCAACACAGGTGTTGTGGAAAAATATCAATAAGCCCCAAGATGCTTGTTATATGAAGTGTGTTGCAGAGAGTTGAAAAGGTGAAACATCATTCTCAAGGTCTGCTAAAAGCCATGCTGCTTAAACTGAAATTGGCTGAGATAAGTCCGAGCTCTGCTGTAGTGTGGTTAGTGTTAGCAGCTCCTACCCTCAAAGGACATCATTCTGTGAGCATTCCTATTAAGAGCGTTCCTATAGTGTCTCTCAAGGTTAGAAAAAAAACCCTTAGTTAAAATATAAATCTGAACTCCAGAAGTGCTTCTGCAGAGAATAAATTGTCTGAGGCCTTCAGACTCGAAGCAAAGCTTCTCTGCAACGAGGAAAAATATAGCTATAAATCATCTCGCTTTTAAATGTTTGATTGAAATGGCCACTGGGTTCCTTCAAGATAACTAGAGGTAAATTGACACAAAGGAGAGTGGTACTCTGGTGTACATTTGATTCATATTCAATAATAGACCATTTTGCCTGAATGTTTATCTTGAATAAACGTTAGTGAATTACGCCTCATAAAGATTTCAGACTTGAAAAATAGTCAGCTCAGGTTCTTCACGACTACAACAAAGTAAAAGTACACAGAAATTAAAAGCTGGTGTGAGCCGTCAGAGACGCTGGTGAAACTCCTCTGTGTTTGTTGAATTTAATCCAAATAAGCCTTTTTACACCTAATCTTCTCAAGTCTCAACAGAGAGAGTATTTGCAAATCTTATCTCTTACATCCCTTTTTAATTATCTCATAAACTGTATTAAGAATAATACACCAAGAATGGTTTAAAACAGATAGCGGCAGCACTAAAATCTGATTTATGTTTGAAGCTATGAAATGACAAACTGTGACCATCCGCTTGAATTCAACGGATCAAAATGAACCCTGTTTACTTTCTTAATGTTTCAGTGCACAATTCATCAGTGAATGCTATTCTAAAGAAAATATCTCAATAACTTGATTTACCTCTGAAAGGACTGTCTTATTCCTCAGAATTGTGTATAGGCCACGTGGGTGGGGAAAATAATACTGTGTTACATAGTTTTTTTCTTATTCAATATTCTGTTTAGCACATTATTGTTGCAAAATGGCTTGCAAATGCAGTTTTGTGCTGATTTCAAAGCACTATTTTATTTGGCTACTGTAAACAGCTTACATTTAGCATGATGAAATATATTCTTGGCTGAAAATGTCTCTTTTATTGTCTTTCATCATATTGATGTTGCAACTGTTTTATACAAGCAATAAGCTTCTGTAATGGTGTGCATATTGTTCTATTTCCCTCACTTTTAAGGTACCAGCTGAACACTATGGTGGTGGACACTGAGGCAGGCCCACATCGCAATCGGACCGTAGTGTTCCTCGGATCCACCAGGGGAACCGTTCTCAAGTTCCTCATCACACCCAGCCCGGAGAGCCCGTACTCCAACACCAATACCTTTCTGGAAGAACTGGAGGGCTACAACCCAGAAAGGTGAAAGGATTTTGTATTTGAAACCAGTTTGAGGCAAGACCGTGGTTTTTTCAGACACTGGTCAGTTTTGATATTTTGGTGTATTTAGCGTCTTCTGTCAGAGTTGTGGAAAGAAAACATCCAAAATATACATTTAAATGTTTATTTTATTACACTTGCACGTGTAGATTTGAATTACAATACACATTTAAAGGAGGTTTTCCCAAAACCTCCACTTTAGTAGCACGTATATACACCAAACTACAGTTTTGATCTATATTCTGAGGGTTTCTATGGAGGGGTTTGTTATTATATCATTTGCCTGGCAAATGTTAAATCAAGTCACCATTATTTACATAGTGCTTTACATATCATATCCTTTCAAAGCAGCTTTACTTTTGGATAAATGGAAAAAAATGATTCAAAGATGCAAACAGAAATCAATTCTGCTGTAAAGCAGGTCAAAAAGAAAAAAAACAACAGTGTCATTGTTCAGCTGAGGCCAGTTCAGTGTCGATTCAATTCCTTTCAATAATCAAAACTGTAAATGTAAAGTGGTACTATAGAAAACAATGTAGTCATCATCATCTCAGTTCAGTTCTTATCCAATAGTGTCAGCCAATTTAATAATGCTGTAAATGTTAAATATGGTGATTTTTTTTTCTAATAGTTGATAGTGTTTTCTGATTTATGGAGTGATAAAAGGAAATATCCTGCAAAAACCTTTAATTCTGATATGTCAACAAAATGAATTTTGAACCGTGTCTTATCGAATGTTCATATTTCAGTTCTGAAATTATATGCAAATTAGTACATATTTAATTAGACATTGCCTCATTTGCATATTTAAACATAACTTTTCAGAAAAATTGTATTGCAAAACAATTACCTTAATTAAGAATATGACAACTCAAGAGAGATAGATCTACGCTGCCTGCAAAAAAGATGAAAGCATCTTAGTAGACAAGTGGGGAAGTCGTGGCCTAATGGTTAGAGAGTCGGACTCGTAATCGAAAGGTTGCGGGTTCGAGTCCCCGGCCGGCAGGGATTGTAGGTGGGGGGAGTGAATGTACAGCGCTCTCTCCACCCTCAATACCACGACTGAGGTGCCCTTGAGCAAGGCACCGAACCCCCAACTGCTCCCCGGGCGCTGCAGCATGGCTGCCCACTGCTCCGGGTGTGTGTTCACGGTGTGTGTGTGTGTGTGTGCATTTGTTCACTACTCACTGCTGTGTGTGTGCACTTGGATGGGTTAAACGCAGAGCACCAATTTCGAGTATGGGTCACCATACTTGACAATACGTCACGAAAAAAAAAAAAAAGTTGTTACGTTGGTTTTGGATGTTGTCCTTAGCATCCTTTAATCTTTTTCCAGACTTCATTTATTTCCAAAAGTCCTATTTTATCAAGCAGTTTCCCAAAGTTGTTTACTGTTGTTGATGTTTATCCCTGGATTAAAAACTGTCAAAGAGTAAAAGATATTCAGTATCAAATGCAACTGAAGAAATAAATCCATGCTTTTTATCCGCAAACAAACAAACACACAGCGCCTCTGAAAATGTCCTCAAAAGCAAAAGGAGGAAAAATGATTCAACAGGGTTTCTGATTATTTCGTGTGTGTGTGTGTGTGTGCGTGTGTGCGCGTGTGTGTGAGCGTGAGCGTGAGGCGCTCTGATGGATGAAAACATGGCTGGGGTTTTGAAGATGAAAGGCAATATCTGTCTGGAGGAAGAACAGTAAGGTTCAGAGAGATGCATGCTGGGAGATGAAGGCGAGTTGTGTGGCGGTTGAGATAAGGTTCTCAGCAGGACGCTGCGCTTGCTGAGAAACACACACACACACCTGAAACAAAAAGATCACTGTGTCTGCTTGACCTTCTGTCCTGCCTCAGGTGTTCTCTGGATGCCATCCAAAACTCTCACACGACATCCTGTAATATGTCTCATTTGTCTCCCAGCTATTTATCAGTGTTTAGATTACATGTCTGATATCTGTAGAGCTACTGTTGGGGAGTTTCTTTGAGACACCGGTGTTGTTGCGGCAATTTAATGCCTTATTAACAGCTTGATGGTTAATGTGTGTTGGAAACAGACCAACTCTGACTGAATCTCTTTTAGTGTGTATTTTTTGGGCTGTTTGCCAATTTTTTTTATAGTCACAGACAGTAGAAAGAGGCAAGGAGATTACTTAAGAGAAAGGGAGAGTGAGGAAATTGGATTGAGAACAAGGCTGGACGAAATTCTGAATTTAAGGATTTGTTCACAAGTTGGAAAGTCACCCCACAGGACGTTAAAGTTAAATGACAGGAAGTGGAATTTACTCAATTAGAAGTCATAAATTTAATAGGTAGTGCATTCTGGAGAAATTAAGTCTTGGTACACAAATTAACTGTTCATTATTTATTTATTTATTATACTTTTATTTAGTGATTATTCAAGGAATTATACTTTTATTCAGCAATGATACATTAAATTGATTTAAAAATCTATTTCAAAGCAAAGACATTTACACTGTGACGCAAAAAAATAAAAGCTGTTCTGATCATCAAACATTATCAACAATGATAATAATCAAATCATAAATAAATGTTTCTTGAGCAGCAAATTGGCATATTAAAATGATTTCTCAAGGATCAGGTGACACTGAAGACTGGAGTAATGATGCTGAAAATTCAGCTTTGATCACAGGGATAAATTACATTTTAAAATATATTCAGATAGAGTTATTTTACTGTAAATTGTAATAATATATCACAATATTACTGTTTTTACTGTATTTTTCAAACTATGTGTGTATAAAAGACTACTTTTATGCTTCATTCATTCATAAAAGTACTATCTAAACATTTCTTGGGAATATTGTTTTAATTCATAATAAACACTTTCTTTTTCCATCCTATTGGTCTTTTGGAAAATCTCTTTAGGTTTACCCTCTCTCTGACACCATTTTGCTACTGTATCATTAAGACTATGTAAATGATATATACTGCATGTTCTATACATAAATAACCTCTGTAGTGATTGGCTAACCTCTTTGCATGTGAAATGAATTAGAATGTCTCCGCCCCACTGCTGAGTGCGGGTGGTCACACTGTTTGTTAATCTGTTCATGACTCATGGAGACGCTGATGAAGTTTTTAATGACTGTGTGTATCCGTGTTCTAGGAAATGTTTGGTTGTAAAAGTGCACGAGGGGTTGAATTGATGACTTCAATGTGTGTGTGTAGGTGTGGTGATGACTCTGTGCAGGCGAAGCAGCCTCTCTCTCTGACCCTGGACAAACCCAGTCACACACTCCTGCTGGCCTTCCACTCCTGCGTGGTGAGAGTGCCTGTCGCACGGTGCCAACTGCACTCCAGATGCATGAAGTAAGAACACACACACAGCTTCAGTCTGTACACTGATTAAACACACTCTCATTCACATGCGCTCTCGTTTTCCATCTTAAAGTAAATTGTGCCACCCAAATGCACACTGCTTCATCAGCGGCTTTGAAATTACTGTGACCCAGCTTTTACAATTTCCTTCAGACACACACACACACTCCTTCTGGCCCGTCTCCCGTACGGCACATTTGGAACGGTCTCTTCCTGTGAAGCAGTAAAGTTCTGGTGTAATTCAGCCGTGATTAATGGAAGAGGCTTTGATTGAGTCTGCTGACGTTCTCTCTCGTCTTGCGGGATGCAGTACAGTACCATCTGCACCAGTTCAAGTCTCTCCAATCCACTTTGTACGTCTGCAGCACCATGTGCCGCTCAAATGACTCTTGCACCAGCAGCCCAGGTTGCTATGGGTGGTACACTCATGCAAACATTGTGTAGGATTTACTTGTTCGCTCAGAAATTGCTACACGGGAGAAAATGGATTATAAACTGTTTTTCCAGCAACTGTTTTAGTAACACATTGAATTTAACATGAAAATTTGAAGTAGAAAGAATTAAGTCTTTTTTTTTTTCAATTTGCAACTTCAAAAAAATAATTTTTTACACTGTACACAACTTTAAAACCTCCTTTTCCTCCATGCATAAGCTCACATAAACGCTAAACAAAGAATACAGTACTAAACATAAATGCATTGTTTTAAAGGGGTCATATGACATTGCTAGAAAAGAACATTATTTTGTGTATTTGGTGTAATGCAATGTGTTTAATAAACACATTATTTTCCACACACTGTACATTATTGTTGCTTCTCTATGCTCCGCCTTTCTCAAAGGCGTCGATTTTTTAACAAAGGTCATCGTTCTGAGAAGCGAGGTGTGCTCTGATTGGTCAGCTATCCAGTGCGTTGTGATTGGCTGAATACCTCAAGCGTAAGACCGAAATGTTACGCCCCTTACCGTATTGTGATGTCGTGTTCCAGTGCGACGACACAAAAACAATAAAACCCATTTTAAACGAGGCATTTGTTGCATCCAGTGGGGACACAATTACTGATTATAATGACTAAAACTGTCTTTTTAAGCATCGCGTTGCATCTCGCCATGTAAACATTACCATGTCTGCATTAGTGATCGAAGAAATGCCAAACAACAAACGCTACTCTACACTGCTCAAAACTCGCATTTGAATAGTCAGTGGCAAATTCTTTAAATATGAAAACATACTTACAGGCTGTGAGTCAGAAGCACCAGAATGTCCTTGCAAAGTTGGAATTGCCCCACTTTATAGAAACAGCCTTTGTGCAAGCCAGAATTGTAGGCTACTCTTCCAGGTTCAGGAAATAGTCCTCCGTAAAATGCGCTACACACACTCTAAAATTTGGGTTGAACTGATCTGGAACAGTGTTGTAAATACAACTTAACCACTGATTTCTAGTTGTGTCCTCTTTTGGAAGCCCAAACAAAGTACTTTCGCTTTCACAACGAAACAGAGTGTCTCCGGGACCAGGCAGCAACAATACTACAGCGAGAATAAAAATCACGCCCCCTTTCTTTGCATATTCATTTGGGCAGTGTTTTGAAAATCTCCCCACACTGTGACGTAGACATGTGGGGGCATGTTTAAATGAGCCGTTTTAGGTGGCCGTGGTCGAGTCTTAACTTTTATAAAGAATATCTCTTTGGTTTTGAGACTTTAGTCTTTGCCACTTCAGGGATCTTATCTATGCAAGAATGGCTTGTAACACTCCAAAGAGAAAGGAAAACTTGAAATCGCATCATATGACCCCTTTAAATAATATAAACTTAAATGGCAAATTGTAATTGAAAAATGGTAAGAAAAAATTAATTAAAGTAATTATATTTATTGCTTTTTGGATTGTAAATCTGCTCACTTTAAAGTTAATTTTTTTATAAGCAGTAAAATCACTATAATTATATTTTCATAAAATTATATATATATATATATATATATATATATATATATATATATATATATATATATATATATATATATATAAATCTAATTTTATGTTTATAATTTTATGTATATAATTTTATGGTTTTAGAGAAGTGATGTTGAATAGCTGGAGAGACAGATATGAGAAAATATGAGACTGCAGCTGAATGCAGTCATGTCTGTCTCTCTCTCTCTGTTTCATTCTCTATAAATCATAATTTCTGTTCTCCAGTTTTGTTTCCTGTATTTGTTATAGAGGACGTCAGTATTGTCCTCTGTAATAACATTGACAAACATTGTGTGTGTGTGTGTGTGTGTGTGTGTGTGTGTGTGTGTGTGTGTGTGTGTGTGTGTGTGTGTAGAAACTGCATTGCGTCCAGAGATCCATACTGCGGCTGGACAAGAGGAAGTACCTGCTCACTCCTGAGGCCAGGCACCAGGTTAGAAATAAAACCAGAAACATACTCTACACAAATATAAATGATTGCCGTTGCATGCATACTGCCCTGTTGTACTTGACATGCCTTTAAGCCTCAACTCAAGGAGGTTATAGAGTTACCCTCAAATTTGTATGCAGTTAAAGGTGTGCAATTTCTGCACCACTACTGTCACCAGATGTAAATGTTTTTACACAGGTTTCCAAAACACTCTGCTCATCTGAAATTGGCCAGTCAAACATTTAGTCCCGCCCTCACACTCATGCCATTGCTTGAGCCATTGCTGATGTGTTAACCCAAATAACTGTAATTATAAGGTCCTATTAAAGTTTTGAACATCTTTAATAATAATGGTCTCAAAATGTTACTACAAAAACATTGCTTATACATTTTTTTTCTGAAACGTTTTAGTTACAACCCGAATTCCGGAAATGTTGGGACTAAATGAAAACTAAAAGAATTTCAAATCACATGAGCCAATATTTTATTCACAATAGAACATAAATAACGTAACAAATGTTTAAACTGAGATATTTTAAAATTTTATGCACAAAATGAGCTCATTTCGAATTTGATGCCTGCTACAGGTCTCAAAGTAGTGGGGATGGTGGCATGTTTACCATGGTGTAGCATCTCCTCTTCTTTTCAAAACAGTTTTAAGACCTCTGGGCATCGAGGATATGAGTTTCTGGAGTTTTGGTGTTGGAATTTGGTCCCATTATTGCCTGATATATGGTTCCAGGTGTTGAAGACTTTGTGGTCGTCTTTGACTTATTTTTCGTTTAATGATGCGCCAAATGTTCTCTATAGGTGAAAGATCTGGACTGCATACAGGCCAATTCAGCACCCAGACTCTTCTACTACAAAGTCATGCTGTTGTAATAGCTGCAGTATGTGGTTTTGCATTGGCCTGCTGAAACAGGCCCTCCCTGAAATAGACGTCGTCTGGGGGGGAGCATATGTTGCTCTAAAACCTTTATATACCTTTCAGCATTCATAGTGCCTTCCAAAACATGCAAGCGGCCCATGCCATATGCACTTATGCACCCCCATACTAGCAGAGGTGCTGGCTTTTGAACTGAAAGCTGATAACATGGTGAAAGGTCTCCCTCCTCTTTAGCCCGGAGGATACAGCGTCTGTAATTTCCAACAAGAATGTCAAATTTGGACTCGTCTGACCATAGAACACTTTTAAATGAGCCTTGGCCCACAGCACATGACGGCGACTCTGGACCATGTTCACAAATGGCTTCCTTTTTGCATGATAGAGCTTTAGTTGGTATCTGTAGATGGCACGGCAGATTGTGTTTACTGACAGTGGTTTCTGGACGTATTCCTGGGCCCATTTAGTAATATCAATGACAGAATCTTGCCAATGAGTGATGCAGTGTCATCTGAGGGCCCGAAGACCACGGGCATCCAACAGATGTCTTCGGCCTTGTCCCTTACGCACAGAGATTTCTCCAGTTTCTCTGAATCTTTTGATGATGTTATGCATTGTAGATGATGAGATTTGCAAAGCCTTTGCAATTTAACATTAAGGTACATTGTTTTTAAAGTATTTCAGAATCTTTTTACGCACTCTTTCACAGATTGGAGAGCCTCTGCCCATCTTTACTTCTGAGAGACTCTGCCTCTCTAAGACATCCCTAATCATGTTACAGACCTGATGTCAATTAATTTAATTAGTTGCTAGATGTTCTCCCAGCTGAATATTTTCAAAATGTCTTGCTTTTTCAGCCCTTTGTTGCCCCCGTGCCAACTTTTTTGAGACCTGTAGCACGCATCAAATTTGAAATGAGCTCATTTAGTGAATAAAAGTGTAACATGTCTCCGTTTAAACATTTGTTATGTTCTCTATGTTCTACTGTGAATAACATAATGGCTCATGTGATTTGAAGGTCTATTAGTTTTGCTTTTATTCAAATAAAAAAAAAAACGTCCCAACATTTCCGGAATTCGGGTTGTAATCTACATTTTTAATGTTACCACTTTGAAATGAACTTACCCATAATGTTTGTAAACTGATCAAATGGAATATCAGGAAAAACATTTAAAATATTTTTTGAAACATTTTTAAAAACCTGACTTTTGAATGTTCAGATAGCATTCAGAAATAGCATTCAGAGGACATTCAATGTTTGCGTGACTTAGTTGGAAAACAAATGTTCCAATTAGAACATGTTGGATGGGAATGTTTTGGAAGTTCAAAGTTCAGTGTTTGAATATTTGCATATTCCTAAAAAAAGTATATAAGAATATAAAATTGTATTATATATTGTTCACCTTTAAACCAGGTGTATATTTATTCATGTCGCTTGGTAAACATGACAGTTTAACTAACTTTTAACTAAAATTTCTCTCTGTCATAACAGCCACTGACCTAAAAAAAAAAAAAAAACAGCAGTCGAATGTGTTTTGAATTGTGTTCGGACACATTTCTAAATGCAATGACGCATGAAATTGAGTTTGTATAACTAGAAGTGCATGCATTCATGTACTTATAGAATGTGTGTCATGTATCTAATCTGTGAATTTGTGGTTAATATTCAAATCTGTTTTTCTCCTGTTTTGTAGATTACCTTTCGTGCAGGACGTTGAATATGGAAACACTACACATCTCGGAGACTGCGACGGTGAGTTTGTGAACCTGTTTTGGATGGGACCTTTAGCTTCCCGCTCTACCTTCTGCGCGTCTCTCCTTCCTCGAGAGAATTCTCTTGCAACTCTTCAACAATACAGAAAAGATCCAGTCTGGTCTGGTTTGAAAGTTGTCCTCAAGCAGTCAAAGTCACGAGAAAGTCACAGGTTGCATCGAGAGAGATGGAAGAAGATAATGAGAGAGAAACAGAGCCTCGAGTCTTTTTTTTTAATTGATTTCTTTAAAGTACAAGGTGTCTGGGTGCGAGTTAGCAACCTTGTTTACATTGTTAAAAATACAAAAGATGGTTTATATTTTCAAACAATGAGAAGCTTAGATTCGCTTTCCGCTCTTAATAGCATTTTGCAAATCTGGCAGCATATGAAAAACTCTCTGTCAATCTCTCCAGTTTTCATGGCGCAAAACGCTTAAATTTGTTCCAAAGTTCAGATTTAGCAGAATGTGGAACAGCAGTGAGGTTCTCAAGTCTCATCTTCAGGAATTCCTGACATAACAGACTGCCACAGATACTCAGACAGAAGAGGCTATATCTCACTGCAGCCATATGGATTCATATAGAGTCACAGAAGAGAGAGCGAGAAAGCACACAGAATCAAATAGATTAAAGTTCAATGGCTTAGTAAGTGTGTACTTTCAAGGAATCTGTTTCTGTGTGATAGTTTCAGGATAAAAATGGAGAACAGCAGCAGAATATGGGCGTCTTTTTTGGATTGTTAATCTTGACACAGTTCAATTTAGGAAAATAATGATGGCCTCATTGTATGACTTCTTATAGTGACTTCCTGAAGTTTTTAGGAGACACAACTGAATTCTGAGAGCACTTTCAGATTCATATGTGTTGTATGAATAGAACTGCGGTCAACAATGTGCTTAATGAGTGGTGCTCAAACTTTTTGAGTCAAAGGCCCCCCGTTGTCCAAAAGGTATTTCCAAAATTGACCGGTATTTCTGCTGTAATTATTACTGCTTGTTTTCTTTTTTATTAACATGAAAAAAATGTATTGACATGACATTGATATATTAAACTATTTACCTGTGATTAGTTTCATGAACCGTATGTCCTTCAATAAAATAATTATTAAGGGGGGATTAAAATTACATTTAGTTTGATGTTAATTTAGAATAGATTTTTATTTAGATTAGAGTTTGAATATTTTATTAATAATAATCTATTATTTTAAATAAAATAAAAGTTTGCTGAGCCCCCTAGTGAACCCTGACCCCCTGGTTTAGAACCACAGAAGCAATAGCAGAGCTGCCAGAGTATGATGTTAAACTGTATGGGGTAAGTTGTCACAATGCGAACCTGCTATTAAAATCTATTTTAGGCATTTTGGCTTATTTTTAACAGTTTTAATATTATATTTTAGGTCATTAAAATTGTGATAAGAAATGACAGTGGTGTGGTGGTCAGGCTGGTGTGCAGTGTTGTTTTAGTATTATTTATGCAGTTATTTATAGCATGTTATTATGGTATTTATTCATATTTTGAATTGGCTTCTATTAGTATATTTTTAGTTCTCATTTTTATTTTTATTTTAATTATTTAGTTATGTACTTTTGTTATTTTTAGTAGTATTTTTTTGTATTTCTCTTTTCTCGTTTTTTCCTGTTTAAATTTAATTTAGTGTTCAACATAAACTTACAGTATTTCAGTTAGTTGCCAAATCGTTGAAAATTGTTCATCTAATATTTTTATTTATTAACAGAATTTATTATAGTTTATTTTAACCATCTTACCCAGCAAAGTCCAGCAGACTAGCACTAAACCAGTATTAACCAGCATAAACCAGCCAGAAATGTTGGTCTTTGCAGCAGGAACAAGTCAAGCCTATTGTGAATTATC
The DNA here is from genome assembly GCF_936440315.1 of Barbus barbus. Classification (NCBI taxonomy): domain Eukaryota; kingdom Metazoa; phylum Chordata; class Actinopteri; order Cypriniformes; family Cyprinidae; genus Barbus; species Barbus barbus. Next base: position 3,758,797 of record NC_136754.1, on the reverse strand, counting down.
AAAGAGAATTGACTGTGGTCATACACAGTACTCAACCCACTCAGGTTTGCTGCAATACACTTGTCACAATGTTATGGTAAATATGGTAGTATGAATATAGCCAGAGAGTCAGACTTCTAAACCTCAGAAAAACTGTACAATATGCAGATCCTTGTATACTGTACAGTGAGAGCTTGTTTACTCGCTTTAACATTCAACATAAAGCTGGAGGCTGAAGGATGTATTTACAGACAGAGGAAAGGGAGGGACGGAATTAACATGGAGAACAAAATTAACCCCAATGTCAAGTGGCAAATGGGAACTAATTAAAGAGATCCTTGAAAAGAAATTTAGGCACATTCATAATATAATGAGCCCATAGAAATGCGTCTGTAAAATGGCTGCCGTCTGGCCAGTCTAATATAATTTGGTTTTGGGATATATGAAGCAGAGTCACAGGCTCATTAAACTCAGCACTCCTTGCTGAAACAGCTCCAGTCTGCTGGTCAGCTGTCCTCTCGACTCGTTTACATAAAAAGCCTGTCTTCTTCTGTCCTCGCTCGCTCCATCCATCACACAGAAGTTCAGACATATTTTAAAGAGCCTAAGACGAGTGAAACAGTGAATTCCAAAAAAAGGGATCAGAACAGAGAGAGAGAGAGAGAGAGAGAGAGAGAGAGAGAGCGAGAGAAACGAGTTTGTTCAGAGCTTGTTTGAAATCACTCTGTTTGATGCTGCTGGACTTTGACAGAAGCAGGCAAGTACATTAAAATTAGCCATATAGTCATTATAATGTTCATTTTAGATGACGTTTTAAAGCTATTAAAGTTATCCAGCCAGGCACAGTGAGTTGTTTTCTCTTTGTCTTGTCAGTATTGCATAAATATACTAATTTGCTTTATATACAGTACAGTTACATTTATTATTAAAATGATTCAAATAATTGTAAAATAGAATGTATTCCTGTTATGGCAAAGCTGACTTGTCAGCTGAAAATATGCTACAAATACAAATAATATAAAGATGTAAGAGAAATCTATCAGTGGTCAGGAGGTTTCTGTCTCTTGAAATGATTGCTACTCCCCTGAGGACGGATACACACACACACACACACACACACACATTACAAGCAATCTTGCAGCAGTATTTTAGTCTTTAGGAATGTTCAAAGGAAACCAAAAGTTAAGAAAAGGGTTCAGTTGTTGAGTGTGTTGTGTGCAGCAGACTCCTGCTGTTACAATTCCCAGCTGAGACTACAACAGTTTTAATGGCAGAAAACAGAAAGGGAATATGAGAGAGAGAATACAAGAAGAGATCAGAAAATTGGGGTTTGTGTATGAATGTGTGTGTGTACGCCTATGTGTCAATCTCATTGTATATGTGTGTTGGGGAATAGAAATGTGCTTTGTCAAAGAGTGTATGTAGTTTATATGGTTGCCATTTTCTGGACACTACCACAATGGCAGTACCATGGTATTCTTTGAAGGGCTGCACACAATATTCATTTATATCTGAAAGAGTGCGTGACCAAGCAATGAACAGTTCACCCAAAAAGTGATCACTGACTCCCTTTCATGTCATTCTAAACTGGTTTGTCTCCTTTTGTGGCCTACAGTAGAAGGAAAATCATTTGGACTGACGTATGGGTGAGTAAATGATGACAGAATTTTCCTATTTGGGTGAACTATTCTTTTAAATGTCCTCTTACTGTCAAGACATTTACTAGTTTGGATACTGGAGTAGACGCAGAGTCTGACAGCTTCTCATTTGTGAGACGGCTAACAGCCCACACATAAACGGCACCACTAGAGGAGAGATAGTCAGCGAGAAGAAAGCCAAGAGAGGAGATAGAGGAAAAAAGTAGACTGAGAAAATAAAGGTTAAAACCAAGGACATCTCACAGGGAACAGCAGAAGAAAGAGTACAAGGAATGCTGTTAAAAGAAAGAGAAAGGCCAGGATTGCACAAACGCCAATTCCAAGAGAAACGATTAGAAAGCAGAGTATGAAAAGCGTGAGTCATCAACTCCAAAAACTGCTGCGTCCTTTGAATTTATCGAATGATCTCTTTAGACCCATTTAGTTCTTACATCTACTCACATTTCCAGTATGAATCTCAATTGCACAGGTTGCTCATGGTCAGTGACGGACAGTGGCGTTTGCATGTTCATGGTTCTTGAGGCAGGACGTTTAAATTCAAGGTTTCTAAGGTCATATTCCATCTCTGTAAGGTCACGGCCTTAGTCTACTGAAACACACTGTATCAAGTTCACAAAATTAGGAGCAACTGTAGTCAACAGTCTCTTGTTTTCTGATCGATTGCTGGGGCTGTAATGTACAGAAACTCAATAGATCAATTGCACACCGCTTCATAAGTCATGAGGAGCTTCTTTGATGCTTTTGTAAGCCATTCAAATGTTTTTTAATGATTAGTCCTCCTGAGCTTAATCATGTCAATAGTTGTAGATGTTACTGTGTTTTTTAGTAGTCCCAAAACTGCATTTTGGCCTTCAAGGGCTAGTTTTACTAAACAGCAAATTAGCGGGAGAGCGCAATTCCAAAACAGCACAGATGAAAACTGAACATTTCTGCAGGTGATTTACTAACAACGCGCAAATTAAAGAACACAGATGCAACATCTCATTTACATATCGACCAACGCAATATACCATGTGCAGCACAAATTAGCGTAGTCACAAATAAAGAATAAAGAAATAAGCCACAGTATGTTGAAAAGAACCGGAGGCCAAAAGCTGAAGGGTTGCACAAAGTTTTGATAGACCTGGTATTGCGTGACTCCTAGTTGAGGGTTCCAAGTCATCTTTCATTTGCGGAAGTAACTTAAAAGTAACGTGGCTTGGCAAATGATTTGTTCATATAATGTGTTATGGCATTCCGAATAAATTAATATGTGTGGAAAAAAACCCTCTCCCTTCTACCACGAGCTCTCTGTTCTCTGCGGCGCCTCCTCCTTGCAACAATAATTGCAGCCATTTCAAGTGCAAAATAATTTAAGACATGCTTTTGTTGGGCGTTAAATAATGGCGCAAATACCAGTAATTTGACGAGCGCAAATGTTTGTAAATCGGGCTGTGTGATTCATTTGAATGCTCCCCTCCCATAAATTTTGCGTCTGAAAGGGAAACTCCTAAATGCATATTCAATAAGGTCAGGCGCAAAAATAACTGTGTCCATGCCTTTTCAGCTCTAATTCTTCACTGCACGTCTTTAGTAAATCCTGACAGTAATATTTTAACGCCAAAAGAAGGCCTGCGCTGGCGCAAACTGTTAGTAAAACTGGCCCCAAGTTACTTGTTGTTTTTGGATTGTAACATTATCCTCTCTTTCTTGCAGGTCTGTTACGTGAGAGTTTTACGGATGAGCCGGAAAGTCTTGTTACTTTGAATCTGCTGGTTGTCGCTGCAGTCTCTGCATTCTCCACTGGGGCAGCGTTCTCAGGCCTGGCAGTTTGCTGGATCATGGGTCAAAAACACCGCCACCGTTCGCACAGCAGCACTCCTTCATCCAGTAGTCAGCGGAAGAGCGAGAAGGAACGGTGCATGATGGGACAAAGCAGGAGCGGCTCCGTGATGAGCGTATCCCGGCACAGCGGCACGGACCGGCCACGTTCGCAGGGAGAGACGCTCTTCGTAATGCCGAACGGTTGGGTCAAAGCGGGCGACTTGGATCCAGGTCTGCTTCCCACACCCGAGCAAACTCCCCTGCAGCAGAAACGTGGGCTACGCCTGTCCGATTCAGGATCCAGTTGGGACCAAAGCCAGACCTTCTTGAGCTCGGTGGGAACCCAGTGTCCACCTCCACCATCCACCTTGTTTCTCAGCTCTAAACTCCTGCAAGGGTCCGGTCGACGTCATGAGGAAGCCATTGAAACCTGTATTGACCGCCAACGCTATGTCTCTCTCTCCAAGTACCGGGATCAGGGAATACGCCCAGGCACTCTTCTTCGCAAGTCGGCAGGTGAATACAACTACCCCATGACTCCCCAAGACTCCCCCGACCGGCGGAGAGTGGTGTCAGCACCCAGCACCCAGATAGAGTACAGCGGAGAGCCGCTACGCTGGACCCACGAAGGCTACATCTTCAGCAGTCACGGCATACCTCCAACGGGCCACCACTACACCCCGGCCTCACAGCATCCTGCAGGACTGACGCGCACCGTGCTCCACGGGTCAAGGGGGCTCATCGACCTGGCGGACTTCAGCCACCTGCTCGGGAAGGGAGGGAGCGATCGGACACCAACAGGCCAGTGAACAGAGAGGAACCAAGATGTGAGGAGTGGGAAATTGTAGAAACGTGAGCGGCTGAAACTTCATGTGGACTGCGGAGCGCAACCTGGCCAATCACAGCAGCTCTCTGTGTCTCTCTCTCTCTCTGTTTCTTTCCTCACCTGCTTGTCATCCTTTTCCTCATTTGTCTGGAACTGCTTGCATGAGGAAAAGCCAAAACGGACCCCGCTGACTATGAGAAGAGCAGCCATTCCTACTGGAAACACCTCTTTCTTCTCTCTATTTATCACTCACAATCACACAAATATGTAGGCAGAGATGTACTTTTCCCTGTAGTTCTCATTCTTGCTGACTGACTATGAGTAAGGCTTACCAAACTTCATTGCGCCTTTATCAGATGGAGGAAAGAACTGTAGACATCTTGAAGACTATCTATCCCTGAATCTGTTCAGACCTTGACTCTCTTTAGCAGGTTACCCTTTCAGCAGATTTGTAAGTTTGATCTAACGACCGCATTTAATTTGGGACAATTGTTAACTCCAAATAAGAGGAAGAACGCAACAGTTTCTTGGAGTAATGACTCAGTGGTCAACGGTGGTTGTTGTTTCTGGTCGATACCAAACTCTAAACAAAGTGCTGTGATTACTGGCGTACAGGACACCCCATTTACATCAGTGTAAATGCTGTAGGAGCATATTTGGACAGGTTAACTGGTCGAAAGGAAAGATTTGGAATGAACTTGGAATCGCTTCCTCTCCCTTTCACATCACAGTGATTATTGATTGGTTCTAACTTCTTGTAGCCCATTAAAATTTACATTTTCTACATAACATACGTAGCAGTGTTGTAGTACTTGAGTCCTACAAGACTGGACTCAGACTAAAGTCCAAGTCCATGAGCATATTTTCTATGACTGATCGAGACCAGCTCATTCAAGCCTGAGTCCAAATGCTCCTGAATATATGGTCTTGGCTTAAGATGGACTTAAGTAGTACACCCCTGATTCATAGACAAATTATACTATTCAGCATATTAAATGGGAGAATAAAGAGAAGCATATTATAGAAAGGGCCACATTAGCCAAAATAACAACACTGTCTCCATCAGCAGCACTTTTTCCATTATAAATATTTGTGTGTGACATCACTACATGTGGGCGGGGCCCCGTCTCATGGTTCGCTTTGCAAGATTCACAGTACGCCAGTTGCATTGATGTATTATTTTGACCAAAATGTATGAATAGAAAGCGCAAGGTTTTTCTGTTGTATGCTTGGAAATCTTTTGTGTTTTATGACTTTTTTCTCTGTCGATTGAGCTGAGGTCTTTACCTCAGTATTACCTCAGCCTTGAATTCAGACTTTACAAGAGAGAGAGACAGAGAGAGAAAACTTTGGTTGGATGAGTTTCATGGCCTCAACCACGTGAATATCTGTGTTCTGTGTAGCTCTGTGAGTTTTATCAGAGAAACAAAGCTCTCTGAAAACTTCTGAACACGCTGGATTCCAAGTCTTTTTTTGTCTTTTTATTTTGTTTCTTCTTTTTTGTACAGTGAATTTTTCTACACAATATGTAAAATGTAACATGGAACAGAGAACTGAGGTAAAAACACCCGCTGTTTTCTAAAAAGACACAATTAGAAACTGAGAAAAACAGACTCTGTCTTGAGGACCTTTGGACTCTTCTTCCTTAAGATACTGTTTGACCTTTTGTTTCTCCTGGACTCTGAAGGAGAGCAAACGAGAAACCCAGAGAAACACAATGCGTGAACTAAAAGGACTACAAAGTCAAGAGATGTCATGTGACTTGAAGCCAGTTACGTTATTGGGTGTGTGTTTGTCTGTGAAGTAACCAATCATTTTGCTTGGCATATCCATCATAATACGCTTCCCCTCCATTTTGTATTTATTTGCTTTGGTTTTGAAAGTTCTTCATCATCAACAGGGATCGTGGATTGCAAGTTTACAGTCATGTGTGCTTAAGTCATTGTGACCTTATATTAGAAAACCTAAAATGTACTATTTTTTGATCTTATTAAAGTTAGCTAAGCAACATGCTATCATCAGACTAGTGAAATTAACTTTATTTTGAGAATGAATCAACTTTCTGTGTCTCCTTGGACACTGTTAATAGAGTTGCTGTCCAAAAATGACTGTTTAAAAAAAGTCAACTTAATTTTGGTTTGGACTCTGCCTTAAAAGACAGTAGACAACAAGTTGGCTCTCTAGGGTTCAGGAAAGAACCTCTTTTTCATCAACTTCCTCTTTCTGCATGACCCGCACACAATTAGTGCTTACACTTAAACACTAGCTTTGTTATTAAATGTCTAATAGCATCAGTCTGTAAGATATTGAAAGCAGATGTCTGATTAGATGAGTTGCCACACACACGAGTACACAGGAATGCACTTAATAATAGTTCTCATGCACCTGCAAGACGTCTCTTATTAAAAGCACGTGCTACACGCATCACTTAAGCATACTCCTCTATCCTAGAGAGCACGATCACGCCATTGCTGATGCTCTCGGAAAACACACACTCCTGCAGTTGTGTGCAATGGTCGGTTGAACATTGATTAGCTCATAAATCCAGCTGAAAGGAGAGTCATGGTTGATTGCACTGTGCGTGTGCCTGTGTGTGTTTATGAGTTTAAATTACTGTGTGTATGTATTTAGGTCTCCTCTCTTCAGCATTGAAGATACACCAGGCAGGAAATATGATCCAGAACACAGGAAATATATCCCGGTAGGCAGGAAATGCAAGGATATAATTGCTTACCTGTAGGTCAAGGACACTAAAGCAAGCAATCAAATGCAGGAAGTAGCAAATGCGCTATATGCTAATATTCTAACCATATGTAAAGAAAGAAGCACGTCAGGAAGATGTCATATACTTTCAGCAAACATCTCAAAGTTTTCAAGTGTTCAAATTCACAATTTTCAAAAGAAACTGTGCCATATCCATCTTCATAAATGTTTGGCAACAGAAAATGGAATCGCTAAGTTTGCTAATAAGCTACGAAGATGCCAAAACAAGTGTTTCTTCAAAGTGTGACTTGTCGCACGCTATTTGTGCTATTGATACCTCAAATTGAGCAGCTTACTGAGGTGTGCATTTACTTTTCTAAGTGATCAGAGTGGATAAAACAGGGATTTTTTTTCTCCTGAAAGAGAAAAGCTAAGCATGCTACTACTGGAGAAGCGTGTTTTGCCTGGAAAACCACTGCTTGTATTTTCTTGACAAAATAGTAGGCTAAGTCTAGTTCCCAGTATAATTCCTGATTATTTCTTTCAAACCTCAAGAAACACACGCACACAAACTGCCTTCAAAAAAAAGATACAAGTATCCACACATCAACTTGAAAATTTAGTGCCTAAAGCTAATTTTCTTTCTAGCAGGAAGTCCCTTGTTGTAAATTAAAATGGCTTTAAATGTCCATGATTTTGCCCTTCGCGATATTTTCCTTTTGTTCGGATTATTTCTGGTGTGCTTTTATGCCGAACTGCTCAAAGTGATGTTGAGTGACATTGACTTTTTCACACAGCGCCATCTGTGTTAATTATGATCTATTATTGCCAAAGCAAAGTGTTGAATGTGCTGTGAATTCAAATGATTTTTCCCATAAGCACTTGCTGTCATAACCCAGTGTCTTTATCTCCGATCATGCTGCAACAAGCACAATATTGTACAATAATCAAGGCCAATAATGTGTTTGACTTTTTTTTGTTCCACAAAGTATCACATTTATTGGTTGTCACAGACTTTGCAAATGTTGAAGCAGGATTCTTGATCTCTTGATAACTGGCATTTTGTACGAAAATGTATATGGCGACACAGATTTGCCTTCGACGTGAAGGGCTGTGTGTAAGACTGAATCAGTGTTACGTTGAGTTGTTTACGTAGACTCAGCTACTCTGTAAATAGCTCAAATCCTGATTTCCACCCCTCGCTGGTGATGATGTAATGTCCCTGTGTATAGAACTCCAGTGAAAATTGTTTTGTTCGTTTGGTTTTTAAATAATCTCACATGTATAGAAGTACACACATATACACCCAGTTTCACACATGAACACACACGACTGTACTGGAGCACACATTTATTTTCAGATGTAAATCAACATGGAGATTTTATCATTCTAATAAACACATTTGATTGTTTGACCTTTGTCTCTGTTAAATGTGTCATCCGTATTAAAGATATGATGCAACACTCTAAGTAAAAAAGGTACAAAAGCTGTCATTGGGGCGGTACCTTTTTTGTACCTTATTTTCCCCTAAAGGGTGCAATTAAGTACCTTATTAATATAGGTCTACATATTAATACCTAAACTGTACAAACTAGTAGGCCTACTTTTTTTGAAAAGGTACAAACCCAGTGACAGCTTTTATACCTTTCTTTTTTTTCTGGGTGTGCTCCCATTTTGCAGTAAGGCTCACTATAAAGAGTTAATTTGGTGCCAGTTGCCCAAAATATTATATAGTTAATTATAAAACTACCGTACTACTGTAGCTAACGTAAGTCACTATGCAATATAGCCCAGCTATTTAACTTAACCTTACAGTACATCAGAGACTATTTCTATTAGCAGAAAGTTAGCAAGTAATGAATTATCTTTTTAAAATAACATTTGAATAAAATAAGAGCCTATATCAATAATGCCATGCAAAATCAAATGCATTTTCATTGTGCTCATTATATATGTCTCAATTTAAATAAAATATTTAAATCATATTAGTTCATTTTAATTTTTCACTACATCAGAATTAACTGAACATAGGAGCAAAAAATTATTTCACTAGTCTGAGCAGATGTTATGATTTTTGCCCTCAATGCATTTCTAAATTAAAACATTGAAAATCATGGCACTCCGAAATATTGCATACAAACATTTTGTGATTATTTGATTCATGCGCCTTTAATTAAACTTTAATTTTAAATAATTTTACTAGCAGATGCTGCCATTTTTGTCTTATCTCAATGTGTTTCTAAATCAAAACAGGCAAATTATTAAGTAATATTCAATTATTTTTAGACAAAACATGTTTTTTTGACATATTTTTTTAATTGGTAATGTGATTTTTAGGATTATTAGGATATTCCACATTATCATTTTCCGTTCTATTAGTCTTTTGTACAATCCCTTTAACAAAAAACAGGAAGTGATATCATTTTGGAGGGAAAACAACAGCACAATCACTAGTAAGTATTAGCCATGGGGTTGACTAGATTCAGTTATGCTTTGTGGTTTTAGTTTGTTTAACTTATTCCATTCTGCTGATAAAACTATCAAATTTAGTATCAAAGTATATATAAAAAAAAATATTTTTGACATCATTAGGCTTACTGTAAACAGTCCCTCAATGGCTACCTTTAACTGTTTGTTAGTCGTTGTTATTAAAACGTGAGAATATGGGAGTATGACTAGAGAATATATCTAACTAATATTTTCTATACATGTTCATCAAGTGGAAAGGTTGTTGTTTCTTCATTTGCACGGCACCGTCCAGTAGATGGCGTTTCACTGAACGCACATTGAAATTTCACACAGCATCTCTCTGTTGCTATGGAGAACCATGTCACCATGGCAACTTCTGTGCAATCTGAAGACTAGAGTGATGTTGTTTTGAAGGATCAGTACTTGGAAGTTAATTAGACACATCAACATATCAATTACATCAGGAATTTAGCATCAATGCAGTTTAATTCGACTCATTCATGTTCTTTGCTTCTTAATGGCTTTAAAAAAAAATTAAATAAGTCAAAGGTGTACAAACTGATGTGTAGTTTTTTTTTTTGTTTTTTTTTTTCTAATTATCCATCGTTTTTTTAAATGCCGCAATTTTCCCTGTTGAAAAAAAAACAGCATATGCTGGTTAGGTAGGTTTTGAAGCATGGATGCTGGTTTGAGCTGGTTGTCCTTAGCTGGTCATGAGCTGGTTTAAGCTGGTAATGTGCTGGTCCTGAGCAGGAGCTAGTTGCTCATGACCAGCTAAGGACCAGTTTAAACCAGCTCAAACCAGCATCCATGCTTCAAAACGTACCTAACCAGCATATGCTGTTTTTTTTCAACAGGGTGATAAATTGAGAAGAACATCAAAATAGTGCAACTTTTTCTCTCATCATGACTGGACAGACAGATCTAAAGCAGTCACAAAACCTGCAGAGACGCAGAGACCTGCAAGTACTTTGGTTTATACTTTGATGAAGGTTCTTCATACTATGGTTTTACTATGATACTGCATGAACAAAACAATACCGTACAGCATGGTAACATAACAAAAAACCTATTACTAATTATATGGATGATGTTTTTAGTACTCCCTAGACCTGATAAGGTATTTAACACTGGCCATTTTCAGTTCATGTTTTAATATAGAATCACTATACCACGTGCCAAATGCTTTTGCTGTCTACAGTATGTGCACGAGACTGCAGAGACAACGCATGTGACAAATACACTGAATGGCCACTAGAGGACAGTTTAACCTTACATGACAAATAGTGCAAACTGATCAGAGCCGAAGGCCTCCTTATTTTAATAGAGTGTATTTTATAGTTTATTTTAATTACTTTTTCTGTCTGTCTGTGTGTCTGTCTGACTGTCTGTCTATCTATCTATCTATCTATCTGTCTATCTGTCTGTCTGTCTGTCTGTCTGTCTGTCTGTCTGTCTGTCTATCTATCTATCTATCTATCTATCTATCTATCTATCTATCTATCTGTCTGTCTGTCTGTCTGTCCGTCCATCCGTCCGTCCGTCCGTCCATCCATCCATCCATCCATCCATCCACCCATCTAGCTATCTGTCTGTCTGTCTGTCTGTCCGTCCGTCCCTCCCTCCCTCCGTCCGTCCATCCACCCACCCACCCATCCATCCATCCATCCATCCATCCATCCATCCACCCACCCATCTATCTATCTATCTATCTATCTATCTATCTATCTATCTATCTATCTATCTATCTATCTATCTATCTATCTATCTATCTATCTACCTATCTATCTATCTATCTATCTATCTATCTATCTATCTATCTATCTATCTATCTATCTATCTATCATTCTGCAGTTCTGTTGTTCTATCTATCTATCTATCTATCTATCTATCTATCTATCTATCTATCTATCTATCTATCTATCTATCTATCTATCTATCTATCTATCTATCTACCTATCTATCTATCTATCTATCTATCTATCTATCTATCTATCTATCTATCTATCATTCTGCAGTTCTGTTCTATCTATCTATCTATCTATCTATCTATCTATCTATCTATCTATCTATCTATCTATCTATCTATCTATCTATCTATCTATCTATCTATCTATCTATCTATCTATCATTCTGCAGTTCTGTTGTTCTATCTATCTATCTATCTATCTATCTATCTATCTATCTATCTATCTATCTATCTATCTATCTATCTATCTATCTGACTATCTGACTGTCTTTCTGTCTGCCTATCTTAAATTATGATTTATGATTTATATTTGTGTACTATATTCATAAATATTTAAAATATTTTATTTAATAAAATTAATAAATTAAAAAATATAAAAAATAATACTAAATATAATATACAAATAATAAAAACTATATAATTATATGATTTATTACTGATATGTGTGGACTATATTTATTACATTTGTCTACTATTCATGGTATAAATATTTTATGTTTAATAAAATAAATACATTGAAAATATATCAATGATAACAAATACTCAGAATTGTCTGGGTAGATTGTTTAGTCTAAAGTCTAAGTACTTTTTGATTAGTTTTGACTTATCACATTGATTGAAATATAATCTCATACCATATTGATACAAAAATACAAAGAGTAAGAAAACATATTCCATTCGTTGTAATTAATAACATGAAGTGCATTTAACATTACGTTGGGCTACTTCAAGGTTTCCCAAAGGGTTTGTAAATGAAGCTTTGTGAGTTTAATGACAAGATAATAATGAATTAAATCATAAAAATATTCTAACATTTTAGAATAACATCAATCAAATGAAAACACTGAAGAAAATGTTTAATTTGTTTACCTGCATGTTCTAATGTGACCATTAACCAACAGAGAACTGTGAACATGCAAATGTGATGCTTAATTATTACAATATTTATTTCAAAATCTCAGGGTACTTCAAGTAAATATATTAGATGAAAGATGTTCAGATGACAAAAAAAGTTTGGGAATGCCTGCATTACATGTAAATAAGAAATAACGTGATTTTGTGTATCTTAAAATTGTGCATTCTTTGTGTGAATGTCCACAAAACTGGAAGACTTTCTGAATGCATAGAAGCAGTAGGCTATTTTAGAAAGGAACATTTAAAAGATGAAAAATAGGAGTTCGGGAGAATCGATAAATTATGAATTGCTATTATGTGAATAACATGTAATCATGTATTCAATAAAAAAGTAACTGTACTCTGGTCACGAGTATTTAAAAATCTTATTACAAATAATATTACTACTTAATTTTTGGAATCTGATTATATAAACATAAAATAATATAAAAATAATGCAATATATAAATCTATATAAAAAGGTATATAAATTATATGATTTATTAGCTACTATTACTATATACTGTTGTGATAAAAATTGCATGTGATCAAAGTCACAGGATAAAAGCATAGCTATATAATATAATATCATTATTTTATTTAAACAATATTATTGAATTCCTTCATATAGACATAATCTTCATGAAAATATTTATTTGAACAAAAAAATTACAAAGTGCAGAGACAGTTTAGACATTTTTTGGAATATATTGCATACAAAAAATAAATATATATTTTTCTGAAAGTAACAGTCCAAACAGGATCATACTCTGGTGGTGCCATAGTAGCCTGCAATTATCTGATTCGTGCAACAATATTTAAATTGTACTTTAAAGAATATTATGGTATTTCCATCAAAACCTGCAACCATGGTAACACCAATGTTGTCAGTTGTAGACCAAGCTTTGTTATCCTGTGTTCCGCACATATGACGGGGATCTGCCTCAATCTAATCTGGATCAATCTAACTTTTTACATTCAGTATGAAGGATTGTCCCTTTTATCAACTCTTTTCAGCAGAAAGTAATAGCCAATCGAATCCAGACAGCAGTTGGTGGTAGCGATCCACTCTGCGACATCAAGAAACACGTGCACAAAGTCTTTACTTGAATCATCTGATATTACATATTGCAACAAAAGACCAATATGAACAGGCGTGAAGCAAACTATGAATGTGAACATGTTCGCGGTGATGATAGCGGCAATGTTTTTCCTTTCCACTTTATCCCTGCCTTGGACATGCTTAAGGGATCTGATCAGGATGTAGATGGTTTGTGTGGAGCAAAGTATTACGATGAGCACTGGAATAAGATAACCTAAAATCTCTAAAAGCAAGAAAAAGTGTTGTTTGAGCTTTTTTGTCAGTTTTCGATCATAGCAGTACTCTAATTTGTCTGGGAGAAGGTCTTTATAGTTACAAGCACAGATGACCGTTATGATCGTCCAGATGAAGATGCACTTTGAAATGGCGATCATCTTACTTTTGGAGGCCAGTGCTTTGGTCAGAAACGGAAACCTGACGGCTATGAATCGGTGAATGCTGATGGCTGTAATGGTGAAGATGCTGCTGTACATGTTGGAGTATTGGGTGCACAGCAGGAATGTACACAATTCACTGGGTTTAATCGGGCAAAAGGTTTCCAGTATTCTGAGAGGTAGGAAGATAATGGCTAGGAAATCAGCCAACAGTAGATTGAACATGTAGATGTGCGTGTCTGTCCAGCGCTTGAGGCGGCAGAAGATACACAGAGCCGTGACGTTGAATAAAAGGCCCACTATGAAGACAGGTGTGTAGGCCACACGTTCAAACAGACTGAGTGCTCTGTCTGTGTGGTTCAACACTGGATTGCAGTTATATTCAACCTAGATGAGAGTCAATGATAGTGTACAAAAGTTAGTGGTTGTTTAAGTGAGAAAGCTGCTTGCAGAGGTTTCACAATTTTGAAGACGTCACAACAAGATTTGAGCACTTAAGCTGCGCTTAAAATATCTGAATGTCATCAGTGCATGCAAAATATTCAAATGCATGAGCTCAGATGCTGCAGGCCTGTTTTTTATACACTAACTTCACTTTTCGCAGTTGTTTTTGCTCGTTTTTGAATTAAATAGCAATGCTGCAGCATCTTTTCTCAGACTCAAGTTGATCAGTATCTTTTAGGTGTGGTGGGTTTTGCTGACTGTATGAGGTCAGTTCTTATGCAGTTAGAAGTGGGTTGTATTTCATCATGAGGAAGTTCCACTGATGTTTCACAGCCAGGACAGTGTTGATAATTATGATAATCTACTGTTTTATCATTAAGTGAGTGAGTGAGTGAATGAGTGAAGTGACATACGGCCAAGTATGGTGACCCATACTCGGAATTTGTGCTCTGCATTTGACCCATCCAACGTGCACACACACAGCAGTGAACACACACACACACACACACACACACCGTGAACACACACCCGGAGCAGTGGGCAGCCATTTTTGCTGCAGCGCCCAGGGAGCAGTTGGGGGTTCGGTGCCTTGCTCAAGGGCACCTCAGTCGTGGTATTGAGGGTGGAGAGAGCGCTGGACATTCACTCCCCCCACCTACAATCCCTGCCGGCCCGAGACTCGAACTTGGATTACGAGTCCGACTCTCTAACCATTAGGCCACGACTTAAAAGAACATACTACTTTTTTGTCAGTTATTTACCCTGGAAAATGTGCCCTGTTGAAAAATCCAACATATGCTGGTTAGGTATGAACATATGCTGGTTAGAGCCAGCTCATGACCAGCACATGAGCTTAAACCAGCTCAAACCAGCAGCCATGCTTCAAAACATATACCTAACCAGCATATGCTGTTTTTTCAACAGGGTGCTTTGTGCAGAATAAATATCACATGGTTTTATATTTTGTTATCTAATGCAATGATATTGACACATTTTTAAATGTAGCTTAAGTTTCTAAATATTTTCTTGGCCACTGTACTGTATGTAGAGAGTGTACGTGCAGATAAGCATTGAGAAACATGCAGCTTGCTGTATAAAAAACCCACTGTGGTTTGAAATCAGTCATGTATCTTTAAATACATAGATGAGGACAGGAAGTGTAGCAGTTTGAGGTTATAGGCAACGCTTTAACAAACTATAGGTTTGTAAGGAATAAGAAGTTGATTTTGACGTAAAATATATATGCAGTTTAGATAAATACTTTAAAACTCTAAATACAAAATCATATGTAAAACGTACAGTTTTTCATGCTCTCGCATTTATAAAAATAAAAACGTGCCAGTACAGGGTGTACGATTACAAATATTACATTTGTAGAAAATTTGTTATGATTTTAGTATTTACTCTTTCTATTTATTATGAATTTATTTTATTAGTAATGCATTTAGCTCATTTTTATTGTTGTAAAGTACTTCACTAAATTTACATTTGTAAATTAATATGAATTACATGTTATTAACAATAATATCAGCTACATGCTTTAAATAATTACAGTGAAGTGAATCAGCATGACCTCTGTAAACTCTTTCGTAATCCCTTGCATTTAAACACTTTCACTTAAAAACCATAAGTTGTCATGTTAATAAGACAAGCTTGACTGCTACTTGAATAATCTTTTTTTTAACTTCCAGTTATTCCTTCATTTCCCTGATTGACAACAAGAACAACTCACCATGATTTATAGCTTGTTCTTCTCTCAAAAAACTCCTGTGAGTCTGTCAGCAGTGCAGTGCTCGATGCATTTAAAGAAGTGAAATGAGTAGGATGTCTGCTGCATGACCTGCCAGCCTGCTTCTTTCCTCTGCTGATGTCACATCATTGATGTGGATTCTGATTGAACTTTTGACATTGAAGGTGTCAGAACAGATTAACCAGATCCTCACTGCTGTCTACAGATTTCCGTAATATGCAATTCTTATATGGTGTTATAATCTTTACTGGAAAAATGTTATTGTGAAATGTGCATGGAATTTAAAAAACATGATGTGTGTGGTTGTGGTCGTGAGAGTGTGCAGATTATTTAGTGTGTTAGTATATGGTTAAGTACAGATACGCACAAACATATTATACTGTATATATAATGTGTATACACTGTAAAAAATCTAAAGTTGAGAAAATGTAAAAGTTTAAGGCAATCAGCTTAGTTTTCTCAACTTCTTGTTTTCAGTTTATGCAACAAAAAGTTGAGGAAACTAAAAAAAAACTCCTGAAGCTGGTTGCCTTAAACTTTTAAGTTTACATTTAAATTTAGTCATTTAGCAGACGCTTTAATCCAAAGCGATTTACAAATGAGGACATAAGAAGCAATCAAAAGCAACAAAAGAGCAATATGCAAGTGATATAACAAGTCTTAACGTAGTACACATAGCAAGGTTTGTTTGTTTTTTATTATATGATAAATAAAAAGAAAACATGGAATAGAAAAAGAATAGAGCAATCCAGTGTTAGAGGCCTTTTTTGCTTTTCTTAATTATACAATAAATAAAAAGAAAACAAATAGATAGAATACAAAAATAAAATTTTTGAAAAAAATTTTTTAAGAATAGAATTAGAATAGAGATAGCTAGAGTTATAAAGATGAAAGAGTCATAAAGATGAAAGAGATGCGTTTTTATCCAATTCTTGAAAATGGCTAAGGACTCAGCTGCTCGGATTGAGTTAGCCTATTAGCTTGTCAATCGCATCTCCATCAACGTCGTTTTCTACCACTTTTCCGCTCTCTCTCTCTCTCTCTGTTTCTTTTCCCTCTCGCTCCTTTTTTATGAGTCCATCAAACAACTGTGGTAAATCGGAATTACTCTACAATCACAGAGAGTAATGGCTTCTCCTTGCGTCATCACCTGCCCCGCTTGCCACATGTACAGTTTATCTGTCTCTGTCAGCAGCGAGGGATTCACATGTGATAAATGCAGGGAAATAGTTAGGCTGACAGAGAAGATTTCAGAATTAGAGACACGCATCCAAACCTTAGTTGAGGACAGTAAGAATGTGAGGGCTACGGCTTTGGATGCGACTAGCTCAGGGACTCCTGTACATTGTTCGGTTCCGGTTTCAGCTCCTCTGCAGCAGGGCAACTGGGTTACTGTGACGTGGCATAGTCGAGGGTCAAAACACCACTCTTCCATTCCGATCAAAACATCAAACAGGTTCTCCCCACTCAGTGACGTACCCACTGAGAAACCTGATGAAAGTGCTCTAGTTATTGGCGATTCTATTGTACGGAATAGAAACACCAGCCACCATAGTCCAATGTTCACCGGGAGCCAGAGCACCTGATATCTTGGAAAATTTAAAAGTGCTGGCTAATGCTAAACATAAATTCAGTAAGATTGTTATTCACGTCGGTGTTAATGATGTTCGACTTCGCCAGTCGGAGATCACTAAAAATAATGTTAAAGAGGTGTGTGAACTTGCAAGTACGATGTCAGACACTGTAATATGCTCTGACCTGCTCTGACCCCTGCTTACCGGGGTGACGAGATTAATAGCAGACTGCTGTCACTCAATGGCTGGATGTCTAAGTGGTGCCCGCAGAATAACATAGGTTTCATAGACAACTGGAAGAGTTTTTGGGCCAGACCTGACCTGTTGAAAAGAGATGGTCTTCATCCCTCCTGGGGTGGTGCCGCTCTTCTCTCTAGAAATATGGCACATAGTTCGTACTTGACTAACTGGGGCCCAGGTCAGGAAGCAGACAGACTGGCTAAACCAACCGTCTGCTAGACACCTCACATCAGTTAATTCTCAGCACATAGAGACTCTTTCACCTAGATATCTCACTATAGAGACTGTGTCTTTTCCCCGAACTAGTAAATACAGAAAAAAACAAAGAAAGAGCAACAATTTAATTGATGTTCAACAAATAAAAAACATATATAATACAGATAGACAAATAATAAAGCTTTGCTTATTGAATATTAGATCCCTTTCTACAAAAGCACTTTCTGTAATTGATATGATCACTGACCATAAACTGGATGTGCTTTGTTTGACAGAACAAAGAGGTCTGGTTTTTCTAAGAGGTCGGGTTTCAAGTATAATTCGTTCGAAGTAATTGTCACGAATCTGGTCCATGCTCTCCTGGTTTACCACCACCAGAGGTCACCAGTTCACCACATTGACTCTCACACTACACAGCACACTGGACTCCATTTCCCACTATGCATTGCACAGATCACAGCTGTCACCATTCACTCATCACACACACCTGATGCTCATTTCACAATCACACACACTATTTAAGCCATGGACTTCCTCAGCATCAGGGCCAAGTATTGTTAGCGTTTATCACTAACCCAGCGATAGCAACTTTAATTTTTTTTAAATGACAAAAGCACACAATAAACTGCTGACTAATACTTTACTGAAATAAAGTGAAAACATAATATATAAATAAAAACAAATTCAAGATATTAATAAAAACTCTTAAAGGGGTCATCAGATGCAAAATTCACTTTACAAGTTGTTTGAACATAAATGTGTGTTGGAAGTGTGTGTACAAATCAATCCTATCCAAAGTGTTAAATCCACCCAGTGTTTTTTTTTAAATCCTCAAATCAGGCTGTTCTGAGATTCCTGTCAGAATGACATAGTTCTGTACAGGCCCCTCCCACGAGAGTTGATTGACAAGGCCGTCTTACCTTAGACCCGCCCTGAGTGAGCTGAGAGACTCCGCTGCAGGGGAAGACAAGAATGTCTCAGATTAAGCGATTGAGGTGTTTTGTTGTTGGATGTAATAATAAATATAGCAGTCATTATTTACTCCCGACATCTGAGCCGCTGAAGACGAAGAGGATTAACCTTACTTTCCATGTGAAGTGAATGCGCCTATCCAGAAGAAGTGAGTATAAGGGTTTTTATGAATCTTTACAAATCGCCTTTCCTAATAATGCGTTAGTTAGCCAGTTTCGCGGCTGAAGTTTACAGTCTGCTCGTCAACGTACAGAAGAGAGGGGCGGGGTCAGCAGAGCTCATTAGCATTTAAAGCAACATGAACTAAAAAAACAGCTTGCTGAAAACAGAGCTGATTTTGACAGGGTAAGTATGTGTTTTTTACACTACCATTGAGAAATTTTAACCAAAGTATGTTATAGACTTTTCATTAAGACCCTAAAGAATCTTATCAACTTGTGGAAAATGGGCATCCGATGACCCCTTTAACAGGATCTCAATTATACTAAAATAACACTGGTGTGAATCAGGACACTGGCGCCTGCTGGCCGAATGAAGAACGACAGTCAGGTTCATTCATGTCAACCTCTTACACAATACAACTTTGTGTCTTTCTTTTCTACTGTAAATTGCTTCTTTCTCTGGTCTTTCTCCCTCTGTTTTCTTTCTTTCTTTGTCCGTGTGCCACATTCTAGTTTGAACATTCTGAATCAGAGCAGTTTTTTTTTCCAAACCATTCTTTTTATTCTCTCCCAAAATTGCTTTTCAGCCAATAATTACAACACAGTCCAGGGTCAGAGTCTGGGGTCTCTGTGATTTGAAAGACGGTGAAAACGGATGACCGATTTCTCTCTTTCAGGAATGGTCTGTACTGAACGGCATCTTTTTTTCTTGATGGAATATCTCAAGTAGGTCAGCTGAACACTTCTGATGGAAAATCAGGTACATAAACCTGCCTATATCAAATCAATCTAAATATTCAATCAAACTTTACTACTTTTTGAGGCATTTTGCAGACATATATAAGCATTAATATACGCATTCATTTTGCACTCATTCAACCCACCAAAGCCGATTTTTAACTCTTTTTTATCTTATTTTATTTTATTTTTTATATTATTGCTTTTTTTTTTTTTTTGGCCTCTTCCCGCAATATTCCTTTATTTATTTATCATATGTTTATATTGTATATTGTGTGTGTATGCGTTGCATCACAGGAATAAATTCCATTTTAAAATACTGTATATTAGATATAGATTATAAAAAAATATACTGATTTATATAAATAAATCAGTTATTTTGGTTACAATAATATTTCACAATATTACTGTTTTTTATGATCATTTAAATGCTCCTTGGAAAACATGAGAGACTTATTTCAAGAGCATTAAACAATTTATAACATTTGCATGTTATACAGTAGCATCATATCTTACCTGGCACTTTCTGCACTCACCATTTTATTATTTATAGTATGTAGCGTTTTGTTTCTTACTGATGTTGTTCTTGTACTGACAACTGAATCAAATTTTTCTGTATCTCTGCTGTGATTCTCAGTTCCTTAGGGTAAGATCTATCTTGTCTTCTTTTACTTTAATAAACACTGGAGCTCTACAGAGAAGGATTTCAAACACATTTAAAGACATCAGCTCTGGAAAAGAAGGGAAATGTATACTGTATCTATCTATCTATCTGTATGTCTTTTGTTCTGTCTTTATCTATATATGTCTGTCTTTCTGTTTATCCATTCTGCTCACCCTCATATGGTCATATGTGGTGTTATTTCCTTCTAATATGCTGTAAATGTTTCTCTCTGTCTCTCTCTCTCTGGTGTGAAGCGCAGTGTGCTCGCTGTCAGAAAATGTGCTGGTGTGGCCCTGCTGCATGCGCCGCTCGCTGTGAATACTGATTTGGACTCTTGCATCAGCTCAAGTGCGATGTGAATATGCTAAGCTAGCACTAACGGAGCAGAGAGCTGTTACATAAGCTCTGACCACCGGGACTCATTAGATCTCTCTGTTTCTCAGCAATGCTTCTCTCTCTTTTATAGAATTCACCAGTTTCATGGAATCTGATAGTGGGAGGAGAATGAAATGAAACCGTGTAACCTCTGAATGACCCCTGAAGTTTGAGAAGTCCCAAGATGCGAGCAAGCGAGAAAGAGAAAACACTGAAAGCGAAAGGGTCTTGTTTAACTGAAAGTGAGAATGAATGATGGTATTAAAAGGAAGTAGAACAGCTGTAGTCATGGAGACCAGCTCAATTGAAAGATGATGATTTTTGAAGGATGGGGTGCTATTGTGTGAAAGAAGGACAGGAGGGAACAAAAGGTGAAAGAGACAGCTGGAAAAAATATAGAAAATATAGTATCAGAGTGACAGAAACTAGATGTGTTTAACTGAGTTAAACAGGAAGAGTGTGTGGGGTGTTTCGAGCTCTCAGTATTCTTTGTAGGAGGTGAGATTGGGATGGGGTGTTACAATAAAATTAGGTCACCAAACAGAGAGAGTTTTGTCATCTTTCTAGTTCATCTGTATATGGGTGTTGTTTCCTTGGCTTTTATTTCTTCCTATCTGGCTGAAATTAGATCCAGCTGCTTTCTTTCTTTCTTTCTTTCTTTCTTTCTTTCTTTCTTTCTTTCTTTCCAATTTATTAGTAATTTATAGAGTCTAAGCAGACTAAAGCAGATATATAAGCAGATTAAAGGAAATATTATACTTCAATGCTTTTGTTTGCTTCAACAACATTTTGTGAAAAAAAATGCAAAAGCATCGAAATATATATGTTAGTTGACTCATGCTATTCTATTTTGTGCTACACAGGAAAGAAAAAGTGGGTCAAAATTATTGATTTTTCTTTTATGCCAAAAATCATTAGGATATTAAGTAAAGATCATGTTCCATGAAGATATTTTGTAAATTTCTTACCATAAATATATCAAAACTTCCTTTTTGATTAGTAATATGCATTGCTAAGAGCATCATTTGGACAACTTTAAAGGCGAATTTCTCAATATTTTGATTTTTTTGCACCCTCAGATTCCAGATTTTCAAATAGTTGTATCTCAGCCAAATATTGTCTGATCCTAACAAACCATGGAAAGCTTATTTATTCAGCTTTCAAATGGTGCATAAATCTCAATTTACACTTAAGACTGGCTTTGTGGTCCAGGGTCACATATAGTAAAACACTTGCATTGTATTTTCCAATCTTTTGGTGGGATAAAACTGACTCAAAACTGAAGCAGCCTTTACCATCACTGTCACTTTATACAATACAGATTGTTTTAAAGCTGCTTCACATTTATTAACATGAACATAACAGTGTTAATTAAAAAAAATAAACAAATTCTATTTCAGCTATAAAGCAGCCCCAAAGAAGATAATACTGTATTGAGGTGTTTCAGTTTGATTCAGTAACTGTGTCAGTGTTGCCAATTTCATCAATTATGAAACAAATTCAATTCAAGTAGCACAACAGAAGGAAATAGTGTCATTATCCAGCATAATTCAAGTCAGTTCAGTGCTGATTCAATTCAGTTCAATAACAAGATGTGCACCTATTTTGCGTCACAACAGAATGTTAGAGCTTCTACAACACTGTAAAAAAAAAAAAAAAGTTGAGTCAAGTTTAAAAAATGTTTAAGCCAAATTTTAAGGCAACCAGCTTCAGCAGATTTTTGAGTTTTCTCAACTTTCTCATGCTGGTTGCCTTAAAATTTTAAGTTGGCTCAACTTTTCTTTTTCTTTTTTTACAGTGAATATCTGCTGGGTTTGATAAATATGGCTATGAAGATAAATATGACAATTTTTGTTTTACATTAGAACCCCAAGCAGAAAGAAAGTCAAAAGTCAATCACAACAAAATACGCAAATTAATATACAGCTGTGATTTGCTCTCATTGGGGTTTTGGTGTTAGTCAACTCTATTATCCGTATCTCTGAGCTCTTTAGAAAATGGAAGAATACGAGAGCTGCAGGCAAGTGTGCTATAGCGTGTGCACTAACAAGGCGGGTGGGTGCTAATCAGCCTATCCCTGCCGCTATATGGGTCAGCCTCACAAGGCACGGCGCGCTGGCTGACTCAACGCTGGTAAACAGGCTTGCTTGCTCACCCGTTTCCACAGCAACACCGTCCCTGCCCTTTCTACGTGTTCTCAATGGCTCTGCAAGCATCTGCTTCCTCTCACTGCCGGAACATTTGCAGGGAAATTTGCCTCACAAATCAGAGACACATCACTAGTGTTCGCTTTTGTTTGCCATCTTGTTGGTGACATACGTCTTCTTTTCCAAATGGGCTATCATTCTGTTTGTTTATTCTCTTTCGTTTTCTCTAGATGGGTTTGACTGTCATCGCTGACGTTCATATTCCTGTCATTTTTTCCTGGCATGCGTATTGTTCTCTTTGAAAGGTGGAGGTAGAAGAAGTGCAGATGTTGTTGTCAGATACCTTTGTTGACCAAAGCCACACATGCCACTCATACTATAGAAGTCCTACATCGATTCAGTCTCATTTGGAAGTTTCCTTTATATATTATATAAAGTTCTGTTGAAGATAGCAGTAGCCTGGTGAAGACAGAAATGTGTTTTTTCCCCTCGTATCACTTCAGGTCTGGATGTTTGATCACTGTTCGGTTCTTGAGGTAAAGGATAGGTCGTTCTTTGATGGTCAAACTAGCTGTTGCGAAATGGGTTTGGCTGTAGTTGGCAGGTTGGTTCATGCCCGCAGATTACAATTACATCATGTGTCTGATATTTAACAAGTGTGAATCTGAATCAATAGGCGTGGTTATGTTTAAAAGCTTTTCCACAAAGGTGTGTCGAAGCTGCATTGCTGTGACTTTGTGCATGGACTAGTGTTATTGTTGGCTAAAACTAAAATGATAAAAAATTGTTTTCATCTATTGAAAAAATATAAATATAAGGTTAAAAATAATTTCAAAATCATAAATTAGGTTTAAAAGATTAGAACAGAGATGAAAAAATATAAAAATAACTAACAATGTTACTAAAACGTACACTAATTAATATAATAATATATAAATAATATCAAAATATCAGTGGTATGCACATAAATAGCCATTTCTGCTATCAAAATAAGATTTATTACACCATTTTTCCTTTCCTATCTGTAATGACTCAGGCTCGGGGCTCAGGTGTTATAGATCAAGGTTTGTATTTTGTATTTTGTATTTTTTTTAATGGTAACACTTTATATTAAGGTGTCCTTAAGGTTATACTTTACTTGTACTTACTATTATAATAACAATAAATTATTCATAATTACATGCAAGTAACCCTAAAACAAACCCTAATCCTAAGTAAGTACATGTTAATCAATATTACTCAGTACTTAAATATATAATTACATTGTAACAAGGACACCTTAAAATAAAGTGTAACCTTTTTTATACCCACTTGGCAAAAATTATAAGTCTGATCAAAGGGTCCCACTTTATATTAGGTGGCCTTGTACTTTACTGTACATTAAAAATAAGTACAATGTTGTGTTCATATTGTATTGCAAAACACTTTTGCTGCTATTAAGGTGGGATATGGGTAAGGTTAGGGACAAGTTTGGTGGTATGTTTAGGTTTAAGGGTGGGTTAAGGTGTAAGGGATGGGTCAACAGTGTAATTATAAATGTAATTACAGAAATTAATTACAGCTGTAACTACATGCAGGTACATGAGACAAAGAGGATGAGCAATGATGGAGGAGGAGGAAGAGAGGAATAAAGAAAAGGAGAGAGGAGAACAGGACAAGAGAGAACGGAAGGTGAGAAGGAGGAGGGAGGAGAGAACACGAGATGAGGAACTGTGTTTTCACTGACACACTGACCCGGCAGCATGTTGCCTGGAGTCCCATCAGATAAACAGGCTCAAGCCAGCGGAGATTAGAGAGCTTTTGAAATCGTAGAAAAGCAAGGGATTAGAGGGAGGAATAGAGGGGGGCAGGAGGGAGCGGGATTATGGCGCCATGCGTAGACTGGATCAAACATAATCCCTGAGAACGCTCAAACCTCCATCTTGGTTACAGGGAGAGCGAGAGTGAGGATTTACCCATCAGTCACCTCATCAGTAAATAATTGCCCAATGAGTTTATGATCAGTCCGTTCACTCTATTCATCAACGGTTCAGTTGCAATGTGCATTTCTTTTTACGCATTAGTAATATTTCTCAAACATTATCTGAAAGAAAAAAAAATAGGTACAAGTGTTGTCACTGGGGAGGTACCTTTTCAAAGGGTACACTTTGTACTTAATTTAATTGTACTTAATTAAAAGGTGCTATTATGTAGGCCTACCATTTAGAATATGTACACTATGTATATGAACACTAGGTACTAATATGGGGTAAATAAGGTGAAAAGGTATATCTTTTGAAAGGATATCATGCCAGTGACAGCTTTTTCTGAGATGATTACAAGCTCAAGTCAAAACAGCCCACCTGTTTTGCTTCCTAAATGTGAGGTTCCTTCTTTAGTGTAAGTGCAGTTTTATCTTCTGTCAGGCAGAAATAGTAAGTCTGAATGCTTAGAAAAGTAATGGCACACATAAGCTATGATTTGAGGTTTCATTCATATCACATACGGTGCTCAACAAGTTTAATACTTTTGATAGTAGAACAGACAAATCGGTAGCACTTTATTTTACAGTCCTGTTCCTCATGTACATACTATGTACTTATTGTAGTAATTACAATAACTAGGTAGTAACTAATTACTAACCCTGAACCTAACCCTACCCCATGTAGTTATCATATATTACCAGTACTTTTACAGTAAGTACACTGTAAGTACATGTAATTACACATACTGTAAAATAAAGTGCAACTGACAAATCATTCATTTGGCGGTCTGCTTCCACCCACCAGAATTGAAAGAGCCGGTCAGTGTCTTCAGAAAGAAAACAACATGATTTTAATAGAGACAGGGACAAATTGTTTTAGAAAAGCTACCATTCCTGTTGGTATCAAACTTGATCTAACGGCTTTTTGGGTAGATGATAGATTTTTTAAAAATTATTTCAAATGTACAGTGTCATATTTGATATGCAAATTTCTAAGACATAAAATTATCAACATGATCAAAACTTTGCTGAAAAACCTGTTGTGCATGATCTTCTACGTTAGATCTGTTTTTTGATTGATAGTTAATTTTTTTAGTTTTTATGGTACAACCCAAATTCCGGAAATGTTGGGACATTTTTAAATTTGAATAAAATGAAAACTAAAAGAATTTCAAATCACATGAGCCAATATTTTATTCACAATAGAACATAGAGAACATAACAAATGTTTAAACTGAGAAATTTTACAATTTTATGCACAAAATGACCTCATTTCTAATTTGATGCCTGTTACAGGTCTCAAAACAGTTGGGATGGGGGCATGTTTACCATAGTGTAGCATCTCCTCTTCTTTTCAGAACAGTTTGAAGACGTCTGGGCATCGAGGTTATGAGTTTCTGGAGTTTTGCCTGATATAGGTTTCCAGCTGCTGAAGAGTTCGTGGTCATATTTGACATATTTTTCATTTAATGATGCGGCAAATGTTCTCTATAGGTGAAAGATCTGGACTGCAGGCAGGCCAATTCAGCACCCAGACTCCTCTACTACGAAGCCATGCTGTTGTAATAGCTGCAGTATGTGGTTTTGCGTTGTCCTGCTGAAACACAAGGCCCTCCCTGAAATAGACGTCATCTGGAGGGGAGCACATGTTGCTCTAAAACAGGGATCTCCAACCCTGCTCCTGGAGAGCTACCATCCTGTAGATTTTAGTCCCAACCCTGCTCCAACACACCTGTCTGAAATTAACAAGTAGTCTTGAAGACCTTGATTAGCTGGTTCAGATGTGCTAGATTGGAGTTGGAGCTGAAATCTGTAGGACGGTAGCTCTCCAGGAGCAGGGATGGAGACCCCTGCTCTAAACCTTTATATACCTTTCAGCATTCATAGTGCCTTCCAAAACATGCAAGCTGCCCATACCGCATGCACTTATGCACCCCCATACCATCAGAGATGCTGGCTTTTGAACTGAACGCTAATAACATGCTGGAAGGTCTCCCTCCTCTTTAGTAATGTCAATGACAGAATCATGCCGATGAGTGATGCAGTGTCGTCTGAGGGCCCAAAGACCACAGGCATCCAACAAAGGTCTTCGGCCTTGTCCCTTACGCAGAGATTTCTCCAGTTTCTCTGAATCTTTTGATGATGTTATGCACTGTAGATGATGAGATTTGCAACGCCTTTTCAATTTGATGTTGTGGAACGTTGTTTTTAAAGTATTCCACTATCTTTTTACGTACTCTTTCACAGATTGGAGAGCCTCTGCCCATCTTTACTTCTGAGAGACTCTGCCTCTCTAAGACATCTCTTTTATAGCTAATCATGTTACAGACCTGATGTCAGTTAACTTAGTTATTGGCTAGATGTTCTCCCAGCTAAATCTTTTCAAAATGTCTTGCTTTTTCAGCCCTTTGTTGCCCCCGTGCCAACTTTTTTGAGACCTGTAACAGGCATCAAATTTGAAATGAGCTCATTTAGTGAATAAAAGTGTAACATTTCTCCATTTAAACATTTGTTATGTTCTCTATGTTCTATTGTGAATATAATATAGGCTCATGCGATTTGAAAGTCTTTTAGTTTTCATTTTATTCAACTGGAATTCGGGTTGTATAATTGTACAAATGTCCACCTTCAGCTTGTGGTTCACGTGTCTTTTGCTGTGAAATCTGTACTTATTTTTATAATAACTTTTATATTGTTAGTAATATTTCAAGATGAACACTTACTGGATTCAAGAAACTTAACATGCATGATTTTTAAGAAAAATTATGTTATAATATGGGTATCAAATATTAGCCATAAGGCTTTTGAGCAATGCTTATTTGTTAATCTTTTGATCATCGTGATGCATTGCATTACGTTTTGCCCCATAATAAAAACTAAAGAGCCTTGATCATAAAACTAAGCATTTAAATGTCATCTTACTAAAACCTTACTTATTAGGAGATAGGCTGATGACTGATATTTATATGTTAAGTGAAGTGACATACTGCCAAGTATGGTGACCCATACTCGGAATTCGTGCTCTGCATTTAACCCATCCAACGTGCACACACACAGCAGTGAACACACACACACACACACACACACACACACACACACACACACCCGGAGCAGTGGGCAGCCATTTATGCTGCGGCGCCCAGGGAGCAGTTGGAGGTTCGGTGCCTTGCTCAAGGGCACCTCAGTCGTGGTATTGAGGGTGGAGAGAGCGCTGGACATTCACTCCCCCCACCTACAATCCCTGCTGGCCCGAGACTCGAACCCGCAACCTTTGGATTACAAGTCCGACTCTCTAACCATTAGGCCTCTAAAATTCAATAAACTGTTCCAGTTCAAAGAGAAAAAAAATACACTTTTCAGACTATTATTTCATATGTCAGGCTTTACAGGGTTATCTATTATGGGATTTCCAGTGTGAATTTTTCTCATGTACCTTGTCCTTGTTGTCAGTGAGTCTCAGTCACCGCAGTCACCGCAGTCATCAGTCACCACTTACCCAAGATCACAATAATCTGTGTTCTAACCCTCTGCACCTGCCGATCTCCTATCAAGCCACCTATAAAGCCACGGTCCACTCACTCACAGATCGTCCGTTCTACAGTTCACTATTAGAACCAGGCCAGACCCTCTAACCTTACCTTGTGAATTTACTTACCTCAGATCTCCCGTTGATTCTCCACCGCTCCTGTTCTCCACCGCTCCCTGGATTCCTGCTTGTGATCTCCGTTCCTTCCCTTGCACCGGCAAGCCTACCAACCTGCACTCAGTCACCTTGAACTGCCCTCACGAAACTCCCCTGTTTCTCATCTGACCTTAGCAATAAAGTTCCCTGTTTGACCCTTCCTCTGTGTCTCCTAGCCTGTGTCCTGACACTTGTACTGAAGAACTGAAAAATAACTTGTACATTTTTAGTTTAATACTTTAACCAAGGGTTTGTTTAAACACCAACTATATCTTCAAAATAAACATACAGTACATTATTTCTGTAAGGAGTCCAACTATGCAGCTCCTGCGTTCATTGACCTTTTGTACCCGAAATAGATTTTATTGTATCATTTATTCACAGCCTCACATCTGTTTTTGTAACGTGTCAGTTGTAAATGCCATCCTATAAACATTTTATTATTCTTCACATCCATCCATCATGAATCATAAGTGTTCTTTTTTTATTCTCTCTCACTGTTTCTACAGATCAGACCTGTTGTAGCGACTGGATTCGCTCAGCCCTGCCCCCATCCCTTCACTAGTTTAGGGTCAGAATGTCATGGCTGTTGCCATTAGTTACCGAACACGCATGAGGGAACACAGTAAAGGATGAATGTAGAAAATCGAAAGAACTTATCAAGTAGGCAAAAATGTTGCAATAGACATCTTTTATATCGTTGTTATCGTTCATACGTGTGTAATCAGGAATAAAACTCTGTTATGTTATGGGTGGATTACTTTCTTCTGCAGCCGTGATGTTTATTGCATGAGAGAGAGAGAGAGAGAGAGAGAGAGAGAGAGAGATGAGCGGATGAGAGGAGAGATGAAAGATAGAGTATCGGGGGGCACAGCAGGCCAGTCTGTTGAACGAATAGAAATAAACAGATTGAATCAGAAAAGAGGCAAAAAGAAGAAAAGGAGAGAAGCAGATCCCCCAGGACCTCAAGCCTGGAGGTGGACACAAGAAGCGGACAGGAATGAAACGGTGATGGAGTGACGGATGGGGGGGGGGGGGGGGGGGGGGGGGTGCTAACAGGGAGCCGCTTTGAGCGCAGCAGTCTGTGTGCTCTCTGCTTGTTCCACTAACCTACTTACTGTAATCTTCTCTCTGTGTTTCATAAGAGCCCCTGCTAGAGAATTGCATCACCAAGCTTTTCCACACACAGTCGCTGCACTTCTCGTCATTGCCATTTAGGATTTTGAAAGGTGCACAGATCAAATGCACATGGAAGTACATAAAGATTTTTGTTTTTGGCTCCCAAATTGACTTATCATTTGGTGCCCAAGTGCTTGGATTACGTTGATGGAATGTGAAACACGTTTTGTTGGTTGTCTGAAATGGTACAATGTGATTAATATATCTCCTTTTCAACTATATAATAGATTGACCATTTTCATTTAAGAAGCTCTCCTAATATAGACTCATTTAAGGGTTGATGACTCCCTCAAAAATAAATAAATAATGAATAATTAGCCTATTCAAGCCTCCAGCAGGCCTCCAAGGATTATGTAACCATCTGCCATAACTATTATAGGACCAGCTCTTATTTATGCTTTATGACTGAGGGATTTCTTCTGCCTGGTTTGATTAATAAAAGGGTCATTTTGCAGAGCAATCCTTGAATGCCTCATTAATGGGTGTCTGATGGCGTGCGCATAAGAACTGGCATTGTTTTAAATTTTGCGACGCTACCAGAATACTTTTTGTGCGCAAAGAAAACAAAAATTATTTATTCAGCAATTCTTCTCCCCGAGTTCCCATCTTGCGCCATTTTGGAGAGTACCATGATGCATTTGTGTGCTCCCCGGAACTCTGGGAAAAGAATTATTGAATAAATTGTTATTTTTGTTTTCTTTGCGCACGAAAAGTGTTCTCGTAACTTCACAAAATTAAAGTTGAGTCACTGTTTTACCGATGTCCTTGCTACGTTTCTTGAGCTGGGAACGTTGTAGTTGCTTTGCTGTCTATGCAGGGTCAGAGAGCTCTCAGATTTCATCAAAAATATCTTCATTTGTGTTCTGAATACGAACGAAGGTCTTGCAGGTTTGGAACGACATGAAGGTGAGTAATTAATGACAGAATTTCATTTTTGGATGAACTAACCCTTTAGATGCATTTTATGATCGCAAACTGTCCTTGTATGACCACTTTTGATTTGAAAAAATCAAAAGTAGCTTAAAATGTGAGTTAAACGTAAATTTTATTTATTATTTACAGTGCAGTTGTTCTTTGTCCCCTAATATCTTATTTACTTTGAATTAATTCCGTTGATTTGACTGTGTTCCAATGAAAAGCATTCTGAATGATTGAATTGTAGTCCCACCTTAAGCGCTGACTGGATGCGCGTCCCCGTGAGCAGTGCGCGGCAGTGAGATCATGTGAGAGTCCACGCGTCTGAAAGTAGGTTAGCAGGGTAGAGTGAGAGGAGAGGGAGGACGACGACGGCGTTTCATACCGCGCCATAATACACGACGGAATAGACTTTTATTTTTGTGTACCCGAAGCGCAATAGAAGACCTTTAGAGACGCGAATTTACTTTGAGGATCTTTCTTCTATTTTATTTTCCTAATAATAATGCTCACAGTCGGAGCTGAAAAGTTTCATTCGGGTAGCTGTCTTATGTTAGCTACTTAGTCCGAACAATATTGCTCCGCACCCAGTGAACTTTGGAGAATCAAGAAACAGCGATCAAAATGAGAGGTAAGATGTTTGGAGCACTTTGCATGACATGTAACTATTACGGAGACGTTGCATGTTGCTTTTAACAAGCTCTTGTTAATAATAGTTTTGATACATTTAGCTGCGTGTATGTTTTCTCACAGCTTTCCTGTCACATTTGCAGCGCGGCCACTTGTTACTTTGTAACGCGTTTTAATGTTCCCTGGCGTTCCATTCTTTCTCAAATGTTACAGTGATTCATAGTAAGATGTTAAAATGTATCAAAATTCTGCAGTTCTGACATAAAAGCGGCAGGTAGTGATTTTGGCACGTTTGACGAGGTTTGTTTTATTACGTAACGAGAGTAAAAGTAGTGGTGTTTTTTTTTTCTGTATCAAGCAATAACATATTCCCTGGAAACACAAGTATTAATGTATTTGGTGGATTAAAATGTCTCCATGTGGTGACGCGGTACAGTCTCCTAAATCTAAATATTTCTCTAAACGCGGCTTGTTGTGAGTGAATTCCGCGTTCTGTGCGGTTGTGGTGATATTGTTGGAGATGGAGATTTGTCTCTGTGGCGTGTTGTTGTTTTCTGAGGGCAGCATGGCCGGCTGTGTGAGCAGCGCTCAAACCTGCTGTTCCACTGACCTAGTTATGTCACTGAGTATTACACAGCATTCACAATCACAGGAGGCAATGAAGGAGAGAGAGAGCGCGAGCGAGGGAGGCGCGTCGCTGGAGTCGTGCAGACCCATGCGGTCTGCTGGTGATGATTGACACCGCCATGCCTTCACCTTCCATCATGAACTTGAGTTTGAACTTGAACTTCGATATTGATGTTGACAATAAACGGCGTTTATTACAACAGTCTCACCTATTTATGTAACAAATACTTGCGTAACGGTGACTTACGATTATTTTTTTGTCGATAAACCTGAGTTTTAATTATGCAAAATATAAAAAAACCCGCATTGTTTTGTGAAATTTAATTGTTATATGTATATATATGTGTGTGTGTGTATTTGACACCAAAATATCACGTTATGAATTTAATTATATATAAACTTAATTAAAATTTCGTTGTTATATGGAAATATTTATTGTATTACATAATATTTTATAAAAAAAAAGTTTAAAAAAATCATTATAACTAGTGAGAGCCCCAAAACTCTGACTGAATATTTCTCAGCAGCAGATATTATGTATAATGGTGCTAAAATACATAATACATGGTTTTACCAAACAATTTCCACTGTGTACTTTCTTTCCTCACACAGAGTGAAATCATTTAAATTCTGGATCATTTAAAGTATTCATTTATTTATAATTAAATTTAATATGTAATTAAATGATCATAAGCACCACGACCGTAATTTACCTTGAAAATAACGGGTTTTCACATTAATGCCATGGTCAAAACCACTTTGTACTCCCTTTCTTCTCACAAAGTAAATAATAAGAATAATTCTGGTCCATAGTATGTATTCATTTATTAAATATATTATAAAATTAAAAGTTAACAAACACTATGACAGTAATTTACCATGACAATAACAAGTTTCTTTCTTATCACATAGTGAAAAAAATAATTTATTCATTTATTAAATATGTTATCAAATTAAATGAACAAATTCGGGTGCATAGTATTTATATAAAATTATATGTAGCACTATGACAATAATTTAAAATGACAATGAAAAGTTTCCACTTTAAAACTACGGTTATTGTTAATTCTGTAAAACCATAATAAATATGTGAATTCTATCAAATTCCCTCCCTCCCTATATTTTGGTCTCTGCTTGCAAAACAGAGAATTCTTTATCTTTGGCCTCTGGGCTTCTTATTACCCTTTACCTTGGTTTGAGCAAATATTAAGTCATAATCATTTTTCTTTTTAATTTAGCTGGTGATCCAGACTCTTTGTCTGTAAGCTCTAGGTGAGGATTTTGTCTCTCCCATTTTGTTTGCTGTCTGGACAAATGTTAAAGGCAGTTGCGGGCGTACGTGTCCGGACATACTGTCGTGAGGTGGGGCTGTGTTTAAATATACACAGCGTGGCTCATGTTCACAGGGCAGCTGAGGACAGGAAGGCTGTAGCGAGTGATAAATACTCTATTGAAAAACAGCAAATCTGCACTTTGTCAGGAATTTCTGTTCTTTCTTGTAAATCCTGGACATTTTGCGTGGTCTCTCTTGTGTCTCTTGTTCTCTGTCTTCTAATAATAAGCCTTCCTTTTTATTTAGTCAACACTAAAATGACGAAAATCACTTTACGGTAAAGAAAACACACACAGATGCATGCATAAAAGCAGCTGTTTTCCCATTTAGAGCCATTAGATGATTGGATCTTATTTTATGTTTGGTTGGCATCAGTGCAATCTTTACAGTGAACATGGCATGGATGACCAGACAGCAGAAACCAGTAGTGACTTACCGACTGTCTTATCAGAAACTACAGCATAATTCTGTTCTATCTGCATGAAGCGTCAGGATTTCACTTTGCTTGGGTGAGATCCGGGGACTGTGTTATGTAAAATAGGCGAGGTGTTAAATCATTGTTCTTTACGCTGGCCTACATATGCCAACCTTGTGACCAGAAGCCCTTCTGCTCATCACTGTGACAAGACAGACGCATCATTGTGGGATAATTCATTTGCGATTAGAAAGACGACTACACCTCATTACACACACTTTAGTCAAAACTGAAAAATGATACATAATTGCCTACATTTAAATGATTGTTTGTACTTTCAAGCGTATGTTTTGTCATTGCATAGCTTTTAAATAGAAGTTTGAGGTTGTTCTTGTAATATTTGTTGGGTCAGTGGCTCCTTTAGCTTTATCCTGAATGCTTATCGGTTGTGCTCTTCTGCTTAATCTAATCTGCAGTCTTGTGTTATGTCACCAAGTTAGACATTACTGAGTAACACCGTGTTCTCTGATCAAAGCTGATTTTATTACGGCACCTGCACGCAAACACAGATAACAGCGGCTGCCACTCAAAGTAGATTTGAACCATTTTCCTGAATAGCCATGCTCGTAAATAATTCCATTCTTTGTCTGTCCTTATTTTTTTTTGTTTATTCTCCATTATATCACACAAATGGCATTTAGAACGTAAGAGAGTGTGGAAACTAAAAGATCATGGTCCCTCAGTGACGCTAATATGAAACACATGAGTACATTAGGTATTTTTAGGTCAGGATTCCTCATGAAATGAATTAGAAACGTTTTGAGAAACACTTTTTAATGTTTTTAAACAGCAAATCTAGCAGGTTTAAATAAAAAAGCCAATTTAAAAAAAGAAAAGAATGGCCTCTTAAATTTTTTTATTAAATTAATTTATAAAATTATTGTATAAGAATTAATATATGTATGTATGTATGTGTGTGTGTGTGTGTGTGTGTGTGTGTGTGTGTGTGTGTGTGTGTGTGTGTGTATATATATATATATATATATATATATATTACACACATTTATATATTAACACAATTATTATACAAGTTATTTTAAATAGGCATGTTTAAATAGAAAGGCCATTAAAAAGAAAAAAATATTTTAATTGAATTTATAAAATTCTAAATATATATTCAAAATATATATTTTATTTTAATTTTAGGTTTAAATAGAAAAGCTGTTAAAAAGAAAGAATTGCCCTTTTTTAATTGATAATTTGTATTAGACAGACAGATGGATAGATATAATTTAATTGTTAATTTAACTATATATTTCATAAGTTATTATAATTGTAATTGTTTAATAATATTAAATGCTATTGTGTGTGTGTGTGTGTGTGTGTGTGTGTGTGTATATCACACACACAGTATGTGCACATTGTGTTAATGCACTTTTTTGTCAACATTTTAGGTTAAACGTATTATTTAATATATAAAATAATGTCATAATATTCATATAACATTTTATTGATTAGTATTACCTAGACAAGAATGTATACAGTACATTTCTTTTGTCTTGCCCTTGTTCTTGCATGTCAAAATTCCCATCGAGACCAGTTCCACCTTAACAGAGAGAAGGGAAAGGCCTATTCGAATAACATGCACCCAGGATCCGCCCACAGCTGATCCCCTTTTCACTGAGAAAGTATGTCAGTAGGACAGCGAGTCCACATGGGCTTACAGCCAGGCCGAATAGAGCGACACTCAGAACCGGCCAATCACAGACACATCTGCCCAAACGTAAACCAATAGGCTGTCAGAAGTGGCAGGGAGGCGGAACATCTGCATTATTAGACTGAGCAGCCCTGAATGGCGTGTATGTGGAATGTTTGCAGACGAAGGTTATATAACTCTACACAGAGAGCGGGACGGGAGGGGCACCCAAGGGCTCACAGATTTTTCCATTGCATGCCACAGTGTATCTTGGTCATGGCTTTCAGCTGACAGAGCTAGGAAGACAAAATGGAGGATGTTTTTTTATACTTAGGATGTTTTTGGAAGCATAGTTTTTTCCATTCCACCACTATATGGCAAATATGAAATAAAGACAGTTATTGCATAATAAATGTAACTATCACAAAACTTGTTTATTTTTTCATTCTGTCTGTCTGGCTGTCTGTCTCATTTAGTTAATTTTTTTCATTTATTAATGCATTCACTTTTAATCAATAATTGAAAACTTTTTACATATGAAAACATTTATAGTTAAATATGAATATTAAAATATATTTTTCTTTTATTTATTAATGTACTCATTATTTTTGATTAGTTTTTCACAATAATAAATAATTGTTTGCATATAAATATGAAAGTATGTTTTATTGCATAATAATTGTTATCATAAAGCACTTTTTTCATTCATCCTTTCATTTATTAATGAATTTATTTTTTTTAGTTTTTGTCAATAATTTAATACTTATTTTCATACTGTTTACTGTTCATTAGGAAATATCAGTTTAATGTGTGTCTGTATATGGAATCCAGGCGTCTAGTTTCTAAAAGAGCCTACACTGTGTTCCACTGATCACATGAGTCGTATCAAGGCCTCTCATAAATCTGAGACATAATACACCCTTCAGTCAGAAAATCAATCCTCTGGCTATTTCTGTCCCTCATTCTATGCAGAGCGAGAGAGGTCTCTCTATCTGACTGTGATCTTCATTGGTAGATATTATTTATGGTACATGTCAAAACAATATTTGTGCATATGTGCTTTTCTTTGTGATTCATGGTATGTTTTTGCTTTTAATACTTACGATGTTTGTTTGTTTTTAATTCCAGCTCAAATTGAGATTATACCATGCAAGATCTGTGGCGATAAATCTTCTGGGATTCACTATGGTGTTATTACATGTGAAGGGTGCAAGGTAAGAATTCTGGTGTAACACCCTATTGATTTTTATATAATTTTTTTTTTTCTTACCCTAGATGTGCACTTCATTTCAACCCATGTAAGCAAAATGATCCTTTTGTGCTTTGTCCCTCCTTATCTTTTATCCCAATGTTTTTGTTCTGTTTTCTGGGTCAGTTTATATTACTTTATGTTCGTCATGGGGTGGCAGGGCACACCTATGAAAGCCGCACCTGATCTTAGCCATCCTGTACGCTGATATAACCATGTTTCTGTTTTGCAGGGTTTTTTCCGACGCAGCCAGCAGAACAATGCCATGTACTCGTGTTCGCGGCAGAGGAACTGCCTGATCGACCGAACCAACAGGAACCGCTGCCAACACTGTCGCCTGCAGAAGTGCCTGGCGCTCGGCATGAGCCGTGATGGTGAGCACAAGTCTAGCCCGCCAGAAAACTGAATTTTAGAAACTAGGACTCAAATAAAAGTTCTACACATGTGGAGAGGCAGGGTCAAAGGGCAGCTGAGAGAGACTGCATACCAACAGGATGATCATGATCTGAAAATGTGAAGAATTTGTGCATGATTTCATTTCAAATTCAAATACGTGTGTTATGTTTAGAACCATATGAGCCTGTTTATTTAAAGCAGTTTACATGGTCATAAGATTTATTTATGGATAGCCTTAAATCAGGACCTACTGGTCTATGTATCAGATGATAAATATAATGTTTCTTTTGCTTGGATGATTCACTGTAATAGAATTAGAAGTGTGAATTTAAGACCCTATATTTCAAAGATAAATTAAGAGCTAGTTATTTTTACCATTTAAAAAAAATACATGTACTGTGTAGTAATCTTAGATATTTATTCAAGAAATTATATTTTGCACAAAACGGGAAAAGCAGTTGGGGCTATATGATTTATTTTTTTAAGTGATTTGTTTTTTTTATAAATGAAATATAATTTTTAATGTATTAAAAAAATTATAGTCTTATAAACAGTCATTTATGCAGTAATAAATATTGCTACTATTTACTATTTTTACTGCTGTTTATTTAATCAAAAATGCAGTAAAATGTGTAATATTGCAAAATACTGCAAAAATGAATGCAATTTAAAATGACTGTTTTGAATTTTCATGTATTTTAAAATGTAATTTATTCCTGTGATGCAAAACTGAATTTTCAGCAGTCATTATTAATATGCTGATTTGCTGATCAAGAAATATTTCTTATTATTTTCAATTTTGAAAACAGTTGTGCTGCTTAACATTTTATGCATGCATTTTTTTCATGATTCTTTAATGAATAGAAATCAAAAAACAGCATGTATTTGAAATAGAAATAAATTTTTTATGAATGAGAATCATAAATGCCTTTGCTGCTACTTTTGATCAGTTTTGCATCCTTGTTAAATAAAAGAAAATAAAAAAATCTGAACTCAAACATCTGTAAATAAATGATATAAATGATACGTAACAATAAGTGAATATATAATACTTTTTCTTCCTGTAGCGGTGAAGTTTGGCCGAATGTCAAAGAAGCAGCGGGACAGCCTGTACGCGGAGGTGCAGCGGCACCAGCAGCTGTCTCAGGAGTGCCTGGCGGGTTTGGGTGGTGGTCTGGCACCACGTGACCGTGAAGAGACGGGTGAAGACAGCGCGCACAGCCGGCCGTACAGCAGCGGAGGCTCTAGCTCCACCCTCAGCGACCTGGAAGACATCGCCACGCTGCCTGACGGTTTGCTGTTCGACCTGCCGCTCACACCAGAGGAGGCGAGCGAGTACTGCACTCTGGAGATGCTCGGGGGCGGCGGCGGGTCCGGGAGTGCCGGAAGCGGAAGTTCGTCCAATCAGAGCTCTCCAGAGCCCAGCTCTGTAGATTTGACGGAAGCAGCGAGGGTGAAGCATGAGTATATCCTGCCTGAAAACAGTCGTCTTACGCACTCTCTCCTGGGATCTCTACCAGGCAGCTGTTCTCTTTACGACATAGGTGAGCTGTCATTAGAGTTTTACACACATACATGCTAAATTTTTATAAATAATTTATATAAAATCTATTTAATTATGCTCTGTATATGTCTAATAATTTGTTCATGTACATATGCAAAATAATTATATTTAGCTATTTTATATGGTTATTTTTATAGATTATATAATCTGTCTATATTTTTTTACCTATCTATAGGTGTTTGTTTAATTATAATTTGTTCATATAATTAGTCTGTTTATCTAAGGATTTATTTACATCTAAATAGACAAATTCTAAGGGAAGATGTTGAATTTCTGTTCAGAGCGAATCACTCAAAATGTCGTGAAGTCTCACCTGGAGACGTGTCAGTACAGCTCAGAGGAGCTGAAGAAACTTACCTGGAACGTCTACACACCTGAAGAAACCCGCAGCTTTCAGCTCAAGGTACAACATTATCATATTACATGACATATTAGACAAATACATTAATAGATGGTCAATCATGTGACTGTGCTTGCTGATTTGTCTCTTTGTCAACGGATGTATTACAATCTCTGTGCATTCAGTCTGCAGAGTGGATGTGGCAGCAGTGCGCCCTGCACATTACAAACGCCATCCAGTACGTCGTGGAGTTTGCCAAGCGCATCTCTGGATTCATGGACCTCTGCCAGAATGACCAGATCATCCTGCTCAAAGCAGGTCAGTGCTGCCTTGATCTCACACAGATTACAGATGAGTAATCCCAGATTATACAAGAGATTTCTCACTCGCATCACTTTATCCACTCACTGCCATGATGTGGCATTTCTGATGTGACCCTGGGCGCCCGTTCAATCTCTTTATTAGTTTAATCACATTTGGTAATGTTCTAGCACCATTCCAGAGCACACTTGGTTTCTTTAGTGTTGTCAGTTCAGATAATGGCAAATGCAAACACACCCACAAAATTAGTGTTGAGTGCAATTTGCACAGGGCAGTTTTCAGTCCTTTTACCATTGTTTCAGATTTGCGGGATATAAACTCTTGTGAGATGTAAACAGAGGAAAAAAGCTTGTTCTTATTTTTTTTTAAGGAAGAAGGGCTCTTAATTGCGAGGTATGAACTCAGAAATGTGAGAACAAGAAAAAAAATCAAGAACAAGCCTATTGCTGCTAAGGAATTGCAACTTCTCTCACAATTCTAAATTTTTTCTTAAAGTTCTGAGATTATATCTCACAATTCTGACTGCTTTATTCAAAATGTATGGGGGATCATCCAAGATCATCCTTGTTTCTGGTAAGGAATAGAAAAATATATATATATTTTTTAAATATAACAGTTTAAATACATGTTGTAAACTCAAATTAAGACTGTCTATTCAGAATTGTAAATTAACATCTTGCAATTCTGACTTTTTTCTCAGAATTGTGAGTGCGAAAAAGTAAGAATTGAGATACAAATTAATTTTTCTTATTTTTTTTCATTCCATTGCGGAAATAAGTTTCCATATACCAAAGACCTGAAATTCTTCTTTTTAAAATAACTGTCTGCTTGACTGCACTGTGTTAGGAAATATGCCTGGATAGAATGCATTTCTCCATTATTTTACCATCAATCAATGATTTTCTGATTCCAGAGTTAATAAAAATATACACAGACACAATACAACAACTTAATGCTCATGTAGAAGTGATATTTAAGCACATTTAGTGGCTTGTTCAACTGGATTGTGGGTGGTTACATAAATAAAATGCAGGTTTTGTTTTCAGAATAATGACGCGCAAAAGGGGCGCAACTGTTTTGTGAATCCGCCCCACTGGATTCAGTTCTGTTCATGTATTTCTGTGTTCAATCTTAAATTTGAAATTTGCACTAACGTTTGTCTCCTCTTGTGTTTATTTCTCCAACACTCTGTCTACTACTCTTTGTGCTTACTGTATGAAAAAAAACCTTCCCTAAACAATTTGATCTGAATGTCATTTAAAATGATCACAAACACAATGAATTTTATTTTTATGGTGTTTGATGTTCCCATATTTGGAGAAAAATTATTAAAAATTTTTTATTTTCTCTCTGTATTTTCACACGGTGGAGCATATTCCTGCTTTTCCTTCCCCCTCCCCTGCACACTTTTGTCTCTATCGTTCCTTGTCTGTCTTTATTTTTGTCTCTGTCCTCTGTCTTTTCTGCCCCCCCCCATCATGTTTTTTTGCCGCTCTCTTTCTCTATTACTGTTCCAGGATGCTTGGAAATCCTGCTGATCCGAATGTGCCGTGCTTACAACCCTACAAACAATACTATGTTTTTTGACGGAAAGTTTGCCAGTCCTCAGCTCTTCAAAGCTCTCGGTGAGTGCCTGAATATCTACAGAATTGGAGGCATTTAAGTATGCAAGTATTATATTGTATTATAACTGTGGTTGCAATTGCTCATGAAATAAAACAATGCATTTAATCTAATGTAATCTATTTGACATAGAATACCTATGGTTGACCTGCTATATTTGCTAAACTGTGCAATGTACAACACATTCATACTGTGTTCAGGCATCCCATTATTTAATGCACTCAGTTTTACTGAATTCAGAATAGGATGCTAACATGCAAATGCAAAATAACATTTTTGGCAGTATTGCTAGATACTCTTGCGAAACTAAACGTAAAGATTAAGTAGTGATTAAGTGTCAAATGGAATGAGGGCATGCGATAACAACGTAGCAGCAAACTGCTATTTGAAATTTATACAGTTCCATAATGTGAAACTATCTGGGGAAAAAAAAAAGAGTAGGCAGTATTCAGTACTCTAGTATTCCACTTTAAACACATCCTCTTTTACCTTATAATGCAAAACACCAGCAGCCTCTTAAGAGCAAGAGCAGAGGCATCATGAATCAATAAGACACAAGAGCTAATGGTTTTAACCCAGTTAGTGAATACAAGCGACGCTCGGGTGAGTAATAGCTCATCGAAGTTAAATGGAAGCATTGCGGAAAGCTCTCTTGGCACATAATATATCAAATAAAAACCTTTATTCTTGGAATAAGTTTGTAGAATGGTTTGTATATTGTACCACTTTATTTTATTAGGTTTTTTTTTCAAATTGAGTATGCTTAAAGCATGAAATCTTTACTATTTTCTGAATGCAAGAGCTTATTGTGAAAAATTAACCCATGCATGTTTAATTTGATAACTTGTTTAATGTTTAAAATATCATATCATAAAATATCATAACTGCATCTTCTGAAAATGACAGACGACTTTTGATGTTAGCAGGATTCTCCAGTCATTTAGTCTGCTTAAACACAACTGCTCCAAGCTGTCATCTGCCTTCATTTGTGACCCTGGGCCACAAAACCAGTCATAAGGGTCCATTTCTCTAAATTGAGATTTATATATCATCTGAAAGCTGAATAAATAAACCTTTCATTGATGTATGGTTTGTTAGGATAGGACAATATTTGGCCGAGATACAACTATTTGAAAATCTGAAGGTGCCTTTAAAGTTGTCCAAATGAAGTTCTTAGCAATGCATATTACTAATCAAAAATTAAGTTTTAATATATTTACAGTAGGAAATTTACTTAATATCCCAATGATTTTTGGCATAAAAGAAAAGTCAATCATTTTGACCCATACAATGTATTTTTGGCTTTTGCTACAAATATACCCCAACGACTTAAGACTGGTTTTAAAGTCCAGGGTCACATTTTTTAATGCAACACGCATCTCAATATCCTATCAACAGCCAATACATTGAATCAAGTGCCTGCCATTTTTCTTTTTTGATAATCCAAATGGAAGAAAAGATCTGTTAAACTTTAAATGCAGCCTTCCTTTTATGATAAAATGTACAATACAAACATAATCCAACTGTGATATTCATGATAAAGCAAAGCTTGTTGCTTAAATTTATTGCATAAATCTCTGTTATTCTCACAAATAACCTAAAGCTTTTTACCCAGAACATCTTATAATTTCCTTTAGAGTTATTGGAACCCAATAGATCCATTAAATCATTTCATGCTGAATGAAAAGAGATTGGTTCTGGGCAAATTATGGCCCTCAACGGAAATGTAATTTGTTTCTTCATCTTCAGCATGGTAACCAGCATGTGTACTGTGTGTTTGTGTTTGTAGGGTGTGATGACCTGGTGAACGCAATCTTTGAATTGGCTAAATGTCTGAGTCGTCTTCAACTGAGTGATGAGGAAATGGCTTTATTCAGCGCTGCGGTCCTGCTGGCTCCAGGTGAGACTCTCGCACGCATGTCTGCTGCCAATTTCCTGAAGCAAACGTTTATGTGCTCTTGGAAAAAGAAATATGTGCCGTGGTCAGACTTGCACACAAGAATAAAATGAGACACATTCTCACAGTTTGAAACCTCGGCTCTGTTTTGTTCAGACCGGTCGTGGTTGACAGAGTCTCAGCAGGTGCAGAAGCTCCAGGAGAAAGTTTACGTGGCTCTTCAGCATAGCCTGCACATGAACGGAGCCACTACTGAGAAACTGGATAAGGTGAGGAATCTATTTGACCGAATCTTTACAACAACTGGTTCTGCACAAACTTCTGACAGAGAAAACACAAAAAAGTGAAAAATATAATATGTATTACATTATGTATACATTTAAAAATCATAATTTACATATTTGAATGGCTAAGATGAGCAAGCTATGGTATATTTTAGGATTTTGAGTCAGCCACTGAATTTAATTTATTAACGTTCTTTCATCATTTAAGGGTCAAATGGATTTAACACAATTGAAAATAATTGAGTATCTATATATTATTCAATTCAAATTGTCACTACTGACGAAATATACATTACTTTTTTAAAGAAATTAATGCTTTTATTCAGCAAGGTTACAGTAAATTGATACAAAATGACAGAAACATGTTACAAAAAAGTTATATTAATCATTTGACCGCACTAATTAAAATAGAAAATATTAGAAAATAGAAACTATTTTTAAATTGCGATAATATTTCACAATATCAAAGTTTTACACTCTTTTTGATTTAAATAAATAAAGACTTAAAAAACCTTACTGACCCCAGACTTTTGAACAGTAGTATAACTTATGTTACAACATGCAAAAAATGTCACATGTTTGTGCACTAATGCAAAGGTCAGGCTTAGATTATCCAGTAGTTTGTTGTTCTGAAGTATCTGATCTATTGTGTTTGCAGATGGTGTCCAAACTACCACAGATGAAGTCCATCTGTAACCTGCATGTTGACAAGCTGGAGTTCTTCCGCCTGGTTCACCCGGAAACAGCCTACAGCTTCCCGCCTCTGTACAGGGAAGTGTTCGGAAGCGAGATCAACTTCCCTGACTCCACCAACAGTTAGAGAGTGGGAGAAAGAGGGAGATAGTGAGGGAGAGAATGAAATCACGAGTGAGTGTTACAGCAAGAGAGGCCATTATGTGTAAAAACAGCATTTCAAATGAATGCATTTTAAAAACCTCCAGGGAGAATCCTCAGTCTATTGCAGCATGTTAGCACACACACAATGCACTACAAACATAACACACAAACACACTTAACCTGCTGCAAACACGTTCATACACACAAACACAGGGGCCAAGATTCGACAACACACCAAACATACTCGTATAGGGATTATTCCTGGAGTTGTGCTCTCAAATCTGTTTTTATGATCTTTTATGTACAGATGTATGCTTGCAAAGGCCCTTTGTCCCAACTTGTCTAAGCATGGCACTGTTCCTTCTGCATCTGTACACAGAGATATTTAAAGGAGTTTTTTAAGAGGTTTTATCATTGTAATAATTTTACAGGATCAAACTCTCTTCCACATGAACATTCAGGAGAGCACAACACTTTTTAATGAAGCGAATACAACATACTAGATGGCGTCACCCATCCTTCGCCACTGAATCACTCAGCACTACTATCGCTTTTTTCCTCCCTCTCCCCTCCTTTTTTCACCCTTGGACGAATCATGAATGTATCCCAAAAGCACTTATTTTGATTTGAGACCGAATGTACACAATGCACTTTTGGTCTTGCGTTATGCTTTATGAGACTTTATGACAATCCACTTAAAAAAAACAACAACAACAACAAAAAACTGATGTGCCCAGATTGTTTGTTAAAAATGAAGGGACCAATGTTACCATTTCTACGTTAAAGGAACATTCCACATAAAATACAAGTCAAGCTCATTTCTAAGTTTAAAATAATAAAAATGGTTTCATTTAATCAAAATCATTTTAGAAAAAAA
Source organism: Barbus barbus (assembly GCF_936440315.1). Lineage (NCBI taxonomy): Eukaryota > Metazoa > Chordata > Actinopteri > Cypriniformes > Cyprinidae > Barbus > Barbus barbus. The sequence goes on along the minus strand of NC_136754.1, from coordinate 3,713,911 downwards.
TTATCATTTTGAATTATCTCCGTTTGTGAAAACAAAGACAAACTGTATAAGTATTGACAGAAATGCACTTATAGTGGAAGTCTATGTGGTAGACGTACAGTTCTAAAACAATTAGCCCTTACAATGCTTAACTGGATCTAAAAGTTTAACTTGTATTTAACCTTGAATATTCCTTTAAAGCTACTTAAACAAACCAGAAATCATAAGTGTGCTAAACTCATTTCTAATGTGCAATAGAAGTCAAGTTTTTTCACTACAAGTGTGCAGTCATGGCCAAACGTTTGTGAACTCCTTTTGTTACAATAACGCAACGACAACCACAAAATCCTCACTTTAACAGTTATTTACATGATCGCATACCTCATATTCAGCAGATTTAGTACAGTATTAGACTCTAAACAACGTCTGAGTGCAACAGTGCTTAACAGGACATTATTATATGCAAAAGAGATATTCAACAGAATACAGTCTTGTATATAAGGGGTTTGCAAACTTTGGCATGACTGTAAAGAATAGTGCATTAGTGCCTGTCCACTTTTTCAGCAGTGTTGGTTTCGGAAGTGTTTTTTCTATTCATTTTTTTCCCCATAGGGATTGAATTTTTTTAAAACAAACTTTTAGTTGAAGCAGAAATGTATTGAAAATTGGAGTACAAGATTGTGTACCAAATGGCTTTAGTGAGGGGAAAAAACTACAATCCCAAGCACTTAGAGTTAAAAATGATGGTGAAATATACTGTTCTTTAAGTTTTGGATTTAATCAAAAAGAAACGATATATTTTAAGTGTATTTCAAAATATGCATATATATACCAATATTTAAGTATTTTGACTGACTCGTGTCATTTGCGTTCCCTGCAAGCTGTTTTGCTGAGATTTGCCTTTGCGACTCTCTGATTGGTGAGATTGTCCTCACAGGATCATGGGTAATGTAGTTTTTCATGACAAATTCCACTGTTAAACATGATTATTGTAAACATAATGCGAAAAAAGATTGCTTTACCAAAGTACAAACCATCAGTTAACAACCTCAGAGCTGTTTGAACAGATGTTATTGTTAAAAAAAAAAATCAGTTTTTACTTCCCGAACCAGGCTGTTGCTCTCTAAAGGCAAATGCCACATTTGACACCGTTGTTCCATCCACACATGCTCTTGTTTGCTCAGGCACATTTTGACAGTGTTTGGTGCTGCACCTTATTTTTTTTGTTGTCATTTTAATGCAATGAGAAACCTCAGTCCCACATCCCCTTCCCTTGTAAATGCCACTTTAGAATTCAAAAAGTTCAATGTTCATTTAATTTATATGGACATTTCTAAAAGATTATTTTGAATAGGAATGTAAATAAATTAGTATATTTAGTTAAGAAAGAGAAAGACAGAAAGGTGGAGCAGGAAGAGAAATGTTTAAAAAACGAATGAGCCAGGACTTTCTTCAGCCGGCTTTTGAGTTCCTCCAGCATGCGCATGGGGATACCGGACCCAAAAGATGAACTGACATGGATTTTGTTCCGGAACTGCCTTCTAGGAGTGATCCAGACGGAACACTTAAAGGAGATGGACAGTTATTCCGAGCCAAGCTGGATGGCTTTTCCACATTGTTCTCGGGGACACACACAGAGCTGGGGCGATCCTGATGACCCCAGCCTCATGTTATAAGACCCTTCCTCCTATAGGATCACCTGTCTGGTGGGCTTCACATGCTAAAACATTGTTTTCATGAACCGGAAGAAAAGAATGTGAGAAACCGATTGAAAAGCTCAGTCCAGCAGGTTTCGGGTACAGATACGCCACATGCATTGTGGCCAGTGTAGTTTCTGTTGTATTATTTTGTAAATTGTTGATTGCATCTCCTTTTGTCCATTTCTGTGGCCCGGATCGCATCCTTCCATCCTATTTTTTCATACTCTTGCACCAAAACACAGGTTCGACAGAGCTCTCTGCTATTAAGGTTCACTGTATTGTTTATAGTACTATTATACTATATATATATATACTACACAACTGGTTAAAGCGATTCAGATGAATGAATGAACTTGTATTCTGTATGAGAGATCAAATGTGGTGGTATATCTCGATTTTTAATGAACAAGAGGAAATGTTTCTTTTTGTGTGCCCAACATTACAGCATCTCACATCAAGGAGTGTATCCTGTCCTTGTTTAAGAATGAGAAGTATGGGAGGTCTGTCTGTGTAATGTATTTTTAAACGTGTTGTTCTGACAATCCCCACCTCTAGGCCTTTGATGCATGCCTTCCTGTAAAGATGAAATTGTGTTTGTCTCCTTCAGTCACCCTGTAAAGCAGTTTCTGTGGTTTCATGTTGATTTCGTTTTTGTAGAAAAATGTTTCTGCTCTGTTTTACACAAAAGATGTATTCTCAGGGAGATGTCTGGTCTCTGTCTCACCAGTATCCTCTGCCGACTACACACACACACACACACTTTGCACCGAATAGGAGACCCGTATTCTTGATCACTGTGTCCTGTAGCTATATTTAAATATATATATTTTTTGTGAATGTCAATCACAAAGTGTCAAAGATCTTTCCTCCTCCTGCCAATGTACTATTACAGGTTCTTTTAGCCTGAATTACAAAACACAGAATATGACTACATGAAAGAAAATAAAATAAAAACTAAAGATGGATTTTATTCTTGAAACATAAATGTTGTCGCTTGTGATTTGTCTACTTGACTGAATTTTATTTCAGTTCAGTTGAATCTCATAACATATATATTTTTTTAATTGCATACATATGTATTGTTACGAGGTCTTTTTAAATATATTTTGATGAAATTATTATTTTATATCAATTATTGCTGTCTGACTGCTTTTTTTTTTTTGCTTTTTTTTATTGCAAATCAAAAGCATTGCAATACTTGAAAAATGACAAGGGGGATACGAACAACATCACATGTAGATATAAGGACAATATAAATCAGCATGGTATATCATCACAAAAAAAAAATAATAATTACAGATAACTTACAACAGAATCAAGAATGTTAAATGTTTTAGAAGCCTTTGAGTTCAAAGGTTTGGACACATTCTTAAAAGAAGTAAAAAGAGATATTACATCAGATTAAAACATTCTAAATAGGTTTACAATGAATAGTTCTGGCTTTATGAAGGTGAGATTTACCCAGAAGACAAAGCAATAATACAGTATGTTCAAGATTGCTGTCTTTAGAGTGAAAATCTGACAGGAAGATGATAGCTTCTGTAATTTCGATCGTTTTGTTACAACAGAAAGAAATTAACACGGTAACTTCTGACCAAAAAGATTTAGAGAATGAGCAATGACAAAACAGATAGATTCATCAGTATTACAAAATGAACACAATGAAGCTATATTCTCGAAAAACCTACTTAAGAATAAATTACAAGGGTAGTATCTGTGAACGATTTTAAAATGGAGTTCTTTAATTTTACTTGGAATAAAAAATCTGTGAGGAGAGGTCCATAAATTAGTCAAATAAGTGTCCGGATAACAGCTCCTCCATTTAGATTGTGCTTTAGAGGGGCATCCTGCAGTTGAAGATAGGGCATTTCTGATAAAGACGTTATTGCATTTTTTATCTAATACATAAACTCCATTAAATGCAAGTGTAGGAAAATGGTTGTTTACACAGCCATAAAATAAATGTGCTTTAAACAAAGTTTTTAAACTGACAGGGATACTTTTAATCACTTAGTGAGATTGTTGCACCTTTTAAAGACACAAAATCAGGAAAAGAAAGAATGTCTCCCTGAGCATTGAATAAATCAGAAACAAAAAAGTGATTTATTACCAGACAATATATTTTCATTGTTCCAAATAATACATGTGTGCAGGGAGAAATTATGTTTAAAAGCAATCTTCCAGGATTCTAGGGCTTGTTTATGAAAATTTGAGAGTTTAGTAGGTAATTTACTACACTTAAAGTTACAGGACAATAAAAATTTAAGGCCACCACAACATTTGAAGATTAGGTTAGGGATCCAAAACCAGGGTAACTCATCATGAGATAAACAATTCTTAATCCAGTTCATTTTGAAAGTCTGGTTTTAAAATCTAACGCATTAAGACCACCCTCATAATTTTTAATCATAGATTTCCTTTGAACACATTCTGTCTTATTTCTCCAAATAAAGCGGAATAGCAGAGAGTTAATAGATTTGACAGTTTTTTGATCAACATAAAGGGAAAAAGCAGGATAAACTAAGCATGATATGCCCTCAGCTTTACTCAGCAGGACTCTCCCATAAATAGTCAAGTCTCTCTGCAGCCAACAACATACATTTTTTTTAATATTATCTAGCCTTGGTTGAAAATTGTGATGGAGACGGTCTGAATCAGATCTGCAGATATCAACCCCTAGATATTTTACCTGACATTTAACTTTAATTCCATCAACACAATTTTTATTTGAATCATGTATATATAAAATTTCACTTTTGTTGGAATTTACTACTAAACCTGAAGCTTTGGAGAAAAGATTAAATTCATTTAAAGCAGCAGAAACTTGTGAATCATTTTTAAGAAAAAGACCAGTATCGTCAGCTAACTGACTTATGATCAATGTATTCCCTCCAATATTTATACCTTCAATATTGGAGTGCTTTATGTGCAGGCTTAATAGCTCAGCGGCCAATAGAAAAAGAAAAGGAGAGCATCCCTGGCGAATACCTCGGCCCACACAAAATCGGGGGGAAGTGCCAGAAGCTAAGGAAACACAACTGTTACTACCGTTATATAGAGTTCGAATCACATTAATAAAGGATCTACCAAAACCAAACTTAGAAAGGGCCTCAAAAATAAAAAAATGCTCAACTGTATCGAAAGCTTTATAAAAGTCAATAAACTAAATGAATGCCTCTTTATTTATGAATTCTGAATAATCTAATATATCTATAATTAATCTAATATTGTTAGAAATATGTCTACCTTTTAGAAATCCAGATTGAGTGTTAGAAATGATGTTTGCTAAGCAATGTTTGATCTTTTCAGCACATATGCTAATATTTTATAATCAGGGTTCAAAAGGGTGATTGGGCGCCAATTATCCAAAAGACTGGAATCCTTATTAGGCTTAGGAATAAGACAAATGAGATCTTGTTTCATTTATTCCGCCAATTCACCATTGTTTAAACACTCAATAAGGGCCTCGTAAAGAAGAAACTTAATGGCGTCCCAAAAGACTTGAAAAAATTCAAATGGTAAGCCTGGCATTCTTTTTACTACATTAAACAGATCCTCTATATTAAAGGGTTCCTCACAAAATTCTCTATTCTGGTCATTAATTTTAGGAATCACAGAGTCAGTCTTATGGAAAAACAAGGATGAAGCATTAAGATCAAAAGAAGAGGTGTATAGATTTTGATAAAAATTAAAAACATGAGAAGAGATCGCAGAGGGGTCATTAGATAATGTATCATTAATATATAGAGAGGAGATTCTCTTATTGCTTCCACGTTTTTCTCTAAATTTTTTCGCCAAACTCAAGCCATTTTGAACTAATGAATGCGCCCCTTGCTTTCTCTAAAAATAAATCATCCAGACTGCATTGTAAAGTATAAAGAGATTCCTTGTCCTCCTCTCCCGGGTTAGGATTCCTTAAAATCTCACTCATCTTTCTAATTAACTCTGTGATTTCCTTATTTCTAACAGACACTCTATTCTTTCCAAATTTTATAGAGAATTTTCTCGTATTTAAAAAGTTCCCATTTAGAAATGGCCGAGATATTAGCCCGAGCTGACTGCTGTTTTTAGTGCAACTGTTCTTAACACACAGATGGATTAAAGATTAACCCGGAAGCTCGAGAGTTTGTATCTCTGAAAGCAACTCAATCTGCCAATCAGATCTGATAGTTACGCCTCATTATTATTTCTTCTACTGTCACAGATACATAACAAAATACCTACAACAATGTCAATTACGTAACATAAATACATTACAAAAATAACTTAAAAGAACGTCACATGTTCAGTTCTGGAAGCTTTTGAAACAATGCGAGCGATGGAATCCTGACGTCGGCAAGCAGTCGACCAATCAGAACTCTCCTATTATACGCGACGCGTGTATGGGAGCGTTATAGTCGCGTCGCGTGACTCGCGTCGCAGTGTGGATGGTGTGTGACGTGCGCAGCACTCACTGCAGGTTCAAACTCTGGCCGATCAGGAAGAGGAGATTGCGAGAGTTTTGTTTTTAAATATTCCGTGAATTAAATTAAATTTAAATTTGTTAAAGCGAAAGGATCCGACGTAAAGATGTCTGTTGCCGGATTAAAGAAACAGTTTTATAAAGCGAGCCAGGTGAGTGTTTCCACGTCAGCTGGTACACGAGCTAAACTTACAGACTAGATATAACAATAAACAAATAATACACCGTAAGCTACAAAGACACATTTTGTCAGCTCAACTTTTTTTTTTGACTCATTTCATCCGGGGTCTCCTCTGCTCTGATAAAGTAAAAGTTGATACATGGCTGTGTTTCAAAATGTAGTGAGCAGCACCCTACCTAGACAGCATATGCGGTCATCACACGTGCGTTTTTAAAGCAGGCATCTCATTAGATTTTGAGACACAATCCTATAAATTTAGTTTGTTTAATATTTTTATGTGTAAAATCTATATTTAATGTATAAGAGTGAAAGCTTTGTTTTGCACAGATGTGTCACCCAGTAGTTTGTTTTGCCAGCCATAGAGCTGCATTAGAGCATCAATACAAGAACTTTGAGTAAACCAAGCTCATGCATTTCCTAATGAAGTTAAGTCTATAAAGTTAGAGCTATAAATATTTCCTGTAAAGATTGTATAGTCAAGTACACACATGACACTATCAAAGAGTTAACAGGTTGCTTTAATGCAGAATCGTGACTTTGAAACACATTGCTTACACCACACTGACCAACATGCGGTTAACATTTCAGATTAAATTTAAACTTGTATACTGTGGGTTTTGAGCAGGAAGCACATGCATTTTATTAGCACTTTATTAAGCAGATTATGCATAGTGTTTATTTGTAATGTGCGGAGAAAACATATTTTGCATAAAATTAAGCCTATTTTTAGGGTATTGTTTTGCAATGTAATATGGTTCTCATGATGATTGTGCACACTTCCCTCTCAAATTCTCTTTTCTGTCATGTGAAAATCTCATTCTCATTTCCAACATGCACATTTTACATGACATCTTTTTGTTTGTTTTTGTTACAAAATACTGTAATGCATTGATTTACTTATAATACTGAATATTCATACTTAATAATACTTAATTTTACAATCGTAATATTAATTTGACTGTTTTATTCTATTAAACATTAACAATCGGTATGTAATGAGTTGTAGAAAGTTGAGTTATTTTCTTTCGTGTGAATAATGCTGTTGTATTTCATTGTGTGGTTGATAAACAACCCATTTTCAGATACTTGTGAGTCATGTGTAGTGGTTTAATCTCATGCCAGGCAGATAAAGAAAGGGATTTTGAATGAGATTCTTAGCTGGATTATCTTTTATCTTTTCTACTCCAACACAGTCATGCACTGAATCAGAAAGAGACCTGTTTATCAAACACTTTTGCACATGCAATTTCAGACATTCAACTGAAGTTTTTGGCATCAGCCAGTCTAACATTCCTTTACCTGCTGAAGCAAAACAAGTCTGACGTGCACCGACATGTTGCAGAAGAATCAGGCCAAGCATCTTAATGTCAGACGGGAGGTCTTGCAGTCCATGAGCTTCATTACAAAAAATGAAAGCCTGCAGGGTCAAAATGCATTATTTCCTAATGTTCATGGTTACTAAAGACTAAGTCATTAACCATTTTTTGGCTTATGCTTGTCTTTACAGAGAGCATGTTTCATCTTGATCTCATGTCACCATTTGAGGTTGAATAGGATTATATTGTCTGTTCACTTAAAGCACATAAAACAGGCCTAAAAGCTGAGTTATTTGTGGTAAGCGGAATTCTTGAGAGACAAAAACATGCATACGGATTTTACTAAAAGTATTCTCACAGTCATAAAGCATTTAGATAATTCACCCCAAAATTAAAATTTGATTAACATTTACGTTTCTTAATCAAAACATATTTGGAGAAATGTAGCATTCCATCACTTGCTTACTAATGGGTCCTCAGCAGTGAATGGGTGCCGTCAGAATGAGAGTCCAAACAGCTGATAGAACCATCACAATTTTTCACATGACTCCAGTCAGTCTTGTTTAGTGAAAAACTGCCTATTTATAAGAAACAAGTCCATCATTAAGAAATATCAAGATCGAGCACCATTTACAAGTGAAAACCATCCAAAACAGTTCTAAACAAATATGTCTGGATGTTGATGTAAGAGGACAACACTGGAGGAAGCATTATTATGGATTTGTCTCGTGTTTTGGCAACAGCTTCGAGTTAAAATCTCTTAATTATGGATTTGTTACTTAAAAACACACAGCTTTTCACTTCACATGATATCAATTGATGGACTGGAGTGGTGTGGGTTACTTGTGGATTATTGTTATGTTTTGACTCTCATTCTGACGGCACCCATTCACTGCAGAGGATCCCAACCTGTTTTGATGAACTCCTCTACTATTTAGATGTCTTGAGGGTGAGAACATTTCCATTTTTGGGTGAAATATTACTTTAAATATATAACTGCAAGATTGTCATCAGCAGACATTTGTGTTTGCCGCTCCGGTTGCTGATACCAGCATTACTATTTGTCTAGCTTTCTAACTGTTTTAGAAGCAATCTGGTTATCACATTATTTGTGCAATAGAGATCCCTGCTTTGATTTCATCTGCTAGCCTTGAAAAAGGCCAACTTTGTATGTGTGTTAACACTCAAAAAGATTTACAGGTGTGTGAGGAATTCACTGTTTGTTTGGTCATCAGACTGGATTCCTGTTCACAGCATACATGTCAAACAAACAGACAGTTTTCTTTCGGGCTATTTCCCACCCCTCCACCTTACTTCCTTTATCACCTGCTCTTTTTTTTTTTTTTTTTTTTTTTTGGCTTTAGGTGGCAATTACACTTATAGGCTGACAAGCAGTGTGTATACTGTACCCAATATCTCTTGCATTGTTAACTTATATCACGAAAGTCCGAGAGCTGTGAAAACCTAGAGGGGCAATTGGAAGTTTGAACGTTTTACTGTGAACCTTTCACACTAACTATGTCTCCGCTTTTAGTCTTGCTTGTAATCTGTTGCTTCCAATGCTGTCTGCTAATGAACTCTCACAAACACAACTTTGTTGTTTTTGCAGCTTAAGCATGACCAGTTCTGTAAAAAAAAAATGACATGGAAAACATAAAAGCATTCTGATACTTTAAAAGTGAACATAAACAGTAACAATAATCCACAATAATGATGATGACATTTTAGTGTAATTATAAGCTTGATGGATCGTGCCACCCAGGCTGTTTTTTAAATATTTTCCTTTGGGATGATCTTGACACACAAAAGGCTTCCTGTTTACTGGAATACAATACCCCATACGTGCTGTCTGTGTTTGTGTTTGAAGAGAGTTCAGCTCATAAAGGAGGAGTGCTTTTGTGTGAAACTGAGTGAAAGCATGTGTGCCGCCCATACAGGAAGTATCATTGATGAACAACAGGAAGAGCTTCAATGGGGAACTCTACAGGGGCCCCTAGAGTCCATTCCTGACTGAATTTCTTTCCTTTCCTTTGCTGTTCTTATTTCTTTTTTCTAATCTACACACAAGGGTTGTGAGTAGTGATTGCTAGGGCTTAGGAGAAGTGTGCTTTTAGGTCTCTAAGTGATTGGCCTTTCGATTTTCACCTGGTGGTCAATAAAACTCTTTTGATGTGGCCTAAGAAGCAACTAAGAAATGAGTTAAAATCACCTTGCCAACCACTCTTAAGAAAATGGTTCTAAACAATACCAGAAAAGGGTTCTGCGGCTTGTAACAATAGCAGAACCCTTTTTAGTGCTAAATAGAACCTTTTTATAGGGTTCCATATAGAACCATGCTTTGAAAATGCTATATAGGACCTTAATGGTGTTATAAATAACCTTTTTAATGATAGTTTTTCATAATAATAATGTATTATATTCTAATAATAATAATAATAAAATAATGTATTGAAGACCAAGCTCCAGTGAAATATCTTCACAATCCTCTGATGCCTTTAAGTGAATCATTATCTGTATTTTGTCGTGATTGAATGGCAGTTTCTCTGCAGATGATGAGGTTGTAGGACGTGATGCATCTGTGGAGAACAGGAGAGACGTTTCCACAGCTTAACAGAGCTGCACACACTTATATGTGACCAAAAACTAAAAAAAGATAAGAACGTGTTTGATTGGAAACCAGTTACAATTTTAAAGTTAAATTTGTATTTAAATTTAAGAATGAAATAATTTACCTGTTGAGAGTGTGTTGACAGTCTAAAAAACTAAATTAAGAACCCTAAACTCTAACACAAAGAACCGTTTCAGCATAAAAGAGTTCTTCAGAATGCTATGGTTCTAAATAAAACCATTACTGCATGTAAAGAACCTTTTAAAGAACCATCTTTTTTTGCACCTACAACACCCTAGTGACATGCTGGTGAGTTTTACATAAGAAAATGGCATTAATATTTTCTATGTCAAGCAGTTTCTGAAATCTTAATTTTCAGGAAGATTCTTTTATAAGTTTATTTATTTATTAACAAATAACACGCATAGTGGAGAGTATATGAAATAATAGGTAGAGAAGGGGAACGAACTTGGGAAATGTTGCACAGACACGAATCTGCAACACCCACATGAGCACCAAAGTCTCACAATATATCAGGGTTATTCAATAAAACAAAAACAATTAAAAATGTATAAATAAACTTAAAACAACAATAACTGGAAAAATGTATATTTAAAAAAATTATTCTAGTTGCCAAGTTTAGTTAATTGTTTTTTTTTTTTTTACTAAAATAACTATAAAATAAAACTGCTTTAAAAATGATAAATACAGTACAGACTTTTAAAAGACCCTAATACAGAAAATATAAAAAGTCAAATTCAGTATATTAACAAAAAATGTAGTATATCAACGATACTAAAACAACAGTGACAGGAGAATGTGGTTTCATTCTAAACATTTTTGTAGTGTTTTTTTTTGGGAGTGACAAAATCAAGCGTAACATTAGTTCTGGCAGGTCACATCAGTCTGACTATCAGCTGATCAACCTCTACCTGACCCTCCTCCATCCCCAGCTCCTCCTCTCGTCCAGTCAGGATTTGTCATTCTGATTCTCCTTTGAATCAGTCTAATTTCTAATATGTGTACATTAAATTATTGAACATTAATGATATCTGCAGTGCATTTATGTTGGTTTTATTCTGTTGGGGGTTATCGCTGCTGTCCCTTGTCTTATCCATGTTAGCCTGCATGGATGCCCAGGGAGTTCTTGTCCATAAAAGAACCATACCGCCAATCCAAATTGTATGCTAATTGTTAATCATGTTTGACGATAGTGGTCCTGACAGAAGTAAAAATTGTACTGCACATAGATGATTCTTATGTGAACACACTCACAAAAGTCAACAAATTAAAACATATTTTAAGTTCTTTACATGTCAAACACTTTGCTTTTTCTCGCTCTCTCTTTAACGTGAACTGAAAATGCAGCAGGTGATTAGATGAAAAGCCTGAGGCTTCAACATAAGGGATGATGAAAGCTGAGGCCTGTCTCTTTGACTTTACATTTGCAAACCAATGAATGTTTCTTGTATTTTAGTACTTTATCATGCAAACTCACTAATGTGTCAAAAATGTTTTTTAATAAGTCTTGTTGCACATGCGTGTTTCTTGAAGGATAATCACTCTTATTGGGTTGGGGGATAGAAAATAGCATTAGCTCTGTTAAAAACAACAAGAACGATATTATGCCTATTGAAAGTCCTTGTACTGATAGAAGTGTTTTTCAGATGATGAGTGAGAAGGTGGGAGGTGCAGAAGGAACCAAACTGGATGAGGACTTCAAAGACCTTGAGAGGGTAACACATTTTTAAAAAGTAATAAATGATGAACAAATGAAATTTTTTTTTTTAATGTTTTGTGATGGTGTCTTTTAAATATAATGTTAAAAGCCCATTTATACCCATTTCATCCTTCAAAATCACAAGTTTTTTGTTTAATTGCTGCATCATATTGACAAAACTGGCTTTAGTAGTTCTTGCGATTAGATTGGAATAAAAAGTGGTTAATACCACTTCCACCCAAAGTACGTCAGCTGTGCATAAACGGAAGTTCCTCCACCTAGAGAAGTAGCCCCACGTCAAAATGACTACTTGTACAACTTTACAACTCATAACTGACATTTTGCTACATAATTCCAGTAAGAGCTTTAATATTAATACAAGCTTCACATTTCTGGTTTAAACTCATTTGCATTATTTTCCGTGGTAAACCACAACAGGTCACAGTCTGTTGAGTTTATGTTGTAAAGAACCCAGAATATTACTTTAACTTGGTATCAGTCTGCCTCCTGAATGGCTGTTGTTTTAGTAGGTGTGACCGGTGCTGATTGTTCCAGGTCTGTCTGTGAGAGCTGTAAATGAACAATTAATGAGCCGCCTCTGTTGACAGTGTGATGTAAAGACACGCACCTGTTCTCTGACATTTGTGCTTCACAGAAGGCTGACGTGACCAGCAAAGCCATATCAGATGTGCTCTGCAAAACTACCGAATACCTGCAGCCTAACCCAGGTGAAAACATGGACTAAATGAATAAAAATAATTGCATTACATCACTTGTTCACCAATGGATCCTCTGCAGTGAATGGGTGCCGTCAGAGTAAGAGTCCAAACAGCTGATAAAAACATCACAATAATCCACACCACTCCAGTCAGTTAACATCTTAAGTGAAAAACTGTGTTTGTAAGTAAAAATCGATCATTAAGATGCTTTTTTTTATTGTTTTCTGATGGCACCCATTCATTGCAGAGGATCCATTGCTGAGCATGTGATGTAATGCTAAATTTCTCATCTACATCTTGGATAGCGTGTTTTTTTTGTGTGTGTGATGCCGTTTTTTCTATTCCTGTAGTTGACTTTAAAAATGTAGACTTTAATATTTTAGTCATTTTAAGTAAATGTATCTATTACAAATAAATGGATTTAATTATGTTTAGAGATTTATTCTGGAAAACAAGAAAAAAGTATTAAGAATACGGAATTCTTTTTTGTAGTGTATATTTACTTTTATTCATCTGTCTGTCTGTTTTGTACTGCAGCATCAAGAGCGAGGCTGACCATGGTGAACACCATGTCTAAAATGCGCGGGCAGGTGAAGAGCCCAGGTTACCCGCAGGCAGAAGGCCTTCTGGGAGAGTGTATGCTCAAATACGGCCGAGACATGGGAGAGGACACCAACTTTGGTGAGAGGAGTGTTTTTCTTACAAGCAATTACAAAAAACTGTAATTGGAAACAATTTAATTCATTTTATTTGCCCAAAGTATAAAAATCATTCTTGCAGTAACATGTACCAGCACAAAGTAAAACGGGAAACAAAAAATCTATTCAGATTCTCAGCATCTCATTATTAGAGACCTGTCTAACATCTGTGATTAATCTTTATAATATAAGTGTATTATATTTTTCTTTGTTTAAACGGCTAATCTAAGATCTCTTCATTTGTTTTTTTACATAAGATTTTTGTGCATGTTCTCCACCCAATCTGTAGGTGGCGCTTTAGTGGAGATGGGAGAGGCCATGAAGAGACTGGCAGAAGTGAAAGACTGTCTAGACATTGACGTCAAACAGAACTTCATCGACCCTTTCCAAACTATAATCGACAAGGACCTGAAAGACATACAGGTGGAAAACTACAATCAGTTGCACTCTAAAAGTTTATTCATTAAAGGGGACATCAGATGCCCATTTTCCACAAGTTGTTATGATTTTTTTGGCATCGTCTTGAAATATTTGCGACATATTTTGGTTAAAATTCCTCAATGGTTGTGAAAAACAACACCCTTTTTACCTTGTCAAAAACAGCCCTGTTCACATTGAGCCATTTCGGTGCATGTCTCTTTAAATGATAATGAGCTACTTCTCACCCCGCCCCTCTCTTCTGTTTTTTGTTTATTCGATGGTGTTACTAGTCTCAGCCTCCGATGTCATGCCCACGGACCGTTGGCTAAACGTCTGATGCATATAGCACACTTTTCTGGAAACGCTTCAGGAAGGTCGAAGTCGCCATCTGACTGGTTGAATTAAACCGGATTTCCAGGAGACGTTTATATCGTGTTTATATTCGGTCCGCCGGGAAACAAAGATGCCGTGGCGCCAAACCCCCTCACGAAAGAAGAAAGCCGTTGTGTTTACAACTGTGACGACGAACGCTTATCAGGGTCAACTAAACGCTGGATTTTCAAAAGTATGTTTAATACTTAAATTTCACGGCATAGAATCTTTAAAATACAGAGTTTCACACACCGGTTTGTTATTGTGGCGACATTTCCACACCCCGAAACGTGACGCTAAACAAAACAAACTATGTTTGATATGTTGGTTAAACGGCCTCATGGGCGGGCCTTGGCCGATGAAAGCGGACATATATTCCAGACCTTCTGCCGTCAGTCTGAAGGTCTGGCTACACGAGACTAGAGTGTTACCTTAAAAAACAAAATTAATCCACTGCATCCTCAGCATACAACCTTTCTGAGGGGCGGAAATATGCTAATACGGGACAATCCGTCAGCAGTCGTGGGCGGGGCCTGCGCAGTATGTCGTCATACTGTTCAGAAAATCAAAACGGCTTGGTAATTGAGAATGTTTACGTTTTTAGGGGATTAAATAAAAAGGAGAGAATGGGTTTTTATCATTCTAGGGTGGTTGTGTCCACACACTGCTAAAACACATTTATATGCAAACATCATGTATGAGCATTTGTTTCATATTTTAATCATGGGCTGTTAATAATAATAATAATAATAATATGCTCTGGTTCTTCCTCAGCATCATCTGAAGAAACTGGAGGGCCGCCGACTGGATTACGACTACAAGAAGAAGCGTCAGGGGAAGATTCCGGATGAGGAGCTCAGGCAAGCAGCAGAGAAGTTCGAAGAGTCCAGAGAAGCAGCTGAAACCAGCATGCAGAACCTTCTGGATACTGACGTAAGCTGGCTTCAGCCTATTAGTGTCTCTGAGCACCTCCTTTTTAAGATGCTGAAAGGTATTGATATATGGATCTTGAGCTTTGGTCTCATTCTTGACACTTAGGATGTGGTTTGTTTTAATGGTAATCAGACTTTGTCATAAATTGCTTTTGTAAAAAGTACCTGCTAAAACAGCAATGAAGATGTTGAGGGGTTGCCATTTAACTACAATTACAAACCTTGAAAATATCAAAACGATCAAAAATAAAAATTACAGTTACAAAATACAATAAATTATACTGTATAATTATTTTGATTGCTTAGATGCTTTCAGGTTGCTTAAAGTAATGAGCAGTAATAACAGTGATGCTTGCTTGAGAGAACAGCACTAAAATTCAAATCAAATGGCCCCCTGTTGGAAAGTTTTTATAGCTCAGGATCAGGGAGAGGCATATAACTGTACTGTTGCCACAGTGATGCACATCAATGAGTGCTGGATTTTTCCAGACAGTCTGCTGAGCCAACACATTTATTAGTCTGTTTTATCGACACTGAACTGCAGGCCGGAGACTGTGAAAACTTCGGGATGTTTCAGATTATTTGCTACATTGGTCTTAAATGCAGGCCTGTAATTAAACAAGGTCATTAATGTATGCGAACAAAAAGTTCCTCAATTTTCTATGCATGTACCTTGCAAATACCATGGTACAAGACGAGACTGTAGTAGTCGTTCAGTTCAGTATATATCAAAATAACATGGTATGACTGTACCTTGGATTTACATTAATATTCACTGCAATTTGCATATTGCCTCTTTTAATAATGCACATGATGTATGACATTAAACTGAAGTATGACTCTTTTGGGTCAACATAGGAATGGTCACGGTCACTTCATTTTATAAAACTCAGTGTTATGATTTATGATTTGGAGATAAAGCTCCTTCCAGCTGATTTCAGGAGGAGCATATTTTAATATTAAATTTTTGCATATAATTGTACTTTTAAACTCCTCAAAGGGTTAAGCCCTAGTTTTAATTTATTGATGCAATGTTAGTTTTAACATTGGGTTGTGATGTTTGTGCTGTGGAAAGCAGTGCTGTTTAAATATCGAGATATTATAGTAGCTTTTATTATTGTTTTGAATCAGTTTTTATTTTTCCATAATCATTTTAAAGTTTTAGTAATTTTGTTGTGCATTTTTGTTTTTGATTTTTAATACAATATGTCTATATAGTTTCTATTCATTATTATTGAAGTTATAGTTTTTATTAATTCAATTAAAATCTTGACTTGGCAAATAGCTGAATTTTTTAAAATGTTTGTTTTATTTTATTTCAGTTAACGTATATTTTATTTCAAATAACAAAACTTGAAACTAGTTAAGTTTTAGTTTTACTATAATAAACCGTTTCTAATAAGGTTTATGCTAAAAACAAGAAAAAACTGTTTACAAGTTTACTTAATAGCTTTCCTGCTCTGTACGTGTGTGTGGCTGTGCGTTGTATGCATGCTTTGTAGGTGGAGCAGGTGAGTCAGCTCGCAGCTTTGGTCGAATCTCAGCTGCAGTTTCACAAACAGTCTATGGAGGTCCTGGAGGAGCTGGCACAGACAATGAGAGAAAGGTTAGAGATGAAAGTCCATTGTTATCTGTCTGTCTTCATCACAAAAATAAATATGTCATGTCATTCCAAACCTGTTTGACATTCTTCTCTGGAACACATAAGGAGAAATTTTGATTAATGGTCCTCTTTTTTCTATGTGGTTACAATGAATGGGGACTAAAGCTTTCAAGCTATAAATAGAATGCAAAAGCATCGTAACAACAATATTACAGAAGTCCATATGGCCTCTGCACTTTCTTCAAGTGCTCTGTATATAATACATTTTTGGGTGAAACTTTTTCAGCCTCTTTCTCCTGGTAGATGGTTTAATTGTTTGTGTTTGCATGCATTTGTGTTCATGTTTGCGTATGTGCTCTGCAGAGTAAACAATGCCCAATCTCAGCCGCGCCAGAAACGGATGCTTGTGTCCAGACCCAGTTTTGATTGCTCAGAACCGGAAGACTCTAACGGAGGCTGGAATCCGTCAGCTGCACCACCCTCGTATCCATCTGCAGGTGAGCTCACCCTGTTCATTTAGATGAGGCTACAAGGTAAGGCCAAAAAATACAAATGTGCTGAAATTTTACTCAATCTCAGGCCATCCAAAATGTAGAATTAGTTTCCTCATCAGAACAGATTTGGAGAAATTTACTATTACATCACTTGCTCACCAATGGATCCTCTGCAGTGAATGGGTGCCGTCAGAATGAGAGTCCAAACAGCTGATAAAAACATCACAATAATCTACAAGTAATCCACACCACTCCAGTTCATCAGTTAACACCTTGTGAAGTGAAATGCTGCATATTTGTAAGAAACAAATGCATCAAGTAGTGCTGTCAAAATTATCGCGTTAACACAGGTGATTAGTTTTTTCAGTTTAACACGTTAACACGGGCTACAGTTGGCCACCCCTCTCACAACTGCCGTTTCTGTTACTTTTTCTCTTGACAAGACTTGCATTTATTCAGTTGCACAACGCCTTTATGACCACATCAAACCGGAGACGTTTCAGACGCGTGCTCCAACTTCACTTCAGCGGCAGGCGTGAGTCAAACAAGCCCGGAAACTATACTGTGCTCGGAGCGCGTGATCTTCCATTGCTGGTACAAAAGCGCCGGCGCGCACATTTCATATCAAAGCGCGAAATAATCTACGTGCATGCAGTGTCGTGGTCCGTTAAGTCATGAAGTTACCAAAAAGGTGATTAAAGCTGCCTTAAAACTGTGCGTGCATGTAATATATGAGTCACATTTAAGAACGTCTCTGAAATAGTTTTCAAAACTGTCCTGGAGCAGCCCAGCACGGTCTCACTCATCTAACACACCTGATTCAACTCGCCAGCTCATTAGTAGATACTTAAGATCTGAAGTGGGTCAGAAAAGGTGAAGAGAGTTGAGAGAGAATACGATGCGTTTGTTCAACAGCGGCAGCTCTTAAAGAAATAGCAGGCAAATAACCTAATAACCCAGCTGCTCTGATGTCTGTTCATCAAAGCAAAAGAAAAAAGAGGAAATCAATAACTTTTAAAGCTTTAAGGGTTCATCTAGGTTTAATTTAGAATTTAGTGTTTGATCATTTCTGTAGGCTATATTTCTGCTGAAGGGCACCTATATTATAATAGGTTTATGTGAAGATTGTTTTAAGTTCACTTAAATTAGAAGTTACTTTTTAAGTCTAATAAATGTTAAAAATGATATCTCAATTATACTGTAATGTTGAATGGCTATAGTCAATGGGCAAATATTAGGGTGGGGAAACAATTTCATAGAGACAAGTATTTGTATCATTGATACTGGCCTTCAGTCCAAAATGCCGCTGCAAGATTAATCTTTAATGAGCCGAAAAGAAAGCACGTCATGCCTCTGTTCATCAATTTGCACTGGCTACCAATAGCTGCTCGCATTACATTCAAGGCATTAATGTTTGCCTACAGAACCACCACTGGCTCTGCACCCCTTTACCGAAATTCATTACTTCAGACTTATATGCCCTCTAGAAGCTTGCGTTCTTCAAGTGAACGACGCATTATTGTACCATCCCAAAGACACACAAAATCACTTTCACAGACTTTTTCATTAACTGTTCCCATTTGGTGGAATGACCTGCCCAACTCGATCCGAGAAGCCGAATCCTTACCCATCTTCAAGAAACAGCTAAAAACTCATCTGTTCCATCTTTACTTGACCCTCTAACTCTAGCACTCTCTATTCTAATTTTATTTTATCTATGTCTTTTTATAAAAAAAAATATATAATAATAATAATTATCTGTACTGCATTAGGCTAACCAAGACTTGTAATAGCACTTGCACGTTGTTGCTCTTTTGTTGGTTTTGATTGCTTCTTATGTCCTCATTTGTAAGTCGCTTTGGATAAAAGCGTCTGCTAAATGACTAAATAAATAAAATAAAAAAAAAGATGCCATTAAAGAAATATAAAAAATATACCGCATTTGTGTTGTTTGTACATTAATTTGAAGATTGAATATAAATTTATCACAATATAAAAGTATATTTAAAAACTTCAGGAAAAATGTGCGAGAAATTTTGAGCATCGAGAAATTTTGACCTTAAAATTGTTGCTTCCAGCTAAAGTCTATAACCCATAATAATGCTTCCTCCAGTGAAAAAGTCATCTCGTCTGAACCAGGAGAGAGTTATTGAGTTGTTTTAAGTACTGTTTATAATAGAAAACAGTCAAAAATAGTTCTAAACAAATATGTTGGTAGATTTTGATGTGAGAGGACAAAAGGGGATGGACTTTTTCACTATAGGAAAAGCATTTTTATGAATTATGGACTCATATTTTGGCCAGAAGCAAACGTATAATGTTAAATTACCTTGATGGATTTGTTTCTTATGAACAAACAGCTTTTCACAAGATGTTAATTGATGTACTGGAGTGTGTGGATTATTGTGTATTGTGTGTGACTGTGGATGTTTTTAATCAGCAGTTTGGACTCTAATTCTGACGGCACCCATTCACTGAAGAGGATCCATTGGTGAGCAAGTGAGGTAATTTTCTCCAAATCTGTTCCAATGAAGAAACGAACTCGTACATCTTAATTTTTGGGTGAACTATTCCTTTAATGATAAATTAATCTTCGGACTTTAGTGTAAACAAAATTTTTGAGGTGGCCTAGATATGGGCCCATAATCTGAATGGTAATGGAAGGTATGAAACAACGAAAGCCATTACGTGTGCAAATGACAGACCTACCTTAAGGAAAGGTTAATCATGCAATGAATGGTCTTCCTGAATGATGCTTTGACTCACACATTACAGCTTTTTCTTCTGAAAATCTTTTTAATCAAAAGCAAGGGTTAATGGAAATCAGTCTAATAGGTCATATTCACCAATTTACGCAATGAGAAGCTCCGCAGATTTCCACAGACTGAGAGTTTATTCTCTTACAGTTTCCACGGAGACGAGACAAGACAAGACAACGCAATTGATTAACAAACGTGTTCCGAATGGAACGCTGCATGTTGTACAGGGTGTATACTGTATAATACTTAGTATTTTAAAACATTGGCTTTCCAAAACCTATGCCAGTCTGGCTGGCCAGACAGTCAGCTACTTTCTAAACAGAGTTTTGATTTTGTGTATAATGGAAACAGACTGTCTGAGGTTTCCAACTGCCTTCCAAGGCACAATAAAGTCATGTCTAATGATCTAGAACAAATTGAAGTGAGCTTCAGACATAGCAAAGCCAATATTTACTGACTCCAATTCTTATTTCTCGTAAAAGTTCATTCATATACTGAAAAGATGTTTAACTACAAGTCCTCAGTCATGCAGCATTTTGATTCTTTCAGCCATTCGTTGATTCACACATTGAATTCTGGGTTATCCTTAACATCCTTTTACTTAAAATCAGGATTCAGACAAACATGGATCATGCAAATGCTTGACAAACAAGCATTTGCAGTTTTCAGGCTCAGAAATGACTCAGTATGCAATGCGTACCATTAAACATTTGAAACCACATTGACTCAGGTGGCATCTGGATAACATTTTGGAAATAAAATTGTAGTAAAATGCTAAATTTTGTAGAATATTGAGTCAAATAAATGGTTTAAAATCATCACTGAAAAAGGAAGGTAGAGTTGAGTGCATGCATTTCAGGGGTTATTTTGTTATTTATATGCTATTATAATAATATCTGTTAATATTAATTTTAATTTAAGTTTTAGAAATTGTGTGCTTTTGTCATTTAAATTTTTTTTTTTTTTCTATTTAGCTTTAATTTATTTATAGTTTTAGTAATTGTAGTGCTTCTCAACTTTAGCAGCAATACTCAATTTTGCTCGTTTCTTTAGGCTTATTTATTTATTTAAAAAAAAATGAATGGATTAAATTGAGTGCAATGCAGCGTTATACACTATTATAGTATTAAAGTTTTGAATCATTTTAGTTTTATTTTTATGTTTATTTTTATGCTTTTGTCATTTAGTTTTTTTATTTAGCTTTATTTTTATTTTATTTTTTGTAATTTAGCACTTTATCTTAGATGTATTTATTTCAATTAGTTGCCAAGGTAACATTTCTAATTTGCTCCAGTTAACAATAACAACACTGGTGCATTGCATTGTGGGATATAGTATCTGTTGCCGTGTGCTCTGTTGTGTATGGCACATTTTCCTAAATGTGCATAGTATGTGTGAAGATGAGCTTGTCATGCATGTTTGTGTGGATGGATGTGTGTTTTTGAAGGCTGTTCCAGCTGGTTTTCACTGTGAAAGACTGTGGAGCCACGCAAAGACTGACCATTGTTTTTCTTTTACGTCAGCGGCCCCTTCCTTTAAAAGGACATCTTCACGCCAAAAACGCAATTGTGAGTCACACACACAAGCAGACACTCGGCATGGTGAAGGGCTTTTATTCTACGCCAGATTATTTCCAGCTTCAAATCGTACTGAAAACCTAAATACACTCACACATTTAACAAACCCATGATGACATCACTCATGTGTATGAGATGCTCTGTGAGGGTGACACATTTAGTTTCTCTTCATAAGATTAATCAAACACGTGCTCGATCTGCCACGTGTTCAATTATCCACCGGGGAGCTCGTTTAGCTCAAAAATGAGTTATTTATTAAACCCTGCATGAACGGTTTAAGAACATCTCATCTCACATACACAAACAAGCTGTTTTCAAACCAATGATCTGCCTCGCTGTCTGCTGTCTACATAGGGTGTCTTTTAAGACAGCATCCTAACCTAAATGCAACTTTCTAAGTGACACTACATTGGCAGCGTATACGTTACGATTTGCAGTGATTCCTATACGTTAATGCTAGCATTAATGTGGTTTGATTTGACGTGTTCAGTGAGTGTTGTCTAGCGTGTGGTGTGTTTGGATTGCTTAAAAGCTAATATAGATGGTTTTGGGACCTGCATGTTTGGAGGTGGCAGAACTGTCCATTTTCTTTGGTAAATCCTGCTTTGGTTGAGGTCTTTTGCATGTGTTTGGTCAATTTCATTTCATTAGCACATCCCACAAATTGAGTACAAATCTCTTTTTTTTTTTTTTTTTTTTTCTTCAACAAAGGCACCAATCCCAGGTTCTTTGGAAAGAGATGCATCAGATATTTTAGATAATTGTCTAACATAAGATTAACACAGTATGCAAAGAAGCTAGTTTTAAATGCATCCACTGTCCATTTTTACACAAAGTTTAGTGTTGACTACATTTGCTCAAGCGTTCAACTCCACTGCCAAGATTATTTTGGGAAAAATAATCCAGAATTCATGTTTTATAAACCAACACCTTACCACATTGTTACCCATTGTAGTGTATTTTTATTTTAGTATAAATAATTATGAAATATAAAAGAAATGTATAAATATATATTATTTATAAATGTACAAATTAATATAATAAAAATGTTATTTATTTAAATAATTTTGAATTTTATGAAATTATTATTTAATATATGATAAGTTTATTTTATTAATACAATCTATCATTATTATATTGCTAGAATTTTAAAAAATTACACAATTACAGTGTTAACAAAATGTAGTTATGTAACAAAGTTCGGCTAATACTTTAATAATAAAATAAATAAAAATAGCACACATTAATTCTTTCAGTTTCAAATCCTTTTTTTTTTTTTTTTTTTGTACCATATGTTCAAAGTAGCCATTAAATAAAACCATTTAAAGATTTAGAAACTGTTATCCACGCATTCATTTCATCCAGACTTGACTACTGTAACTCATTGTATTTAGGGGTCGCTCAATCCTGTTTGTCTCGCCTTCAGTTGCTCCAAAATATATATTTTTAAAAAGGCTTATGGGCTGAAGTAACTGCTGTATACAGTTTTATTGTGTGCATATTTAGTGTTGTGTATTACTTGTGTCCTCTTTTTTTAGTTTTGTTTTATGGTTATTGCATTAATTCAACTTTTCTGTGCAGCACTTTGGTCGGCTCTGTCGTTTTTAAATGTGCTATATAAATATATTAAACTGAACTGAAACTGAAACTTTTTAATTTGATGTTCCTCATGTGTACTTAAAATAATCTTTCTTCTCTCTCTCTGTGCATCTTCACCTTCTATCCACTCTATTCTCATTCATACTTTGGTCTCCATAGCGACAGATCAGCCCTGCTGCAAGGCTCTGTACGACTTTGAACCGGAGAACGACGGAGAGCTTGGCTTCAACGAGGGCGACGTCATCACGCTGACCAATCAGATAGACGAGAACTGGTTCGAGGGAACCGTGCACGGCCAGACTGGATTGTTCCCCTGTAACTACGTAGAGGTGATGGTGCCGCTGCGGCACTGATCCCACAAAACAGGAAGAGGAAGTGCAATGGCAGGTACAGACAGGCAGAAAGGGAACATCTGTGACTTGTATTTCACTATGAGCACTTTGACCTCCTGATAGAGATGTTGGATAATATACAGTAAGAATCTGGGTTATTATTTGTTACTTAGGGTTCAGGGCTAGAGTTTTAGTTCATCTTAGGAAACACTAGCATTCCCCAAAGTACAATAAACATCAGTGAGACGTTTGTCAAGGATAAATCCGTTTTGGGAGTGTTCATTCTAGAGTCAAATGGATTTTATTTTCCTATCAGTTTCCTATAATGATGTTACTTGCTTACAAATTCACTCAGCAGCATTACTACAGTGTAAGAAGTGTCTTCTGTTGGTAGTTACCGACCTCTAATGGCCGCATTTGTGTATAACAGTTAAAAATGCTGCCTAGTGTTTGTTAATCACGACTCAGCTCCTTCTGAATGGCACAAAGCTCAGTTTGTTTGAATATAACTTATTGTACTTCATAATGCAGTTGTTCATTTGAATCTCATGACTGTTTAACTAACCCTTTCCCATTAGTTTTAGTTGTATTGGGTTTGTTTCATTCCCCTTAAAGGGATATGCACCCAAAACAATTGAATTCTGTCATCATTTACTCACCCTTACATGGTTTCAAAACTCTGAAATTCTTTCAGCTTTTGAACACAAAAGAAGATATTTTGAAGAATGTTGGCTACCATCAGCTGCTTGGTTACCATGATTCTTCACAATATCTTCTTTTGTGTTCAACAGAAGAAAGAAACTCATACAAGTTTGGGGCAAGTGGAGGGTGAGTAAATGATGCCAAATTTGGGTGAACTATCTCTTTAAATGTACTTTAGCTCTGCATTAGTAATTAGGTGAAGAGTTGACTTTAGCAACAAAAAAAAAAGAGAGGTCAACAGATAAATAAAATGTCTTTGCATGAGCATCAACAGGGATAACTTACTCAAAAATAGAAATTCTGTTTTATTTTCTCACCTTCATGTTGTTCCAAACTCATCCAGTTTTATTATATTGAAGAGTCATATGGTTTTGAATGACATGAGGGTGAGTAAATAAAACTATTTCTTTAAATGATCACTTCCGTTTTTAAACGAGTATGTAAAGGAGTTAAATCCAGCTGTTTGATGAACCAGCAAGGACCAGTTTGTGTTTATCTACACAACGGTCATTTTTACTTTTCTTTTTTCCGCACGATACCATACCATGGCCACAGCCATATCACCCTGTAGCCCAAGACTGGTTGCCCACTGAAGCTAAGCAGGGTTGAGCCTGGTCAGTATCTGGATGGGAGACCTCCTGGGAACACTAGGTTGCTGTTGGAAGAGGTGTTAGTGAGGCCAGCAGGGGGTGCTCACCCTGTGGTCTGTGTGGGTCCTAACGCCCCAGTATAGTGACGGGGACACTATATTGTAAAAAAGCACCGTCTTTCGGATGAGACGTTAAACCGAGGTCCTGACTCTCTGTGGTCATTAAAAATCCCAGGATGTCTTTCGAAAAGAGTAGAGGTGTGACCTCGGCATCCTAGCCAAATTTCCCCATTGGTTTCTGACCATCATGGCCTCCTAATCATCCCCATACACTGATTGGCTTCATCACTCTGTCTCCTCTCCACCAATAAGCTGGTGTGTGGTGGGCGTTCTGGCGCACTATGGCTGCCGTCGCATCATCCAGGTGGATGCTGCACACTGGTGGTGGACGAGGAGACACCACCCCTCACAATGTAGAGCGCTTTGAGTGCTTAGAAAAGCAGAAAAGCACTATATAAATGTAATGAATTATTATTATCCCGCCTTCTCTTTTCTGGAAAATGGAACCTATATAAACCCACTTCTGCACTGTACCTGTGTTTCTGAGAAGTATAGTGGGACTCACACGATTTAAAAACGTACAGATATTAAAGCTCCGCGTGGATGTTGAGTTCTTGAAAAGGGAAATGAAGTGTGTAAACCACTGTTGTGATTCTGTTTTTAAGCCCAGATTGTTTGTCTTCTGGATTATTAATCTGTTTGACTTTCTCAAAAAGGGAAATCAGAAGTTCCTCTATCACTGATTCTGTTTCAGTTTCTATTTCTCAGGGAACGGTATGTCTGCTGTAGTCCTACTGTACAGAAAAACTCATTGGGGCTCATTAATAATAGGCTATCTAATGTGTTCAGGAAAAAAACGACAATTTTGCCTAGTGTTGACAATTAAAATTTGCATAAACTGTACCAAACAAATGTTTACATGGATCCTATACCTTTTGTATTTGTGAATTTTTCTAGTCTTTTCATTGCAATAATGATATATTCAACACTGTACTTTTTGATTTTTGAAGATACAGTCTAGAATCACTGCAAATGTCAAAATGTAGTTAAACATCAAAAGTGAACAGCAGCTCTTGAATATGCTATTACATACCTCCACATGATAGATAGTCGTGCTCAGTAGTTTGTATTTTTAACAAAATGTCAAAAGGAGGGATTGGACTGGTTTAGATTATCTAGCATTTTGAATCCGATTATATTTTAGACTTTTTTTCACCCCAAACTCTTCCTGGAATCTTGAAAACTGGGATCAGGCTGTAATCTGTCCAGAGTTACTGCAGTAAAAGTAGAAAATCAGAGCTGTTGGAAAGCGTAATGTTCAGTGTTGTGCATCATAATCGGCACTATAAGGTCAATGTAGATAATGATATACCACAGCATGTTCAGAATGAGATTTCAGCAGCCATCAGCTCTTTCAATGTGCCTTTTTTCTCTTTTACTCATGTTATTACATTTGTATTAGTCAGCATTTTATGTAATTCAGTTGTTTAATCCCGAAAGGAACCAGTGTGACCAGCTTTTGTAAAGTATAAACATTTGTGTCATTGTGTTTCGGGTGAGGGATGCTGGTTCAAGGTTTCAGGTTCAGGTCTTGCTCTAGTAACTTTTTATTTTATTTATTTTTTTTACCTTGCGCTGTTTCCTCTAAGCTGCTTCCTAGTGTAGTAGCTATACTCTCAACATCCTACATGCCTTCTGATGTTGCTTACACTACACTTAACAGTAGGCTAATAATATTTTATTATGGGTAGGATGTATTAAATATTGTTAGACCTCAAATCAAGATTTATGACAATCAGAAAGTGTTTTAGAAAGAATGCTTATTTGAATCAGTATTTCCTGCCTAATCCAGTTGTGATTTATGTTTTATTATAAAAATGTGCAGGGTTAAGAGAACATTAGTAAAGTAAGGTGAAAAACTATAACTGTCTGTGTTTTCTCTTGGTCAGCGATCACTTTTGGGGGGTTTCTTTCACCGGCGAGTGTGAATGTGAAATGAAAAGCTTGGGCTGGAGGTGGAGTGATTACAGAACAGCCAAAACCAGCCTAAGCTGTTGGCTGGTCTTAGCTGGTTTTAGTTAGACCGTGCTGGTTTTAGCTGGTCTTCCAGCCTGACCAAAACCCCTGTAAAACCAGCTATGACCAGGCTGGATGACCAGCTGTTTTTTTTTTTCCCAGCAGGGGTTTTGTATCACTGGATGGCATGTTAAGCTTCATCGGCGGTTAATACATTTTTACTAAACATTTACGTTTTTCCTTTTAATTTTTTAAAAGTTTTGCATGTACGACAAAAAACAATCTCTGTTTACAAAGATCTATGGCCAGTAGTTTGCATACATGTCACTTTGTAAAGAAACACTAGGCTACATGCCTGCGCACAAACCTATAGACTAAACATGTAATATGTATGCAAATGACATCACCATTTTCACAAATAGCGGTATCATTGTCAAAGGTTTGCAGAAACTCGTTTTCAAAAGTTTGCATTCTCAGGCCCCCAAATGCTGTTAATCGTGTAAATGAACCGTAAAAACACCTTAAAAGTTAAAAATTTTGTTTACATATTATGTGTGTGTACTGTGTATATTTATTATGTGTGTATATATAAATACAAACACATGCATGTATATATTTAAGAAAATTGTGTTATGTTTATATATTAAGTATATACATGTAAATATTTTCAAAATATATCCTGTATGTGTGTATTTATATATACATAATAAACAGTAAAAATGGTGTTTTGTAAATACCTCTTTTATCTAAAATGTATATTATTTGATATTACTCCTTTATAGAACTGTTTAAAAGCAATGTTACATTCATAATCAGATTCATAATCTCCTCATTTTCGGAGAACCTTCGTGAGAGAAATTTCCACGTCATCTGGAATTTTGCGTGATTGTGTATATATATATGTATAACAATAAAAAACACAATTAAAATAATAACTGAAAGCCGTTTTATGAAATTGTTAAAATATGAAAAAGAATTTGGGTTATAAAATGGTACAGCTTATAAAATTTAATGAAATAAATAATTTTTAGTTAATTGTTATAACAAAGAACCACTATTTAATATAATGTTTTACTAGTAATTTGTATATTTTAGAATTGTGTGCAAACATTTAAACATTTTGTTATTAATACTATAATGTAATATAATAATAAAGTTGTTTACTTAATGTTATATCATAAGAGTTCTATAATTATATTTATAATATTATATAATGTAGCTTACATTAATAACCTTCATCTCTAACTGAATTACAGTAGACTTGACTCTTATTTTTGAAATGGCCATAATAAACAAGCAGTAGCCTATAATAACCTTACAACTATACTTTCCAAAATGGTGTATAAATTATTTACACTAACATAATAATAAGAATTAAATATTTTTTAATATATTTTTTTTTGTTAGAACAAAGGACCACTATTTTAATTTATACATTTTAGAATTGTGTGTGTATACCCTTTTAAACATTTTGTAACTAATACTATAATGTTATTCATAATATAAAAATAAATTATTTACGTTTTATTATAAGAGTTTCATAATTGTTTATAATAATTTCTAATATTATATAATATTGTTTATAATATAATCTTCAGGTCTAACTGAATTACAGTAGAATTAACTCTTATTTTCGAAATAGGCATTAATAAACGAGCAGTATATTATAATCTTACATACTTTCCTCCAAATAACAGAGAGATTTTCTTGAGCGCGAGCGCCTGCGGGTCATAATGTAATCACAGATGGAGTCTCGTGCTGTGCAGATGAGCGCGTGTCAGTGAGGAGATTAATCACGCATATCCATCTCTCGCCCAAAAGAAGGCGTGTCGCTTCCCGGTCAGTAGCATCATCCAGCGGCTCTTTGTCTCGCTGCTGTGTGTGTCGGTACCGGGCAGAGCTGCTCGTGCTCGAGTCATGGCAGCAGCGCCCGCGAATCCTCGCACCGGGAGCACGAGACCGCAGCTGCCGCCCTGTTATTACGAGGGATACCTGGAGAAAAGAGGAGGGAAAGAGAAGGTAAGCGGACATTATGACATGTCAAACACTTGATCTGATTATGTCAATACGCGCAGCGGCGTCTGATACGCATGGCATATGCTGCACGCGCGCATTGTGTGGATATGGGCGAGGTTTGCATGGATCAGCTGTCTGAATATTATTTAGTTTGCCAAGTGACCACTCAAATATTGTTTGTGCATTTCTATTGTAACGTTAAATGGATGCATGAGCCGGTGTTTCTCTGTGCCATGCGTTATACCGCTGTCTGACAGCTCTTTAAATGCCATAACTCATATGCCAGCTCTTATTTTTGTCTGTTGGTGCTTTAAATTCTCTGTTGCCTCTCAGCTGCTCTGGTAGTGGACACACCTTAATGCAGTCCGAAGTGTGTGATTAATATGATCCATCACTGTTTTAATCATCAGGCATTCATTGATAGACGCGAGAGTGAGATGCATCTATCATGCTACATTTAGAACCGAGTTCGCTGTTATCTGCTGCAGACAGTGTCATCATGTCAACTGTCATTTAATATGATAGAATAACACTGAAAGTCCCGATAAGTAGTGCATGACTTTTACCAAAGTGCACATTTGCAAATACTGTTTTCATGTAACCGAGACACTTTGAACTTATTAATCTGGTTAATAAATACTACGGTTTAGAAATCATTTACATACCGACCTCACTGTCAGTGCATAATGCACATTTTAGTCAACTGACTTCAAACTATGCAAAATAAGTGTTTAATTTCTTTGACTTCATTTCAGCATTATATCATCCATAAAAATATGCTTTCTAGATATTATTGGACTTATGTAATATCAATATATATATATATATTTTTTTTTGTGTCACTAAATTTATATATATATTAGTGCTGTCAAACGATTAATAAATTTTTGTTTACATATTATGTGTGTGTACTGTGTATATATATATTTTTTTTAATTATTACATACATAATTATAAACACAATTATTTATTTATTATGTGTGTGTATATATAAATACAAACACATGCATGTATATTTAAGAAAATTGTGTTATGTTTATATATTAAATATATTTATATATAATATAAATATATACATGTAAATATTTTCAAAATATATCCTGTATGTGTGTATTTATATATACATAATAAATATA
This sequence comes from Barbus barbus, assembly GCF_936440315.1. Classification (NCBI taxonomy): domain Eukaryota; kingdom Metazoa; phylum Chordata; class Actinopteri; order Cypriniformes; family Cyprinidae; genus Barbus; species Barbus barbus. The sequence goes on along the minus strand of NC_136754.1, from coordinate 3,683,921 downwards.
CACAGTAAACATACATATATTATGTAAACAAAAACTTTATTTTGGATGCGAAACCATGCAATAATATTTACAAATCAATACAATGTACAGACAAATGTTTTGTATTAATCTTTGTGAGTAATGAATAAAATGTAATCTTCCTTTTAAGTGACCAAATTAATTATTTTATTATATTACATTATATTTTCTATTTTTATATATATTATACACTTTAGTATGTAAAACTCTGAATATGCAATAGCTATTAAACAATGCAATGTACAGACAAATATTATATTCAGTTCAAAACTACAGAAAAAATGGTGTTGACTAAGCACCACTTACACAAATGAATCCCAGATTGCATATTCAAGAGGGACTATTGAGAGGGGTTCAGGTGCACCATGAGTGAGGGGGGTGTGTAGGGGGGTGGGTCTCAGATTTAGGACAGCTGTGCTCCGGGTCGGTGTGTGTGTGTGTGTAAACTGTGCCCCGGGGAGCCATGAGCTGCCACTGAGATCAGGATTGAGCCAGACAAAACAGAGAATTACAGACAGAAGAATAGTAATCTATGCAGAAACGACTACCATTTACTGCGCTGTCAGAGCATTAGCATGTCAAAATTATGTGTTAGAACCCTGAACACACATTTAACCACCCTGACTTCAGAAAGAGATAATATAGAACAATAATGTCCAACTATAATGCAAATTGAGTTATAACATACACATCTTGTATTTACTTAAAAACCAGAAATGGAAATTTGGCTTTTGTTCTCTTTGGATGCAGGTAGCTCGGCGTTTATGGACATGTTTATGTGGAAACACGCTGTACTTCTTCAACAATCCTAAGGACACAAATGTAAGTGATATATTCAGGGACTGTACAGATGTTTGCCACATACAATCCTCTATCAGGAGCATTAGGATATAGAAGGACATTCTTCTGCAAATCCCCTTCAAATCTGAAGTCCATCGTAACCTTATCGTCTCATTAAGCGCAGTCAGCCATGAGATAGCAGATGGCACAGAGGAGTTTTATCAGACTCTACTTAATTGTGGTTTCAGTATTGATTTTCATTCTGAACCCATGGAGATAGCAGTTTCAACTTCTATAACCTCAGCTGTGGACGGGTAGGTTTATCTATTAGTAGTAACATGCAAAGTTTGCTGGAAAACCATACTGTGTGGGAGCTTAATATTTACATAGTGTGATCACTTGTAAAGTGTTTATTCTGGTATGTTATTCTGAGTAGTGGCTATTCTGAGTTGTTTTTTTTAATTATTACAAGAATAGTTTACCTCCAAATATCATTTACTCCCCTTCATGCCGTTCCAAACCTGGATTATCATTCTTCCTGGAAACACAAAATGAGATCTTAGGCAGAATTTCCAAGCTACAGTTTTCCACTGAACAAAAACAAAAATGTGTTTTGTTTTTTTCTCATATTTATATGTATTTCTGAATTTTTACAACCAGAAAACAACATGTGAATTATGGAAATTGGGGATATGGAGAAAAAGATGATTTAAATTGTTTATATTTATGATCATTTCCTCCAAAGCAAAAGGTCTTATAGTGTAAAATATGAAAGCAAAGAAATTAAGACAGCCATAAATATTAGCATTGTAATTTTAGTGTGACCTGTATTAATAATAATAGTATAATAACAATAATAATTGTATTCATTATTTTTATATTTTTTATATTTATATAGTAATTTTTTGTACGTTATTATATAATAATTATTATAATGCAATTATTAATTTATTTAAATAATAAAAATAATTTATTATTATTATTATTAAAATTTGATTATTTATACATATTTTTGTAAATATTTATTAATAGGACTTATTATTTATTTTATTTTATTATTTTCCATGAGTGTCCTGGCCAAGATAGGCAGCCCAGTTATACAAATACACATACAACAAAAACAACAGTACATCACAACAATAAAATATTACAGCATTAGAAGCATTTGCAAATCATTAAATCATTTTCTATTGCACGCAAAAGTGTTTTAAATTTACCAAGAGACACCGACTGATTTAGCCGCAGTTTCATTTGAAGAGAGTTCCAGTCTGACGATGCAGCAAATGCAGTTTTACCTAAATTAGTTTGTGCTGAAGGTACATGAAGATTATTAAAGACTGGGAACGCAATGAATAGTTAACAACTACTTTTTGGTGAATGAAACAACAGAGACAGGATGGCAAAAAACCCAGAATAGCTTTGTAAATCAATAAATACCAATGCATTTGCCTTCGAACAGCAAGTGAAGACCAGGCAACTCTATTATATAGTATACAATGATGTGTAGAAAATTTACAATCCATAATAAATCTTAAAGCACCATGATACACAGCTTCCAAAGAGGCAAGAAGATGAGAAGAGGCATGCTGATACACCACATCCCCATAATCAAGAATCTGTGAAAAAGTTCCAGACACAAGCTTCTTCCTTGCATTAAATGAAAAGCAAGACTTATTTCTGAAATAAAATCCTAGCCTCTTCTTCAACTTTAATTGCAAATAATTAATATATGAATCAAAGCGTAGTGTGTCATCAATTATGATGCCCAGGTACTACTCTGACACTAATGCGATCAGTTTCCCTTGCAGAGTTCGGAGAACAAAAGAACCATCCAAAGAATTTCTAGAGTTTGATAACCACATAAATTTGTTTTCTCAAGACCAACTTCAAAGAAAAAACCTTGCTTGAATAATATCAAACGCTGATTGTAAGTCACCCAAAGCTTGTTTTTTTGTAGGAGCAGAACAATAGATGACAGTGTCGTCTGCATAAAAGTGGAACCTTGCATTATCAATGTTAACGTTTAAACAATATATATATATATATATATATATATATACTTTATTTTGATTTATATTATATAATAATGGTCCCAATACAGATCCTTGGGGGACTCCCGTAGACACTTCCAATAAGTTTGATTTGATACCTTCCACTTGCACACATTGAGTTCTTCCCTTTCAATAAGTATTAAACCATGAAACTACATTGTCTGATAGACCAACACTTCTAGTAACTATTAATTCTAGTAATTATTGTTTAAAAAAATTAAAAATGAAATAATAGACATTAGAAATTCTGCCCAAAACCTTTTTTTGTGTTTCAGAAAAATCAATCATGATTGGAAAGGCATTTTAGGGTAAACTCTTCCTTATGTTGCTCTGCATATGTGTGTTTTCTGATTAGTATGTAGAGAAGTTGGATCTGAGTGGGTTTGTGTCTTTGATCGATGACCCAAGTCGTGATAGGAATCTGGAGGCAGCCAGACTGAACCTCCGCATGAAGGATGGAGAAATCAAACTCACTGTGAGTATCAGATATCTGTCAGTGTGCATGCATCTCATTCCCCTCGTGCCCTTCATCTCAGCCTCACACCCACAGACCGTTCACAGACCATCTGATGTGGATTGCACACTAAATGGCAAGAGCTTTCTTGAAATGATAAGCTCCAGTTTGTATGCTTGGTCAGTCACACTCCAAGTGCACATCTCAACTTTCACTCACTCCTGTATGAGCAAATACAGGTCTTCGCAAACTTCTTCAAATGGAATTTACCTTCGACACACTGCAGAGAGTTTCACTTTCATAGGCTATTATTTTACTCCTGTTTATTCTCACAACATCTGATGCCAGTAGTAACATTTCCAGACAGCTCCATGTCATATTATGGTCAGGTCAAGACTAAACAGTGCACTATCAGCCATTGAATATGCTGCAGGCTTTGCTCAGGAAACCCTTGGGTTATTCTGCATTCAGAATTAGGGCCGATTGAGAGATTGTGTAGAGATTACCTTCAAAGAGGTACAGAAACACTGTACTATACGATACTTCCTCTTACGAACCCCATGAGCAGCCCTTCCATACCTCAAAGAAATACGTAAATAACTGTTCTTTGAGAATATAATTCACAAATACTAATGTGCTATATTGCATGGACTTATAGTTATTAATAATATAATTAACGTCAATGTCTCTCTCTTTCTTCTCAGGCTCCAAATCTGGAGGCGCGTGAGCTGTGGAAAGGTTTTCTCTACTCTGTCGTAGATGTAAGTTCAATCAAATGAGGAAATGTTTTTGACAGAAGTTGACACATTCTTTAGTGTCACGGATGAGTTTATGCTCTTACAATAAAAACTGTGTAAATGCTACTTAGTGCTAGCAGTTTGTTATTGTACCCTAGAAACTCTAGGTCAAGTTCTGTATGTAAACACATTCAACAGTGAATTCCAGTCAGGCTTATTCTTTATACCATCTTGAATAGTGTTGTTCTGAGTTTAATGAGATCTGAGACCTTTGAACTGCAGAGTTTGCGTTTAATGACCATGTTCAAACAATGCAGCAGATTCCTTTGTTTCTTTTGGTTTAGGAAAAATGGTTTGTTTTGTGGCTGATATGTTTATCTAGAGAGCAAGGTAGCTGATATTATTTTGATATACACTACTGGTCAAACGTTTGGCATCAGTATGATTGTTTTGTTAGTAAAAGTAAATTATTTTATTCCACAAGAACACATGACATTTTTCAAAAGTGACAGTCGAGACATTTATCTTACAGGAAATTTCAAAATATCTTGGAAAGAGAAAAAATTGATAAATAATAAGAAATGTTTCTGCATATTAGAATGATTTCTGGAAGATCATGTGACGCTGAAGACTGGAGTAATGAAGCTGGAAATTCAGCTTTGCCTCAGGAATTAATTACATTTTAAAATCTATTTTAATAGAAAATGGTGAATAGAAATTAATAATATTTTGCAATATTACTGTTTTTAATGTATTTTTGCAAATGAATGCAGTCTTGGTGAGCATAAGGGACTTTCAGAAACATTCAAAAAATCTTGCTTATGTCAGACGGTTTAGTGTACATCTAAAAATTACAGTTCTGAAAATTGTATGACATTAAATTAAATGAACACAAATTTAAATAGTTGTGTACATAATATTTACTTAAATATATCCAAATGACACTCCGGTTGCACATTTATTGACACTTCTGTTGGTAGACTTTGACACTAGATGCATTTTTTTTCTCTTTATCAGACAATTATCATCTGAAATAAATCAAATGTCGATTGTCTTCATATATTGTTCTTTTACTCTGTTTTTATCATTGTGATATGAAGCGTTTAATAATTTGATTGCTATATTTCGATGCTTTTTGGGACTAGAAATACAAGTGAAATGCAATAGAGTGAATATAACAAAAGCTTTTTGGGAAAACTGGAAGTGGGATTACTTTAGATTACTTGTATTTTATTTTCTGCTTATTTTTTAGCCTATTTTTGACTTTGTTAAATCTTATATTGTTGATGGTATTGTGGATGTTTTTCAGATTTTACAAGACATTAACTTTTATTATCTATTTTATAATTAAATCAGTTCATATGAATGTTTTTGTTGGACTTTAGACATGTAATAAAGTCAATTTTCCGTCCATCGTATTACATGAGCAGGTGTTAAAAACTACATATCACCATCATATCCACTGGCTGTAGTTCAACACCACCAAAACCCCTCCCACACGCTTCTGATTCTGCTCGCATGTTTTTATAGATAAAGAGATCAGAGTCCCTGTGCATAAAGCCTCACTGTGGACTGTATATTTAACCGTGCAAATCAGAAAGACACATGCTTTGCATTTGATTCCAGCTGGCTGTGCCCACGACTCTCACCCTCTTGCCCGGGCAGCTGCACATGCTGAAGGAAGTCGTGGAGAAAGAAAAAATGCGTCGAAAGGCACGTGCATGTTCCAGAGCGCCCTCGTCCCCTCTCTCGCTCCCGCTGGTGGGGGAAATACCTGCGTGAGTATCTGTTTATGTGAGCGAGTGTGTTTGTGGGAGACATTCTTGAGCGTCTGAGTGTTTATACACAGCTAAAGCATCACTTGTAATCTAATACGAGGAGTAGGGCATTTCCTTTTCTAAAGGATTTCTGCCTACCTGATAAAACGCATGAAAAATTTAATGGATTTACTGTGCATCCTGCACAGCAATAAAAATAATCAATAAACAGTTTCTTCCATATCAATCTAATTTTATATGTCAATTCGCAGAACTACAAAATGGAGCCAAACTTGAATATATGTGATATCTTTATTTGGATGCTTTTCGAAGGTGTATGTTTTATGAGCTTTGTGCGGTGTGGTTGATGTGTTATAACTCATCTATTGAGGGACTGTATTTGCTACTGTTGTCACGTTTTGTCATGTTCTTGTTCAAATGGCACTCCTTAATAAGGTTTTACTTCTTATTACTCAATAAAAACAGTGTTCGGCTGGGATTAGGTCATTTTATTTTGTTTTCTATTTGTAGATTATACTACTCATTTTTAGGCTTTCTTTACCAAAATATACTGCATACTTAACTGGTGTGTATAATCTCATTCTTAGTGCATGCTTGAGACAGATGTTTATGTAGTTGTGCTTCTGTCTGTTATTTGGCAGGTGTTTCAGGCCTGTGTCTCGTACTGAAGCCGAGGTGCTGTTAGAAAGACATCCAGACTGCGGGAACATGCTGCTCAGACCAGGCCGGGATGGAACTTCACTCGCCGTCACAACACGACAAGACCTAAACGGGTAAAAACACGGAAATATCTCTCTCTTTATCAGTATGATTTAGAGATTGAGAGCATTCCATTAACTGCCAACAATATACTTTAGTTCTGTTCTAAAACCTAGTAAGCTGCCTTGCTGGCTACTAGCTGACTTCTAAAACAGCATCCTAAACCAAATAGAACATCATTGGTTTCATTAAACATCATGACTTAGATGCTTATAAAAGATGGCAACTCTGCACACTACATAAAATAATGCTCATGAAATGCAGTGCACAGGAGACCAATAGAGCATAAAATATACAAAGCAGGCTCAGATATTAGTGGAAAATAATAATCTTTATTTTTCACTACTAAATGAAATGTAATTAAAGTTGACTTTTGTTGTTTGTATGACTCATCTGGCATCTTTAATTTTCTTCTACTTTGTGCAATTTATTCTTAAGACTAATTCATTATGTCATCATAAAGCCATTATGACAATCACTGGATTCCAATGTGAACGTATAAACCTAAGACGTGTCACTTGTATAGTTTTGAATGGGGAAAAATGCACCACTTAATATGGCTGCTCTATCGCAGGAAGCCCTGCCTTCTGAACGAAAGATCCAATCGCTAAACGTTAAAGTCAGCGCATCACTGCAGCTGCCGTTAGAAGTCCCGGTTGCTATAGAGACGGTCAGCGTTCTGAGCAGTGTTGCCTGATTGGGCGGTTTTGAATTTGATTGTTGTGGACAAAATTTGGGTTGGTTTTTGGTCAGTTTGGTGGTTTTCAAAACCTATAAATTGTATAAGCTAATTGGTTAACAAACAAGCCCAAGTGTGCATATATAGCCTACTGCATGCATCCAATCAGTCATCACAACGTTACTAAACACACGCACACTGCAAAGACAACTGGTGCTGATGTTGACGTCGCGGCCGCACTTTTAGCCAATCACTAGGGATCAGCAGACAGACGTGATGATTCATGAGCGATGGGTTTTTAGCACGATAACAGTTCTGATTTTGAATGTATAACAGTATAAGTGATCATAATGCCTATATATAAGTTCGATGGTAAAGAGTGGAGTGTTTTAGCTCTCAAAACGTGAATTACACCTGTTGAGGGAGATGACATGAAGGCTATATCACTGCAACTCTGAATTCAGAGCAGTTAATTTATTTAATCAAAATCTATTTATATCTATACGATCCTGTCTTTTAAACGGTCCAGATTGGTATATCCTTTAGTTTTGACTGTGCAAAATTCTTTATCTGCTTGCATATTTTAATCATATTTGGTAGTTCTCTTTAATGTATTTGCCCCGATTTGATCCATGGGAAATTTTTCTAGCATTATATTTATATTAATTTGTCGTCATTATTTCGTTTGGAGTTAAAAATGGCTCTTATCAACCTTGATTTACATTCTATCACATTATTTTGACAGTTACAGTTTTGGGTGGTTTTTGGGCGGGTTTTTGTGAGCTTTTGGGCTGGAAATCGTCCATCCAATCTGGCAACACTGGTTCTGAGATTTGCACTTAGGACTAGCACATGCGCACTGGCTGATCTTAGCCTGAAAAATAAGCTTTTTATAACACTATTTGAGCAAAAGAAACAACGTTTATGACACAGTTGTCAGATTTCTTTGGTGATTTCAAATACGAAATTTAATAGTTAGCTTAGTGAACAGTTTTGGAGAATTTGATGTTTCCCCATTCAAATAGATAGGAGTTGCACTTGGATGCCCGAGAGGCGTTTCAAAGATGGCCGCCAAGTGACATGACTTGTCTTAAAGGGACTTTGGTATAAATGGACATTATGGCTGCAACTGAAAAATGCAGCCTTCAGAGGAAGCATTCCAAGGCAGGAAGGCATCAAGGCACGTCCGAATCCAAAGTTAGCTTCACTTCCTGTCTCATGAGATACCTTCATCCGATCGATTTTTGAAGGCAGCATGGATGTATCCTTCGCTGCCTTTGATATCCCACAATCCTGTGCGTTCCATTCCGTGATGGTTGAGCTAAAAAATAAAGATGGCATCTAAAAATTGCGTTTGTGTGTAAATGTATATTTCTGATTAACTTTTTGCATTTTTGATGTTATTTCTAGCGAGAAATTAGTATTATAGTAATTAAATATTTGTTTAGTTATCACCAAAACTCGTTCTATTTTGTTGTAGATCATTAAAGCGTTACGCTGCATCAGAAGCCTGTCCGAAATCAGTTTCGTGAGGTGTCTTTGTGCAAAAATGCTCTTAATCTTGAAATAATCTTATTTCAAACAGAAAACAAGAATATTTTGTTTACCCCATTGGCAGATTATTTTGCTTGTTTCTAGTAAAAACTTCAGCTTGTTTCTGAAAACAAGACGATAATTTTTACTTGCCTAGAAAATCCTTCTTGATTTAAGAATTTTTAGATATTTTGGCTGGAAACAAGACAAAAAATCTAAGTAAGAAAAACATTTTTTGCAGTGCATTTAGTCATTCAAGTACAAATTAAACATTTTATTTCTGACAATTGCCAGGGCAACATTTCTCAGTTTTATTTCTATTTTATTTCAACTAACTAATTTTTTTTTTAATCGTTTTAGTTTCAGTTGACAGTAACAGTGCTGCACTGGATATGTCAGTACACATCAGAATAGAGTCATGCTGGTTTCTTTATATATAAACAATCTCTCTTTTTTTTCTGTTTCAGATCAGTGTTCAGGCATTACAGAGTGACACAGAAGCAGCAGGGTGGTTACATCATCGACGTGGAAAACCCAGTATGTTTCTAAATAGAGAGAATCAATGCGAAAACACCAACCTTGGGGAAATCTCAGTCCTCCTTTTTATTTTGTCCTTTCCTGCAGATTCCCTGTCCCACACTTCACGACGTTATCAACGCACTGGTGGAGAAGACCGCTGGGACTCTTCAGCCGTTTATATTAGAAGAGCCTTATGAAGAGAACATCAGTATGTCAAAAACACTTTCATACACATATAAATGAACACATTCTGAATTCAGCATCTAAATTTCCTTTTCCTGTAGCGTTTGTTTCGTCCAATGATGAGAATGGAGAGCGAACCCTGCACTGTGCTCCCACTGGACCTCTTTCTCGAGCTCCATCACTGCCACCTAAACAAGGTACCTCACATCTCATGCTCCACAGCTCAACACAACTACATCTGCTGGCATTTGTTCATATATTGAGAGCTAAATGGCAGAAAATATATCAGCATTGCTGCAGCTTCCTATGATAGTGTAGTCTAGTGGTTAAAATATGACTAGAAAAGAGCTGCTGACTAAAAGATAGAAGGTTCAAACCCCACAGGATTTTATGCTTTTTTTTTTTGCACAAATTTGACTTTTATAATGAATAATCTGTTATGCCAGTTTCAATGCTCCTGCCAAACAACATGCAGGAACAGTTGCACTTGGATGCTGTAGTGACTCTTGTTGCAAAAGTATGAAACAAGTCTCAATCTGTGTGTTTGAGCAATTTGTGGCATGTAGGAATGGCATAACACTGAGAAAATGCTGGCTATGTGTGAACATCAGATGTAGGGCTGTACACTGTCGTCGATGTGAACTAGTGAATGCTTTTATCCAGATCAATATACAGTACAGGCTATGTTCACCCCAGATTCTCTAGACTGACTGGATGAGTTTGTGTGTGTGTTCAGTAGGTACAGACAGGTGGTCACTGCGGTCACAGACGAGATCTCCCAGTTCCTCACCAAGATCCTTTTCTCCGTCTGGCTCTCCATCCAACTCCATGAGAAGGCTGGTTCTGTCTCCCTCACCGCTCTCTCAGAGTAAGACCCCAGGGATCCAGCTTCAAAACAGTTTATAAAATTTCACTGTAATTTTAAAATGTAGTAATATTTCATAATATGAAATTGCAATGCTGTAATATTTCATAATATTACTGTTTTTTTGTTTTTTTTATCACATAAATGCAGCGTTGGTAAGCAGAAGAAGCTTTTGAAAAGCATTTATTAAATCTTTCATAATTTTTCAGTGGTAGTTTATGTGCTGTGGTGTCTCACAAACCCCAGACATACTGAAAGTATAATCAATATTAACAGAACATGAGGGTGGAAATATGACTTTATATTAAAAAATATGACTAGGAAGTTTTCTTCCCATCAGGCCTCACAGACGAGCTCAAACAGAAGCTGGAGAAGAGACGGACCAGTCAAGAGTGATTTCCTCCTCGTTTCTGCCCACCCTTCGTCATCTCATTCTTCCAGTGCCTTCCAATAAAGACTGATGTCCTGTTAAACGGACAAGGACTCCCTGTAATCCACATTCTTCCCTCAGTGTGACTTAAACAATGCCGCTTTATTAATAACACGAGAGCCGAGGTCCACCAGCTTATCCTGCCTCCTTATCCTGATTATTGACATTTAAATGGGAAAAAATCTGAGCCAAGATTCTCTATTACCTCTAACTCTCTCTATTCTATTAATTAGACTGTAACACTCAGGTTTCTACTGTCAAACCATGAGTGGAGGGGACATTTCCACACATTTAAGAAAAAGCACATCAAACTTGTCTTAAAATGAAGGACTTGTACTGGTTTTAATCAAGCACTAACTGTGAACTGGAGAGAAGTGATCTAAATGTTCAGATGATTGTGAATCTGGTATGGTTCAAGGTAGGGTCCCAAATTAACACTCGCCAAGCGCCAAATGTGCATATATAGGGCCTATTGGGTTAATAAAAAGCAAATACATTTTGCAAAAGTGACTTTGATTGTATTTTAATCGGTCAGTGCGTTCCCTGATAATCGAACCCATGCAATGCAATGCTGTTTGATCCACAGGATTGCAAATAAAAACAGTAACTTTATTAGGAATGTGAAATTAATACAAATTGAATTGTAAGACTGACTCACTGCTGAAAGTGACATGCTGTAAAGACTAACCATCTACCAAGCCTGCTATACAAAGGTTCTAAAACCAGCCAGGTTGGCTGGTCATATCTGCTCTCCCATCCTGGCTAAACTGGTCACGCTGGTCTCCCCACCTGACCAGCTAAAGAAAAGGTTAAAACCCCGCTCTATGGGTTGGAAGACCAGCTAAAATGAGCCAACCATCTTAGGCTGGTTTCAGCTGGGGGTTTTTCTTCTTCCTTTTCAGACAACTGTCATGACTGGATCAAATAATTTTTCCCTCAGTGAATATAAAGCAGTTCATGGCCATTAGGAATTATTTGTGGCCATAAACTGAGGTGTGGCAAAGTTAATTTTTCATTTTTAACCCTGCTTCCTAGTATCTCAGTAGATCTGTTATGTTTTAAAATTTGTATGATGCTTTTGGACACATTTGCAGAAGAGTTTATGAAGCAAGTTTTGCTCTCATAAAAATGGTGTTTGAACATAAAGGAGAATTCAGCCTTCTAGAGGTGAGTTTTTCTCAGATTTGTAAGCGTTTAGGTTGAGAGACTGTTGCATTTGTGTTTCTGATCGACCAGCTGTCATCAGTTTCATGAACATGCATGGTGCTACTGTGACTTTGTAGGTTTCATGTGATGTTAAAATAATTTCTTGTTATTTATAACTGATATTTATGGGAATTAAAGGGAAGGTTTTGTAGAATTCACCCGCTGTTCTAGTTTTATATGTTGTTGTGAACTGAGTGTTTGGTTTGTTTACATGCTAACAGCTAATTGCCGCCATCTTGCGACTGAAAACGTAACTAAAACCCGGAGATCTTCACAATAAATTTTGTGGCGAGTATAAACGTTTTGATAAATTACCAGAATTTCAGGAGAGTGTAGAAGTTAAAAAAGAAGAAAATATTTGCAAAAAAACAAACATTTCTCAAAAGACGGGACTTGTTTTTTGCGGAGACGAATGTTTTTTGGACTGTTTTAGAGGAAGCTTAGCTAATATACAGGTAAAACATAAAATACATTTAACTATTGAATTATATATTGGTTAAATGGCCGGTTATTTGCCATAATAAATGTATATCATCGCAAAATAAATCCCTTCAAGAGAGGCGAAGAAGGGTTTATATTGACCTCCAGGGGGTGCCAGTAACCTTCAATGTTTACCTCAATATTTCATTGTTATTGTAACGTTAATTGAATGATAAATGCTTCATAAAACAAAGTCTAGGCCTATATTTAACTTTGAAAATGCCTAGAGCCTATCCAGTGGGCAGTTGACCATCCTTAGAAGAAGAAATGTGGTTGAAATTGTGAATAATTGTTGTTTCAGGCCGTTCATTGCTAATTGATTGCAAACAAAAATCTTAATTCATATTGTTCACTATCAACATAGATTAGACTTTCAAAATAAAAACAAACTTTAGCAGTGATTCATGATGTTTATTCATCTGTGAAAAACTCCCAGTAGCTACAGAACAAGATCATCCAGATAATCTGAATTATCAAAAAAAACAATTGTAACAATGTCACAATGAACATAAAAAACAAGTTTGGATAGAAGCAGAAGCTGCAATGAGCCAATGAATGACCCTCGCAAAGACTCAATGTGAATGCAAAATTTGTTTTGTAACTGAGAAAATCAACCTCAGTTTTCTCTTTTGTTTACTACAGCTGCAAACTTGTCTTTCTTGAAAATCAGATCAGAAAACACAATACAGCCTGTCCTACACTCCTCCTCTTTCTACAACACACACTCTTGCTGACACTTGTAGTGACTTGTTTGAGATTGAGGAGCTTCTAAAAGCATGTTTTTTTTTCCTCTCTCTTTTCTCTCCAGTAGAAGAATGTCTTTGACTTCACACTGCAGGATCCGAGCAGTTTAATGCTCTCTCACACAAAGCAGAAGACACCATGAGCTCCATTCACTGCAGAGGCACGACTCTCAACACACTCTGCTGCCTTTGAGACTTAGACCACTTTTGATTTGTTTTGCACTTGAGGGCTGGAACGGTGTGGTGTGTGTGCGTTTAAAGAGGAACCACTCATGCAAAAGCACAGGAGAACTGAGAGACTAACTGAGAATTTGGTTGCATGGTGAGTTGCCGCTTGACCCACATTTTTCAGCCATTGCTGCATTTAAAACGTATTTTCAGAGACCAGTACTGAAATGCATTCTGTGGAAACAGCTGATCTGTTTTCACTTGTGTGAGGTTTATCGATCTCGCACTGTACTTTTCTTTTGTTGACTTGTATATCAATTATTGAAAATGAGATTTTGGTATTGTTTGTGATGTCATTAACCTGTCTGATTATGATGCTCATGCGTAAAGTGCTTAAACACCTTATAATATACTATTACAGCATATTATTATTATTACGTATTATTATTATTATTATTCTTTCAAATGTAGTTTGAATTGAAGTTTAAGTAATAATGTACTTTTGCCAGTATTATTTTTTTAAATATATATATATATATATACTTCTATTTAGCTTTATTATTTAGTTTTAATTTTAGTCCTTTTAGTTTCATTTAAATTTTCAGCTAATATGTAAATTTTCTTTTATAGTTTTAGTTATCAATGATAACACTGTACAGTACTTAAAAGATTACCATCATATATAGTCCAAAAATGCTATATTTGTACTGTAATAACATGGCGGGTTTTGCCAAGTTTATTGCAGAAAATAAATTCTGAGACAACCAAAATTATATGGTTCTTAAACATTTTGTTTATCAAGATAATCTCCACAGATGAGCACTTTTTTTTATCTCCAAGTCTAATTGCAGTTGATAAGTAAAAATCTAAAGTTGTGAAGTTTGAGCTAAAATAGTTTGCAAAAGCACAATTTGTAAAAGGCTGTAAAAGACTGTAAAAAACGTGTCAGCAGCCGCCTTTTTCAAGACACATAAAAGCTTAAAATAAAATCACAAAGGGGTACTACTGATTTATTTTATGGCGTGGAATAAAACATGAAAATATCTTCAGCTTATGTTATTTCGGGCATTTAATAAAACACGCGATGGAACCGGAGGTTGAAAAGAAATCCAGTTTCTAGATTTTAGGACTTATTCCTGCAGCAGTCTTTTCAGAACAAACAACTAGAATACTAGCATTATTACTCTTATTATTTATGGTATTTAGTAAGCTATTCAGAATTCTAGTCACTTATCATATTTCAACTTGTCAAATAGATAAAACACAAGTATACTTCCAAGGCACTCACGTGGTAAGATAAAACGCCTTTAATGTACTGGGCTTAAATCATTACAAAATAGTTCAAAGTAGATCTGCGCGTTTCGGCAAAAACAGCATTCTTCAGGACACACAACAATTGCTCAAACAGGTATTCTTAAACTGGTGTTAATCATCAAAAACAGCTGGTTAATATGTAGGTGTGGCTAAGACTAGCTTCTTAGTACCAAAAAAATTCAAGGGAGAGAAAATAATAATACATTAAAAAACACACATATAACAGTGTAGGAATTTTTTGTAAAAATCTTTGAGTTTAAAAATTTGTGTGTATATGTACATTCTCATAATGTTTTGACCTGTTTGGTGTTAGATTGAGTTAATTTGCACAATTTCTGAAAATGACTTATTATGGGTGTCCTTAAACATAGCGTGATTAATTTAATGGATTAACTCATTCTGTATTAAATAAAAAATCCCAATATGTGTAATTTAGGGCTAGCAGTGTGTCAGGCTGTGGTAATTCGAATTGGCCTATATTAGCAGCTAGTAGGGTAGAAAGTCCCCAAGATGATTTAAACTTAAGCATGTGCATGTGTGACTGGTGAAATATGAGTGGTATCTGATCAGATCTACGCTCATGCCACAGCCCATCTCTCTAGACATGCCATAATCATGCTCTTAGGCTGCAATGTAGTAAATATATGCCACTGCAAACAGATAATAAATGCACCAATGAGCACTTGTGTTTCCAGATGTTGGAGGCTTCCAAAGACCATGCATTGATGGTGCATTCGTACGTTGGTTGCAATGCAGTCATTCACAATTAGCAGCACTTTACTTTAAGTGATGTGGTTTGTTTGACTGGTTGAAAACCAAAACTTGTCATGCATTAACATTTCCTCTCTCATTACATTTATTGCACGTTGCAACTTGAGTCTGTAATTTTTATTTTTTTTTGTATGAAGGACAATCAAATGGATGGAAGTAGACTTAAGGAAATAGACTAAGCCACATTTATCCAGGTTTTGGGTTAGTAAGCAACCACCGTGCAAACACGGGTTACAAAAAGATGGTACGTTTGTTTTTCCTGTTTCTTCATCATGCCTGTTAGGTAATACCAGCTTTCGGACAATATTTCCTGGGATCTTTATCAGCATGTCATCTTTAACAACATGGGAAGGAGAGATTACTTTTAAAAACTGTTTAACTTTTCAGATTGTACATCCGATTGTGCGTGTCACTTGTGAAAATAGTTGTTGAGGTTTGTTAGACATATCTCAGGATGTGGTAGGGTTTTTTTGTTTTTTGGTGAGCTATTCTGGCTTTGTGTCATTCTGTGGCTCGGAAAAAAAAGAACCGTGTGTCTCTGTCAAGGTCCTAGAGTAAAAGCTTTCATCCTCCACATTAGCATCACTATAGCAGTGACAGAAATACTGCTGCCAGCACCCCTGCCTGTTCACACACTCTCTCTCTCTCTCTCTCTCTCTTTCAGATGGCCTCACAGGGTTCTTTGCTGCTAAAGTCATATATCTCAGTATGGAAGCGTTCCGGACTGAAGCAAGGATGAGGAAATTCTGACAGACAGAAGACAGAGGAATCTAGCACTCGCACCTTTTAGACCAAAATCACTGAATGATGTTTCTGCTGGCTGTGCTCTGTGTGTTTTACATCTGGAGTTCAGCGACGCTGACCGGCGGATTGGGATCGACAGCGAATACCATACCTCGCAAAACGGTGCCAATTAGTAGTAAGTTGAATTTATGATAATTATGTTTAGACGTCATTACAAAATACCAATGTACTTTGATGTAAAGTGGTCTCTGAAAATATTTGGGCACCTAAAAATGTTTGAATTATGTGTATTAGATACAAAATATCAAATCAAAATGTGGAATCTGCAAACAATTTGTGTTAAAGCCACTGTATGCCATGGTGCTTGGTATTTGATTTGCATATTCATATATAAAGGTGCTTTAAAGACTATTATGGTATTACTACCGTGCTAGTGTCAAAAGTAATTTATTTATTTATTTTTCCATTGTGTGCCAGTATTCATGGTAATAACATTTAAATTTATTTATCGAATTATTCATTTTTTATTCGTTTACTTTTGTATATTTATTTATTTTGTGTTTAAATGTGTTTTGATTGCTTAGAGAAGATATGGACCACAATTCTTTCTTCGAACAATGTTTAGTTGTTCTGTGTGTGACTTTTCCATTTTTGGCAAACGTTAGCTACTCCTGCCCTTGACTGTGGCCTTCATTTGTTGCTAGGTAATGG
This sequence comes from Barbus barbus, assembly GCF_936440315.1. Taxonomy (NCBI): domain Eukaryota; kingdom Metazoa; phylum Chordata; class Actinopteri; order Cypriniformes; family Cyprinidae; genus Barbus; species Barbus barbus. Next base: position 3,666,998 of record NC_136754.1, on the reverse strand, counting down.
GGGACGTTTGTTTCGTGAGGAGGGTGTTTGGAACTACACCACTATGCTTCTGAGGGAAGATCTCAACATGCTCATCCTGGGTGCCAGGGAGGCCATTTTTGCCCTCGACCTTGATGACATTACAGTCAAAAAGGCCATGGTGAGGTCTTAAATGAATATTAACAAAAACTTATTTGTTTGCTAAGTCATTAAATATTATTCTGCAGACTGTTTTTTTGTTTTGTTTTTTGTATATATGGATGATGGTAAATTGTATTGATTCTCCACAGGTGAATTGGCCAGTTGCAAAAGATGAGCAAACAGCCTGTTCCAATAAGGGAAAAGATGCTACAGTGAGTTTTCACATCTTTTGTGCTCATTAATATATGTTTTAAAGCAGTGCATTCCTGGCACCTGCATTTAATGTTTTGTATTATAGTCCTTTGTCTTGCTTTATTAGCAGATATGCACACTTTGATAACTTTGATAAGTGTATTCATTTATCATGAGTGGGCAGAATGCAGCTTATTAAAGCTTTAAGACATGAATTGTTGAAAATCTTAGCAAAATGTACTTAAAATGATCTTTTCAAAATAAGAGTCTTTTCATGGGACAATCTTCATTTTTTTAAATGTCATCTGCATGAATTTCATATTTTATTCAAATATCTTGGTAACTAGATGTTTAAGGATGTTTTAAGACTGACTAACCAAAGCAACATGCAAGGCAGCGTCTCTTCATATTGATAATTACAGCACATATCAATAGATATACAGGTGCTGGTCATAAAATTAGAATATCATGAAAAAGTTGATTTATTTCAGTAATACCATTCAAAAGGTGAAACTTGTATATTAGATTCATTCATTTCACACAGACTGATATATTTCAAATGTTTATTTCCTTTAATTTTGATGATTATAACTGACAACTAATGAAAGTCCCAAATTCAGTATCTCAGAAAATTAGAATATCAATTAAGACCAATGCAAAAAAAATGATCTTTAGAAATGTTGGCCAACTGAAAAGTATGAACATGAAAAGTATGAGCATGTACAGCACTCAATATTTAGTTGGCTGGATTTGTAGCTCCTTTGGCCTGGATTACTGCAGCAATGCGGCGTGGCATGGAGTCGATCAGTCTGTGGCACTGCTCAGGTGTTATGAGAGCCCATGTTGCTCTGATAGTGGCCTTCAGCTCTTCTGAATTGTTGGGTCTGGCGTATTGCATCTTCCTCTTCACAACACCCCATAGGTTTTCTATGGGGTTAAGGTCAGGCGAGTTTGCTGGCCAATCAAGAACAGGGAGACCATGGTCCTTAAACCAGGTACTGGTAGCTTTGGGAGTGTGTGCAGGTGCCAAGTCCTGTTGGAAAATGAAATCTGCATCTCCATAAAGTTGGTCAGCAGCAGGAAGCATGAAGTGCTCTAAAACTTCCTGGTAGACAGCTGCGTTGACCTTGGACCTCAGAAAACACAATGGACCAACACCAGCAGATGACATGGCAGCTCAAATCATCAATGACTGTGAAAACTTTACACTGGACCTCAAGCAACGTGGATTATGTGCCTCTCCTCTCTTCCTCCAGACTCTGGGACCTTGATTTCCAAAGGAAATGCAAAATTTACTTTCATCAGAGAACATAACTTTGGACCACTCAGCAGCAGTCCAGTCAAGACGCTTCTGATGCTGTCTCTTGTTCAAGAGTGGCTTGACACAAGGAATGCGACAGCTGAAACCCATGTCTTGCATACGTCTGTGCGTGGTGGTTCTTGAAGCACTGACTCCAGCTGCAGTCCACTCTTTGTGAATCTCCCCCACATTTTTGAATGGGTTTTTGTTTCACAGTCCTCTCCAGGGTGCGGTTATCCCTATTGCTTGTACACTTTTTTTCTACCACATCTTTTCCTTCCCTTCGCCTCTCTATTAATGTGCTTGGACACAGAGCTCTGTGAACAGCCAGCCTCTTTAGCAATGACCTTTTGTGTCTTGCCCTCCTTGTGCAAGGTGTCAATGGTCGTCTTTTGGACAACTGTCAAGTCAGCAGTCTTCCCCATGATTGTGTAGCCTACAGAACTAGACTGAGAGACCATTTAAAGGCTTTTGCAGGTGTTTTGAGTTAATTAGCTGATTAGAGTGTGGCACCAGGTGTCTTCAATATTGAACATTTTCACAATATTCTAATTTTCTGAGATACTGAATTTGGGACTTTCATTAGTTGTCAGTTATAATCATCAAAATTAAAGGAAATAAACATTTGAAATATATCAGTCTGTGTGTAATGAATGAATCTAATATACAAGTTTCACTTTTTGAATGGTATTACTGAAATAAATCAACTTTTTCATGATATTCTAATTTTATAACCAGCACCTGTAAATCAAATTCTGAGTAAAAGTCAAACATACCATCGGAAACAGAAGTGTTTGGTTCTGCTTGGTCAGAACTGAGGTTTCACTTCACATCACGTCACATCACTTATTAGTTCCCCTTGGATGCACTGTTTGTTTTTTCTTTAGAATGACTGCAAAAATTATATCAGAATTCTTCATGAAAGAAACGATGACAGAATGTATGTTTGTGGAACCAAAGCATTCGCCCCAACCTGTGACTATATGGTGAGTCTCATGAAGTATTAGTGACCACAAACATAAAATGTCCAGTATATAGTGCTTTATGTGTTTGTTGCATGTCATTCTTTTAGTCCTATACAGATGGCAGTCTGACTTTAGAGGGCAAACAAGAAGATGGGAAGGGGAAATGTCCCTTTGATCCTTCTCAGCGATACACATCAGAGATGGTTGGTATGTACTGCCTCTTTATTTATGATGTTGAGTATAATACGATAAAAGTACTTGTGTACTTTGCAGTGTCACTTTGGAAAAGAGCATCTGCCAGAAATGCATAAATGTATTGACAGTCATATTGAATCACACTCTTTCAAAATAACCATAACGCATAATGGAGTGTTACTTTAATACCAGTAGTTTTCAACATCATCACTCTCTTGCAGATGGAGTATTGTACTCTGCCACTTCAATGAACTTTATGGGTTCAGAACTGGTTATGATGCGCAGCTCGGAGGAATCCATACGGACAGAGTTTTCAAGCACCTGGCTTAATGGTGAGATACAAGAATCGTGATGCCTGACCAAACCTCCAACCACAGTATGGTTAAAAACAGCCAGAACGTATTAGCAAACTCATTGTAGTACCCTTAAAACAAAACATAACAGTTTTTCCCAAGCAAACACCACTACTTTCATCAAATGTCAGCTATTTTTTTTCCATTGTGGCTTTTTCAGTACGTGACTATAAAAGAAAGTTGTACTTTTATTTTTATATATTTTTGTATGTATTTATTTTTGTGCACTTGATGACTGTTTTTTAGGTAAACCGAGGAATACTAATATACTATTTGTAGCATTTCCATTCATTTCAGTTGCAGTTTTCTTGGTGGGTGCATTCAACGCTTGAATGTTTTGTTAATGGGTTGCCATCATATGCTGTGTGCAAAGAAATGGATTTTGAATTCTACTTTTTATTGAGCAGTCAAACGTAAAACTCCCACATAATGGTGTTTTTATGCCATCTACTAGCAGGGATTAACTTTAGCTAACTAATCAAGCTTAATCAAGGGTATTTAAGTCCAAATGCTTGTTAATCCTATCTAACCAACTAATCATTTGATGGGAAGCCAATGTATAACAGCGGTTCGGTTAAAACAAGTGTGTAATATAACATACTTTCACTATGGAGTGATTGGTGCCAGACAGGGTGGTTTGAGCATCTGCTGATGACAGTCAGAGAGAAAACACAAGAAAAGCAGCAGTGGCTGTGGGTGAAAACGCCTTAACACTGACAGGAAGGTGATAGTAATTGAAATATGTGTTTTTGTTTGTCATTTAAGAACCACATTTTATCCACATGGCCCACATACGGGAGGGAGAATTGAACTCAGAGGGGGACGATGACAAGGTCTATCTGTTCTTCAGTGAGACAGCAGTGGAATATGACTCCTACACCAAGATGGACGTCTCTCGAGTAGCTCGTGTCTGCAAGGTAAACTCCCTTGGCGTCATAAGAGCTGCATTGAGAGACATTACAGCATTTCCTGTCTATACCACATATTACATCTATGCAAAATGTAATTTCTCTCAGGGAGATTTGGGTGGGCAGAGGACGCTACAGAGGAAGTGGACTTCTTTTCTAAAAGCAAGGCTCGACTGTCCCGTTCCAAACAACAACCTGCCTCTTCTGGTCCAGGATGTTTTCCACTTGTGCCCCGGTGACTGGACCACCTGTGTGTTTTACGCTGTCTTTAACCCACAATTGTAAGTATGAGATCTTTTTGTTTTGTCTTTTGACAGTTCATTGTTGATTCAATTCAGTTCAATAATAGTGTCGATGTTGTACAGTTTATAAATAATGAAACATTATTTCTGATCCACAGAGACTCCTCTCAGTACTCCGCGGTGTGTGCATACAAAATCGAAGACATCAAGACCGTGTTCTCAAAGGGCAAGTTTAAGGCTCCGGTTACCGTCGAGACGTCGTTTGTGAAGTGGGTGATGTACTCGGGTGATGTCCCCGATCCCCGACCCGGAGCAGTAAGTCTTCTGTTCAGCACTTGTTCTATAACACTGATTGCCAGAGGTCACTAACCTTCACTTTGTTTTCAATTATAGTGCATTGATAATCATGCCAGAGAAATGGGTTTCACCAAATCTCTGGAGCTGCCAGATAAAACCTTGCAGTTTATTAAAGACAAGCCTCTGATGGACCAGGCCGTCAAGGCCAGTGGAGAGAAGCCCCTGCTGGTGAAGAGAGGCGCTGCTTTCACTAGAATTGTGGTGGCCACAGCGACGGCCTTGGACGGGACCAGCCATCAAGTCATGTTCATTGGCACAAGTAAAGATGCCTTTATGCAAATCTGTAGTGTTTATAATCAGTAAACCCTCCAAAAGTATCCAACTTTTTCTTCTTGGAAAAATGGGCGTGGCTTCCATTCCCACGTCCAGCTATTTCTATAGCTATATATATTTTAGCGTGTATTTAACTGAAATTGTTGTCTTGTCTTCTGCATTGTGTTGTGTTCTGTTATGCATCAGAAAGCGGTTCAGTGCTGAAAGCTGTGAATTATGACGGCGAGATGGTCATTATGGAAGAGATTCAGCTATTTGGGCCCTCAGAGCCAGTGAAGATACTGCGACTTTCCAACACCAAAGTAATAACAGATGCGTTTATTGCTCACTTAGCAACATCGTGAGCTGTGTGTGTCTGTTTCTTTTCAGCAAAGCTAATTTTATTCCTGTAACTTAACTGGTACAACAAAGTTATGATGAATGGCTTTCTAGGTCAAAGCTTAAAGAGCAGCTAACATTAATTTTCTGTATACATTACCATTCAAGGAACTGTTTTCTATTTGAATATATTTTAAAATGTATTTTATTCCTGTGATCAAATCAAAGCTGAATTTTTAGCATCCTTACTCCAGTCTTCAGTGTCACACAATCCTTCAGAAATCATTCTAATAGGCTGATTTGCTGCTCAAGAAACATTTTTTATTAATGTTGAAGGTGTGCTGCTTAATATTTTCATGGAAATGCTATTACATTTTTTTTACCTACATTTTCATTTTTTTTTTGGTGGTTTGATAAATAGAAAGTTAAAATGTTCAATTTAATGAATCTTTGCTTAATCAAAGTATTAATTTCTTTGGAAAAACTGAACCCTAACCTAACCCTCACTTTTAACAGTAGTGTATTTCCACAGTGCAGTTTTATAGGACTATTTTATGTTCAACTGAAGCAAGAGTCAAAATTATTGTAATTTCTATTATTGTCTATAGAGATGTTATAATAAGGTATGTGTGATGTCATCCCAACAACAGCTGTACGTGGGTTCGGATGTGGGCGTGGTTCAGCTGTCCATCAATGAATGTGGGCGGTACCACACGTGTCTGGACTGTGTTCTGGCCAGGGATCCGTACTGTGGCTGGGACCTCAATGCTGACCAATGCTCTACCCTAAACAGCACACACAGAGCCAGGTAAAAAGTCAAATAAACCTATTTACAAATAAATAAATATGAAACCTCAAATTCAGGAGAAATTATATTTTGCTTGAAGAAAATGAAGCCTGTTTGGGGACCATTAAAATGATCAGCATTGCCACATTATTTTATTGACACATTTCTCATGCAAAAAATAGCATTGTGTTACTGTAATACATTAAAATTCTATTATTGCTTAAGTAGTAAACTTTGAATACATAATTTGTTTTAATGTCTTTATTGTCTGTACTGTCTCAAGCTTTACAGCATAAATTAGTTTGAATTACCAGTCACACTTTAGTTTGGGGACCACTTCTCACTATTAACTAACCATAAACTACAACTTTTGCCTCAGTAAAGTCTTAATTTGCTGCTTATTAATAATTAGTAAGGTAGCTGTTAAGTTTAGGTATGGGGTAGGATTAAGGGATCTAAAATGGTCATGCAAAATAAGGCATTTAATATGTGCTTTATGAGTACTAATAAAAAGCCAATATGCTAGTAATATGCATGCTAATGAGCTTTTTATAATTCATCTTACTGTCAAAAGTGAAATGACTGTATGCGTTACATTAATGGACATTTTAGGGGGAAAAATGCAAAAATGTGTTTATAATTCAAAGTTTTGTAGTGATTGCTTGCACACACCATTATAAATATTGATATTGGCATATTGCTGATTGTAATATTATTTCTTCCACAGCACTGTGATTCAGAGTTTGAGTTTTGGTTATGCCAGCCAATGTCCACAAATAGGTACTTGTATTATATCCAAAAGTCTTCAAACTGTATGTTCTGGTAGGAACACTAAAAGTAACATCTAGAACGTGTGTTACAGATGACAGTAAGTCAGTGAGCATCTCATTTTTCCACGGCAATACCGTGAAGCTGTGGTGCCAGCCTTATTCCAACCTGGCACAGGTTCAGTGGCAGCTGAACGGACTACCCATCAAAGCATCAAACACCTTCCAGATTCTCTCCGACAGCCTGATGATCATCAACGCCTCCGCAGACACCAGTGGCCGCTACACCTGCAGTTCTGTAGAGCGTAATTACAACACCCAGCACGTGGCATATGATCTAAAAATGTGGTCAGCATCCAGGACTACAGCATTACTACACGACATTAAGGAAAAAGAAAACACACTTGTGGCCATAGTGGTGGTGGTGTCACTAATTCTAACTATACTAGTCATTTGGAACCTGTACAAAGGGCATTTTCCTTTGCCGTTTTGCCATAGGAGGGAGAACAGTTGCGAACAAAGTCTGTATGAGAACCAGCCTCGAGAATATAAAATAGCATCATCAACTGTGAACTTGAACAGCAACAACAACCATGTGAACAACTCCAGCTCTAGAGAAACAGACCGACTCTCAACCACTGTAGGTTCCTCAGGTCTGATCACATTGAAATATATAGACGATGAATCGGAGATTTGAGATTTTTATGCACAGGCTTGCTAATGCGGCTAATCGTCATTTACATGCAGACCAAGCCCACTAAGGCTGGCTCCTCTTTTGCAGCTGTTAACTCTTGACTAAACTGCTGTTTTGACCTACATTTTGTTCTTCATGAATCCTTACCTTCACTTCTAAATGCCATCGTTCAACCATCATACTCAAACATGTCCAGTGAACAAAAAAAAAGACACTGATTCAGACTTTTTTGCATAAGGTCTGTCTACATTGCAGGTCACTTTGGCCAAGAATCACCAATGTACTTTTCAAGGACAGTCAAATCACTTGGTGGTCATATTTGCAACGCCACCGGGCAGCTATTTCAGTCATGCAAAACCAACTCCGATCTACTTGAATGGGGAAGTAGTGAATCTTAAAAACTGCTTGGCAATATTTCAACATTCTAACATGAACTGCCTCATAAATGTTGTTTCATACATTAAAATAGTGTTACATTAAAACATGTGCTAAGTGTGAGTTTTAGGACCCTGAGTGTTTCTGTGAGAACCGGAGCATCTTCATTCTAATGTAACAACTTTAAAAATTGGCAATTGGCTGTTTTATTTATAAGCCATGACTTACTAGTGTCATCATATTGCGTTTTGCGTCCTCTCCCTTTCATAGAGCCTGTCCCAATACCCACACTTGCCGTCCTGACTACTTGAGAGCGGATGCACATGACAGGTTGGCAAGAATGTCCCAGGTCTGAAAAATGCCAAAGTTCAGTGCCAATAGCTCGTCGGAGCAGGATATGAGGTGTATCCCATCGTTCATCATGTTCAGGAACTCATGTGCCCTATATTTTGAGGTTGAAAAGTTCAAATAATTTTGGTGGTAAAACATAAAGTGATGCATGTTTTTTGGGTGTGTATTTATTTATCACTGCTTTTTATCACTTAATTAGCAACATCACAATTACTAAATCATGTCACCTGTTATATAGGACCTACTACACATTTAGAAGTTTATTTTAAATCGAGTATTGAAAATTCAAACGTGTAAATTGCAGTTTTACAGTGCTAAGTCGTGTGTTCTAACTGGTTATGAAAACTCTACGTACCTTTGCAGTCTTCACACTCTTGGCCCAAATCCAGGAAATATTCAAAGTAGGCAACTGGTTCAATGCAAAGACCGCAAGTGTGGGTATTAGGAAAGGCCCAATATAGTCTTATAGAACTGCCCACTTACACAGGAAATGACTGATCACGTACCAATATAAGTTACTTTTACTTGCCACATTTAATTTTGTTTTTATATGGTTCATGTGAAATACAGTACACCACGTTAATAGATCTAAAGTCATATTCACACCAAGAGCGATAACTATAAAGATAACTATAACAATAATAACCATGTAAGTGTCTACAGCAATAGGCGATAATATCCTGTTTATTATTGCATTTACATTGTCTGCTGCTTATCATTGGCGATACAAAAAATTCCAACAATATTCCTCTCTGGTGTTATCCTTATAGCTGTGGTGTGACTTCCTCTTCTCTAAGAATTAGAATGATTACAACTTTAGTTATAGACAGCGTCCTTGGGGTGAATGGTCTGAAAAATATGTAGTTTACTTGCTTCAAAACAAACTTTTGCCACAAACAAACTCTCTCAAAACCAGTGATTAGCTCAAAAATGATCATTTTATGAACCTGGCATCATGTAAACATGGTTTTGTTTCCTGATTTAAAAAAAAAAAAACAGCCCTGAAGTTTGAGGCAGAGACTATTTAGTCATTCTTTGGACATTTGCAATTGTTGTGTTCCTGTTTTAGGGGCAAATATGAGACGTGCTGTCTTGTTAAAACCTGCTGTGGTTGTTGCTTCAATCCAGGTATGTTGCCGTTAAAGGCAATTCCACATGGACAAGACTGAACTTCCTGTATGACTGCATCTTAAAGCTTAATGCAGCTTGTTACGCGTTTTTTATATGAATGTACTGCAGAAACTTAATTTTAACTTTAATGCCATCAGTGTACCTAAAATGCTGTAAAATGTCTGTTTTTAAATGGCTTCTTCCAATGAACAAACTAATGTCAAGGTGGAAAATTTATTTGAAAAAATTAGCACAAATGACGACGTTAAACAATTAAAAATGAGTCGATCTTTAATGTATCATCATCTCAAAAACAAATAGTACAAGAATAGCATTTTCAAGCTCAACCAACAAACACGTTTAAAAAAAAAAAAGAAAAGAAATGGAATGCAAGCTAAGTGCCTGCAAATCAGAAACTGTACAAAACAGGATTTTCAACAAGGACAAGGTCACATATTTTGGTCTATTCCTTTCACAACCTGTTCTCCCACTAACGGAAGACGCTAATGGCATTAATAAACAGATCGTATTACGTTTTCTAGATTTTCACCAATTTTACAGCATTTGAAGATGAACGTTCAGTGTTCCCGGTAATCAACACTTTGCTAATACAACTCAACCTCATCCTCTTCATCGCCTGTATCGGTATCGCTTAAAGTGGAACCACAGCTGAAAGATTCCATTGGCGAACTGGCAGCGGAAACCATGGCGATGGGAATACTCCCATTCACGGTTCACGATCTTAAATGCGATGTCCTCGTACGGCGGGCCGGCGTGGAAGCGCAGTATTCCAAAGTCTTTGTTGTCGGGACAGGGCTCGAGGAAGTACTGCGGAGTCGAGCGCTTGTCGATGAGATCAGGGTAGAAGATATTGAACTTGTAGCCCTGGACGATTTTGGGCGGCGGGTTGTCGAAGTCGTAATGCGTCTGGTTGTATTTGTTCCACTCGAAGCCGGTGTGGACGCGGTTGAAGAAGCGTGGCTTACGTGGACGGTATTTGTCGGCCCACAGGTACATTTTTCCAGTCAAAGGCATTTCAACGCTAAACTGGGCCTCGTCGTTGCCCATGCCCTCTTTAGCGAGACGCACGAATGCATCTTCAGCGCTTTCATTTGCATCACCTGTTCAAAAAGACAAGTTAGCATTAGCATGAGTGAAACTTTACAAATGTGAACGATAAAATAGTTTTATGTTCCTAACAGTAAAGAATCTTCACAGTTGACATACTTCAAGATTACTGAATTCTTAATTTCCAATTGGCTGACATGATGTTGATTGGTTTTCTGTAATTACAGGTCTATGAAACAACTCTAGGCGTGTTGACCACATTATTCACTTTGCCGCATTCTTTAAAACTTGGTTTCCATCTATGTATGGATGGATTGAATTTAAATTGTAGTGCATAAACTACAATGGAAGCAGTCTTGATACGCAACAAAAGACTTGATTTTGCCTCAATAGATTATGTGATTGGATAACTGGACCAACCAGTGAACCAATCATATTGAATGGGATGGAAACAGTGCTTTATTCGCAAATGTTTTATGTGATATTCCAAATTAAATTCACAACTTTAGATGGAAACCTGAAAATATCTCAAGTTAAACATTCTTTTGTATCAGTCCATTAAAACGGAAGCATTAAATGTGTTTAAGGTGAATTTCAGTGCCTCCTTGAGTCAATTTCCTGCATTTCTGCTGTTTGTAACACCCAAATTTTCTACATATTTTTCTATCCACAAACTCTTTTACCCTTTAGATGAATTTAAGTGCATGCCTGAGTCTATTTCCTACACTTTCATCCCCTTGATACAGCATGGTGAGTTACAAAAGGGAGGGGAAAAAATGATTTCGCCTCCCTATGGCCAATGTTGAAATTACATTCTATTTTTGCCTTATCTGCACCCAGTATGCAGGAAAATTGTAAAAAAAAAATAAAAAACAATTTGGTACACAATGCAGAAAAAGTAGGAGATGGAGTAGAGAGACAGAACAGGGTGGCAATTAAAAATATATATATTTCTATACATTATATAAAAAATTTCAAACAATGAAAGTGCACATTCTTTTCAACTTTCCAAGTTCATATTTGACCTTTTTTTCCTGCTGCACTTCTGTTACTGAAATCTTGAAGCATGTGGTGTGTGTAATTTGACTATGGTATATGAAGCAGCGATACGCACCGGTCACCTGCAGCTGTCTCCGGGCCAGCAGGAGTCTCTGCAGGTCCTCCTCCACGTTGATGAGGTGCGCGTCCAGAGGTAACTCTGAGGGCAGGAGGAGCGTGGGACTGTAGCGGCCGGAGTCGTACTCCGCCTGACTCTGCTGGATCAAATCCTCCTCTGTTAACACGGCCTCCGGTGCTTCATCTTTCCCTCCCTCTTCCTCCCCTCCTTTGTCTCCCTCTCCTCCCTTCTTTTCCTCAGGACTGCTCCTTCCAGACCGCTCACCCTCTTCTCCATCCAGCCTTTTGGTCCGTCTGTCTCTAACGTCACCTTGCTGAGAGCTGCCCGGCTCCTCATCAGGGCTAATGGAAAACAAAATGGACAAATCACAAATTGGGTATGTTTCAAATGTAGTTTTAGGCGATGATCTATGTTATAATCAGTTTAGAAGTCTTGAGTTATTAGAGCTGAGTATCTAGATACAATTATCAAATTTCCATGATGTTTCCAGGCCTAAATACATATAAAAATATTTTAAGAATTCTAATATTAAAAATAAAATATTCCCTGATATTTGCAGATTTCCTATCACCATGGAATCACTCAAATATTAGCATTACTGCTTAGTAGGACATACGGTAATGTATACGCATGCTTTAAAAAAAAAAACTGAATGCAACAATTATTTCAAATGGTTGTATACTACTTTGTTACAAAACCACACTACGTTGCATGTTTAAGGTTGCGTTCAGTTAATTTATATCTCAGAAATATAGTAATTTAGCATTTATGAGCCATCTAAATCCACATTTAGATTCGGAACGGAAGTGATAAAGTTATCAGCATTTAGATTCGGAAATTATAAAGTTATTATTATTAATTTTGTAAAATATTATTTAATTTTAGTTGCATTTCAAGAATAACTTTAGGAATTAGAGACATTTAGAACTAGAAAAAATGATATTCATATTAAATATATTTAGATTGTGTGCAGTTAATTGTTTTTCCATCTTGAAAATATAGTTATTTATAGTTATAAAAAATAAATAAATGTAAAAATAAAGTCTGAATGGACAGGTAGAAGTGAAGTCACTCACATGGGCCGCTCATTCTCCGGCTCTTCTTTGATGATGGGGAAAAGCGGTTCACTCTCCACACCCTGTTCCTGCTTGAGTTTATACAGCTTCTGCCGCAGGACGTCCTGATGCCGCTCTCTCAGCCTTCACAAACACACACAGACCCATAAGGTAAGACATCACTGAACTCTAAAAATCCCCAGAGTCCCGTGACAGTTGTGGTCTGATACGCACCTGGCTCGTGCCATGTAGACCCGCACCTGCTGCAGGAGACTCTCCCAGTAGCCGATGTCCAGATTGGAGCCTCCGGCCTGGATCTTATTCTCAATGTTCATATAAAGAGCCTGAAGCTGACTGTACGTCTTCCCTTTAAACACGCTCTGCACGTCTGTGCTCACGGATGTGTTTATGCCCTCACGACGGTCACCTGACATGACACCAAAAACAGAGATGGATGAGGGATTGTGCACTGGACCTTCTTGAAATATACTAAACAGCATAATGCAATAGGGTTGCATAATATTCAAATATCCCCTATGTAACATGTTCAGAGATTACATTTGCATTGTTTCATGACTAACAATAATAATAAATAAACTGCTGTATAATAATAAATAAATAAAAAATACACCACAGTTAAAAAGCCTTATGGCTGCATTTATTTAATCAAAAACAAAGTAAAAACTGTAATATTGTGAAATATTATTACAATTTAAAATAACTGTTTTCTATGAATATATTGCAAAATATAATTTATTCGCGTGATGCAAAGCTGAATTTTCAGCATCATTACTCCAGTCTTTAATATGCCAATTTGCTGCTCAAAAAATTATTCTTAATATCAATGTTGAAAACCGTTGTCCTGCTTAATATTTTTGTGGAAACTGATCTTTTTTTCAGGATTCTTTGATCAGTAGAAAGTTTGAAATAAACATTTATTTGAAATAGAAATCTTATGTGAGATTATAAACGCATTTATTTATTGTATTTTGTCAATTTAATGCATCTATTCTGAAAATAGGTATTGAGTTCTTCAAACAAATTATCTAAAATGTTTGTATAGCACTGTATATATAATCTTAAACAACTTAAAATAAAACATTTAATATTTGAAATTATTCAACTGTAAACTATACATGGTGTAACTGTATTAGTGCAGGTCATCACATCACCTGGTCCTTTGCCTGACGCCTCCAGTTTGCGCAATTTACTGATTTCATCTTCAGTAATGGTGGTCATATCCCTCCAGAAATCCACATTCTTGCCCTGCTCCAGCTCCATGTACACCTGCAGCCAGAAACAAACAACCAGATCAAAATCATCATTGAACTTGTGCAAAAATGACTGTTACTTCACATTTTAATCCTATTTTGTGCACAAATGTCTGAATGGCAGCCCAATCGAGTGGTAAAATGATTTTTCATCTCTCTCTCATCGCACACCTTGATGTCCTCCAGCAGGTCGTCCATGTCTGTGGCGGTGAGTCCGTTGAGGAAGGTGTACGGTTCATGCATCTCCACAGACAGATCGTCGTCTTCAGCGCTGATGTATTTAGCCAGCAGGTCGATGGGCTTCGCTCGGCCATCACGGATTCGGATCTTAGACCTGCATCACATCACAGAAACACGTTACAAATGATCCAATCACATGCATGTATGAAAACACTACACGTCTGAAGAGCGTGACCTCAGTTTGGCCTGATGCAGGTGAAAGTTGTCCTCCTGTTCTGCCCATGTTTTGAAATGTTCAGCCTCTTTCTCTCTCTGCAGCATCTCCAGCTCCTGCTCGCGCATGGACTTCTCCCGCTCTCGCTCCAGACGCAGCTGCTTCACCTGAACACACACATCTCACACCTTTACTTCACTTCAGTTTGTCTTCAGTTCATTTACCAAAAGCAACTTGTTTGCAGCATTTAGACATAAAAACATTTTAAATAGTACAAAAATACAGTAACATTATGAGAGAAGATTTGATTAGAGAACATAAATCAACAGTTATGAATGTTTGAATCATATCTTGTCATATTGTTAATGAACTACTGACCTTCTAAGCATCGCTGTATGTTTGTTAATGACTAATGAAATTATTTAAAATATCACATTAGTTTATGGTGTTTATTTTGTAATTATGTAGTTATTCTTAATTTTAAAATCCTTCAAAAAAAAAATACTCAACATTATTTTTCTGAATTATCCCCTTAAAAATTCCCAATTCAATAATGTTTCAGTGTAAATTAGTATAAATAGTAATGACTATTGAAACTATTTTAAATATCACTTTTGGTTAAAGCTGCAGTCCGTAAAGTTTGCCTCTTTGTCGCCATCTATGTTTGAAAAGCTGGAATTGCAGTTACTTGCAGAATTATCTTCTGTGCATGGGGTTGTGAGCCGGCACGGCTCCAAGGCAGATGAATCTAATGTTTTGAGGTGAATGTGTAGCTCAGTCACCGCAACGGTGTGGATACTGTGCTTAGGAATCACAGATTCTCGCCTACGTCTTGGAATATATGACCCAAATAAGAATTGTCACCATATATTGCCATCTGAACAAGTCAGCCACTTTGTTCTGACCAACTGAGGAATAAATCAAGCTTAACGAAACCGTGCAAAGTATTATTGTTATACTTGATTCTCAAATTATTCATGTTAACAACATCAGCACTGCGTGACAATGAGTATAATGTGTATTAGAGTGTAGATTTCCATTTCTGTACAGTCTAATATCTAATTGTCATTCGAATTTCATATTAATAAATCCTTTTAACCCAAAAAACCAACTATGCTCACTTCAAACTTTTTTTTTTTTTTTATATATAAATATTGTGTAATCCCAGGCTATCTGTAATGAGAAGCACAATTAAGACTGGAATATAATTTAATTTCATTCACGTTTCATAAACACACAATCCTTTCTTGATTACAATCCATCATCAAAATGATACATTTAATTATCCTAGCTGCTGTAAAAGACTATAAACGTGCTATAGCCTACTAGCCAGGACGTAATGACGCAGTGCCATGCTCGAATCTCCCGTGAAAATCTACCTGTACCACTCAAATTAGAAAACATTACCATAAGCTAACCGTTGTGAATCAGGCTAAAGTAAGGCAATAGTTTTGAACACTGGCTGGTTATGTACTCTCTCAAATATTGATTTCGGATTATATTTAAGGACTGCAGCTTTAATTAAAAATATTTGACACAAAGTAAAAGTTAAAATATTTAAAAAATGTTTCTCTAGTTATGAACACTGAAACATATGACATTTTTAAGGGGAGTTTTATGTTGAAGGGATTATTTTTATTTTAGAAAATATATACCTGAAAGATGAAAAAGATAGCTTTTCAACTACATATATCTTTTTGAATCTTCAAGTATAGATTATCTCTTTCTGTAGTGATTCTGAATTACATTTCAAAATCCACTTCAAAAAAATTCCTAATTGTAAAATGTCTTCTTATTCAAAACTGTTTGGTACCTTTTGCAATTCCCTGCGGTTTTCCACCTGGATGTGTTTATTTCTCTCCTTCAGATTTTTTTCTGAAAAGTGGCCGATGCCCTTCTTCTCCAGAGCCTGAGAAACACATAAAAACACAGTAAGTGAAATCCTAACCAGAATTTCCTATCAAACATGGCGATATCAACACATTTTTGAACTCTGCTCTCCAAAACATCCCTCTCACCTTCTGCCATTTGAAGGTGCCGAGCAGGTTGTTATCTCCAAACGGGTTGTCGGCGTTGGTGTAGCCCATGTACTCTTCACTCCAGCCCATCTTCTCCCTCTTCTTCCTCTCTTTGGCCTCTTTCTTGGCCAGACGTCTGGCTCTCTTCTCCTCCGGGGTCTCCAGTGCCTTCATCATCTCCTTCTGTTTCTTCTTGTCTTCTTTGGTGGAGGAGGATCCCGGTGTCGCCTTGCCTCCCTGATCAGAGTCAGCGGAGGAGCTTGAGGAACTGGAGGATCTGGATTCAGAGCGTCTACGTCTGTCTCCATCCCTCTCTCTGCTCCTCCCCTCTCTGTCTTTCTCCCTCAGTCTCTCTCGGCTGGAGCTCCTGCTCTGTCGTCTCTTGCGCTCTCTCTCGCTGCTCCTACCATCTCTGACTCTGTTTCGCTCCGCGCTGGACTCTGAACTGGAACGTGAGGAGCTTCTACTCCTCCTTCTGCTGCCCTTTTCATCCTTGTGTTTCTTCTTCGTCTTATGTTTCGTCTGATTATTGCGATTATCACCTGAAGAGCTTAAGCAAAGAAATTAAAAAATGTTATGTTCACAATCAGCAGTTTTCAATCTTTTAGATGCCACAAATTCCCAAATATAATCATCCTTATGCAAATGACCTCCATCCTAAAATTTTAAAAGGTGTGCATATGTATACATGTATATTATATACATACATATAAAATACATATATAATTTTTTTTTTTTTTTAATATATATATATTTTTTTTTTTAGTGGCCTTTAATGCAGCCAATTCCAATTGTTGCTTGTTTTGGGGAGTTTCTGCCTTTACTCTCCTCTCTAGCTGGTGAAATTCATGTTCATTCAGATTTAAATCTAGAGATTGACTTGGGCAATCTAAGACTTTCCATTTCTTTGCTCTTATAAATTCCTTGACTGAACTGGCAGGGTGTTTTGGGTCATTGTCCTGATGTAATATGAAGCACTTCCCAATGAATCTGGTGGCATTTTCTGGAATATTGGTAGGCAAGATGGTTTTGTACGCTTCAAAATTCATTCTGCTACTGTCATCATACATTAAGTCAGTGGTTCTCAATTCCAGTCCTGGCGGCCCCCTGCTCTCCACATTTTGCATGTCTCCCTGGCTTAACACACCTGACTGAGATCATCAGCTTGTTAGGAGAGAGGATGTGTCCAAATTCAGGGTCTGCATCCTTCGGAGTACTCATTTGAAGGATGTTACGTCACAGCGCCGCGACGAAGGCTGTCCAAATTCGTAGGATCCTTCAAATGCGGCCCACAAATACGTCCTCCTTTTCCCCGAATTGGAAGGATGGGTGTGGTGGATCCTTTCCCGTCCTACCTATCCCATAATTATTTTCGGTAGAGCGTAATGGCGGACGAAGCGAGCGGTAGCGGAGTGGGAGAGGAGTTTCTCTGACAAAACAAGCTAAAGTTTATGCTTCGGCTCAATGAATTTGTAGGAGAAATTAGTAGAATACTTAAAAACAAATAAAAATAGGCTATAATGGCTTACCTGGATGTGACTGTCTTGTAGTCTGATATAAAAAAACTCTCCGACAACGAGCAAAGAAAGTATTTAATTTATTTAATTGCTTTATTTCTTCCAAAAGAATTCAAATGAGGAGAATAACTCTTTGTTTGTCCATTTTCCCGCTTCTTGCTTGGCGCTGTCACGGTTGCTAGGCGACAGGATATGAGCCACGGGTAAGGGAGGGAACTGAAAGAAGGGTAGGCTGTCCAAATTCACAAACACCGACTTCCGGGTTTTGCGGACGTTGGAGGATCCTTCCTCCTTCAACCGGGTAGGAAGGATCCTAAGGAGGATGCAGACCCTGAATTTGGACACAGCCAGAGATTCATGAACTGAACTAATGAGCTGATGATCTCAATCAGGTGTGTTAAGTCAGGGAGACATGCAAAATGTGCAGAGCAGGGGGCCCCCAGGACTGGAATTGAGAACCACTGCATTAAGTCATCATTAAGTCAAAGATGAGAGGGCCTGTTCCAGAGACAGCCATGCATGCCCATGCCATGACACCACCTCCACCATGCTTTACAGATGAGGATGTATGCTTGGGATAATTTGCAGTTCCCTTTTTTCTCCACATTTTTGCTTTCCCATCACTTAGATAAAGGTTCATCTTTGTCTCATCGGTCCATAAACACCGTTCCGAAACTCTTCTGGCTCACCTTTGTGCTTTTTTGCAAACTCTAACCTTGCCTTTCTATTTTTGGTGCTGGTCAGAGGTTTGCATCTTGCTGTGTAGCATCTGTAATTCTGTGTCAAAGTCTCCTGAGGACAGTAGATTGTCAGAGCATCACCCCAGCTTTCTGGAAGTTGTTGGTGATTTTACAGACACGTCTTTTAGGATTCATTTTCACAGCTTTTATGATTTGTCTGTCATCAACTACTGTTGTTTTCTCAGCCGATCAGGTCGTTGTTGGTTGCTGGTGGTTTCCAAACTCTTGATTTCTCCATGCCCTTTGTTTTTGCTAGAGCTCTAATTGACTTCCTCTTTTCTTTTAGCATACAAATTGCTTGCTTTTCTCTCAAAGTCAGCTCCCTCGTCTTCATCCTGGTTTGTGTGTCATCATCGAATGCAAGATTCAGAATACAGAAGTAATGGATATAACTGATACGACACATTCCCTGCTTTTAATATCTGAAGAATTAATGCAACAGGACACAGCTGATCACTTAGAAAGACCTGTGAGGCAACTGCTCCAATACTTATGCTCACATCAGATAGAGGCATGAAACTCTAAAAGTGCTGAACTTCTTAGCTGGTAAAACATCTGTGTGTTGAATCACCCAATAATCAAATGTGACTTTCTGTAGTTTTGTCTCATATTCATCTTTTAATCATATTTGTAAATGTCTTGACTCCACAGCCAACAGAGCAATTTTGTCTTTACTGTTCCAATACTTTTGGAGGGCACTGTGTATATATATATATATATATATATATATATATATATATATATATATATATATATATATATATATATATATATATAATGTATCAAATTGGAGGATAGAGTATCAATGTATATATATATATATATATATATATAAAGGCTTAATTTACACTTTGAAAATATTAAAGTAAAATATTATTTTAAAAATATTTATTTTTTTAGTTATAATTCACTACCATATTAATAAGTGAACTATTTGGTGTTTCTTAAATTATAATAGGTGTAGTCAAATTAATTAAATGTATTATTATTAAAATGAAGAAATGAGCCGTCAACAATTAATAATTTATTCTTTATCAATTTTTACTTCTTACGTTTTTATTGTATTTTTGTTTCTTATGATCCTTTTTAACAACCTTTTTTCTGTAAAGCACTAGAAATACCACTGCATATGAAATGTTCTTCAGTCAACACTGCACTGGCTTCCTATCAAACATCGTATAGATTTTAAAATCTTGTTAATTACTTATAAAGCCCTGAATGGCTTAGCTCCTCAGTACTTGAGCGAGCTCTTATCACATTATAGTCCTCCACGTCTGCTGCGTTCTCCAAACTCTGGCCGTTTGATAATACCTAGAATATCAAAATCGACTGCAGGCGGCAGATCCTTTTCCTATTTAGCACCCAAACTCTGGAACAATCTACCTAACACTGTTCAGGAGGCAGACACACTCTGTCAGTTTAAATCTAGATTAAAGACACATTTCTTTAACCTGGCTTACACATAACACACTACTACACTTCTATTATTCAAATCCGTTAAAGGATTGTTAGGCTGCATTAATTAGATCACCATTAATTAGGGGAACTGGCCCCCCGACTGAGCCTAGTTTCTCCCAAGGTTTTTTTCTCCATTCTGTCACAGAGGGAGTTTTGGTTCCTTGCCACTGTCGCCTCTGGCTTGCTCAGTTGGGGACACTTGATTTCTAGCGGTTATCGTCAATTTGATTTCACAGATACTATTTAAACTAAACTGAGCTAGACAATGGCATCACTGAATTCAATAATGAAATGCCTTTAACTGAAAATTGAGTGTTTAATCTTATTTTTATACATTACTGACACTCTATCCTCCAGTTTGATACTGTTAAGTGCTTTGACACAATCTGTATTGTTGAAAGCGCTATATAAATAAAAGTGACTTGACTTCTTAATAAATAAACTTGCACTGTTGCCTATTTAATAGCTTTTTGTTTTACTATAGTACTAATGTATTTAAAATCAATTATTATAATTATTGTAGTTACTTTATTGTAGGTAAGCACAGTTAAATACAGTGCTAACAGAACATGGAAAATATAAAGCATTGTACAGTTCAAATTATGTGAAACAATAAGAACAACAACAAAAATATAGCTCCAAGCAGCGATTACCGGGGTTCAAGCCTTATGCTTTCAGGGTCTAAGCCAACCTGGACGCACAGCTGACAGTGAAACATATCGAAAATGGACAATAGGCTCACAGACACACACACACACACAGAAATGAAATGGTTAAACTATCATATTAATAAGCATGCTTACACACACACACAGACATACGTGCACACATTTTGTTGCAGATATATATATGAAATATATGATAGGTGACAACACTTATTGCAAGTCTTCTCTTTTTGAGAGTTTGTGTGTCATTTTCAGGTTTCTCTGTGATCATAATACGGCAAAATTGTAAAAACTGACGTACCTGTTTGAACAAAATGTTAATCTTTAACTAAATATGATTTTAAATGTTATAACAGTGATTTTAATAACATCTCCAAAAGCAAAATATGAACAGTACTGTTTTAGAGTTTAATAAGCCCATTAGTGGTCTTCCGCTGCCATCTAGTGGTTATAAATGGTAATTTCTCATACAACACTTCGTTTTTAACCTTTATAACTATTATTTTTTGCCCAGTCTCTCTTAAATTTTGCATGCTTGTTTAGAATGAAATTATGCATCATTTTACACAGGTTTGAGAGAAGTTGTGGGCTTTCTTGTAGGATTCATAGGCCTTTGGGTACACTATGTAAAGAACATGTTATAAAATGACCGGTTTATACACTGACCAAAATTATAAATGCAACACTTTTGTTTTTCAAAACACATTTTCGAGTGGCCTTTTATTGTGGCACAAGGCACACCTGTGCAATAATCATGCTGTCTAATCAGCATCTTGATATGCCACACCTGTGAGGTGGATGGATTAGCTCGGCACAGGAGAAGTGCTCACTAACACAGATTTAGACAGATTTGTGAACAATATTTGAGAGAAATAGGCCTTTTGTGTACATAGAACAAGTCTTAGATCTTTGAGTTCAGCTCATGAAAAATGGGGGCAAAAACAAAAGTGTTGCGTTTATAATTTTGGTCAGTGTAGTTGTACAAATGTAAATGTTCAACATTTTTCATAATTATTGACCTAGAGAGTCTAGAGAATTGTACTGCGCTGATTTTATTGAGTTAGAGTTACAAACTGCGGGCTAGTTGACAAAAATTGCTTAAAAAAAAATAATCTCAAGTACTTAAAGAACGGTTTGATTGACAGCAGTGATCCTAGAGGCAAAGTTGATCAGAATAAGATATGATATGAAGATATAGTGTATCAGTGAATATTATGAACATTTTATTGCAATTTGAGGTCATTTATTATAGAAATACTGTGTTTTTGAGGCCTTTTTCACTGTTATAGCGCCACCTATGGTCCGATCTCCATGAAACTTTGCATGCTTGTTAAGAGTCACAAGCATGCAAGCCACCCGTCCCACAGACTGCTCTCTCTGCTGCCCTCAGGAAGACGTCTCCGCAGCATCCGATCCCGCACTAGCCGACTGAGGGATAGCTTTTTTCCTCAGGCTATCAGGCTAATGAACAGTCGAAATTAATACACCCTACAGCACACTCCCACTTTACAATATACCACGCACTGCACTTTAATCCCATACAGTTCAAACTGGACTACCAGTACACTACTGCACAAATACAACAATCTTTTTGCCAGCACTGGATACCATCCAATGCACATCCATGACATTTGCACACCCGGTTTATATATAATCTGCTGCATCTTCGCATATTACTGTGTGTATATAACGTAGAATGTGTACTACATACTGTGTATAATGTGTATCGGTAACTGTATGTCTGTCTAATAGTACACTGTGTGTACTGAGTATATGTATGTGTATATTACACATTGTCATCTGTATAAGTCTGTACGTATGTATGGTAATGTCTATATGTAAATTGTTTCTGCAGTGTCTGGAGCACGCTCTCAAGAATTTCACTCACGAAGGCACATGTGCTGTGGTGATGTGACAATAAAAGTGATTTGATTTTTGATTTGACATGTTTTCACCAAGTTTCGAGTTTTTGTTTAGGTTTTATAAAATTTGGGGTATATTTGCCCACGCCCCTATAATAAAAGACCCCGATATAGCTAACCAAAGGACAAATTTTTTTATTTTTTTTATATATATAATAATTGATCTAGAGAGTCCAGAGAGCATTACTGCAGTGGTTTGATCGAAATTGAGCGAAAAACCTAGGAATAGTTCGCAAAAGTAGGTTTTTAACATATTTGTGAATATTTAATGAATGATTTGATGCACAGCATTACTCCCAGAGTTGCTCAGAATGAGGAGATCTATCAAATGATATGAATATCACGTATTTGTGTGAATATATGAACACGTTCTACAATTTGAGGTAACGTTAATTTAGAAATTGTGTTTTTGAGGCCTTTTTAATCGGTTTAGTGCCACCTAGGGTCCGATCTCCATGAAACTTTGTAACTTTGGCCATGCCCTTTATTAAATGACCTCGTTATAGCTAACCAAAGGACAAAATTCAACATTTTCTGATAATTATTGATCTAGAGAATGCATAGAATTGCACTAAACACAGTTTTTCTCTTTCACACGGACCTCCTCCTACTATAAACTGAAATTCTTACAGGATTGTTTGATTTTTAGATTATGATGGTTTTAAGTACCTGTCTCTGTCTTTCGATCTTCGGTGTGATCGTGCTCTTCTGTCTCTGTGGTCGCGGTCAGAGTCGCTGGAGTGGCCGGACTCTCTCCCTCGGTGTCGGCTCGGGCCTGCGGATCCTCCGCTGCTCCTGGAGCCGCCGCTGTCAGACCGCCCTCGTCTGCGAGAACCTTTCACGGGAGAGCGGTTCCGACCGTGTCTGTCCTCGGGCGAGCGCGAACGGACATATCTACGGGATCTTTCTGGAGAGCGAGACCGCGATCGGCTCCTACGATGCTTCTTCGATCCCATGTTTTTTTCAGGTCCTGACTGCGCTGCGTCGCGTAAATAGGTAGTTTACATTCTTTACGATACTTATGTCTCTCAAATCAATTCTATGATAATATTTAAGATGAGGCAACAAAGCTTTCTTTGAATTTATATTGAGAAAATACACAGTTTCATTAGAATTTTAGCTTTACACAAATATTCGTATAATTTCTAACAGGCGAAATATAGGGCTTCCCATTGGGGTCCTTTATAAGGCGAAATGTTGACGCCTTGTTTTTTTTTTTTGTCATTTTGAACTTTCGTTAAAATTGTGATACACTTTTGTAACATTTTGTTATACTTTTGAATGTTAATTGTTCAATATATACAATTAATAGTAATAAAAATAATAATAATAAAAAACTGATGCACATTTTGGAAAGATGTAGTGCATTTTCTCTTTGAAACGATTTTCCTGTTTTAGTGACTTTCAGTTATGACTATGCACGTCCTGTACAGTATATTCGTGGTTGCGGTCCTCACTGCAGAACACAAGATCCAGGGGGTGTGGTTGGATCTAGATCCAACTCTTCCCACCTTACATATACCTAAACCTACCCATATCCACCCCCTGATCCCTAAACCTACCCATATCCACCCCCTGATCCCTAAACCTACCCATATCCACCCCCTGATCCCTAAACCTACCCATATCCACCCCCTGGAGATACTACCCTGGAGCTAACTGCCAAGTATGGTTATGTTTAGGGTTAAGTGTGGGAGATTTAAACGAGGAGGGTAATAATTTGGCATGCAGGGAGTTGAAATTTGGCACAACAAGGATGAGCAACAAAAAAATGTGATCATATACATTTTAAAATGTAATTTAGTTGAATGCATAATCAAGATTCCATGTACTTCATTACACTGCTGGTTGCAAAAGAACTCTGTGTGAGAAGATGGCGTGTCACTTTTTTTTTTCTCACAGTACTTTTAATGCTATTACTTTGATAAGAGAAATCCCTCCCAAAAAATAAGGACTTTGCTGATGTCTGCAAATATTATTTGACTGCAGCACTTCAAACACAATCATTATTGTGTCTCAACTGAAAAAAATAAATAAAAAATACACTGCCCTCTCAAGGTGGATTTATACTTTCGCCTGTCTTCGCACCTTCCCAAACAGACGAGGCTTTTATACTTGTCGCGTTCGCCGTTCAAGCGCTCAGAGCTGGGCGTTGTCTGCTGGCTTTTGCAGCCTGATTGTAGTTACTTGCAGCTGCACATACAGCCTGTTAACTTTTTCTTTTTAATCAAGTACTTTTTCACTTAAATGTTAAGTATGGTACATTTTTATTTAATCTTTAAGTACAGTTTTTATTTCACTTTTAGGTACAATATATTTTAATTTAATTACGTTTTTTATTTACTTGGAAGTAAGCACAGTGCAGTGTTAATGTTCAAACTGTGTATTTACAATGTTTTAAGAGGCTGATAATAATAAATATTCTTATTAGGAATAAAACGGATTGTTGTTGTTTTTAACTGTGCATAGTGCTACTGCATTTTAATGTTGGTCATAATGGTGGTACTTGGAAAGCCAAATATTTTCTGAGGTGGTACTTGGTGTAAAAAGTTTAAGAACCACTGCTATAAACCAATAGAAGTCTATAGTATCATGTACTTCTGAGTGAGGGTCTGGTTCTGGCTCACATAGCCTACAAGAGGTTTGTCAAGGGACAGAGTAAAACAGTGTTTCTCCTCTTCTTACTGTTATTAACTCTTTACACACCAGCGTTTAAAAAAAAAGTTGCCAGCCACTGCCAGCATTTTTGATGATTTCCACCTAAATGTGACGGCCCTCAGAATATGTTCTGCTATGAATATATGAACATATTATACATCCAAATAAAGAACCAAGCCTCTGCTTGAGAAATAGAGATATCTCAGAAAATAGAGATATCTCGTCAATGGCGGGGAAAGAGTTACACAAATGTTGGGCTGATCTGTTTGTAATAGGAGAGATAAAGAGGTTCCTCTTTGTCATTGCACACATATTCAACTTCCTGTTTTAAGAATACAACATCAGCCATCTTGATGTTTGCTACGATGGCAGTAGATCATCTGTTTGCATCCTTCATCCTTCTCCTTATCTCTAACACATGTAATAAACTCAATTAATAAATGTATGTACAGTAATTTAAATTTCTAATACTGTTTCATCATTTTCTCGTGCATATGGTGATGTTTGTAAAAACTTATTATGAGTCTGCCATAGTTCTACATCTCATTCTTTTTAATTAATGGGTTAATGACATGAGGTGAGATAGAAGTGTAAAATGTTCTGAACTGTGTGTTTCTCTCTCCTCAGGGTTCAGTGATGTGTTTGTGCAGACGGGAGCTTCTGTTCAACTGGATATACAGACACAGGAACTACCAGAGACTCTGATCTTAACATGGGTGAAAGACAAATCAACAGCAATAGTTACATTTATAACTGCAGCAAAACAAACACTACCTGAGAGTTATTATGAGGAGAGAGTACAGTTCAATAATGAAACCTTCTCTCTAACACTGAAGAACATGATGAAGACAGACAGTGGTCTCTACACAGCAAAAGGAGTAGAAGATAATAATAAATACTTTGCTGAATACAAAGTATCTGTTATAGGTGAGTATAATTCATTGTGCGATGTAATGTGTTCCTGCATGAAAGACAATTCATAAGAGTAATATGTTCACTTTTTCAGTTGTATATACAGTGTGCGCATTTAAACCAGCTTTTGGCACATTGTCTTTATTTTAGGATTGTATCTGCTTCTGCAATAACTGCAAAACAAATTGTTGCTCATATAATATTCCTGTGTGTTTATAATTTGTGTTGTGTTTAAATGTGAGTGTCTGCTGCATCACGGCTGTCAACTTGATCTTGGAGTAAACGTGTGTTTCAGATGCTGTGGAGGCTCCTGTCCTGACTGTGAACTCAAAATGGTCCCGCAGTGACTCCTGTACTGTGAACTTCACATGCAGAGCTCATGAGCTCATGATTAACTCCACCTATCAGAACAACAGATGCTCTCCAGAGGAAGTGACATCACATGAGATCCACACTCTCACCCTGGACTGCAGTGAGGAATCCATCATCTGTAACCATAGCAACCCTGTCAGCTGGAAACAAGACAGAATAAACATTGAAGAACTCTGTGTCAATAATAAAGGTAAATATCTCCTTCTATTCAAGACATGTATTGTGCACACATACACACCATGTGTAATATCAACTAGTCTTTTTTATCCCACAAATCAATCATCTTTTGGTTTGTAAATTGCAAGTTGCATGTTAATTTATAGATAATTAAGGGACTTTTAAAGTTTGAATATATTAATTCATGCTGTTCTTCATCTCTTACTTTCCAGAGAATGAAAAACTGCAAATCCAACTTAATTCAAATCTTCCCATCATTTTACTTTTTACTGCCATCGCTGTGGGAGTGATAGTGTTTGGTGGTTTGGCCCTTTACTGTTGTTGCAAGAATAAAACAGGTTTGTCCATCCTACACTTACTGAAAAACTGATCTCACACTAATACCTTAAATAGTTTCTTCGTTACTGGAAACTAGTGTTCAAGAGCAATTTAAATCTGACAGAATCAAACGCGAATATGTTTCCACACGACCTGTAATCTGTGCAGTAATCTTTCATTCTGACCTCTCAGATGTCAAACAGGCTGATAATACAGACTACGATGATGCTGAGGTGAGATTCAAATGACCGTTCATCTCTATTCCTGCAGATGTCAGATAATAAATGTCACATCAAAATCAATACTGAATATTAACTGTGTTTCACATGACATTCTGTGATGTTTTGTTTTATTTCTCTTCAGATTCAGATCCAGAAGATGACAGGAGATACATGGACCAACGTTACCTACTGTGCCATAGGACGAAACCAAACACCTTCTTCTTCTCATGACTGCTAAAGACTTAAAGCCTTGATTCAGCTTCTAGAGTTAATGACTCTTGTGGAAGTGTACAGACACTATTTCTATTTTGTGTTCAATGAACTTTATCCCGCAGCATGAATGGATGCCCACTGCTCCCGGTGTGTTCACAGTGTGTTTGTGTTCACTACTGTGTCTGAGCACTTTAGTGTTAATTTCGTCAGCTATTTCAATTTTAGTCTTAGTCTTAGTCCCGTGGTAAAATGTCCTTGTTAGTTTTTTATCATATAGTCAACCTTATCCTATTTAGTTTTAGTCGACTAAATGTATCAACATTTTAGTCTAGTTTTAGTCAAAGAAAACCTGAAGTATTTAGTCTAGTTTTAACCTATTTTTAAATATAAAGTCCAAATATTTTTAGTCAGCCGATAGCACGTGAAGGCAGCATAAGTCTCGTCTAAATACGAGTTTCCTAGTCGGAAATTGGACATGAACGGCCTTAGAGAGGCCTTATATGGCCAATTTCCTACTAGGAAACTCGTATTTGCCATAATTCCGATAGCAGGAGAATGCAGCATTAGCCACACGTCGCGTCCTTTCTTTCCTTTCCTTAACTTCACTGCAGATGTTATAAATGGGTGTTTCTCTGCTTCTCTCATTAAATATAATCCTCCGCGTCCCCCGCGTAATCTACGCCCCTGGCTCCGGGTGTGTGTTCACTGCTGTGTGTGTGCACTTTGGATGGGTAAATGCAGAGCACGAATTCCGCGTATGGGTCACCATACTTGGCCGTATGTCACTTTCACTTTTTCTTTCTTCAGAATACACACACATCCCAAAATAACCCTGTAGATTCAGGAAGAGTGTCTCTGGTTTCTCATAGTTATGCCAATGCACAAGACCAATTTCAGTAACTCTAAATAAAGTCTTCACTGATGTCTGTGAATAGTGTTTGACTGCAGCACTTCAAACCACACACAAAATGGTTTAATGTGATGAGATGAGAATGGTGCTCAGCTTGACTTCTGTTCTTTGGCAACTATCGTTGCGCACCATTGTGTGTGTGTTTGTAGGGAAGCTGGTTAAATCTAGTCTGTAATTATAGTCTTTTTTACCTGGTACAAATTAGACTTGATCTAAACTATGTTCTTTAAAAAGCAATAAATCAAATCAAATTACTGACAGGAAGAGAATCGTTAAAAATGCTGAACCCACTGTCTGTGGTCGGAAGAAGTGAAGTGAGTGAGTGAAGTGACATTCAGCCAAGTATGGTGACCCATACTCGGAATTCGTGCTCTGCATTTAACCCATCCAACGTGCACACACACAGCAGTGAACACACACACACCGTGAACATACACCCGGAGCAGTGGGCAGCCATTTATGCTGCAGCGCCCGGGGAGCAGTTGGGGGTTCGGTGCCTTGCTCAAGGGCACCTCAGTCGTGGTATTGAGGGTGAAGAGAGCTCTGTACATTCACTCCCCCCACCTACAATCCCTGCCGGCCCGAGACTCGAACCCGCAACCTTTGGATTACAAGTCCAGCTCTCTAACCATTAGGCCACAACTTCCCCTGCCGAGCATCAGTTTACACATATTCAACTTCCTTTTCTAGGACAGCAACACCAGTCATTCTGATGTTTGTTACAATGGCAGTAGATTGTCTGCTTGCATCCTTCATCCTTCTCCTCATCAGTAACACGTAATAACCTCAATTAAATGATTAATTAAATTACTTATTAATGATTAACTTTATGGTGATTGCTGCACAGATCAAAGTTTACACATCTGATAATCAACTGTCTTAATGCTATAGTTTGTCTCATGTATTAAACAATAGTAATTGCTAAGACTAAGTTTTGTCATTGTAATTAAAATGTTTCTGAAAAATAGCCATTATCAATCTGTCATAGTTCTACATCTCAAGCAGAGTATCTGCACATATACATTTATTCATTTAGCTGATGCTTTTATTATTTTCATCACACAGAAGCAATACGATGAGAGCTATAAAATAAAGTTTCAAATGTCGTCCAGAAGAAAAAAGGCTAAAACAGGGAAGGAAAGCAGGCTGATGGTCCCTAACACTAGAGTTTTAAAGAATAATTTATGTTACATCAAAGAAAGGAAGACAAAGATTCTCAGACTACTGTTTCTTGAAATACTATTTAGGAGTTAAAGCACATAGAGCTATAGATATTTTTTTAAACTGATAAAATTAATATAAAATCATTTAAATGCTGAGTTACTTTGGTTATACTGCATGAACAATGAATCATAGAGATTTTATAAACATAATGTACATTTACAATAGTTCATATACGTGCTATTTATTCTTCATGTAGTCTGGAGTGTCATATAGTGCCAAAAATCAGCAAACATATGTTGAACATCTTTTTCAGAATGGCTGCCAGTGGGCAATGAAATAGAAAATGTTCTGAACTTTGTGTTTCTCTCTCCTCAGGGTTCGGTGCTGAGATCTCTGTGTTTGTGCAGACAGGAGCTTCTGTTCAACTGGATATACAGACACAACTACCAGAGTTTGTACCTTACAGTAGTGTAATGATAAATCAGAGAATATAGTTAGATATTGTAGCATTTGGACCAATCAGACACGATTTTGCATTTGATTTAACAAATCAATTAGTCATTGAATTAACAAATAGTCACAGACCCCTCACCCAATATACATACTGGGTGCCGGTTACATGGCAACAAATCTCATAACACCAGTTGTATTGCTCAAAAGAATAAGGGTAGAGCAACACTCACTTCATTTCCCCTTAGGAAATGGACTCTTCTCTAATTAATTCATAGAAAAACCTTTCTTTGAATGAACACACATATCTTCAGGTCATTGTGTATATTATTACTCTTCTTGTATATGTTTTTGTGTATTGTATACTGTTTTATGCATGCTTATAGAACACTAGTTAATATTACCTCATGTATATCATGTTTGGTCTCTATCAGTTCGTCTTCGGATTATCTAATTGAGAGTGTATATTATATATAGAGGCACAGAATCCATGTTGCTTGAAGTCCAGTGTGAAGTTTCCACAGTCAGTGATGATTTGGGCTGCCATGTCATCTGCTGGTGTTGGTCCACTGTGTTTTCTGAAGTCCACAGTCAACGCAGCCATCTACCAGGAAATTTTAGAGCACTTCATGCTTCCTTCTGCTGACATGTTTTATGGAGATGCTGATTTCATTTTCCAGCAGGACTTGGCACCTGCCCACACTGCCAAAACTACCAAAAGCTGGTTCAATCACCATGGTGTTACTGTGCTTTATTGGCCAGCAAACTCGCCTGACCTGAACCCCATAGAGAATCTAGGGGGTATTGTCAAGAGGAAGATGAGAGACACCAGACCCAACAATGCAGATGACCTGAAGGCCGCTATCAAAGCAACCTGGGCTTCCATACCACCTCAGCAGTGCCACAAACTGATCAACTCCATGCCACGCCGAATTGAGGCAGTAATTAAAGCAAAAGGAGCCCATACCAAGTATTGAGTACATATACAGTAAATGAACATATTTTCCAGAAGGCCAACAATTCACTATTTTTTTTTATTTATTATTATTGGTCTTATGAAGTATTCTAATTTGTTTAGATTTTGTTGAGAGGTTTTTGTTAAATGTGAGCCTAAATCAATTAAAAGAACTAAAGACTTAAACTACGTCAGTCTGTGTGCATTGAATTTATTTAATATACGAGTTTCACAATTTGAGTTGAATTACTGAAATAAATTAACTTTTCCACAACATTCTAATTTATTGAGATGCACTTGTATAAGTGTTCTAAGAATCTTTAATAGTTTGTATATCAACTTCCAATCCAGTTCATATGCAAATTACCATGCATGGAGACAAAGAGTTGTAATCTTTCCCTCCAAAAGTTCAAGTCACCACTGGCTCTTTGACACCCTAGAGGTGTGACCTGTATATCAGATAAAGCTCTTACTTCAGTGATGCCCCTGCAGTCTACGGTTCTGTTAGATTCTGAGAAGATGTGGATGTGAGCTAGAACTCTTCTTGACCCTTAAGTTTTCGCTAGGCCTTGCGGCCTTGACTTTCCATTCAACCAAAGCTCCTCAGACCTCAACAGGTCTCTTTCTTAGCTTTTTTTCCACTCTCTACCTGGAAGAACATTTCTACCTCAGAACATCTTTGGAATTCATCAGCCTAAGGCTCACCTGTGCAATAATCATGCTGTCTAATCAGCATCTTGATATGCCACACCTGTGAGGTGGATGGATTGTCTCGGCAAAGGAGAAGTGCTCACTAACACAGATTTAGACAGATTTGTGAACAATATTTGAGAGAAATACGCCTTTTGTGTACATAGAAAAAGTCTTAGATCTTTGAGTTCAGCTCATGAAAAATGGGGGCAAAAACAAAAGTGTTGCGTTTATAATTTTGGTCAGTGTAGTTGTACAAATGTAAATGTTCAACATTTTTCATAATTATTGACCTAGAGAGTCTAGAGAATGGTACTGCGCTGATTTTATTGATTTAGAGTTACAAACTGCGGGCTAGTTGACAAAAATTGTTTAAAAAAATAAATAATCTCAAGTACTTAAAGAACAGTTTGATTGACAGCAGTGATCCTAGAAGCAAAGTTGATCAGAATGAGAAGATCTATCGAATGATATGAAGATATAGTGTATAAGTGAATATTATGAACATTTTATTGCAATTTGAGGTCATTTACTATAGAAATACTGTGTTTTTGAGGCCTTTTTCACTGTTATAGCGCCACCTATGGTCCGATCTCCATGAAACTCTGCATGCTTGTTAAGAGTCACATGTTTTCACCAAGTTTCGAGTTTTTGTTTAGGTTTTATACGATTTTGGGTATATTTGCCCACGCCCCTATAATAAAAGACCCCGATATAGCTAACCAAAGGACAATTTTATTATATATATATATATATATATATATATATATATATATATATATATATATATATATATAATAATTGATCTAGAGAGTCCAGAGAGCATTACTGCAGTGGTTTGATCTAAATTGAGCGAAAAACCTAGGAATAGTTCACAAAAGTAGGTTTTTAACATATTTGCGAATATTTAATAAATGATTTGATACACAGCATTACTCCCAGAGTTGCTCAGAATGAGGAGATCTATCAAATGATATGAATATCACGTATTTGTGTGAATATATGAACACGTTCTACAATTTGAGGTAACGTTAATTTAGAAATTGTGTTTTTGAGGCCTTTTTAATCGGTTTAGTGCCACCTAGGGTCCGATCTCCATGAAACTTTGTAACTTTGGCCATGCCCTTTATTAAATGACCTCGTTATAGCTAACCAAAGGACACAATTCAACATTTTCTGATAATTATTGATCTAGAGAGTGCATAGAATTGCACTAAACACAGTTTTTCTATTTCACACGGACCTCCTCCTACTATAAACTGAAATTCCTACAGGATTGTTTGATTTTTAGATTATGATGGTTTTAAGTACCTGTCTCTGTCTTTCGATCTTCGGTGTGATCGTGCTCTTCTGTCTCTGTGGTCGCGGTCAGAGTCGCTGGAGTGGCCGGACTCTCTCCCTCGGTGTCGGCTCGGGCCTGCGGATCCTCCGCTGCTCCTGGAGCCGCCGCTGTCAGACCGCCCTCGTCTGCGAGAACCTTTCACGGGAGAGCGGTTCCGACCGTGTCTGTCCTCGGGCGAGCGGTTCCGACCGTGTCTGTCCTCGGGCGAGCGCGAACGGACATATCTACGGGATCTTTCTGGAGAGCGAGACCGCGATCGGCTCCTACGATGCTTCTTCGATCCCATGTTTTTTTCAGGTCCTGACTGCGCTGCGTCGCGTAAATAGGTAGTTTACATTCTTTACGATACTTATGTCTCTCAAATCAATTCTATGATAATATTTAAGATGAGGCAACAAAGCTTTCTTTGAATTTATATTGAGAAAATACACAGTTTCATTAGAATTTTAGCTTTACACAAATATTCGTATAATTTCTAACAGGCGAAATATAGGGCTTCCCATTGGGGTCCTTTATAAGGCGAAATGTTGACGCCTTGTTTTTTTTTTTGTCATTTTGAACTTTCGTTAAAATTGTGATACACTTTTGTAACATGTTGTTATACTTTTGAATGTTAATTGTTCAATATATACAATTAATAGTAATAATAATAATAATAAACTGATGCACATTTTGGAAAGATGTAGTACATTTTCTCTTTGAAACGATTTTCCTGTTTTAGTGACTTTCAGTTATGACTATGCATGTCCTGTACAGTATATTCGTGGTTGCGGTCCTCACTGCAGAACACAAGATCCAGGGGGTGTGGTTGGATCTAGATCCAACTCTTCCCACCTTACATATACCTAAACCTACCCATATCCACCCCCTGATCCCTAAACCTACCCATATCCACCCCCTGATCCCTAAACCTACCCATATCCACCCCCTGGAGATACTACCCTGGAGCTAACTGCCAAGTATGGTTATGTTTAGGGTTAAGTGTGGGAGATTTAAACGAGGAGGGTAATAATTTGGCATGCAGGGAGTTGAACTTTGGCACAACAAGGATGAGCAACAAAAAAATGTGATCATATACATTTTAAAATGTAATTTAGTTGAATGCATAATCAAGATTCCATGTACTTCATTACACTGCTGGTTGCAAAAGAACTCTGTGTGAGAAGATCGCGTGTCGCTTTTTTTTTCTCACAGTACTTTTAATGCTATTACTTTGATAAGAGAAATCCCTCCCAAAAAATAAGGACTTTGCTGATGTCTGCAAATATTATTTGACTGCAGCACTTCAAACACAATCATTATTGTGTCTCAACTGAAAAAAATAAATAAAAAATGCACTGCCCTCTCAAGGTGGATTTATACTTTCGCCTGTCTTCGCACCTTCCCAAACAGACGAGGCTTTTATACTTGTCGCGTTCGCCGTTCAAGCGCTCAGAGCTGGGCGTTGTCTGCTGGCTTTTGCAGCCTGATTGTAGTTACTTGCAGCTGCACATACAGCCTGTTAACTTTTTCTTTTTAATCAAGTACTTTTTCACTTAAATGTTAAGTATGGTACATTTTTATTTAATCTTTAAGTACAGTTTTTATTTCACTTTTAGGTACAATATATTTTAATTTAATTACGTTTTTTATTTACTTGGAAGTAAGCACAGTGCAGTGTTAATGTTCAAACTGTGTATTTACAATGCTTTAAGAGGCTGATAATAATAAATATTCTTATTAGGAATAAAACGGATTGTTGTTGTTTTTAACTGTGCATAGTGCTACTGCATTTTAATGTTGGTCATAATGGTGGTACTTGGAAAGCCAAATATTTTCTGAGGTGGTACATGGTGTAAAAAGTTTAAGAACCACTGCTATAAACCAATAGAAGTCTATAGTATCATGTACTTCTGAGTGAGGGTCTGGTTCTGGCTCACATAGCCTACAAGAGGTTTGTCAAGGGACAGAGTAAAACAGTGTTTCTCCTCTTCTTACTGTTATTAACTCTTTACACACCAGCGTTTTTTAAAAAAAGTTGCCAGCCACTGCCAGCATTTTTGATGATTTTCACCTAAATGTGACGGCCCTCAGAATATTTTCTGCTATGAATATATGAACATATTATACATCCAAATAAAGAACCAAGCCTCTGCTTGAGAAATAGAGATATCTCGTCAATGGCGGGGAAAGAGTTACACAAATGTTGGGCTGATCTGTTTGTAATGGGAGAGTTATGGGAAGAAAGTTCCTCTGTGTCATTGCACACATTGCTCAACTTCCTGTTTTAAGAATACAACATCAGCCATCTTGATGTTTGCTACGATGGCAGTAGATCATCTGTTTGCATCCTTCATCCTTCTCCTTATCTCTAACACAGGTAATAAACTCAATTAATAAATGTATGTACAGTAATTTAAATTTCTAATACTGTTTCATCATTTTCTCGTGCATATGTTTGTAAAAACCTATTATGAGTCTGCCATAGTTCTACATCTCATTCTTTTTAATTAATGGGTTAATGACATGAGGTGAGATAGAAGTGTAAAATGTTCTGAACTGTGTGTTTCTCTCTCCTCAGGGTTCAGTGATGTGTTTGTGCAGACGGGAGCTTCTGTTCAACTGGATATACAGACACAGGAACTACCAGAGACTCTTATCTTAACATGGAGGAAAGACGAATCAGCAACAATAGTTACATTTATAACTGCAGCAAAACAAACACTACCTGAGAGTTCTTATAAA
This sequence comes from Barbus barbus, assembly GCF_936440315.1. Taxonomy (NCBI): domain Eukaryota; kingdom Metazoa; phylum Chordata; class Actinopteri; order Cypriniformes; family Cyprinidae; genus Barbus; species Barbus barbus. Next base: position 3,631,360 of record NC_136754.1, on the reverse strand, counting down.
GAGAGAGTACAGTTCAATAATGAAACCTTCTCTCTAACACTGAAGAACATGATGAAGACAGACAGTGGTCTCTACACAGCAAAAGGAATAGAAGATTATAATAAATACTTTGCTGAATACAAAGTATCTGTTATAGGTGAGTATAATTCATTGTGTGATGTAATGTGTTCCTGCATGAAAGACAATTCATAATAGTAATATTTTCACTTTTTCAGTTGTATATACAGTGTGCACATTTAAACCAGCTTGTGGCACATTGTCTTTATTTTAGGATTGTATCTGCTTCTTCAATAACTGCAAAACAAATTGTTGCTCATATAATATTCATGTGTGTTTATAATTTGTGTTGTGTTTAAATGTGTGTCTGCTGCATCACGGCTGTCAATTTGATCTTGGAGTAAACGTGTGTTTCAGACGCTGTGGAGGCTCCTGTCCTAACTGTGAACTCAAAATGGTCCCGCAGTGACTCCTGTACTGTGAACTTCACATGCAGAGCTCATGAATTCATGATTAACTCCACCTATCAGAACAACAGATGCTCTCCAGAGGAAGTGACATCACATGAGATCCACACTCTCACCCTGGACTGCAGTGAGGAATCCATCATCTGTAACCATAGCAACCCTGTCAGCTGGAAACAAGACAGAATAAACATTGAAGAACTCTGTGTCAATAATAAAGGTAAATATCTCCTTCTATTCAAGACATGTATTGTGCACACATACACACCATGTGTAATATCAACTAGTCTTTTTTATCCCACAAATCAATCATCTTTTGGTTTGTAAATTGCAAGTTGCATGTTAATTTATAGATAATTAAGGGACTTTTAAAGTTTGAATATATTAATTCATGCTGTTCTTCATCTCTTACTTTCCAGAGAATGAAAAACTGCAAATCAACTTAATTCAAATCTTCCCATCATTTTACTTTTTACTGCCATCGCTGTGGGAGTGATAGTGTTTGGTGGTTTGGCCCTTTACTGTTGTTGCAAGAATAAAACAGGTTTGTCCGTCCTACACTTACTGAAAAACTGATCTCACACTAATACCTTAAATAGTTTCTTCGTTACTGGAAACTAGTGTTCAAGAGCAATTTAAATCTGACAGAATCAAACGCGAATATGTTTCCACACGACCTGTAATCTGTGCAGTAATCTTTCATTCTGACCTCTCAGATGTCAAACAGGCTGATAATACAGACTACGATGATGCTGAGGTGAGATTCAAATGACCGTTCATCTCTATTCCTGCAGATGTCAGATAATAAATGTCACATCAAAATCAATACTGAATATTAACTGTGTTTCACATGACATTCTGTGATGTTTTGTTTTATTTCTCTTCAGATTCAGATCCAGAAGATGACAGGAGATACATGGACCAACGTTACCTACTGTGCCATAGGACGAAACCAAACACCTTCTTCTTCTCATGACTGCTAAAGACTTAAAGCCTTGATTCAGCTTCTAGAGTTAATGACTCTTGTGGAAGTGTACAGACACTATTTCTATTTTGTGTTCAATGAACTTTATCCCGCAGCATGAATGGATGCCCACTGCTCCCGGTGTGTTCACGGTGTGTTTGTGTTCACTACTGTGTCTGAGCACTTTAGTGTTAATTTCGTCAGCTATTTCAATTTTAGTCTTAGTCTTAGTTTCCTTAGTGTCCTTGTTAGTTTTTTATCATATAGTCAACCTTATCCTATTTAGTTTTAGTCGACTAAATGTATCAATATTTTAGTCTAGTTTTAGTCAAAGAAAACCTGAAGTATTTAGTCTAGTTTTAACCTATTTTTAAATATAAAATCCAAATATTTTTAGTCAGCCGATAGCACGTGAAGGCAGCATAAGTCTCGTCTAAATACGAGTTTCCTAGTCGGAAATTGGACATGAACGGCCTTAGAGAGGCCTTATATGGCCAATTTCCTACTAGGAAACTCGTATTTGCCATAATTCCGATAGCAGGAGAATGCAGCATTAGCCACACGTCGCGTCCTTTCTTTCCTTTCCTTAACTTCACTGCAGATGTTATTAATGGGTGTTTCTCTGCTTCTCTCATTAAATATAATCCTTCGCGTCCCCCGCGTAATCTACGCCCCTGGCTCCGGGTGTGTGTTCACTGCTGTGTGTGTGCACTTTGGATGGGTAAATGCAGAGCACGAATTCCGCGTATGGGTCACTATACTTGGCCGTATGTCACTTTCACTTTTTCTTTCTTCAGAATACACACACATCCCAAAATAACCCTGTAGATTCAGGAAGAATGTCTCTGGTTTCTCATAGTTATGCCAATGCACAAGACCAATTTCAGTAACTCTAAATAAAGTCTTCACTGATGTCTGTGAATAGTGTTTGACTGCAGCACTTCAAACCACACACAAAATGGTTTAATGTGATGAGATGAGAATGGTGCTCAGCCTTGACTTCTGTTCTTTGGCAACTATCGTTGCGCACCATTGTGTGTGTGTTTGTAGGGAAGCTGGTTAAATCTAGTCTGTAATTATAGTCTTTTTTACCTGGTACAAATTAGACTTGATCTAAACTATGTTCTTTAAAAAGCAATAAATCAAATCAAATTACTGACAGGAAGAGAATCGTTAAAAATGAACCCACTGTCTGTGGTCGGAAGAAGCTAACCGAGCATCAGTTTACACATATTCAACTTCCTTTTCTAGGACAGCAACACCAGTCATTCTGATGTTTGTTACAATGGCAGTAGATTGTCTGCTTGCATCCTTCATCCTTCTCCTCATCAGTAACACGTAATAACCTCAATTAAATGATTAATTAAATTACTTATTAATGATTAACTTTATGGTGATTGCTGCACAGATCAAAGTTTACACATCTGATAATCAACTGTCTTAATGCTATAGTTTGTCTCATGTATTAAACAATAGTAATTGCTAAGACTAAGTTTTGTCATTGTAATTAAAATGTTTCTGAAAAATGGCCATTATCAATCTGTCATAGTTCTACATCTCAAGCAGAGTATCTGCACATATACATTTATTCATTTAGCTGATGCTTTTATTATTTTCATCACACAGAAGCAATACGATGAGAGCTATAAAATAAAGTTTCAAATGTCGTCCAGAAGAAAAAAGGCTAAAACAGGGAAGGAAAGCAGGCTGATGGTCCCTAACACTAGAGTTTTAAAGAATAATTTATGTTACATCAAAGAAAGGAAGACAAAGATTCTCAGACTACTGTTTCTTGAAACACTATTTAGGAGTTAAAGCACATAGAGCTATAGATATTTTTTTAAACTGATAAAATTAATATAAAATCATTTAAATGCTGAGTTACTTTGGTTATACTGCATGAACAATGAATCATAGAGATTTTATAAACATAATGTACATTTACAATAGTTCATATACGTGCTATTTATTCTTCATGTAGTCTGGAGTGTCATATAGTGCCAAAAATCAGCAAACATATGTTGAACATCTTTTTCAGAATGGCTGCCAGTGGGCAATGAAATAGAAAATGTTCTGAACTTTGTGTTTCTCTCTCCTCAGGGTTCGGTGCTGAGATCTCTGTGTTTGTGCAGACAGGAGCTTCTGTTCAACTGGATATACAGACACAACTACCAGAGTTTGTACCTTACAGTAGTGTAATGATAAATCAGAGAATATAGTTAGATATTGTAGCATTTGGACCAATCAGACACACGATTTTGCATTTGATTTAACAAATCAATTAGTCATTGAATTAACAAATAGTCACAGACCCCTCACCCAATATACATACTGGGTGCCGGTTACATGGCAACAAATCTCATAACACCAGTTGTATTGCTCAAAGGAATAAGGGTAGAGCAACACTCACTTCTTTTCCCCTTAGGAAATGGACTCTTCTCTAATTAATTCATAGAAAAACCTTTCTTTGAATGAACACACATATCTTCAGGTCATTGTGTATATTATTACTCTTCTTGTATATGTTTTTGCGTATTGTATCCTGTTTTATGCATGCTTATAGAACACTAGTTAATATTACCTCATGTATATCATGTTTGGTCTCTATCAGTTCGTCTTCGGATTATCTAATTGCGAGTGTATATTATATATAGAGGAACAGAATCCATGTTGCTTGAAGTCCAGTGTGAAGTTTCCACAGTCAGTGATGATTTGGGCTGCCATGTCATCTGCTGGTGTTGGTCCACTGTGTTTTCTGAAGTCCAGTCAACGCAGCCATCTACCAGGAAATTTTAGAGCACTTCATGCTTCCTTCTGCTGACAAGTTTTATGGAGATGCTGATCTCATTTTCCAGCAGGACTTGGCACCTGCCCACACTGCCTAAACTACCAAAAGCTGGTTCAATCACCATGGTGTTACTGTGCTTTATTGGCCAGCAAACTCGCCTGACCTGAACCCCATAGAGAATCTAGGGGGTATTGTCAAGAGGAAGATGAGAGACACCAGACCCAACAATGCAGATGACCTGAAGGCCGCTATCAAAGCAACCTGGGCTTCCATACCACCTCAGCAGTGCCACAAACTGATCAACTCCATGCCACGCCGAATTGAGGCAGTAATTAAAGCAAAAGGAGCCCATACCAAGTATTGAGTACATATACAGTAAATGAACATATTTTCCAGAAGGCCAACAATTCACTATTTTTTTTTTATTTATTATTATTGGTCTTATGAAGTATTCTAATTTGTTTAGATTTTGTTGAGAGGTTTTTGTTAAATGTGAGCCTAAATCAATTAAAAGAACTAAAGACTTAAACTACGTCAGTCTGTGTGCATTGAATTTATTTAATATACGAGTTTCACAATTTGAGTTGAATTACTGAAATAAATTAACTTTTCCACAACATTCTAATTTATTGAGATGCACTTGTATAAGTGTTCTAAGAATCTTTAATAGTTTGTATATCAACTTCCAATCCAGTTCATATGCAAATTACCATGCATGGAGACAAAGAGTTGTAATCTTTCCCTCCAAAAGTTCAAGTCACCACTGGCTCTTTGACACCCTAGAGGTGTGACCTGTATATCAGATAAAGCTCTTACTTCAGTGATGCCCCTGCAGTCTACGGTTCTGTTAGATTCTGAGAAGATGTGGATGTGAGCTAGAACTCTTCTTGACCCTTAAGTTTTCGCTAGGCCTTGCGGCCTTGACTTTCCATTCAACCAAAGCTCCTCAGACCTCAACAGGTCTCTTTCTTAGCTTTTTTTCCACTCTCTACCTGGAAGAACATTTCTACCTCAGAACATCTTTGGAATTCATCAGCCTAAGGCTCACCTGTGCAATAATCATGCTGTCTAATCAGCATCTTGATATGCCACACCTGTGAGGTGGATGGATTGTCTCGGCAAAGGAGAAGTGCTCACTAACACAGATTTAGACAGATTTGTGAACAATATTTGAGAGAAATAGGCCTTTTGTGTACATAGAAAAAGTCTTAGATCTTTGAGTTCAGCTCATGAAAAATGGGGGCAAAAACAAAAGTGTTGCGTTTATAATTTTGGTCAGTGTAGTTGTACAAATGTAAATGTTCAACATTTTTCATAATTATTGACCTAGAGAGTCTAGAGAATGGTACTGCGCTGATTTTATTGATTTAGAGTTACAAACTGCGGGCTAGTTGACAAAAATTGTTTAAAAAAATAAATAATCTCAAGTACTTAAAGAACAGTTTGATTGACAGCAGTGATCCTAGAGGCAAAGTTGATCAGAATGAGAAGATCTATCGAATGATATGAAGATATAGTGTATAAGTGAATATTATGAACATTTTATTGCAATTTGAGGTCATTTACTATAGAAATACTGTGTTTTTGAGGCCTTTTTCACTGTTATAGCGCCACCTATGGTCCGATCTCCATGAAACTCTGCATGCTTGTTAAGAGTCACATGTTTTCACCAAGTTTCGAGTTTTTGTTTAGGTTTTATACGATTTTGGGTATATTTGCCCACGCCCCTATAATAAAAGACCCCGATATAGCTAACCAAAGGACAATTTTTTTTTTTTATATATATATATATATATATATATATAATAATTGATCTAGAGAGTCCAGAGAGCATTACTGCAGTGGTTTGATCTAAATTGAGCGAAAAACCTAGGAATAGTTCACAAAAGTAGGTTTTTAACATATTTGCGAATATTTAATAAATGATTTGATACACAGCATTACTCCCAGAGTTGCTCAGAATGAGGAGATCTATCAAATGATATGAATATCACGTATTTGTGTGAATATATGAACACGTTCTACAATTTGAGGTAACGTTAATTTAGAAATTGTGTTTTTGAGGCCTTTTTAATCGGTTTAGTGCCACCTAGGGTCCGATCTCCATGAAACTTTGTAACTTTGGCCATGCCCTTTATTAAATGACCTCGTTATAGCTAACCAAAGGACACAATTCAACATTTTCTGATAATTATTGATCTAGAGAGTGCATAGAATTGCACTAAACACAGTTTTTCTATTTCACACGGACCTCCTCCTACTATAAACTGAAATTCCTACAGGATTGTTTGATTTTTAGATTATGATGGTTTTAAGTACCTGTCTCTGTCTTTCGATCTTCGGTGTGATCGTGCTCTTCTGTCTCTGTGGTCGCGGTCAGAGTCGCTGGAGTGGCCGGACTCTCTCCCTCGGTGTCGGCTCGGGCCTGCGGATCCTCCGCTGCTCCTGGAGCCGCCGCTGTCAGACCGCCCTCGTCTGCGAGAACCTTTCACGGGAGAGCGGTTCCGACCGTGTCTGTCCTCGGGCGAGCGGTTCCGACCGTGTCTGTCCTCGGGCGAGCGCGAACGGACATATCTACGGGATCTTTCTGGAGAGCGAGACCGCGATCGGCTCCTACGATGCTTCTTCGATCCCATGTTTTTTTCAGGTCCTGACTGCGCTGCGTCGCGTAAATAGGTAGTTTACATTCTTTACGATACTTATGTCTCTCAAATCAATTCTATGATAATATTTAAGATGAGGCAACAAAGCTTTCTTTGAATTTATATTGAGAAAATACACAGTTTCATTAGAATTTTAGCTTTACACAAATATTCGTATAATTTCTAACAGGCGAAATATAGGGCTTCCCATTGGGGTCCTTTATAAGGCGAAATGTTGACGCCTTGTTTTTTTTTTTGTCATTTTGAACTTTCGTTAAAATTGTGATACACTTTTGTAACATGTTGTTATACTTTTGAATGTTAATTGTTCAATATATACAATTAATAGTAATAATAATAATAATAATAATAAACTGATGCACATTTTGGAAAGATGTAGTACATTTTCTCTTTGAAACGATTTTCCTGTTTTAGTGACTTTCAGTTATGACTATGCATGTCCTGTACAATATATTCGTGGTTGCGGTCCTCACTGCAGAACACAAGATCCAGGGGGTGTGGTTGGATCTAGATCCAACTCTTCCCACCTTACATATACCTAAACCTACCCATATCCACCCCCTGATCCCTAAACCTACCCATATCCACCCCCTGATCCCTAAACCTACCCATATCCACCCCCTGGAGATACTACCCTGGAGCTAACTGCCAAGTATGGTTATGTTTAGGGTTAAGTGTGGGAGATTTAAACGAGGAGGGTAATAATTTGGCATGCAGGGAGTTGAACTTTGGCACAACAAGGATGAGCAACAAAAAAATGTGATCATATACATTTTAAAATGTAATTTAGTTGAATGCATAATCAAGATTCCATGTACTTCATTACACTGCTGGTTGCAAAAGAACTCTGTGTGAGAAGATCGCGTGTCGCTTTTTTTTTCTCACAGTACTTTTAATGCTATTACTTTGATAAGAGAAATCCCTCCCAAAAAATAAGGACTTTGCTGATGTCTGCAAATATTATTTGACTGCAGCACTTCAAACACAATCATTATTGTGTCTCAACTGAAAAAAATAAATAAAAAATACACTGCCCTCTCAAGGTGGATTTATACTTTCGCCTGTCTTCGCACCTTCCCAAACAGACGAGGCTTTTATACTTGTCGCGTTCGCCGTTCAAGCGCTCAGAGCTGGGCGTTGTCTGCTGGCTTTTGCAGCCTGATTGTAGTTACTTGCAGCTGCACATACAGCCTGTTAACTTTTTCTTTTTAATCAAGTACTTTTTCACTTAAATGTTAAGTATGGTACATTTTTATTTAATCTTTAAGTACAGTTTTTATTTCACTTTTAGGTACAATATATTTTAATTTAATTACGTTTTTTATTTACTTGGAAGTAAGCACAGTGCAGTGTTAATGTTCAAACTGTGTATTTACAATGCTTTAAGAGGCTGATAATAATAAATATTCTTATTAGGAATAAAACGGATTGTTGTTGTTTTTAACTGTGCATAGTGCTACTGCATTTTAATGTTGGTCATAATGGTGGTACTTGGAAAGCCAAATATTTTCTGAGGTGGTACATGGTGTAAAAAGTTTAAGAACCACTGCTATAAACCAATAGAAGTCTATAGTATCATGTACTTCTGAGTGAGGGTCTGGTTCTGGCTCACATAGCCTACAAGAGGTTTGTCAAGGGACAGAGTAAAACAGTGTTTCTCCTCTTCTTACTGTTATTAACTCTTTACACACCAGCGTTTTTTAAAAAAAGTTGCCAGCCACTGCCAGCATTTTTGATGATTTTCACCTAAATGTGACGGCCCTCAGAATATTTTCTGCTATGAATATATGAACATATTATACATCCAAATAAAGAACCAAGCCTCTGCTTGAGAAATAGAGATATCTCGTCAATGGTGGGGAAAGAGTTACACAAATGTTGGGCTGATCTGTTTGTAATGGGAGAGTTATGGGAAGAAAATTCCTCTGTGTCATTGCACACATTGCTCAACTTCCTGTTTTAAGAATACAACATCAGCCATCTTGATGTTTGCTACGATGGCAGTAGATCATCTGTTTGCATCCTTCATCCTTCTCCTTATCTCTAACACAGGTAATAAACTCAATTAATAAATGTATGTACAGTAATTGAAATTTCTAATACTGTTTCATCATTTTCTCGTGCATATGTTTGTAAAAACTTATTATGAGTCTGCCATAGTTCTACATCTCATTCTTTTTAATTAATGGGTTAATGACATGAGGTGAGATAGAAGTGTAAAATGTTCTGAACTGTGTGTTTCTCTCTCCTCAGGGTTCAGTGATGTGTTTGTGCAGACGGGAGCTTCTGTTCAACTGGATATACAGACACAGGAACTACCAGAGACTCTGATCTTAACATGGGTGAAAGACAAATCAGCAACAATAGTTACATTTATAACTGCAGCAAAACAAACACTACCTGAGAGTTCTTATAAAGAGAGAGTACAGTTCAATAATGAAACCTTCTCTCTAACACTGAAGAACATGATGAAGACAGACAGTGGTCTCTACACAGCAAAAGGAATAGAAGATTATAATAAATACTTTGCTGAATACAAAGTATCTGTTATAGGTGAGTATAATTCATTGTGTGATGTAATGTGTTCCTGCATGAAAGACAATTCATAATAGTAATATTTTCACTTTTTCAGTTGTATATACAGTGTGCACATTTAAACCAGCTTGTGGCACATTGTCTTTATTTTAGGATTGTATCTGCTTCTTCAATAACTGCAAAACAAATTGTTGCTCATATAATATTCATGTGTGTTTATAATTTGTGTTGTGTTTAAATGTGTGTCTGCTGCATCACGGCTGTCAATTTGATCTTGGAGTAAACGTGTGTTTCAGACGCTGTGGAGGCTCCTGTCCTAACTGTGAACTCAAAATGGTCCCGCAGTGACTCCTGTACTGTGAACTTCACATGCAGAGCTCATGAATTCATGATTAACTCCACCTATCAGAACAACAGATGCTCTCCAGAGGAAGTGACATCACATGAGATCCACACTCTCACCCTGGACTGCAGTGAGGAATCCATCATCTGTAACCATAGCAACCCTGTCAGCTGGAAACAAGACAGAATAAACATTGAAGAACTCTGTGTCAATAATAAAGGTAAATATCTCCTTCTATTCAAGACATGTATTGTGCACACATACACACCATGTGTAATATCAACTAGTCTTTTTTATCCCACAAATCAATCATCTTTTGGTTTGTAAATTGCAAGTTGCATGTTAATTTATAGATAATTAAGGGACTTTTAAAGTTTGAATATATTAATTCATGCTGTTCTTCATCTCTTACTTTCCAGAGAATGAAAAACTGCAAATCAACTTAATTCAAATCTTCCCATCATTTTACTTTTTACTGCCATCGCTGTGGGAGTGATAGTGTTTGGTGGTTTGGCCCTTTACTGTTGTTGCAAGAATAAAACAGGTTTGTCCGTCCTACACTTACTGAAAAACTGATCTCACACTAATACCTTAAATAGTTTCTTCGTTACTGGAAACTAGTGTTCAAGAGCAATTTAAATCTGACAGAATCAAACGCGAATATGTTTCCACACGACCTGTAATCTGTGCAGTAATCTTTCATTCTGACCTCTCAGATGTCAAACAGGCTGATAATACAGACTACGATGATGCTGAGGTGAGATTCAAATGACCGTTCATCTCTATTCCTGCAGATGTCAGATAATAAATGTCACATCAAAATCAATACTGAATATTAACTGTGTTTCACATGACATTCTGTGATGTTTTGTTTTATTTCTCTTCAGATTCAGATCCAGAAGATGACAGGAGATACATGGACCAACGTTACCTACTGTGCCATAGGACGAAACCAAACACCTTCTTCTTCTCATGACTGCTAAAGACTTAAAGCCTTGATTCAGCTTCTAGAGTTAATGACTCTTGTGGAAGTGTACAGACACTATTTCTATTTTGTGTTCAATTAACTTTATCCCGCAGCATGAATGGATGCCCACTGCTCCCGGTGTGTTCACAGTGTGTTTGTGTTCACTACTGTGTCTGAGCACTTTAGTGTTAATTTCGTCAGCTATTTCAATTTTAGTCTTAGTCTTAGTTTCCTTAGTGTCCTTGTTAGTTTTTTATCATATAGTCAACCTTATCCTATTTAGTTTTAGTCGACTAAATGTATCAATATTTTAGTCTAGTTTTAGTCAAAGAAAACCTGAAGTATTTAGTCTAGTTTTAACCTATTTTTAAATATAAAATCCAAATATTTTTAGTCAGCCGATAGCACGTGAAGGCAGCATAAGTCTCGTCTAAATACGAGTTTCCTAGTCGGAAATTGGACATGAACGGCCTTAGAGAGGCCTTATATGGCCAATTTCCTACTAGGAAACTCGTATTTGCCATAATTCCGATAGCAGGAGAATGCAGCATTAGCCACACGTCGCGTCCTTTCTTTCCTTTCCTTAACTTCACTGCAGATGTTATTAATGGGTGTTTCTCTGCTTCTCTCATTAAATATAATCCTTCGCGTCCCCCGCGTAATCTACGCCCCTGGCCCCGGGTGTGTGTTCACTGCTGTGTGTGTGCACTTTGGATGGGTAAATGCAGAGCACGAATTCCGCGTATGGGTCACTATACTTGGCCGTATGTCACTTTCACTTTTTCTTTCTTCAGAATACACACACATCCCAAAATAACCCTGTAGATTCAGGAAGAATGTCTCTGGTTTCTCATAGTTATGCCAATGCACAAGACCAATTTCAGTAACTCTAAATAAAGTCTTCACTGATGTCTGTGAATAGTGTTTGACTGCAGCACTTCAAACCACACACAAAATGGTTTAATGTGATGAGATGAGAATGGTGCTCAGCCTTGACTTCTGTTCTTTGGCAACTATCGTTGCGCACCATTGTGTGTGTGTTTGTAGGGAAGCTGGTTAAATCTAGTCTGTAATTATAGTCTTTTTTACCTGGTACAAATTAGACTTGATCTAAACTATGTTCTTTAAAAAGCAATAAATCAAATCAAATTACTGACAGGAAGAGAATCGTTAAAAATGAACCCACTGTCTGTGGTCGGAAGAAGCTAACCGAGCATCAGTTTACACATATTCAACTTCCTTTTCTAGGACAGCAACACCAGTCATTCTGATGTTTGTTACAATGGCAGTAGATTGTCTGCTTGCATCCTTCATCCTTCTCCTCATCAGTAACACGTAATAACCTCAATTAAATGATTAATTAAATTACTTATTAATGATTAACTTTATGGTGATTGCTGCACAGATCAAAGTTTACACATCTGATAATCAACTGTCTTAATGCTATAGTTTGTCTCATGTATTAAACAATAGTAATTGCTAAGACTAAGTTTTGTCATTGTAATTAAAATGTTTCTGAAAAATGGCCATTATCAATCTGTCATAGTTCTACATCTCAAGCAGAGTATCTGCACATATACATTTATTCATTTAGCTGATGCTTTTATTATTTTCATCACACAGAAGCAATACGATGAGAGCTATAAAATAAAGTTTCAAATGTCGTCCAGAAGAAAAAAGGCTAAAACAGGGAAGGAAAGCAGGCTGATGGTCCCTAACACTAGAGTTTTAAAGAATAATTTATGTTACATCAAAGAAAGGAAGACAAAGATTCTCAGACTACTGTTTCTTGAAATACTATTTAGGAGTTAAAGCACATAGAGCTATAGATATTTTTTTAAACTGATAAAATTAATATAAAATCATTTAAATGCTGAGTTACTTTGGTTATACTGCATGAACAATGAATCATAGAGATTTTATAAACATAATGTACATTTACAATAGTTCATATACATGTGCTATTTATTCTTCATGTAGTCTGGAGTGTCATATATGCCAAAAATCAGCAAACATATGTTGAACATCTTTTTCAGAATGGCTGCCAGTGGGCAATGAAATAGAAAATGTTCTGAACTTTGTGTTTCTCTCTCCTCAGGGTTCGGTGCTGAGATCTCTGTGTTTGTGCAGACAGGAGCTTCTGTTCAACTGGATATACAGACACAACTACCAGAGTTTGTACCTTACAGTAGTGTAATGATAAATCAGAGAATATAGTTAGATATTGTAGCATTTGGACCAATCAGACACACGATTTTGCATTTGATTTAACAAATCAATTAGTCATTGAATTAACAAATAGTCACAGACCCCTCACCCAATACACATACTGGGTGCCGGTTACATGGCAACAAATCTCATAACACCAGTTGTATTGCTCAAAGGAATAAGGGTAGAGCAACACTCACTTCTTTTCCCCTTAGGAAATGGACTCTTCTCTAATTAATTCATAGAAAAACCTTTCTTTGAATGAACACACATATCTTCAGGTCATTGTGTATATTATTACTCTTCTTGTATATGTTTTTGCGTATTGTATCCTGTTTTATGCATGCTTATGATAGAACACTAGTTAATATTACCTCATGTATATCATGTTTGGTCTCTATCAGTTCGTCTTCGGATTATCTAATTGAGAGTGTATATTATATATAGAGGAACAGAATCCATGTTGCTTGAAGTCCAGTTTGAAGTTTCCACAGTCAGTGATGATTTGGGCTGCCATGTCATCTGCTGGTGTTGGTCCACTGTGTTTTCTGAAGTCCACAGTCAACGCAGCCATCTACCAGGAAATTTTAGAGCACTTCATGCTTCCTTCTGCTGACAAGTTTTATGGAGATGCTGATCTCATTTTCCAGCAGGACTTGGCACCTGCCCACACTGCCTAAACTACCAAAAGCTGGTTCAATCACCATGGTGTTACTGTGCTTTATTGGCCAGCAAACTCGCCTGACCTGAACCCCATAGAGAATCTAGGGGGTATTGTCAAGAGGAAGATGAGAGACACCAGACCCAACAATGCAGATGACCTGAAGGCCGCTATCAAAGCAACCTGGGCTTCCATACCACCTCAGCAGTGCCACAAACTGATCAACTCCATGCCACGCCGAATTGAGGCAGTAATTAAAGCAAAAGGAGCCCATACCAAGTATTGAGTACATATACAGTAAATGAACATATTTTCCAGAAGGCCAACAATTCCCAATTTTTTTTATTTATTATTATTGGTCTTATGAAGTATTCTAATTTGTTTAGATTTTGTTGAGAGGTTTTTGTTAAATGTGAGCCTAAATCAATTAAAAGAACTAAAGACTTAAACTACGTCAGTCTGTGTGCATTGAATTTATTTAATATACGAGTTTCACAATTTGAGTTGAATTACTGAAATAAATTAACTTTTCCACAACATTCTAATTTATTGAGATGCACTTGTATAAGTGTTCTAAGAATCTTTAATAGTTTGTATATCAACTTCCAATCCAGTTCATATGCAAATTACCATGCATGGAGACAAAGAGTTGTAAACTTTCCCTCCAAAAGTTCAAGTCACCACTGGCTCTTTGACACCCTAGAGGTGTGACCTGTATATCAGATAAAGCTCTTACTTCAGTGATGCCCCTGCAGTCTACGGTTCTGTTAGATTCTGAGAAGATGTGGATGTGAGCTAGAACTCTTCTTGACCCTTAAGTTTTCGCTAGGCCTTGCGGCCTTGACTTTCCATTCAACCAAAGCTCCTCAGACCTCAACAGGTCTCTTTCTTAGCTTTTTTTCCACTCTCTACCTGGAAGAACATTTCTACCTCAGAACATCTTTGGAATTCATCACTCTTCAACCCGGAAGAATGTGAACGGGAATCCAAAACCTTGAAACCATTAAGACTTTCATCTGAGACTGCATTCCGGACACTCGTCACGACCAAACGCATTGCAAGTATTGTACATTTAACTAAACGAAACAGAGGTTATTAGTACAAGCTATAGACCCCGTTATAAAGGGCGCTGATGGTTTTACTCAGGTGGTTAAATGACTTTTTCCATAACTGCATTCTCTGGTTTTCCTGATGGTTTCATCCATCAACTCTCATTTGTCCTTTCCCCATGTATGAGTGATTGTACGTATGTATTGTGGCGGGAGGAGCAAACGACAGACACAGTGGGTGTGGCGTCAAGCCTCGGAGAGGTTTTTATTAAACAATAAAAAGGGGAAAATAAAGTATCCAAGGGGAAAACTGTCCAAATAAACAGGGAACCTGGTGTCCTCGCTGTGCCGCGGGGCTAGTGAAGGAGGGTAGTGTTCATCAGGGAAGGGGCGGAGTCCGGTGGCCGCACGCGCTGCCCTCTCGGGGCCGGGAGCGAGTGGCGGCGGCGTCTCGTGCGCGGCTCCTTCCATCTCTGACACTTCAAACTCATAAAACCTCATGCATGTGTAAATTAATACCTGTTCCTCTAAACCTTCCCAGTTTCTGTCTTTCCCACCCTCACTGTCACCCTCTATTTTTACAGGAAACAAAACTTTATTAAATACATCAGTTTAAAATGAAACCATGGAACCACTTAAACTCTCCCCACAGCGACTTTACCCCTCCCGAGTGGGTGGGGGTTTCGAAGGAGCCTGGTGCAGTCCGTAGAGCGCCGCGTGTTGCTCCCTGATCGGTAAGGAGAAATACGAGCTGCGCGTCGTCAGTTCAAGGCTCACAGATTTCTGCACATGACAGTCTCAACCACAGAAAAAAGGACAGCAATAATAGCTTGTTCAAAATGGGCACAATCCATCCACTGGCACGCTTTGCTCGTTCAGCGGTTAGATGACTCGCACAATAAGGGATGACGGCACTCCTAACTCCCCGTCCCTACTTACTCTCGCCCCGTCCCAGCTATCTGTCTATCTTCATCGCCGGCGGCCCTAAACGACCGCGAACGACACTCCCCTCCCAATAATATCTGAGTAACGTTACCGCCGTCCTATTTCAACTTGTAAACTACAACCCAACAGCCAACCCGCATCCATTCTCATTTACTGCCCCCTCAGATTTTTGAGCCAAGTGGATTTTGAATGCAGCTTCCAAAAGACAAAAAATAGCTGATTAATATGTTTTATATTTGATACAATCACACCGGCGTGATTAGATCAGTCAGTGCGTCAAATACCCAGCTGATATAATTCAGATCTGCACGCGTTTGTGCAGCACTGCATTATAATAACCAATCACACACGATTCTGTTGAGCTTATGAATGCAATGACCAATCAGAGGCGTTCAGATGAGTCATCGCTAAAATACCGGTGTTTTCTTCACTTGCTCGCTGACTCAATACCTCTTTCTGGCAAATTCTCGTCCGAAACAGCAAACTGGAAATGTGTGTAGGAAACTGTAAGATATTTATTTCATAGTGTAAACAGCTTCAGTGATTTTAACGGGAGTTTTTGAGAGAGCTTGAGGTATTATTTAAACTTTGACTTATGTACCCTTTTAATATTGTCTTTTTTAAAACTGGCAATTAAATTTTTTGTTCTACTTTTGGAGATTTTTTTGGTTTGAATGCAGCTATTTTTCATCATATATTCAGCTATATTATTAAGGGATACTGGTGCAGTATTGAGTTTCGTTTGACCAGAAATCATGTGACTTGTCTGACCAAGCATCCTGTCTCCTCTGTGGCTCACACTTTCAGTTGTAGTATGAACTTTATAGTCGAGAGGGTGAAGCTGTGTGATACGAGGTTGTCTGAGATTCTCGTCTCTTGTCTAGAGTTATTTCAGTATTTTGAATCCTTTTGACTTTCAAGCTTGGATTCCTGTCGCTGATCAACAGGTGATTATCATTGATTATTATTCATTTTAATTATTTTGATAGTTGTATTAAATGACATGATGCAAGGGTTGTATATAATATTGATAATGTCCTTAGTCATTTTATTAGAGGATTTACATTGAATCATGTGCATCCACATGATATATCCTTTTTGTTCTTTGCTTATGTCACATAAAATGTAATCTTTCATCTTTATTTACTTCATCAAATAACCAATCAAACTTTAATGCAAAGTTGGTCAATAAACAGTCTATTTCCCTGCATGGGGGTCAGAGCTATGAAATATATAACGTTGCATATCAGGAGGTGGAGTTGGAGCCATTTTGTTTCTAGTGTATTAACTGCTATTTACTAATGCTAACATAATTTAAAAGTCATATTTTTATCGGAGTGTCTATTTACGCTATGTGCAAAGAGCCCGCCTTGTTGGCAAAGGCTATTTACAATAACTTCGCTCACTAACATGTGAGCGGTGAGCACACTAAAACAAGAGGCAGGTAGAGCATCAGTATCAGTGGCACAGATAAGGTGCATTTTTTACGCGATCGACCCGAGTTCGAGCCCGCCTTTTGCCAAACTTTTTTTTCTTCCTTTTCAAATCTCATATCACATAAATAAAAATGAAGGATATAATCAAAAAGTTGAAAATAAAGTATCGGGTAGGGTTAGAATAGGTGTAGGGAGGGCTTCATTGTCCCAATAAGGTGGCATTCATTTAATAATTTGAATTAAAACTATAATTTACACTCAATGCGTTATTATTCCATACAGTTTTATAATGTACTACAATATGAGGTGCAGATAATTGCCACTATTTGCAATAAGTAGCATAAATAGCAGAAGATCTTGCTATTTTAACATAGTGTAAATAGAATACAGCTAATTGCACTTAGTGTAAATAGCATATCGTTAAAAAAATACTGCTAATTTCACTTGGAGTAAATAGAATCCATTGGTATTTGCACTGAATGTAAATAGCATCTATAGCTATAGTGCAAATGGCTGCTGCCTATTTTTATTTCACACCAAGCATCATTTGCATTTGTATGCCACTTGGTATGATATTTTGTATCTACTATAATGAAAGTAATTTTTAAGTGTGAAAAAGTGATCAAATACTTTTTGATATTTATTGTCTGGGGTTTGTCAGATCCACCAAACCTGGGTAATGTTTATTTATATTATTCTTTCCAGTCATATAATTATGGACAAAGTTACAGATGATGATGTCATGGACACCTCTCCAGAATCATATGGAGATTCAGATGATGTCATGGATACTTCTCCAGTGTCATACAGAAATCCAAATGATGTCAATCCTCCAGTTACAAATCAATATACAGATGACATCATGGACAAACCTCATGAAACAGATCAAGAAGCAGACGATGTCTTGGCTCCTCCTCCAGAGACGCATCAGAACCCAGATAACGTGATGGACAGTCCTCCACTGACAAATTCTGAAAAATATAAAGAAAACCTAAACAAAGACAATTTTGACCCATTTGTGACAGATTTAACCGCCAAAACAGAATTTCAGATACAACCAACTTCAGCTCCTTCCACATCACATGATCAAGACACTGGTGTTAAGACTTTTGAAACCTCAAATAAAGCACATGGAGAATACAAGGTAAATGTGATAATACACTTAAAAATAGGATTTAAAAGGAAGTTTTCGCAGGGATCGCATAGAAGAACTACTTTGGGCTCTTCAAAAAAACCTTTCAGTCCTTGAAATAACCATTCATTTTCTTAATATGAAGAAACGTGTGTGAAGATCACTAAATATAAAGGTTCCAAAAAGGGCTTTTTGCAGTGATGCCATAGAAGAACTATTTTTCTCAGTGTTAAGAATATTTGATTACTTTAAATAACCTTTTTGGACTATAAAGAACCTTTTATGGAATGAAAAGATTCTATGGATGTCAATGCCTTTAAAGAACCTTTATTTTTAACATACGCTATATATAGTCCAATGTATATTCTAGAAATTGTCCTTCTAATTCAAAGGTTTGGCTATTTAACCTTTAGTCTTTGTAGTAACAAGCAGAGATGCAGAATAAACATAGGAGTGTGATGTTCAGATGTCCTCATACTTCAGAGATCTATGCATACACACTTTTACACTTGCACAATTTAACAAACTTTAAAAATCATGGTAATAAGAAACAGATAATTTCTTGTTATCTCTCCAGGATAATGTGAAACCAGTAGAAGAAAGGAGTAACCCGAAACCTGATGGTAATGCAAAAACTGTGTGTTCAGGCTTTAATGATTCATCTCACAACAACACGGGTGAGAAATGCAACTAGTACAAAGTTCTGTCATGAAACTCTAGATTGCACAGGTTGATAAGATTCCAACTCAATCTGATATAATCACATCATTATTCACATGGCGTAGCCGATTGGTTCTAGTTGCATCAGCAGCCAATGAGCTTGCTCCTCAACATTCAAATACTCAGCCAGCACTTGCTGTAGCAGTTGCAGTGTCAGAAACCCTCCACCTTCCCCAGCTCCACCTAGATCTGCTACGGGATCATTTCACGTAGCTATGCGGGTTTATGTCATATATGTTATATGTGCAACAGCAGTATTTCCTACATGCTCACAGCAGCATGTTGTGGATGTATTGGCAGTAGCAAGTCTCGGTACCTGCTCTGCCGCCGCAGCAGATCTATTCATTAACACTGCCATGTATACTACCATGATAAACTCTCAAAGAGTTGCCATGACAGAACTATATATCAGTAAGAAGCACTATTTCATTACCGTGTTGTGGTGTGTTCTTATATTCTCTGAGTTTGAGAACAGCTCTGTGTTGTTTTATTTTAGATCATGGTGATCCTGATTTGACCGTTGCAGTGTTTGGAAGCTCTGATGCTGTCCAGTTTGGATGTGACAACGTTCTACTCGGAGAGAAACAACTCTGTCATAAAAATGCAGAATTTCCAATGATCGTTCAAGAGAGGAGGATATCAGAACATTGTGTCTCAGTGATCAACATGATTGGCTCACATGAGACTGATTTCAAACCTGTCGATAATGTTATTGGTCAACTAGTGAATGAAAATGAAATGCATGCCTTCATCTGTGTTGTGCGATTGGGCCAGTTAATGGATGCTGATAAGATGGGTATTGAATGGCTACAGAGAATATTCTCTGATCGAGTTCTTTCATTTGTGATTATTGTCTTTACCTATGAGAGAGAGGAAGAGTGTGATACTATAATAGATGACCTGAAGAACAACTCTGTTCTGGAGCAGCTGCTGAAGAAATGTGGAGGAAGATATCACACCTGCAGCAAGGTCATGAACAACCAATCAGAGATGAGAGAATTGATGGACAGAATCAAGCGTCTGTTCACAGACAATAATCAGCGGTGCTACACCAGAGAGATGTACACAACTTTAAGACACCTGCAAGACAGTGAATATCAAAGTGGTAACACAGCCTGTATGTTCATTTTTGGCTTACATTTACCACAACTCCATTTCAACTTTTAATTTTAATTCAAGATTCAAAAATAATACTGCAATAGATTCAAATATTTTAAATATTATGAAAGTTGTTTGTGGAATTTTGCCTCAACATTTTTCATCTCACATTTCACTTTCATGATCTTTTCTTTTACTTTCACTTTCATCTCATTAGTATTTGTAAGTGTGATTCAAGTGCACAATCCTGCCCAGCCCCTGCCCACTCTTCATATATTGTTAAAAAAATATATAATTTTGATAATTTTGAAATCAAACCAGGGATGGGGTCAGCAGAGCTCATTAGCATATAAAGCAACATGGACTAAAATGGCTTGCTAAAAACAGAGCTGATTTTGACATGGTAAAAAGTGTGTTTTTTACACTACCATTCAGAAATTTTAACCAAAGTATGTTATAGACTTTTCATTAAGACCCTAAAGAATCATATCAACTTATATCAAATGGACATCGGATGACCCCATTTAAACACAAAACTTAATTACGAAACAGACATCACAAAGTATTGATAGCTTGAGTTCAGTGAGTCAGAGGCTGATTCTGAAAAATAGTTTGCTTATCCCTGGTATACATGTAAATAGATTCTGGTAATAAAAAAAGTGTCCCCCAAATACATAAGCCTCGTTCAGACTGATGTCACTGAGGGACAGAAGGAAATTGTACCACTTTTGAAAACAAGCCTTGATTAAAAACCTCGTTCAGACTGTCAGCCCAAATCCGATTTTTGTGCAAATCCGATTGAAATCCAATCATATTTAAATAGTCTGAACAGCAACGAACTACATGAAATCCAATTAGTGCAAATCCGTTTCGAGCTACATTCGTATGTGGTTTGGAGTCCTATTCAAATCGCATTTCTGGAAATCCGATTTAGTCTGGACGGTCAGATCGGATTTTGTGTGGCTTTTTCATGTCCTCACGCCACGTAAAACGTAAATACGTCAGACGTTTTTGCAGAAAACATGCTGAACATCTTTGCAGAAACAAGCTTGTGTCGTTGCGAAGTGCAAGTTATGCGGAATAAAACAATATACTGCTAGTATATGCACCTCTTTGTGTTTTGAAATTAGCGGAGACAACAACAAAAATTTATGAACAGTTGCGATATGCTGTGTTGACAGTCAGTTACTCAAATCAGATTCCATCCGGATATGCTCAAAATCAGATTTGGGCTGACAGTCTGAACGAAGCTTTAAAGATCATTAGTTGTCATCTTTATTTTTAAGTATCCCAATGATATTTAACACATTTGTCAAGTTGCAAGACATGACTGAATGTACAGTATTGTCCATAGTTTTATTATGGCATTTGTTAGTGAACTGATAAATGTTAGTCACACTGAATGTTTTTGAATTAGCCAACTTCAAAAGAATCTGCACACAAGCATTTGCAGTTGTACTTTAAAATTTGGGCACACCGCTAATAATGTTAATTCTCTTAAAATAACAGCTAATAATTTTTTTTCCTCCGTTTTCATACAATCAAGGTGCGGAAACAGTAAGCATTGGTGACACTAATGCACAGACTATGGGGAGCCTGGTCCAAACTGTTGAAGCAGATAAAGAAAAGGTAAGAACTTGCATAATTAACAGGCCTATTTTTTCGGAGCGTTGTTCATATTCCACCATGATCTCAAAAGTACTCATACGTATTTTTATATTTGAATGCGGTTATGTTTGCATAGACTTCAAAAATTTGCATAGTATTCTGTCCTAGATGCGTGTTCCATCTACACAACACTAACAGATAGCTAACAGTCAGAACTCAGAAAAAGGGCAGATGCAGGAGTAAAGTTGAACGTTTTACTGTTAGGTTCTTTCCTCTTCCGTTTCTTATTCTTTTCTTTTTTGTAAAACTGAAACATATAAAGATTACAGGGAGTTCACAAATAAATGTGAATGAATTTACATTATTTACAATGAACACACATGACACAGGGCTACATTTGTGCTCTGCTTAGTATTATCACCAAAGAGTAATAGTTTTAAACTAACTTATGAATTTCACACTTAAACATTCTTACAAACACTGAAGAAAAGTAATAGACTTCCAGGCAAATCCTTTCCAAGGCACATAACGCAAAGGAAACAGAGTAAAGAACTTCTTGGACAACCGCATGGAGAGAATCTGGTGCTGTATCCGAAATCGCCCCCTATACCCTCAAATAGTGCACAAATAGTGCACTATTTGAGGGGACGGCCATTTTAAGTGGTGTTCGAAACCATAGTGGATGTTCTCGAGTGCACTCATTCAATCCCACAATGCACCGCAAAAATGAGTGTACAACCGATGTACACTCAACGGCTAGAGAATCCCCAGAATGCACTGTGAGAGTCCATTCATTCATTTTAGAAGCGCTCGTCCATGGCGTAATACAACAAAGGTACAAAACTAGTTGTAAATTGACTATTAGGGTTTTATACATAATTTCCGTGACAGAGTTCAAGATAAATCCTTTAGTCTTACTACTGGAGCTGCCCGTTTCAAATGATTATTAAACAGCAAGCAAACTATGCAAAAGCGGCAGTTCTTCCGGTGCACTCAGTGTCCGAATTCACTCACTCGTTTTCATTCACTCCTTCAAGTGAACTGTATGAGTGGACTAATGTAGGGAATAGTGAATGAGGGTATAGGGGGCGATTTCGGATACAGCCTGGAACACTGCAATTATTTCCTGGTTAACCTCTAACCCAAGAGTCACATGGTCTAAATCAACCACTAAGAAAATAGCAATGAATAAAAATGAATTGAATTGAATCTATAAATATTGAATATTTATCAATTAATGTAATTAACCAGTTGATTCTATTGTATTTATAATCAATGAGATTGTTACAACCCTTTCCTGGCTTACAGAGGTCTAAATGGGAAGATCAACACCTGTAGGCAGAGAGGTATCATTGTACAAACAGTGATAACCTAATTAACATGTCCGTAGTATTGCTGAAGAAACAGCAATGCATTCACACTTTTAATAACACATAAATCTGTCCACCGCACTTTTTTCACCATTTTCACAGAGGTTTTTAAGGGCCATAGAAGTAATAACTAAGCCTCCAGCTATCGCTGCAGCTAAGCTAAATAAAAAGCAGAAATGTTTGGACTGATGAAACGTGAAGACATTAAAACACACGATTGCGACAATATGGTTTATATGTGTTTTTCAAGTCATCTCCTGGTAATAAAGTATATGAATGATGCAGTGCTAATTGACATAGCATTTATTACAGTATAGAAACTATTCAAAATGGAAAAAGTGTTTGAAACAAATCGTAAAATTGTCATTAGAAAAATATATTTATTATATAATAGATTTTATGTTTCTACAGCTGTATATAGGCCTAAATAATAATGTTTTTGTTTTAGATGCTGTCATCGTCTGTTGAAATGTACAAATATTTAGGCTGCGCAAATGTTACATATAGATACATGTAACAATGAGATCAGGGAGCGTATTCATTTTTGTTGTAGGATTTTAATGTATTAAAAGTGTACAAATTAGCATTCTTCTCAACTACACTATTTTATGGTACTGTATTTTTCAGCTAGGTGCAGAGCAACTCATTGCCAGGCTTCATCTTGAAGGCAAACTGAGAACAGTAGATTTCCTTAAGCCAATTGTACAATCACAGTCCCAAGATTCTTGTGCAGAAGAGGAGCTGGCTTCAGTTTTTCTACAGAAATTGATGATGATGGACTACAGAGCAAGATACCTTCAGATTATAGAGAATAAAAAACATCACTCACAACAAAGGAACAATGAATCATCTGAAGATGATGGTGATGCCTTTGATAGTATTTTTGGAGAAACTGCTCAACCCTCTGATGAAACGGATGCAGTCCATATGATGGATGTTCAGATGGCTGTGTTTAATTGTGCTGATAGCTTCCTAAAGCAGCTCATGGTGACTAAACTCTCACAGTGTCAGTATGCACTGCCTCTGCTTGTACCAAATCCATCCACACAACAGATTGAGTTCCCACTCTGGACATTTAGACAAATCAACAAGAGCTGGAAGACAACTGATGATACAGGTAAAATCTCCAGCAAATTCCTGCCAGTCTACAAGGCAGAGACCCCAATGGTGGCTTTTTTCAGGTTTGGCAAAGTGTCCTCATCCAAGTCCCAACTAATGAACAGCCTGATCAATGAGAAACACAACACGTTCTTCCACAGGAACTGCCCAGGCAGCAGCAGAACCAGAGTGTTGATGGATGGAGTGGTGGAGATCGCCTGGTACTGTCCATCTGGAGAGAAAACAGACAGATTTACTCATTGTGTTGCGTTCTGTAACCTTCATGGTGATGCAGGAGCACATGAGAAGCAGCTTGATATCCTGACCGAAATGGCTTCTGTAAATGTTGCTATTTTACCACAACTTGACAAGAAAGACAAAAGCATGACCAAGATCCAAACCTTCTACAAGGACTCAAAGCCACTCATCTGCCTTCTTACTGACAATGATTCAGCTCTCACAGAAATGCGGGTAGGGAAATATAAAATTGGTTTGAAAGGCAGAAATCAGTCAGATGTATTTGAAGAAATCAGAAGAGCTATAAATAATGGGCTCTTGTCTACTGAATCAAGTTCCTTCTTTAAGCTTGAAGATGTGTACAAACACAACGATATCAGAGTGGATGAGGTCGAAGATGATGACTGCAGGAGTGGAAAAGAGGCAGCACAGCAGATGATAACTTTACTGGAGGATAAAGATCTGACTGAAATCAAAGAATCATTCCTGCCATGTCAGGGAAAGCTGTGGCATCAGTGGTGCCAGAAGAATAAAGAACTTCATCGACCGACATTAGGAGAACTACATAAGGGAAACAACATAGAAAAGAACAAAAGTACTAAAAAATCAGAAATGCAGAAAATCCGTCAACAGCAACAAACATCAGACCTAAGTCAGTTTATCAAAATCTGTGTTCAAAAACTGAATTCACAAGCAGGAAAAGAGATGATATATTTTCTGAAATGGCTAGGCATCCTGCTAGACAATTACACTACTGAAAGTCTTTCAGCCCTTCTTCGTGAGTATGATCAAAAATGGTCAACAATCCTAACTCTTAAAAAGAAACATGATAAATCAAAGCAAATGACTGTTGCACAAGTTGAACTTGAGAGAGTCTCTGAGAAACTACAAGCTGCAATCTTTGGCTTGGAGCACATACTGAGAGAGATCGGTCAGATATATGAATCGTGTTCATCTGTGAAGAAAAACAAAAAAGACCTAAAGTTTAACTTCTCCTCTCTTCCAAGTCTTGCAGCAGAGATGATGATTTCTGGATTTCCACTGGAGTTGATGGATGGCGATGCTGCCCATGTTCCTCTGATCTGGGTTACTGCTGTTCTTGATGCACTCATCCAAAAACTGGGAGACAAGAGAGTCTATGTGTTGTCAGTTTTAGGGATTCAAAGCTCTGGGAAATCCACCATGCTGAATGCCATGTTTGGGCTGCAGTTTGCCGTCAGTGCTGGCAGGTGCACCAGAGGAGCTTTCATGCAGCTGGTCAGAGTGTCAGAGGAGATGAAAGCACAGCTGAAGTTTGACTACATTCTGGTCGTTGATACCGAGGGACTTCGTGCCCTAGAACTGGCTGGAAGATCAACAAGAAATCATGACAATGAAATGGCCACATTTGTTGTTGGTCTTGGAAATATGACATTGATCAACATATTTGGGGAAAACACAGCAGAGATGCAGGACATTCTTCAAATTGTTGTTCAGGCCTTTATGAGGATGAAGAAGCTCAAAATCAGTCCAAGCTGCATGTTTGTGCATCAGAATGTTTCAGATATTACAGCCGGAGATAAAAACATGGAGGGGAGAAGACGACTGCAGGATAAACTGGATGAGATGACGAAACTCGCTGCTAAGGAGGAAGACTGTGATACAGAGTCTTTCAGTGACATCATTGCATTTGACATTCAGAATGATGTGAAGTATTTTGCACAGCTCTGGGAAGGCAGCCCACCAATGGCACCACCAAACCCAGACTACAGCAGAAATATTCAGGAGCTGAAAGACACCATTCTCTCAAAAGCTTCAAAATCTAACGGCATTAAGCTGTCTCAGTTCAGAATGCGTATTAATGATCTGTGGAATGCACTGCTGAATGAAAACTTTGTGTTCAGCTTCAAAAACACACTTGAGATTGCGGTATACAGAAAACTAGAAACTAAGTACAGCGACTGGACGTATAGCCTCAGAAGTGCCATGTTGATTGTTGAAGGCAAATTCTACAACAGAATTGCTAATGGAAACATTGGGGTCCAGGAAAATGACTTGTTGGCTGACATGAGGATGACAAAGGAGCAGGTAGATAAATCAATCATGTCTTACTTTGAAGAGGACAAAGACAAAGACATTCTGTGTCAATGGCGAGGAAGATTTGAAACCAGAATCAAAGATCTTCATGATGACCTTGTGAAGGGAACAAAAAGAAAGTTAGATGAAGCTATTGAACAGAAAAAAGCCAGAGAGCAGCTGGATCAAAGAAGGACAGAGTATGAAAACAAGCTTTTCAGTCGGAGCAAGGAACTAGCTTTAAGCCTGCAAAATACAGGAACAGGTGAACCTATGCTTAAGGAAGAGTTTGACACAATGTGGAGTAAATGGGTCACTGAAATGACCAAAGACACACCTCAAATCTCAGACATAAACTTTCGGGAGGATGTGACACGGATATTATCTGAAAACCATGAACTGACTCTTGTAGATGAGCGCTTAGAACAAAAAGTCTATGAAGAGATAAACTGCCGGGGTGATTATTGTGACTACTTAATACTAAAAAGGCATCTGGAGCATTCTGATGAAATGGCATCTTCAGCGGAAACTACAGAGAGCTCTAAGAAAAACAAGAGTGGGATATACAATTGGTTCGGTCAAAAAGTTAAATCAGGCATAGACTTTTTTAGAGGGACTCAAAATCCACCAGTGAACATGGACCTAAATGCTGAACTTTATAACTCAATAAGGGATCTGACTCATAAAATTATTCAGGAAACTAAAATGATAATGAAGAAGTCACCAGTTGGAACACAAGGCTACAATGACAGTTTTGTTCAGGAAATAACAGACTATGTTAAAAAATCAGTACAGAAACATAAATCTGTGAGCCAAAAATACACATTGAAAAAGGAGTTTACCATAGATCTGAGTCTCTACGTGTGTGAGATTGCAAGACAGACTTTTACTGATCTCCACAAAGAATTCAGAGAAGCAAATGACCCAAGACTGTATCTTGAGAAGCAGAAAACTCAATATTGGAACATCTTCAAGAAATACTACAAAGGAACAACAACAACAACCATACTGAGTGAATTCATCTGCAGCAAACTTGAACCATCTATTCTGCAAGCAGTTTACAACGAAACTGCTATTGGTTTGGCAGCACAGATGAGGTCTGACATACAAGCATTACGTCAGAACAGACCAAATCTGGAGAAACACATTCTGAGATCCCTTGCAGAAAAGGAGGACTTTGAGCAATACATACAATACATTCATAATCCCAGAGATCACTTCAAACAATTCATAAAGAATGAAGTGGACAGATACTTCACCAAACAAAACAAACAGATCCTAAGCATTTTCAAAGGTAATCTGAAACAAAAAGGTCAGATTGTAAGTAATGCAGTGAAAACGGCTACATTGGAGGTCAAGAGTCAGAATGGAGATGGCAGCATGTGGTTCAGATGCTTCACCAAAACCCTGAGAGATGAGCTGCAACTCACAGGAAACTCGTGTGTGGATCTCAGTGAAATTGAAAACATGGATTTTCTTCAGAATGTTTTGAGTGGCAGTCTAGAGGAGATGATGAAAAATATGCAGAATTGTTTTAAAAAATGTAATGACGTAAAAATGGAAAAGAGCAGGAAAAGACCAGATGAGATTTTGATTGAGCACTTCTGCCAGTGCTGTTGGGTTCAGTGTCCTTTCTGTAAAGCCATCTGCACCCACACAATGGAAGACCATGATGGAGATCACTGCGTTCCTTTCCACCGCAATATTGGACTGAACGGATGGTTTTATAGAGGAACAACAAACCTGTCTATTGACATTTGCACAACAGCAGTAGTGAGTGATCGATCCTTTTACCCAAATTCCTCAGATGACTCAGTCCTCTGGAAAGAATACAGAAAAGGAGGTCGCAAATATGCTAACTGGAGCATCACGCCTGACAACTCTGAGCTGCCGTACTGGAAGTGGTTTGTGTGCAGATTCCAGAAAGATCTGGAAATGTACTACAGCAAGATGTTCCAAGGATATGGTGAGATTCCAGATGAATGGAAAACGTACACAAAAAAGGATGTTCTGGAGAGTTTGGATAAGTACTTCTAATAGGACAGTAAACAAATGGCCAATCCCTGATTAAAGATGATATTTGTGCATCCTGATATCCTGATTTTGTTTTTCTGACAACACTGCTGGGCTTTTCATTTAGAGGCACTGTAGATGCGTTGATCAGTACTGTCAAATTATAGAGAGACAAATGTGACTGTTAAAACCAGTGGGAAATATTTAATTATTTACTCAGTCAAAATGTATCCTCAGTTTATAAAAATAAATTGAGAACAGGTGTTTATTTTATTTTTGAGACTTTTTAGATTTTCTGTTACTTATGAGATATTTTGACTCATTCTAGGAAATTGGTAGATGTGATGATGCAGTGTAATGCTCTGGCTTTGACTGAAATTCAATAGATAAATTAGACTGTGATGTACAATCTTCATTGTTTTTATATTTGTTTTATTTGTTGTTGTTTTATTTCATATTGGACTTAATTTTCCAGACAGTTATGTTGTTAGTATCTTATATCTACTCTGGATGACAACCAAGAGTCAACAGGTATAAAAAAAAAAAACACATTATTTTGCTAATCAGAGATGAAAATGCACCATGATTTCCAAACTGTTAACTACTTTAATCTTAACAAAGCTCTTATAGTACCTACATAGTAAAATATTTTTATTTGTACTCATGGTTACCACAGACAAATTCTACTTTACGTTTTAATAAATTGTGTGATGATGTAAATTCTGAATAAACCTCAGTGAATGAACTTAAGTTTGATTTTTTTTTTTGTGAATAACTTACATATGCATAACAGAGGTATGTGAAGACTTTAAGTAAAAACCTCTATAATGTGAATGGGTTTATGTGCACCTTAGCTTCAATAGTGGCAGAGCAAGTTAACGTGTAATAGAAAATACACATTTTAATCAACTTTAAACTGCAAAGAGATATTTTTAATTACATAACAGTATACCCCTCATCCACAGAGGTTTCCACACTCTAATATCAGCAGTTGTGGTAAATGCTCTGTATCATACATTCTGTGTGCGCTGGCCTCACATGTCCGCTGCTCTTAAAGCAGTCGTTTACATTCATACATAGGAATATAACACTTGTTTTTCGTCCTACTAACGGCCATATACCCTGTAGAAGCAGCAACGTTTCAGGAGTGACATATAAATCCCTCATAAATGAAGGATTCACTTTCAAATGGGAGAAAATACTATTTCTCAGCTCGCAAATGTGCTCCACGGTGACCTCCGGAAGTGACGCATTCACAGATTGTCAACATGCAAGATGGCGACCCATCACAGACAGAACGCTGCAGGACGAAGAAAAGTCCAGGTAATAATCTACAGATAATGTTTCGTAACATTAAAACTATGAATTCGTGAATTTATAATGCGTCTACATGTTTCAGGAAAGACACGCCAAATATAGCGTCCATAATATTTACAAAAATAAACATTTTCACCCTGTGGTCTTCCCATAATACAGTGATGACATGTAACTCAGCGGCATTCACTCATTTTTAAATGTGTCCAAATAGTTTTTGGGCCACTGTCTATAGTTATACATTAATGCAATTAAATGTGTTCTTTTAGTACAATTGTCTGCACATCGATTCGATTCATTAGATTAAAAACACTATGTCTGTAGTTGCACAGCATCAGAGTCAATTGTTAATCACTTAATGTTAGATTCACAAGACACATCTAATATTATAGTATAATTTTTCTATGAATTAATAGTAACTAGGTAGTTTGGTCGAATGTAGGTAGTCTTTGCTGTTTAATAAAGTGGAGTTATTAATAATGATGTGTGTACAGGTTTCCTATGTGATTAGAGATGAGGTGGAGAAGTACAATCGTAACGGTGTGAACGCTCTCCAGCTGGATCCTGCTCTCAACAGACTCTTCACAGCCGGACGAGATTCCATCGTCAGGATATGGAGTGTCAATCAACACAAAGTACAGCCTGCATTTTTCATGTTTTGTGAATATTAGTGCACTTGATCCCTTGTTTTGTTACTGTGCACCACACTTTCCATTTTGAGCAACGGTGTTAACTTTGTATCTCCCTCAGAGGAACAATTTATGCCAATTCTGGCTCTCTGTGGTCAAATGTTTCTGATAAGTGCAACTAAGAGCCTTTTTCTATTGCATCAGGATCCTTACATCGCTTCAATGGAGCATCACACGGACTGGGTGAATGACATCATCCTCTGTTGTAATGGAAAAACATGTACGTCTAAGCACCTTTTAAAGAAGCTTCATGCTCGAATCTCATCAAATATATTCTGCGCTTTAGCCAGTTTGAGTGGATTGTTCTGTGTTGTAGTGATATCAGCCTCCTCGGACACCACCGTGAAAGTCTGGAATGCACACAAAGGGTTCTGCATGTCCACGTTACGGACACATAAGGTACATTTCTTATATTTATCTTAGTTGGATGCTTTAATTTTGTTTAAAATCTTCTTGCATAAGGGTAATTCTGATGACAGTCTTGCGTTGCCAGACATTAGACTATTGGCATACAATTTGATCCATGATTTAACATCTCCATGAATTTGCATAGAAAACAGGTTAAAGGGGTCATCGGATGCAGAATTCTCTTTACAAGTTGTTTTAACATAAATGTGTGTTGGAGGTGTGTTCACATAAAAATCCACCCAGTGTTTTTTATTTTTTTAAATCCCCTTTCTCAAATCAGGCTGTTTTGAGATTCCTGTCAGAATGATGTAGTTCTGCACAGGCCCCTCCCACGATAGTTGATTGACAAGGCCTTCTTACCTTAGACCCGCCCTGAGTGAGCTGAGAGCTGTCCATTGTGTTGACTCCGGTGCAGGGGAAGACAAGAATGTCTCCGATTAAGCGATTGAGATGTTTTGTTGTTGGATGTAATAATGAATATAGCAGTCATCATTTACTCCCGACATCTGAGCCGCTGAAGACGCTGAGGATTAACATTACGTTTTGAAGGGAATGTGCCGATCCCGATCTGCCTAAATGCGTCTGTTTGCACGAATCATTCGTGATCCAGCTTCATCTACAGAAGAAGTGAGTATAAGGGTTTTTATGAATCTTTGCAAATCGGCTTTCCTAATAAGGCGCTAGTTATCCAGTTTCGCAGCTGAAGTTTACCGTCTGCTTGTCACCCCACAGAAGAGAGGGGCGGGGTCAGCAGAGCTCATTAGCATTTAAAGCAACATGGACTAGAATGGCTTACTGAATACAGAGCTGATTTTGACAGGCAAAAAAGGTGTTTTTACACTGCCATTGAGAAATTTTAACCAAGGTATGTAATAGACTTTTAATTAAGACCCTAAAAATCATATCAACTTGTGGAAATTGGGCATCCGATGACCCCTTTAAAGCCTGAAATTTTGAGAAAGTTCTTGCCATTTTGTTTGCAATATGATTATGAGACATAAAGTGATTTTGTCGATTGTGATTCACTCTTCAGGACTACGTCAAAGCTTTAGCATATGCAAAGGAGAAGGAGCTGGTGGCATCAGCTGGGCTGGACAGGCAGATCTTCCTGTGGGATGTGAACACACTGACAGCTCTGACCGCCTCCAATAATACAGTCACCAGTGAGTAAACTCTATTAATCATTCTGTTTGACACCGTCTTCTTTCTGAGTCATCAAGTTAGGGTTGAAGCATATAATTAAGCAGATGATTATGAAAACCCATTTCTTCCAAAGTCAATGCATTACTGCATGCAGTGTTATTATATTATCACTGAGATACTGTTACAGGTTTTTATTAGAAGTTGGAATTTGTTAAAGTTTCAGTAATTTTGTTTGTCTTTTTGAGAATATTATTAGTTATTGTTTTTTAATAAGTTTATATAGTTTAGTTTTAATTATTTCAGTAAGTCAAGTTAAACTCAAAGAAAAGGAGAAATTTTGCCTTGGAAACTAGCTTAAATCAAATAAGTTTTGTATATGTTATTTGAACTTATTTCAGTTAACATATTTTATTTCAAAATGTTATAGTTTTAGTTAACTCTAACAACCCTGATTTCATCCCTCATTTTTGTGATAGCTTCCTCACTGAGTGGAAACAAAGACTCCATCTACAGTCTGGCCATGAATCAGACAGGAACTGTGATCATCTCAGGATCTACAGAGAAAGTTCGTCTCACGGTTTTTTGGTTTCACATTTCGGGGAAGAAAAATAATCATTTCAACTGCAGGCTCAAATAAAAGGATTTTGTTAACTGGAAATGTTTGTCTTTTTTTTTATTTTTACTTAGGTCTTGAGGGTCTGGGATCCACGCACTTGTGCTAAGCTAATGAAGCTGAAAGGCCATGCTGACAATGTCAAATCATTACTGTTAAACAGAGACGGCACTCAGGTAGCACTTCAACACAGCAACAGAAATAATTGCATCACATGTGCATCAAATACCAAACTATGAGAGAATATATTTGGAATCTGGTCTTTTGAACTGAGATGCATTCCTGATTTTAATATGTGATTTGGATTAGGTTTGTAAACATTAGCTTTTGTGTCTTTTTTGCTTTTCAGACTACAAAAAGTGAACAGATTTGCATCAGATATGACAAAACAGATATTTTTCTTCCTGTCTGAACATAGCCATAGTCACATAGAGTTTGATAAGGTTTTCCATCAGGTACACATGTTAAATCTGTTGCGTGTTGTTTCTCTGTCTAGTGTCTCTCCGGTAGCTCGGATGGTACGATACGCTTGTGGTCTCTCGGCCAGCAGCGATGCATCGCCACGTACCGGGTCCACGATGAGGGAGTGTGGGCGCTGCAGGTGAACGAGGCCTTCACACACATCTACTCCGGTGGACGTGACCGAAAAATCTACTGCACGGATCTGCGTAACCCTGACTTACGTGTGCTCATATGCGAAGAGAAAGCTCCCATCCTGAAGGTGAGATTGAGCCGCTTGGTGTTTGAAAATATAGTAATGAAGTCATCATCAAATGTAAGTGTTCAATCCTTTCAGAAAGCTGCACTTGCAATGTATCTGATGTTTTCTCGGTGCAGATGGAATTGGACAAATCAGCTGATCCACCTCAAGCAATTTGGGTGTCCACAACTAAATCTTTTGTAAACAAATGGGTGAGTTATGTTACAGATTTCTGTTTTTAAAGTCATAGTTCAGCCAAAACATGAAATCATTATGTACTCATCATATCATCTATTTTTTTTGCCATTGAGCACAAAAGGAATTTCCTGTGATATGTCTGGGCTGTTCTTTTCCTTTGATAGTGATTGAGGACAATGGCTGTCAAGCTCCATAAAAGTACCAGAAAAGTACTTTAAAAGTTCCCTTCTTCTTTATATATTGCGTTGAGTGTATTGTGGTTGTGGCTGTATGCAAAGAAAGAAATTCTTGTATATATTGTGAGCAATCATAGCAGAATTTTTTAAGTGAACCATTTTTTCTTTTGAAAGAAATTAATAGTTTTATTCAACAAGGATGCATTAAATTGATCAAAAATTTTGGGAAAGAAATTTATAATGAATCATGAAAAAATGTATTACAGTTTCCACAAAAATTTTCAACATTGATAACAAGAAATGAGCAGCAGATCAGCATATTATAATGATTTCAGGAGAATCATGTGACACTGATGACTGGAGAAATGATGCAGAAAATTCAACTCGCGTCACTGGAGTAAATTACTTTTTAAAATATATTCAAACAGAAAAAGGGGAGGGGGTTGATCAAACAAATGCAGCCTTGGTGAGCATAAGAGATAAATAAAACACCCAAATATTTTAATGGTAGTGTATATCTGCAATTGAATAGAAATGCATGAAATTAAAACTAAATTGCAGTGTTCCTTCAGCTCATATCTGTCTGTATTTGTTTATTTGTCATCCTCAGTCTCTTAAAGGCATGCATAACTTCAGAGCATCTGGAGACTATGACAACGACTGCAGTGCCCCTTTAACTCCACTGTGTACACAGCCAGAGCAGGTCATCAAAGGTAAAAGACCATCTGTGTGTGCTAGAGCAGGCACCTGAGTGTCAGGTCAGTGTTGCCTATTGGTTAAATCTTACAGATGCTAACTGTAAGGTTGCTGGTTTGAGCCATGAGCAAATTGTCAGGAATTTGATGCTTTGGGTTAAAGCCTCCGTTAAATGACTGATTACTAATATCACTTGGTCAAAATGTGCTAAACTGTTTTAATTTTTGACTGAGAGTTTGAATTCAATTTTAGGTGGCACCAGCATCGTTCAGTGTCATATTCTCAATGACAAGAGGCACATACTCACTAAAGACTCCAATAACAGTGTGGCATTCTGGGATGTCCTCAAGGTAAGAGCAGATCATGAGAAGCTTTTGTGACATCTTTAGGCCAAATGTAATTTAATCTCACTCTGTGTTTTGTAGGCATGTAAGGGGGAAGACCTGGGTAAAGTGGACTTTGATGAAGAAATTAAAAAGAGGTTCAAGATGGTCTATGTGCCGAACTGGTTTTCTGTAGATCTCAAAACAGGGGTGAGTATTAGCATCTTGTTTTTCAATGAATAATGAGGGTGAAGATGAAAGATAATGAATGTTAAGTCTGTCCCTGCTGCTTTTCAGATGCTGACCATCACGCTGGATGAAAGTGATTGTTTTGCGGCGTGGGTGGCAGCTAAAGATGCTGGTTTTACAAGCCCAGACGGCTCCGATCCAAAGTGTAATGGCTTCTTCTAAGTGCATGGTGTTGTATGGCTGAAACTAAGAATTTTGTTCTTTTAAGAAGTTAGCTGAATATCTAATATTTATTTATTTATATTTTCTTGAAGCAAAACACAATTAAATAGGGGCTAGACTATATGTTTGCCAATGTTGGTCTTTTTCTAGTAATGTTTTTTTTATTTAAGTGTATGGTATTTTTTCATTCTTTATTTATTTGATTTATTTATTTATTTTTCCAAATCTATTTGGTGCTGAAATTACACACTTCACCTTTAAAACAAGACAGAAATACGTTTGATTTAGCAATTGTTTAAAATCTTTTCGCAAGTCTTACTACCTTTTAGATGTAAGAACATTTAGATAATACAGATAAACAACAGGATTTGTGAAGTTTGTGTATCATTAATATTCTGACCTTACAATAATAGCTCAACAGAAATATGTAACAACTATTCCTTGTTTATCTGTGTGTTTCAGTGAATCTGGGTGGGCTGCTCCTGCAGGCTCTGTTAGAGTTCTGGCCTAGAACTCATATAAACCCAATGGAAGAGGAGGAAAGCGAACACAACCATGGTAGACCTTTTTTTTTTTTTTAAAGGAATATTTTAATAAAAGCAATCAAATCAATCACATTTTCTTTCTAGTCTGCTGTTTTTGCAGTGCATTCTGGGATTGCCTAATGCACATGAATGCATGCAGTTATTTTAGTAGTGGTTTCTGAGCTTTTTTCCCCCTTTTTTAAAAACATAATGGCATTGTTTAAAACAGTTAGCTGCCTACTTCCTGCCTAAATAGAATTTACCTTTATACTAATAACTCTTCTATAAATAATTTTTAATAAGCAGTTATTTGTATAAATACATTTGACTTCATACAGTTCTTTACAATGCATTCTGACATTTCCCTATCAACAAAGAATGCTTGGAATTATATTTTTAAAGCCTGGTTTCTGAGCTAATGGAATTTTTGGCGATATGCAGTTGGTTTCTGACTTTATTATTTTCTGTGTGATTTTGTCTTTAGTGAACGGTGAACAGGAGAGTCGAGTTCAGAAGGGCAACGGCTACTTCCAGGTTCCTCCACACACTCCTGTCATCTTTGGGGAAGCAGGTGGAAGAACGCTGTTCAGGTCAGAACGACGGTGTCCAGTACTGATGAAGACATTAAACTCACCTGACTTACCTTCCTGTTTCTTATCTTCATTATAAGCCGTGTTTCCTTCCAATTTCAGGTTACTGTGCCGTGATTCTGGAGGAGAGACTGAGTCCATGTTACTGAATGAAACTGTACCTCAGTGGGTTATTGACATCACTGTAGATGTGAGTGTTTCATATCCCACAATCACCCCTTTATGTGTCCATATGTTTGTGATTGTATATTGACTGCTTTTTATTTTCTGCTACAGAAAAATATGCCAAAATTCAACAAGATCCCATTCTACCTCCAACCTCATTCATCATCTGGGGCCAAAACGCTCAAAAAGTATGCTGTGTTTGTAAAAGTGACAAAATGGAAAAGCAATAATAAGGGCTTTGCTTAGAAATTCACATTGCAATTTGAAATGTAAAACCAATACTTGGATGCAACAATATTTTGGTGATTATTCATCGCAATCTGTTTTCAGGGACCGTCTCTCTGCTAGCGACATGCTGCAGGTGCGGAAAGTAATGGAGCACGTCTACGAGAAGATCATCAACATCGACACAGAGTCACAGACCACCAGCTCCTCAGCCAATGAGAAGCCGGGAGAACAGGAGAAGGAGGAAGACGTGGCGGTGATAGCCGAAGAGAAGATTGAGCTCATGTGTTTAGATCAGGTTCGACCTCCTTAACTGCTTCCAGACAAATGAAAAGCACTAGAGTCTCATCTCTCCAATGTGCTTATTGTTTGCTGTTCAACATCTTATTTTCCTCAGATGCTGAAATGAATTTAAATGAGGTGACGTATTTAGTTTTGATCGTTGGTTGTTAAGCAACTTCACGCAGCTTTTGTGACACCAGTAACCCTTAATAATAAGATTACAAGTGTCAAACATTGATTAACCCAGGGTTAAAGTTGCTTTAACCTTAGGTAAACAGTGTGAAAAGGAACTTAATCTTAAGTAAATCCTTCACTGCTCTCCATTTTTGGTGACTTTCTGCTACTTTAACTTTATTTGCATACTTATTTCTTAATGCTTAACTGCACTGAATGTTTCAGGCAAGATCATATAATTTGCATTATGCTAATTAGTAAGCAAACAAAATTCATTGTTACGCTGTGAAAAGCTTGTTTGTACTCTCTTGTTAATGTTTTCTGTCGTTTGTAGGTTTTGGATCCAAACATGGACCTCAGGACTGTAAAGCATTTCATCTGGAAGAGCGGTGGAGACCTGACCCTTCATTATCGACAGAAATCCACGTGAGCCCCTCTGACCACTGTAAAGACCCCAATCACCTTCAACCCGCATCGCTTTGACTTCCAGAAGAAGCATCCCAGAATGCCCTGCTGTTCTTAGGCCTGATGGTCACCCAGGAGGAATGTTTTTTTCTCTTTGCATTGGCTTAAATGACAGAGCCAGCAGAAAGATCTGACCGACAGTCGAAGGTTAAAGACTGACTGCAGATTGATGCAGTTGTTGTGACGTTCTGTGAACTACAACTTCAATATTTGCCTTTATTGCATTGATTACATTTTTTTATATATTTATTACTGTGTTTAGCGACATGTCCATCTTAACATGAGCCATGATGATGATGATGCACACGAGTGCTTCCGTTCTGACATTCCAGAGAATTTCATCCAGATCCAAATCAGTTATTCTTTGAAGCTCCCCATTTTGCTTTTTTCCAAGTAAACAATGTACCTTTTTTCTAGATTTAATGTTGTTATAATTTATCTGAAGCAATTTTTGTTCAAAACTGTCCAACAAGGAACAAGAAGTCATCAAGGATGATTTTAATGCGCGGTTACGTAATTTACTGCATATGTGTGAGACACTTTCCAAATGTATGTTTCTCATCTGTTAGTTGATTTCTGTGGATCAGTGCACATGACGGTGTTGGCATCATCTTACCACAGCGTCTGAGAAATATGGCCCTGGCCTTGTCAACTAAGTGACATTAGGACTGACATTTTTTTGTGAATAAAAGTTGAAACTCTGCTTTCACTCTTGATGTCTGAACATGATCCAGTAGAAGTTTTACAAAAGCAGGATTTTATCAATTTGAGATATGAAAGAATAAATGCTAAAAATACAATTTGTCAGCATTAGTTTATTGCATTAGGTGTTATAAACAATGAACAAGAACTTTTAACAGCATTTATTAGTATATTATTATTATTTGAAACAATTATTAACAGTATTTATTTGCATTTGTGATTATTATTATTATACAGCATGTGCTAATTTTTGTTGTGAAATAAAAAACAAAACTTCATAATACATTCATTTATACAACTTGAATATGTCGAAATTTCCATTAGAAACTGATTGAATTAGAAAATTAGAAAACTGATTAATCAACTTGGTAAAAACTGTTCATTGTTTGGTCATGATACTGAATACTAATAGTTAACTGTACTGTAGTGTTACTGGAAAAATATTT
Organism: Barbus barbus; assembly: GCF_936440315.1. Lineage (NCBI taxonomy): Eukaryota > Metazoa > Chordata > Actinopteri > Cypriniformes > Cyprinidae > Barbus > Barbus barbus. The sequence continues at coordinate 3,592,765 of NC_136754.1, read as the reverse complement.
TGATTTAAGATTTTTTTTTTTTTTTTTGCGGTAACACTTTTTAAAACGGTTACATCTATTAGTTGCTTATTAGCATGCATATTACTAGAATATTAGCCATGTATTAGTGCTAATTAAGCACATATTAATGCCTTATTCTACATGACCTTATTCTACATCTCTAATCCTACCCAATACCTTACTAACTATTAATAAGCAGCAAATTAAGAATTTATTGAGGGAAAAGTCTTAGCTAATAGTTAACAAGTGTTACCTATTCTAAAGTGTAACCAAATAATTCCAAAATGCAAAACAAATATACTATGGTAGTAGTATTATTTCTGAAATTAAGTCCTTTATGGAAAGAATTACCTTTTATTTAATTTTTTTTTCTGCATTATTGTGCTGATTTAGGACCATGCTTAATAAAATATCACAATGCCAAAAAAAGTCTTGTTGCAACAGAGTTCACTCAGGATATCAGACCTCTGAAATGCATTTCACTGCACAAAACAAATTCCAGAAAGCAGGCACAAATTATTTTTATACTGAAATCACAAACATGTAAACATGAAGACAAATGTAAACACAACATACTGATTAGAAACAAAACATTTTTTTCCTCTGACAATGATATATGCATTTATACTCCATTCAGTACTTCCCCAGAGTAAACAGAGATATGAAAAATGATCAGATTAAAAAAAACTTCTACCACAGCATGAATGATAAGAATCTTTGATTCTGCTCAAAGCATGTATGCAGTGTCGGGTAAGTTACACTAAAAAAGTAATTAATCACTAGTTACTAATTACATCTTCAACAGTGTAATTAGATTGTAATTAGTGTAGTTACTCCAAAAAGTATTTAATTATTACTAATTACTTTCTAAATCCTATATCAACCTCGACAAGTTAATGATACAAGGACAGACATGAAACGCTTCTTTTGAGTCCTTCAAGTAATTACATCAATTATTCTGATGCTAATAATCAACTAGTTAATAATGAGAATTGGAAATTCTCAATATTCTTATTAACTCACCAAAGTATTTAAAGTCAGAAGGGTACATAAAAAGCAAGCATTTTAAGGTAAGACTTTAAATTTTGATGTTAAATCCACTATTGTATTGTGTATAAATGTTACTTAACAGTATTAAGTTCAATTACATAAGAAGTACCTGTAATTCAATTACAGAAAAAATAAGAGTAATCCCTTACTTTACTTTTTCAAGGGAAAAGTAATTAAATTACTTAGTAATTAGTTACACCCAACACTGCATGCAGAACTCATCCAGTTTTCACACTTAATAAACAGTTTTCAAAATCATATTTAGGTTTAAATTCAATACTCAATTTAATATTCAACTTATATAAAGCTAAGAATGACATAATATCAAACCAAGCAAAAGTACATAATGTTTTGCAATGCTCCAGCCGATGACTGAAATCACTGGCGGTTCGTCTCTCTGAAATGGGTATTGAACTTTGGTGCAGATGTAATGTACTACAAGACTCACTGTATCAGTCACATACTAACTACCAACTGATTTACAAAACTTAAAAAAAACAAGTAGTCAGCAAGAATCGTCCCTCTCTGCTAAATAAGCAAATGTTATGTTAATAACCAGTGTTATGAGTTACACATTACAATAAAGGAATGTGCTGTTACTGCATATCCTGATGCGGCCCACTAGTTATTACTATTAGGTACATTTCCAAATCAAATCACTTTTTAATCACTGCAATTTAAAGACTGAAAAAAAAAAAATCATATTTTACCAAAAATACTGTATCTGTTAAGGTCTAAAAAGGACAAAGAGATTATGATTCAGTCGTTTTAGGGAAGAATACAACAACAGTCATACTTTTATGGGGTTTTTTGTCCTTTTTAAGAGCTGAAAAGCTATGAAAGCTGGTTTCCACCATGGGATAAAAACCCAAAGATGCACCGAATCTTTTTATCTCACAATTCAGACTTTCATCTGACTCAGAATTGTGCGATATAAATGCAGAATTGTGAAACAAAAAGTCAGTTTTTTTTTTTCCCTTTGTGGTAACAAGCTACTGCGAAAAGCAACTGATCAGCAAACTGATTTTCATTGTTAAGAAACTCAAATGAAAATAAATCTATATATTTAATTATATTATCTTCCACTTTAGTCGTCTGTCTCTACACCACAGACTAAATCCCACAATTCTATACGGGTTATTGTGTGAACCTGCAGTGTGGACAGCTTCAGGTTCAGGCCGGAGTGTTTTCACTGAGCTGTTGTATGCGGTCTGCCAGCTGCAGGCAGTGTAAGATCCTGCTCCTCTCCTCCTGGAGCTCTGCGGTAGACACTTCACCCTGCAGCTTCCGGCCGAACAGCAGCAGATCCTGCATGAACAGACCCACCGGCTCCCGCTGACCTGCAGGAAGCTCCGTCATGCTGGCGTCCTGGAAGCGAAAGTGTATGTGTTTGGCTCTGCCCAGTCCTGGACCCCGCTCTTCAATCCAAGTTAAAGGTCTGCGTCAGAGAGAACTCTGATTAATTTGTGTGACAGATGATAAAATTGGTGTAAAAAATGCAGATCACAAATGCAGACATGGTAATGTTTACGTAAAAAGACAGTATAAGTCATTATAATCAGTAATTGTGTCCCTACTGGATGCAACAAATGCCTCATTTATAATGGGTTTTATTGTTTTTGTGTCGTTGCGCCAGGACAAGGCATCACAATACAGTAAGGGGGCTCTGGCCAATCAGAGCACGCCTCGAGTCTCAGAACGATGAGCTTTGTAAAATCGGTGTGTTTCAGAAAGGCGGGGCATAGAGGAGCAACAATAATGTACAGTATGTGGAATATAATGTGTTTTTTGAACCTTAAACCGCATAAACATATTGCAGAAATAATGTTCTTTTTAGCAACATCATATGACCCCTTTAAATGAATAAATGAATAATAACAGGTGAAAAAAATCCCATATATTTATGGCCATAAGCAATCATTTTTCTTCATAAAATGTGTTTAAAGTGTTTTAAAATTCATGTCTCACTCTGTGTGACTTTTTAACTGCAAAAAAATAAAAATGTATTTCTTATTACTTGGAAAACTTGACAAAATAGTGACCAATTTCACTAAAAATATACATTTTCTGCATACATTCACTTATATTTTAACCTCAAATCTCAAATTAGCCATTAAAAAATATAGAATACTGTCTTTTCTCAGATAATACACTAAAAGCTTTCCAACAAATATCATATCGATATAACATACCACAATCTCATTTTTTCAAATATCTTCAACTACGTCATTTTATAAAACATTGAACAAATTGTGACTAATAGTTACTAATAGACTAATAATTTCTGTTATATATGATGCTTTGTCTAATACAGAATTTGAGTGTTTGGGAAAAGGATTTAGGCCATGTAATTGATCACACAGACTGGTCTGCTGTATGTAACAATCTGTACTTTAAATGTACCTCATTGGGGGTTCACAAACTTAATTATAAATTCATTAACAGAATCTATCTCACACCGGTACGTTTGAAGAAAATTTACAAGAACAGTGTACTCACTTCTGCTGCTGGGTCAGTAAGTGTGCCGTCATCTTCATGTATTTGTTGTCTTTCTCCTCCACCAGAGACGCTGCAGTAACCGTGAGCTCCCCGAAAAGATCAACCAACCAGGTCAGTCTGGCAATACCGCTGAAAGATGGGAAGCCAAAATTTGGCTTCAGGGATCCACCTGAGAAGAAAAAAAATCCCCATCACTCAAAACCCTAGTGGAAGCCTTTAAAAAAGATGAACTGCGTACTATTATACAGTCACTACCTGTGAAGTGCAGCGTTCCCTCCTCCAGCGTTTTCCCAGCTATGTCTTTTTTCAGCTGTTTGAAGTCAGGAGTGAAGAGTTCAATATGCTCTTCATGTAGCACCAGACCTGAAGATACCATACAGAAGTTAAACATTCAACCATCCTGGAGCCAGAATCATATTATTTAACTACTTTATAATAACAAGCTTCTACCACTCAAATGTTTACTCAGTTTTCTCCAGAAGACAGGACGGAAACTCACCCTTCTGCTGAGCCAGATTCCACAGATCCACCGCAGACGTGTAGCTGAGGGTCATGGGATACTCAACACACACATGCTTCCCCGCCTCCAGAAACTGCCTGAGATTGAGCAGATCATGGGAAGACACTTAAACGTGATCGTTTCTGTCATGTGTGAGGAGTCAGAAGTGATTATGTGCGAGGAGGAAGTCTGTGTGTCACCTGATGTGCTCTTCATGGTTGGTGTTTTCCGTGCATATGAACGCTGCATGGATGTCATCTCTGCTCAACGCCTCCGTCACAGAGATCTGCTTCGCACCCTGCTGATCTTCAAGATTCCTCCTACACAAAACACCATGCAGAACAATTCTAATAAATATTAAACATGAGAAAAGCTTATATTCTACATATTTATGTATCTTTTAAAGAAACATGACTACTACCATCCTGAGAGGAAAATATAAAATTAATCTAAAATAAAAAAATTGTCGTCAATTTTAAGTCATTATAATATAATATCATATATAAAACAAATATGTTAGTTACTTTGTGAACATTTATAAATTGCACAATGTTTTTCATATTTAAATTTAATAAGTCCTGGCCACACAGACACACACAAGTGTGTGTGTGTGTGTGTCTGTGTGTGTGTGTGTGTGTGTGTAACCCTGGAGCACAAAACCAGTCGCTGGGGTATATTTGTAGTAGTTCCATGACGATATTTTGTAAATTTACTACCATAAATATATCAAAACTTAATTTTTGATTAGTAATATGCATCGCTAAGGACTTCATTTGGACAACTTTAAAGGCGATTTTCTCAATATTTGGATTTTTTGCACCCTCAGATTCTAGATTTTCAAATAGTTGTGTCTCGGCCAAATATTGTCCTGTCCTAACAAACCATACATCACGACAGGGTTTGTGGTCCAAGGTTACATATGCGTGTAGATATCTCTTCTGCCATTTATTTTGACATTGTCCATTTATGTATGTGTATGAGTTTCTACTGAAACTGCACACTCAAGCTCAGTTAATATTTGCTGAATGATATGAATTGGAGTTCACAGAGAGCTTGTCTTGTGTTCTATGGGTCAAAAGAAACAAATATGTAACATATACAAGTCTATTAGATGAAAGGCTTAATATGAATGTGTGGATGATGCACTGACCTGGACACAAAGCCTTTGAGGCTGAACTTCTCAGCAGGGCTGGACGGCAGAGGAGCGAGCAAGTCTCTCATTCTCACACATCCTGCGATGCCTATACCCACAACCACTGATCCCAACATGATTCCTGCAGCAACACAACATGCACGAGCAAAAAAAAATCTGCATTAATTAACAAGTGAGAAATAACTGAATCAATTGCATGATACAAATGCAGCAGCTATGGAAAAGTTTAAAACAATAATGGAGTGGATTGATCCAAATCTACACGGTCGTTGTCCATGAACATCATGTTATAACAAGTCAGATGGACAGGACATCAGGACAGAGCAGCACACTTCTGAGAAACTGGTTTGAGAAGTTTGCAAAAGGAACTTGGTGTGTCTGACTGATAAAGGCTTGCTTAAGATGTAACCAGATCGAGTCGCACATAATAATAATAATTTAAAAAACTGAATATCTAATATTGCATAAACAAATCTTTATTATAGTAAATATTGGGATTTTTATTTATTTTGCCAGTCACTCCCCTTCAGCGAATAATGAACAATCAATATATTCATATTAAAAGTACATGCTTTAAAAAAAAAAAATATTTTAATTCAAGTTAAATATCACAAACTTTCCTTTAGTTTAAAGTGCCTGTCATGATGGTAATGACAGCACAGTTGAAGGCAGTAATTTATATCTAAAAAATTACAAACTGCACATATAAATTATAAATTAAATAAATAAATAAAAATTAAATAAATAAACACATACACACACCAGCAGGAACAGAAACACAAAACTGACACAGAGTTGAGCTTGTAACTGACTAATATAAAACCAAATCATAAAATGGCTAGCAAAATACTGACAATGCTTGGCTGTTTCCCCTTTTATTAATACGTTTTAATACTCGTGTTAATTAAATTACCATCTGCATCGCGCGCAATAGAACCGATAAACACCGAGCAAATCACAGATTACACAACGAACGAGTAATGTCCATTCTTCTATCTGCAGAATATATACATCTCCTCACCTCTGAATGATCTCTAAAAGCATCTGCAGGGGATAAGAGATGAATGGCATTATCCGCGTGACTGGAACAACTTTCGTAACTCTTTTTTCGTAACCCAGCGTGCGTCTGACGTCACGCGCTCCAGCCGCACGTGTTTTTGTTGTCGACAGATATAAACAAGAAATAAACAAATTCTCTGGAAGATTGAGAGTCGTTAACGTCACATTAATACTTTGCATTAACATCTTTATCTTGTATATGATAATAAATCGCAGACTGAGTGTCTATAATGTGTTTCTTCATATTCTATTCAGCGATGTTTGAATAAAGTTTTTCAAATGAAAAGGAACATGGCGGCTTCCGTAGCGCGCTGCTTGTAGTGTTTTATAACAAAGAAATAATAGACGTGACGGTGAGTTATTATTATGAACGGACCTTGGAGTCGATGCATGAATGAGTTAGGGATCAATTCTGTGAAATCACGAGCATTTTTTGACAATAACCCCTAAACCTTGCTACACTAGTAGTCTTTAAGACGAGTGCAGTATGTTGTAAGTAGATAAAAAATAAAAATAATGCCAAATAAATTCACCATACTAAATGTACTACTGTATTACCATATGTTTTGTACATGCTTTTTTAGAGAATGTCTCATAGTAGTAATGTCTTTCAAGGACGTTGGAGTAATATACATATATATATATATGCATAGACTGGAGGTTATCTCTTCATAAATTGTGCCTGTCTGTGTGTGTGTGTGTGTGTGTGTGTGTGTGTGTGATTGAGTGTGTGTGGGTGAGAGATTGAGTGTCTGTGTGTGTGTGCGCGCGTTTTTGTGACAAATGAGGACATTAATTTGTATAATGACACAGGTATTACAAGGTGAAGGTGACTTTTCAGGACATTGACCCATGTCCCCACTTTTCAAAACGCTTATAAATCATACAGAGTGAGGTATTTTGGGGGAAAGATGAAATGCAAAGTCTCCTGTGAGGGTAAGTTTAGGTGTAGGGCAATAGCACAGCGTTTGTTCAGTATAAAAACCATTACGCCTATGGGATGCCCCACTTTTCACAAAAACAAATGTGTGTGTGTTCATAGACTGGAGGTTATCTCTACATAAATCGATTTATTTCACTGAATCAGAAGCCTTTAGATCAAAAGCTTTTTAAGTTCAGGGAGAAAGTATTCTGAAATATTCAGTTTATATTATTAGGTCAGGTCAATTTTTTTGTCACTGCCCTTTTATAGAGTTTTGCTCCAGCCAAAAGATATTTGCTCCATCTGAAGCGAGGATGAGTCGCTCCACCAGCCTCCTGCAGCAGATGACCATATTCATGACAGTAGTGACCGGCGGCGGCTGCGCTATGATGTATTACCTCATGCAGAGTAAGTCATGGCTTCTGTTAGCTATTAAACATTGTGTGATTTTTGTCATACAATGTTTTGTTTCTTTCAGAAAATTTTGCAAAATCAGAGCATTACCGTCTGGCCCTTGAACAGCTGAACAATAATTCCACCGCCATGGCCAGTCTGGGCGCTCCTCCACTAAAGATACACAACATCCATTTAACTGACCGACACAACCGCATTGACCACAGCAGCGCTCAGGTCAGCATCACCATGAACATGAACCTCCTCCATGAAGTGCATTAGTGATCAGAAATATATTAATCATCATATCAATTTCAGCTGAAGATCCCAGTTACCGGGTCAAAGACTGGAGGTTATCTCTACACAACTTCCACCAGAGACGCTCTCATGAACAGGTATCATGATTTCACCTCTTTAAATAAATAAATACACAGTTTTATGTTACATATATAATCTTCTTAACCGCTTTTGTCACCAGATGGCACCTCCAGCAAGTGTTTCTGAAGCTGAGGGAAGGCGAGATCGTCGAGATTTTCACCAAGACAGAATCTGAAGAGTAACATTTCATCAATGTTAAAAAGACAACAAACGCCAGTGAACCAGACAGTTAATAGATGATTGAAAGCCTGTTTTTTAACTAATGTGATTATGGCATTCGCATATATTTGTCTACTTTAAATGTTAATATATATATGTTTGGGAAGCTGTGTCATGTGAAGCACTTTATTTTGGGGCAGCTTGGACATTTTTTTTATTTGTTTAGTACTTTTTTGCTGTTTTATGTGCTTCATTAAAGATGGATGGTGCAAAAATCATACACTGTAATTTTATGTTTTATCATCTTTATATTAAGCATGTCTTTATACACACACACACACTTGCATAAACTGATAAACAGTCCTACTAAATGAAATATATACAGTAGGCATAAAGTGTTTAAAGCAGATCTGATCATACCAATGTAGAAGCAGGGTCACATAAAATGAGTCAAAAGATAATAACCTCAATCTGTTTGACTTTAAATGTGTATGAAATATGACTATTCAATACAGCTTGTAATACCAACACTGGGCTCTTTGGATCATCTGTTTGCCATTGTGACTAGTCTTGGATCATTGTAGTTACTAAACTTTACCAGCAGGTGTCAGTAAAAGATTATTCAGTAACCCTAGAAATTTGAATAATTTGTTTCTCAAAAAAATAAATTAAAACAAATTAGTGAAAAATGTAGCCTATACAGAAAACAAGTGCATTTTGTCTAAATGCTGTAAGTCGTGTGATTAAGTTAGACTAGTCTTCATGAGTGAAGAGCTTTACAGACAATTCTGTGCCAATTATTTAAATTTTTCTAAAATGTTCTTTGTTCAAAAAAAAAAAAACTGCATGAAGATTTTGCTTTAAGTACCATGGCTGTTAGTATAATTTAGCCATGTGCTGAAAAACTGCCCTTGGTACTTGTGCCATCTTTTTTCATTCGACAAATTTAAACCATGCTCAGTTCATAATAACCATTAAATATCATAAATCTATATTCACAGGAGGCAGCAGATATCATCCACAGAAACACAGTGACCCAGATTAGCCACATGGCCTGTACTTTCCTCAGACTCCCACCTCTCTCTCTCTCTGATCCACATCTCCTCTCATTAGTTTATTTTGGTTGAAAGATTGAGGCCAGAAAACCCAAAATGTTTAAATAAAAATAGTGTTTAAAAAACTTAAAGCTATGATGATGATAATAATTATTATTAGTGCAATATTGCATTCAGTTTATCTATTAGTCTTAGTATGGAATAGTATATTACTCAGTATGCAGTATGCATAGACGGCCTACTATATTTGCCAAAATGCACAGCTACAGTACACTGCGTAAAATACTGTATCCCACAATGCAATGCACTTGAATGGCTTTTCATGTTAACACTGACAAATTACTCTGAATACTGATCCTATGTCGCAGAAATAGAACGAGCAATATGTGTAATGTTGCATACTACAGTTTAAAACATTTATTGTTGCATAATGTACACTGATTAAGCACACAATCATTTTAGAGACAGTATGTGAAGCAGTATGCAGCACGCTAGTGTTTTACTCTTCAGTTCTCTCTGAATCTGTTTTGAATCTGACTAAACCTTGGTTCCAGACCGAGTTGGGGCTTCATGTCTCAAACTTTCCTTCTTCTCTCAAGCCCTTCAAAAATCCCACTGTTATCCCCCCAAACCACCCGCTCCTGCTCCAGAAATATCCTCATATTCCACAGAGCTCTGGGGACCATCTGTCTTCACTTCCATCTGCCAAAACATCCATGCATATAAATACTTCCCCCAATCTGGTTTCATCTGAATTTTGCAATGTATTTTATATATTACATCAGTGTTTTAACCAATGAAATGTGTAAATCCTTCATTAAATGACATTAAGTTTTTAATATTTATATGGTTGTAGAGATATGTGCTGGCTTGTTTTGGCACATTTCAGACGGCTTGAGGTTTTCTTGAATATTACAGAAATAACAAAAGTATGAGAACTAAGACTGTGAAGATACTAAATTGGGTATATTGAGGGACAAGGGAAAGAATTTGCATTAACATCATCCAAAAATGCCATAATTATTATTTTTTTTACTCCTAAATGTGCAATACTTGTGAATGGAATGCATTAAACTAGCAAAACCCCTTTTAATTCAATGCAATATATGCAATAAATGATTCTGTATACGCATAGTATAGATCTTCATATATTACACATTTAATTAAGGCTGTGGGACTGAAGTGCAGTGCGTTAAATTGATTGTCCTCTTATTTAACATGACTGTTCAGCTGAAACGTGTTTCTAAAAAACACAAACCTTTCAGTAGACAAAATCTCCATAAAACAGTTTTAAACTTGTGAAAATTACGTAGGAGTTTTATACAGTGCCACGTTAAATTCTATATGACTTGATTGAAGCGGCACTGCGCCTGTTGTATATTGGCTGTCAGACTGCATTATATCTCATTTTACTGAGTAAGAGTACAATTTTCCAGATTCAGCAAGATGAACAACCACATCCGATGGATCACGAGTCAGGTTCTGCATTAGAAAGTGAATGTTTAATGACATTCGTTAACAGTGTAGTTACAGAGCTCAGCCTGAGAGAGGCACTATAAGTGACCTCAATACACAATTCGAAACATTTTCCGCTCTTATTCTCTTCCATACACATAGATTAAAGTGTAAAAAAGACATAAGCAGGCTAGTGTATGTGTCTGAGGTGGAAGCAGGAGCCAAATCCTTCTATGTTTATAGAGAGGCAGTATGTTCCAGAACCTTCTCCTCATTTCTCTCACATTGTCAAATGGCTGCAAGTGTCTTGATAAATAAAGAAACGTCCTCCACAAGCGCCAAAGAGTAGCATTTCTTACCATTCCAACCAAATATGCATAGTAATATACATTTGAGAAAACTAACATTATGTAAATAGTAAGTATGAAGAAGACATGTTTAAAAAAAAAAAGATGAATTGTTGTCTGTTGAGTTGAGACTGTTCAAGCAAGTATGTACACAATGTGATATACAGACATTTTATCATTTCATAATTGGAATACAAATTCACTTTCTACATTCCTAATATCTTAAGCTGAGTGTTGTTCATTTTGAGTTGCAATTGTTTTTAGCAGTATTACATTTGATTGCTTGTTCTCCATCACCACATTAAAAGGACAGTTCACCCAAAAACTTCAGGAAAACATCATAAATGAATCTGTATGATGTCCCCATTCTTCTGCATATTCAAACAATGCATTTTTGGGGGTGAACGTACCCATTTAGAAAATATTAGGAGACAAAAGTAAAAGACTGATTCATCAAGTGTGAATTAGACAGAAACACATGCACCTTTAAATGGCATCATGTTATGAGCATCTTAATGTATAATACACACATTCACATCATCTTAAAATGTAAACATGAACAATAATCAAAACTTCAGCACAGTAATCGAATCTAGTCATCAATAAACCAACCACAGAACGAACAACTCTGATATTTCAAAGAAACGTGTCCTGACATTTAAACCAATTTCCTTTTTGAATAAACAAATGACTCGCTGCTCTTCAAAAAACGCTCGTGTGGTGCACAACTTTTACTATTTGGTCAGTCGTTTCAATCCCCTCACCAACTTAAGCCATAGAAAGACATCATATAAATAGAAAAACAAAAACACATTTCATAAACATTAGGGAAAGTGAGTGCATATTATGGCATCAGGAAATTTTAAGTAACTTTTAAGTTAATTTTAAGCGACAGTGAGAGATGGTGATGCGACAAAGTTTAGACAAACATTTTAACTTTATGCAAATGAGCAACAAATGTGATGCAGCAACTGCCAATGGGAGCGCAGACAGTAACACACATGATCTGATTTTGAAAACTGAAACAGATAAATAAAAGTATCATTCCATTTTAATACTAAAAATGAACATGCTGAATGAAAAGGTTTATATAAACTGCAGTAGTGCGCAAAGAATCACATGAAATTGCTCATTATGAGCATTTACTTCTGAGACGTCTTCGTTCCCATTGGCAGTGCACTGCATTACTCATTTACATAAAGTACCACATCGCATCACCACTGGTTGTTGTCCCTCTTGTTGGCTCTAATCACTATAAATCGCCGTTACCATGAATGCAGTGTCTTATCTAGATGCAACAAACAAAAGATTTCGTTACGCTGGATGGCTCCGCCCACAGTACAATCTCATTGGTTTAAAATCCTGTGCAACACAGCTGTATAATAAACATGAAATATATTCTGATTGGATTTGTTGTGTTGCGCTTTTAGTGTTTAATAATTTTAGTAAACATCATACGTTGGGTTTTTAAACCCAAATACATCAATTAATTGAAAGCAATCGTGTGTTCATTCAAACATTACAGACAAGACAGCATGAAGCCTTAAACATCCTTAAACATGTCTGATGCTTTAATGATTTTAATATTTAAATGTATTGGTTAGTACAAATGAATAAATCAAAATTGTCGAATCGAGGCTCAGGCTTGCCATTTCCCCCTTTGACTCCTGCGAAGTGACGTCACTTCCTGTGATGATGCAGTGTTCGGTGAGATTATGTGAACTAGTGTACACAAATTTACAGTAATTACGGCACCTCGCTCAGATATTTTCTGTGAGCATATTTGGTTTGAACTTTACAATTCTTGTCAATGTGAAAATGCACCAACAGAAAGGATGCTGGCCGTGACGGTTTGCGGTGAAATGATGATGTGCGAACTGAGAGCGACTCCAGCGGAGGTCGAGGCCCTGAGTGTTAAAGCAGGTCGAAGGCTTCTCTTTCACTATTGCATACCCGTTACACACTGTCCACCTGCGCAGGTGACTGATGCATGCAGTGGTGTCCTGAACAAACCAAAGAAACGGACACAGGACACGATCCACGCTAGTAGATAATTACATATGGTGTACATGGAAAGGTCACCGGGAGGAAGGTGTTTCATGCCTCAAGTCCTCATTCAAGGCCAAAAGTGCTGGTCTCTTCCACAGCGATCAGCAGTTTCTCGTACAACATGGTGTAGGATGGATACGGCGGAAGATCCAGACGGTTAAAGCATGTGTGCGCCCTGAGAAACCAGACATGACACATCAGCAGCCGGACTGACAGCCTCATGTGGATTGGCCTTGAGTCTCTAAAATCAAGACCAATCTGTTTTCAGGTCAGGTCATGTTTTTATCACTGACGACAACAACGTGAAAAAAACAAAAACTATTTTTTAAATAGTTTATATTATTAATGTTTCTCTTAAATTATATTAATACATACTATTAATTTTTAATTATTTACATTCTTAATTATATCATTAATGTTAATATTATTATATTACAATATTATATATATATATATATATTATTATTAATATTATTAAAAGTGTTATGCTAATTTTAGATGAAATTTGTTTTATTTTTACTGTTCATTTTAGAATTATTTTTATTGTTCATTTTGAATTGTTAGAGTTTTCACTAATGCTTAACCACGAAAAACTAAATTTTATGTAAATATCATGAAAGAGAATTTTTTCAGACTCTTGACAAATACATAAATGTGCAAGTCAAACCATTTCAAAGTAAAATCAATCTGGAATATATTATAAAATAAAATAGCAAGAGCAATATATATATATTTATTTATTTATTATTTTTGTTGTCTATTTGAATAATTTTTTCATGACTGAAAATTCAAAGGACAGGTTTATAATTTTGATCATTTTTCATATTTCATTTGGACAGAAAATGGAAATAAAAAAATAAAAAAATAATAAAAATCAAAGTAAAATTATTTGCATACACTGTTTATTTGCAGGAGTTTGGAAGAAACATTTGTAGAGCAATCTAGTGCTTGCATTCCTCAGAGGACATGTATCTTTCATTATTGATATTCTCTGAATTCCTGTTAAACATTTCCCATACCAGCTCAAATCAACATCAGAGTTGTGAAAGATGAAAGACTGTGTCACTGTACCTTGGTAATGATGTGATCTTGCCCCATTTCTCGATGCAGAAGCGTCTCAGGCCATTGCTCCCGCGGAGCGCGGTGAAGCCCTCGTAAGGAACGCTGGAGGTGCCCGTCACAAACTGCAGCAGACGCAGTCTCTGCTCATTATTGAAGCGCTCCACCGCACCCCAGAACCACCGGATCACAATATGCCCATCATGATAACCTGACGACAACAAGGTTCAAATACACAACTTTCATATAACAACTAGAATTTTTCACTGACCCTCTAATTCATTCACTGAAACGTAGGTAATTACATGATGAAAACATAAATAAAATATATAAAATATACTTCATTCAACATCTTGAAATGATAATGCAATTTAGTGAGAAAAAGAATCATGATACAATATATACAATATATATGTGTATGTATTTCAGCATTGTGTATGTAGGTGTATGCATGTCCTCTCACCTCCTCTGTACTCCGTGTTGTTTCTCCAGTCGTTTAAATCAATCTCTGCTGTTCCTGCAATAACCAGCTCCAGCTCTCTAGCATCAAACACAGACACCAGACGGGAGTCCACCACCTACACACACACACACACACACAAAGAGGTCAGAGGTCAAATGATTGCCACTTGGACAGCACTTAAGAGTAAAATGAGCAGAGAGTAAATCAGATGATAAGCAAGTTTACCTCGTAAAAGCCCCGGACAAGAGCCTGCGTCTGCTGGACGACACCGCGCTCCACCCTCCACTTCACCATCCGCTCGATATATTCCTTCTTATTCTTCTCCGTCACCTGCACGTTTGTCCCGCCGGACTTCAGCTCCCGCTCGGTCACCTGACGTAAAGATATTTTCTGTTTAATTCACTCCACTGTCCTTTATTTTTTAAACCACAGGAATCTTTAGGCAGCTGTTTATTACAAAAAAATAGCAACAAATTTATGCTATTATTGATGCCCAAAAAAATGTATATTTAGAAATATGTGAGTGTAATTATGGCCTAGTGGATAGAGAGTTGGACTTGTAACCCGAAGGTCGTGGGTTCGAGTCTCGGGTCCGGCAGGGATTGTAGGTGGGGTATGGGTCACCATACTTGGGCCTTTCCTTTATATATATATGGGGAAGTATATATATATATATATATATATATATATATATATATATATATGGGGAAGTATATATATATATATATATATATATATATATATATATATATATATATATATATATATATATATATATATACTTCCCCATATATATATATAAAGGAAAGGGAAAAGGGAAGTGGTGTGTGGCCCAAGTATGGTGACTCATACATACATACATATATATATATATATATATATATATATATATATATATATATATATATATATATATATATGTGTGTGTGTGTGTGTGTGTGTGTGACCCTAGACCAGAAAACCAGTCTTAAGTGTCTTTTTTCCGAAACTGAGATTGATACATCATCTGAAAGCTGAGTAAATAAGCTTTCCATTGATGTATGGCTTGTCAGGCAGACAATATTTGGCTGAGATACAACTATTTGAAAATCTGGAATCTGAGGGTGCAAAAATGTCAAAATATTGAGAAAATCACCTTTAAAGTTGTCCAAATGAAGTTCTTAGCAATGCATATTACTAATCAAAAATGGTGTTTTGATATATTTATGGTAAGAAATTTACAAAATATCTTCATGAACACGATATTTATTTACTTAATTTTTATTTACTTAAGATTTACTTAATACCCTAATGATTTTTGGCATAAAAGAAAAAGGGATAATTTTGACCCATACAATGTATTTTTGGCTATTGCTACAAATATACCCCAGCGACTTAAGACTGGTTTTGTGATCCAGGGTCACACACACATATATAAAGGCAGGATTAGTTTTAGGTGTCTCCCACCTGTCCGAACACTTCCTCATTGACAGTGAAGGTGAGATCCAGCACATCTGTGATGTCATTGTCCTTCATCCACTGTAAGCTCTGATGAAACTCCTCATCCAGGTACTCCAGATCACTGAGATCTGTGGCTCTGCAAACAGGTGTAACAATGAGCATGTGCTTTTACAGTTAATACATTACAGGATATTGTATTCTGATAAGTGCTAGACTGATAGATTGGTCAGGCTATCTAATCCACTGATATTTGGGATTACTTCAAGATTACTATGTCCTTTGTTTAATTAATTCTTTTTTTTCTGAGTATTTTTTTGGAATAAAAAAAAAAAAAAGTGTGAAAAAAAAACATACCATTTTAATTTTATTTCATGTGTCATTTTGTTCATGTAAAATTGCAATAGAGTAAATTTAGGTATATTTTTGACATTGAGATGAGCGGTCAAAAAAAAAAAAAACCTGAATTTTCTGTAATTAACCATTGATCGTATCTAGACATCTGCTTCCTATTGGCTACTGAAAATCCCATTTCGGTCAGCTAACTAATTGCGAGCACACACAAACAGTTGTTCAAAAGCTGGGGGGGTCAGTAACAGCCAATACTTTTATTCAAAAAAGAAAATGCTGTTTTTTAAACGTTCTACCAATTAAAAATATCCTGAAAAATATATATATCACTGTTTTCATGAAAATATGAAACAATACAATTGTTTTCAACATTAATGATATTACTAAATATTCCTTGAGCAGCAAATCAGCATATTAGAATGATTTCTGAAGGATCATGCGACACTGGAGTAATGATGCTGAAAATTCACAGATTTGTTTTTTTCAACGCTTGTATACAACACAACGTGCTAACAAATTTGTCAATTTTGTTATCATTTTCAAATTCTGCATGTAGTTGAATGCATTTAATGGTTTCTGGTCCACTCACAGTCTGAGGAGAGCTTTATAAAACGGGCGGGTGAAGAAGACGTCCAACAAATACTGATGAATCAAAGCCAAGCCAAGAATTCGACCGCTGAAACGAAACCTGAAAACACACGTCACATCATGCGGTTAAAAAAACAGACATTCTGGCAATAACAACAGCAGTCAGTGACATAACTATTTATTTCTCTGTCAATGACAATTCAGTATGCGTTCTCATACCACACAGGAAGTGGAATTCCTTGGAAGGAAGTACCTCACCATTCCAAATGGTTTTCCACAAAAGCAGACATGGGGCTGATCTGGACAGTGTACGTGTCATTAGCGGAGTATTCAAACAGGCCGTAGTAAGGGTTAAACAGCTCCTGAGACAACAGGAAGAAAAACTCTCGCGATGGTCCACTGTAGTCCAGTCTGAAAAGAAAATCAAAGTTCAGATATAACTACACATAACTATCGCCTTTCCTCTGTATGTATGCTATCTGAACAAAAAAAGAACACAACATTACCATTTAAAACTATTAACAGACTATATATTTTATATACAAATATATTAAATAGATAATATTTGGCTATTTTTATTTGTTAATTGTCACCAACAGCCTTGTTTGCTTTCAATGTTTCAGTCAATTTGAGAATATATTCGGTAAAAGTGTTCATTTATTGTCAGCAATGATGAGTATGTGTTATACATTGGGTCATTTGCTGATATCAGATTTCTGCCTCACCCTTCCTCTCCAACAAAGGTGATGTACAGCTTGTTTCTCTGGAGCTCTTTACGGGAGTAGGCCATCACCTGGTTAAATGTTCCTTCCAACAGATGATCTCTTCTGACGATCAATCTAAAAAAACAGCATGAAGTCAGAACTGTAGGACATTTATCTGGCAGATACTGTTTTATAGCATTTGTTAACATACTTACTAGTATTTGCTCAGTACACATTACAGTGCATTAACATTCAAAATTTTAGTAAATTAAAATGAACACTGATCCATCAAGGACACATACATTAATAAGGTTCAAAATATTTGTATTTCAAATAAATGCTGTTTTTTTTGTTTTGACTTTGTATTCTGAAAACAAAAATATTTACAGTTTTCACAAAAACATTACGTTTTAAACATTGATAATAATAATAATAAATTCTTGAGTAGAAAATCAGCACATTAGAATGATTTCTGAAGGATCATGTGACACTGAAGACCGCAGTAATGATGCTGAAAATTCAGCTTTGCATCACAGGAATAAATTGCACTTTATAATATGTGACCCTGGACCACAAAACCAGTCTTAAGTGTCAATTTTTCGAAATTGAGATTTATACATAATATGAAAGCTGAATAAATAAACTTTCCATTGATGCATGGTTTGTTAGGATAGAACAATATTTGGCTGAGATACAACTATTTGAAAATCTGGAATCTGAGGGTGCAAAAAAATCTAAATGTTGAGAAAATCACCTTTAAAGTTGTCCAAATGATGCTCTTAGCAATGCATATTACTAATCAAAAATGAAGTTTTAATATATTTACGGTAAGAAATTCACTAAATATCTTCATGGAACATGATCTTTACTTAATATCCTAATGATTTTTGACATAAAAGAAAAATGCGTATTTTGACCCATGCAATGTATTTTTGGCTATTGCTACAAATATACCCCAGCGACTTAAGACTGGTTTTGTGGTCCAGGGTCACATATATTAAAACAGAAAACAGTTATTTTAAATTCTAATAATATTTCAAAATTGTACTGTTTTTACCGTATTTTTGATCAAATAAATGCAGCCTTGGTGAGCATAAGAGACTACGCACTTGATCTTGCCGGGTCCTTGCCCGTAGCCCTTTGCCTCCAACTTCCTGTAGAAGTTACGCAGTTTGGCTTCAAAATCTCTGCGATAGGGCGCTGGTGCCCGAGCCCTCTGGGTCCCTAAAAAACAGTCACAAATCATCACCACAGATGTAAAAGCTAGCTTACTATAAATATCAGTCATCAAGGAAAGACTGTCAAGGATCAGCAGGCCATCAAACAATTCGGAAAGAGTTCACCTTGAGAACAAAGACACAAAAAGGGGAGATGATCATTCCTTTCATTACGTAGAACACATATTTCAGGGCAAAGATTTTTGATAATGTTTCAGAGGACAGTTTTGTCTTCAATCATTTTTATCTGGTTTGTCCAAACATGCACAGCAGTCAAGTTTTACAAAAAAAGACTAGTTAACCACTTTAGGACAGAAGGAAACCTGGCAGACAAAGGTTTGTATATTCACACACTACAGGTTTGGGGTCTGTAAATGTGCTGATGACACAGAAAGGGGCAGCTGGGTTGGGACAGTATTTAAACTGGAGAGCGGCTGACCTGGAGAGCTCTCACCAGACAGACAGCAGGCTGGAACGAGAGGAGTTCGCTCAAGGAAGCCTTTATCAGAGCAGATCAGAGCGCGTGTCAATGACCTACGACTGGATTTCCTTGCAAACTTGAGGTTCTTCATGTAAATAAATCAATTTAAGAGCAATTTATCTGGTGTTAACATCCATCTCAGATCCTATCCCACTGCTAAATATGGGTATTTAATGTCTTAAAAAGGTGGTGAGAGACATATAGATGTGTGTGAACTATAAAATGTATTTATAACCATGTGTGTGAATAAGAAAAGTCCCCACAAGTCCTGTTCTGTTTTATGAAATTTAAGGTCAGCAATGATAAGTATATTAAATTGTATAACAAATGCCTTGTCATTTTAGGAGAAATTTGGGGATAGCAAAACACTAATCACAATACCATCTAATTCGTAATACATTATTACATTTTAAAAGACTATGACTTTGTCAGATAAATGCAAGTTAAAACATGGCGCAGTTGCATTTTCTACAGGATTGTGGTTTCAGAAAAGTTTGCAATCAATGAACAGCGTGCATTTGTGCCAAAAGATTGCTTAGGATCTACTGTTGATGAATTATGACAATGTAATATGTTAAAGATTGTTGTAAGAGTGCATATTTGATCACCTTCATCTTTTTGAATGAGCAATAGTAATATGCAACAGTAAAGCATATACATTTCAAAATAAAAGTCTCACAAACCTAGTGTACTTTTAGCATTCTACTAAATTCTTATAATAATAACACTTTTAAATATCTCCTTATATCCATATACCAAGAAAAAAAAAATTAATTGCTCATCTAATACTTTTTATGTTCTCCTTGGGAAAAAAGTAAGCGTCAAGCCCTGGTATAGGAGATTTTGCTTTAAGCATTTGAGAAGGATGGGACTGGAAGGTGCAAATGAGGCTTTTTGATTTGCAGACTTCACTAGATGTCATATCTAAACAATGTATGCATTTTGAAGAACATTTGAAGGCCTATGTTTAAAGCTCCTGGAAGACTCACCTGGAGAGTTTTGAGGAGAGGAACCAGGAGAGCAGCGCGGAGAGAAGTTGAACCCGGGGTGAAATGATGCAAGAGGAACATAAGACATGATGTCCTCCTCAAACAAACTGAAAAGCAAAGCAAAACACGTTCTGAAAAACTTATGCATGACATTATAAATTGTATTCTTAGGAAACACCACCTGTGCATTAATATTATTATTTTTTTAATATGACCAGTTGAGCTTTACCTTAACAGGATGACCAGGTCAGCATCACATGACAGCTTTTCCAATCTCTGTGTGCCTTCGGTTCGGATGTGATGCACCTTTTCCCTTAAGGCATAATGAACACACCCGAACAACTGAGAACTGTTTGGAAGTACTAATGATGTATTTTGTTACAGTAACAGAGGAAGGCATGGGGTCATACTTGAGCGAGTGATTCCTGGCCAGGCTCGGCTGCCGTTCCTGTAGCACCTCAAAGATGTTTGGTTGCCGTAAAAACACGACGATCTTATCATTGTATGCTGGGAAACAAATGGAAAAGAATTTATAAAAAAATTATTTTAATTTGTTATTATTATTATGCATTTATTTGATAAAAATGGCAGTAATATTATTAAATATTATGAAAATAACTGCATTTTATTTGATTATATTTTTAAATATTTGTGATCAAAGCTGAATTTTCAGCATCATTACTCCAGTCAGTGTCACATGATCCTTCAGAAATCATTCTAATATACTGATTTGCTGCTCAACACACATTTCTTATTATTAATGTTGAAAACAGTTGTGCTGCTTTGTATTTTTGTGGAAACTGTGAAACATTTTTCAAGATTCTCTGATGAATAAATCGTTCAAAACAACAGCATTTATTTGAAACAGATTTTTTTGTATCATTATGCATTACAAATGCCACTTTTGAAAAATTTAACTTTGAGCTTATTTTAAAACCATTTTTAAACGATTTCAGAACAAATACATGAACAGAAAAATATATACATATTTTTTTCTCTTTTTTTAGCTACATCGACCAGCCCTGAGTGCAACTATAACAGCGATCCATCCATTATTTGTGATTGGTTCATACCTAATGGCACTGGCTCCTGCTGACTTTGGCTTCGTATGGCTGCTACCAGGCTGTTTCCAGGCCTGGCTAGCAAAGACACCCCTCGGGTGCGTGACACCTCAGATGCCTGGAATTAATGTGGAAATGAATAAATCAATTATGTAACAGTCATTTCTGTATCATATACATAATGAGAAATCAGCACAGTATGAAGTCAGAGGAGACAGATTGTCTCTAGACTGTGAGTGTGTCTGACCTCTCCTGCGCTGTAGCTGCGTAATCTCTGCAGGTGCTGGCGGTGCGTCAGGTGGTTGGGCAATCTGCCGTTTTGCAAGGGGATCCTGGGGTCAATGAAGGTTGTGGCACGGCTGTTGTGGTCTACAAAGAACGACTGCGGAGAAAAGTGAAGGAGAGACAGTTGAAATAATGGCTTGACGGGCCCTGAGGTGAGATGTTAGGAAGAGCGTGATGTGAGGTACCTTCCCCTGCGGGTCTGTTTTGATCTCCCAGCCTCGTGGCAGCTCCAGCTGAGCATCAGCAAATCTATTTAAAAAGGTTACCAGGTCACGGTTGTGCTGGTACCGCTCAAAGTTTCGGGCATCACGCCTGATCTTTAGGACCATGTGTTTCAGACATGAGCTGTTTGTGAACATACGATACGCCCCCTGTAAAAAAAAAATAAAAAAAGATAATGTTAACATGACACTAGCATAAACTTCTTCATTAAAACATATGCACCACCAAGATTTTGGGGACTTTTTAATGTTTAAAAAACAAATTATGCACCAAGGCTGCATTTATGCATTTATTAATAAACACAGCAATACTGTGAAATATTATTACCATTTAAAATAACTGTTTTCTATTTGAATATATTAATGAAATATATTTTATTTCTGTAATGCAAAATGTTCAGTATCACTACTCCAGTCTTCAGTGTCACATGATCCTTCAAAAATCATTCTAATATGCCGATCTGGTGCCCACGAAACATTTCTTATTATCAATGTTGAAGACAGTTGTGCTGCTTTATATTTCTGTGGAAAGCATTTTTTTTATTTTTGGAAATATTATAAATTCCTTTATTGCCAATTTTGAGCAATTCAACGTGTTCTTGCTAAATAAAAGTATTAATTTCCTTCCATAAGAAATATCTTACCGACCCCAACATTTTGAACGACAGTGCAACTTAGAATAATCTTTAGAGGGACAATGAATGATTTAGATGCAGTGAATAGTGTGTAGTGTGGTGGAAACTCACATAATTTGCGTGGAGAACAGTGAAGAACTCTGGGTGAGTGATGAATTTAACTGCTGGACTCTGCAGCAGTAACGTGATCTTCTGACAGTGACCTGGAGAACACGGAGTGTCTCTCCTCAACTCTTAAAAGACAAAAATATGAATTAAAATGAATGAAAATGTTTATTCTTCTGCACGGTCAAACCTACCACACTGACAAGACATGCAAGGTCTGTGTTTAGTCCCTATTTATCAATAGTACCTTAGTACCTATTTATATGAGACATTCTCACAAGTAGATTTCAAAAGGCATGACTAAAATTTCAGTCGGTAGTCAATTTTCCCCAAAGAAAGACCTGATTTGTAGCAAACTGTATACTTTTTTTTTACACTTGACAGCCATTGGTTATTGTCTACATTTGTTATATGCAAATGACCAGGTCCAGATGCACATTTTTAACATTTTTCTGCAAAATGTGTCATATGGAGCTGAGAAAATTATACTCTAATTGGCTCTAGCTGGACGAATTATCAAATGTCTAAAAAAGAGAAATCTGCATTGGAGATTGTGCAAAATCACAAATAAACAAACAGGTTTTGCCTGGCATGAGCAAATTATTTCCCTGTTTTGGGGAAATCATTATGTTTGATGAGTGTGAAGTTACCGGTTGTCTGTGGAGGCGAGTCTGTCTCAGTGTTGGCTGTTCTCTCGTTGCGGGGGCTGCCTGACTCCTCGTCTCTCCTCTCTGGGGCCATCGTCCTCTGGATAGTCTGGTACCTGATGGGAACCCGAGTATTGCTGTTATTAGTCACTAATATCAATACAGTACGACTCCCATTGTAAAGAATCTTTTACAAATATGTCTAACCAAACCCCCTCACTTACATAACTCCTTTGCTGCTCGATGGTTCAGTAAAGCCGTGTGCTTTGAGAATAATCTAAATTTGTCATCTACTGCTAGTGGACTATTAAATAAACAGCATTTAATTACACTCTAAATGGAAACATGATGAAGCAGCTATATTTTTGTCCTGTAGGTGGCAAAAGAGTGCATGTTTATAAGCCCATGTGAGCGTGCTTGGTTCATAGAAAATTTGGAGTCTGTCCTCGCTGCAGCCTGGAGCACGATGACGTACTGGATCAGATGCAATACGTAGTGGATGTTTTACGTGCATGCACAGTATTTGATTTTAATGCACATGCGCAAAGTGGGGCTGTCATTAAAGCTAGTATTAAATGTAAATTAAACTGTAATTACGAGATATATAGGGGTGTTTCACAGGCATACTGTGATTTTAAACAAGTAGTGCAGGCTATTGAAACTTTTTGTAGTTTTGAACGAATGAGTTTATTTTTTATTAGTTTGCATCGTTTTGGAAATACAAATCTACTAATTACAATTTAGTTTGTTCTTTATGAAAAAATGGGTTCTATTGTCTTAATAGTCTTATAGTTCTGTCAATAATTCGTTCATTAATCAAATATTATTTTTCGTTCTCACTCTCTGTGCTATAAGTACAGAGTATAAAAGTTATAGGCCTACTAAAATATGCGGACATCTTTTTTTATACCGTATAAAAATAAAAAGAAGAAAAACAATCCTGTCAGTCGGGGTTCTGTTACCCAATAGATCCGTTATACCGGGTTATACCGGGTTTTTACAGTCAATCCTATGTCCTACAAATAGGGGACAAGGTAACAAAGATGAAAATTTCTATTTTTTGTGTGTTATTTATATGCAAGTTAAATCCCTGGAGATAGATCTAATGGCTAAAGACATACCATCCATTCCGTTACGAGAGCTCTCTCTCTCTTTGAGTGTTTTGTATTGTATCAGACGATGTGTGAAAAGCAACTAATAAAACATTTATGTTACTTGACTGAGGCGTTATTAGCGAGGTAAAGTCCAATTTGACCAAAAAACGTGAATCATTGGTAAATGAATCATTGGCTTTGAGCACTTTTACAAAGGTTGCTGTAGATTTTACTGTTATATGTGCCTATTTGGTTAAACTACAGCAACAGAGTCAGTCATACTTTGCTAAATATAAACCACTTGAGTCTGACAATATAGTAATTTTAGCACAGTTTCAAAAGTTACAGTAATGCATCAAAATTAAGTGAGATTTATGCTTACACCAAGATAAAAAATATCTGTCAATGGGGTGAGAAAAATACAATCGTTTTCCCTTTGAATTAAGTTTTTTTTTTTTTTATCCCACAGAAAGTCATTTTAAATATTAACTGTAAATCATGTTGCATTATTCATTTAAATACTCTCCTCCTATTAGTTGTGTGTTCTCTGAAAGGTAAACTCCTACAAATACATGTGAAATAAAGTCATCCACAAATACCCATGCCCACACTTTCTTTCACTTCATGTCTTCAGTAAATCCTGACAGTATTAGTTTTTTTTGTTAATTTTTTTGCAAACCCTAAAAGAAGGGTTAGCACTGGTGCATGCTGTTAATAAAACTGGCCCTTAATATTTTGTGTCATTTTGCATCTCAAATGTATCTTGACTTAAAAATGTTTATATATTTGTACTGTAAAACAAGACAATAATAATAAGAAAATGACTTTTTACCAAATTATTAGTTTTCTATCTAAAACAATGGAAAACAGTTAAATGATAAATGACACCAATGTTCAATGAATACATCTTTTTAAAAAATCGCGTTTGGTCTCGTGCTGTATCGTGTATCTTGTCAGTGTGTGCACTTGCTTGGCCATTTGTAGTTGATAAACAGGAAAGTGGGTTCAAGCGCCAGCAGAAGGCAGTGTAATGAAGTGGTCTTTAAGAGAAGCAGTCTATCAGCGGAAGTTTAAAATCAGCTCGTAAGTGTATTTACTTGTCTCAGTGTTTAGCGCATTTGCCGTTGCTAGGAAACGCTTATTTTTGTTTACTGTGTTGAGAGGTGCTGAAATCGTGTTTGGTCTCGTACTGTATCGCGTAGCTTGTCAGTGTGTGCACTTGCTTGGCCAGTTTTAGTTGATAAACAGGAAAGTGGGTCCAGCTGAATTGAAATGGTGATTTGTTGGATTGGTATAAAAAAGGTTATTATACCGCGGCAGTCGTCGTGTGAAGCCCTCTTAGTGTGAAGACCGAAGAGTGTAAAGACCATCAACTCTACCGTGTGACTCCACCAAGGGATAGAAGTATCGCTTTTTATTTTAGTGTTTTTCATTTATATGTTTAGTATTTAAATGTTGTTATATGCATGTGTCAATTTTATTTAATTTCTTTATTTTCTTAAATATGTGGGTAGATAGTATTTATAGAGTTGTAACTTTTAGTTTTAGTTACTTTTTCTTATTTGTAAGTCGCTTTGGACAAAAGCGTCTGCTAAATGACAAAAGTAAAAGTAAAGTAAAAGTAAAATGAATAAAACAATTAGTAATAAAAGTAATATAGTTAATTAGCCTAAATGTAGGCTGATTAGTGCTGAAACAAGCAGTAAGCCACTGCAACATGGCTCATCCAATCAGAACTAAACAAATTAAACATATAGAGTCAGTGAATCTTCATAGGATGCACCATGAACGCTATTCAACTGATCTGTATTCTGGATGGAAACAGTGTTGTTTACCTCCTGTTGAGCTGCTCCATCTGTTGGACGGAACCAGACCTGCGCAGGCCATCCGGCGTGGCTGCGGACGTTGGTCGTTGCCAGGTAGTGGTCCGGTT
The DNA here is from genome assembly GCF_936440315.1 of Barbus barbus. Taxonomy (NCBI): domain Eukaryota; kingdom Metazoa; phylum Chordata; class Actinopteri; order Cypriniformes; family Cyprinidae; genus Barbus; species Barbus barbus. The sequence continues at coordinate 3,566,477 of NC_136754.1, read as the reverse complement.
AATGTGATCCACATAGAACACACGACCGTGACTGTCAATACGGGCCTCCCAGTCTGAGCATGCCAAACAAAACAAACACACACATTTGAAGCCCAAGGCAATATTCTGGTCTGCCAGGCAAAAGTATTTCAAATAAGTGAAGTGAAGTGACATACTGCCAAGTATGGTGACCCATACTCGGAATTCGTGCTCTGCATTTAACCCATCCAACATGCACACACACAGCAGTGAACACACACACACCGTGAACACACACCCGGAGCAGTGGGCAGCCATTTATGCTGCGGCGCCCAGGGAGCAGTTGGGGGTTCGGTGCCTTGCTCAAGGGCACCTCAGTCGTGGTATTGAGGGTGGAGAGAGCGCTGGACATTCACTTCCCCCACCTACAATCCCTGCCGGCCCGAGACTCGAACCCGCAACCTTTGGATTACGAGTCCGACTCTCTAACCATTAGGCCACGACTTTCCCGTAAAATAAGTCTGATAGCTTAAAAAAAATGATAGTGGATCTCATTATTTATAAAAATCTTCATGCAATGTTTATTATGGGAATGCCACAAAGATCCCCTCAGTGTAGGATGCTTCAGATTTGACTCATTTTAACATAAACACGCACATAAAGCACAGCAGCGTGACGAAGTGACAGACGGTCTTGAGTGAGTCACAGAATTATGTTAATCAACACTAAAATCTCACAGTGTGGGTTAGTGAGAGTGACACTGGAGATGCTCATGTCTGATATGAAAGTTTGCTTGCGTGTAGGTAGTTGTAGTTTGACTCTATACAGCTTTGAAACGCAATGAAAAATATGAGGGCAGGTACACCAGGAGAAAGTGACACATTTGGATCGATTTTAACAATTTTGATTCGCTGCAATATTTTGCAACTTCCAAACTTGGAAAAAACATGCATAAACAACAACAATCATTTTTCACAAATGAAGAAATCTAAATGAAGTAACATTTTTCTCATAATGACATAATATCTGATGTTTCATAATAGACACAGGACCCCATATTATACATTTTACATTATACTGGTTATATATATATAATTTTTCATTATCCGTTTATATAATGATTATATAAAATACAATACAATGAAATTAATGTAATAAAAAAGTTACTTTACCATTCCCATATATATAAATTTATTATAATATCAATTTATTTACTGTTACTTTTGATGAATTCAATGACGAATGTATTAATTATGTATTTTTTTTTTATTTTCCAAGAAAAATACTTTTGTAAAGCATTTTTAAATTTGAAGTTTTAATAAAAAAAATTATTTCATTATTTTGATTACCTATATATAATCCAGAGGCAATTCACCTGTAGTACCTCCATATAATTTGTGAGACAAGAGTGTAAATACTGTACACGTGCATGTATTGTACGGCAGAACTTACTCGGTGGCAGCGGCTCGTCTATGGTGGGATAGTGATGTGGGTCAGGCCGCAGGGCAGGCAGCTGGCTCACTGCAGGATGGTTACAAGGCAAAGGACATTCTCCTAAACACATCACAAACACAAGCCAGGCCATTCTTCATAGATACTTTTCAATCACAAACCCGCAAAAGGGAAATCCAGACCTTTTTATAATAAAAACACATGATCTATGCATTCTGCCAATAGAAGTCTACTCACTTCTGCTGCTTGGTCCAGCTACCGGTGATTCTCCGTTACCCATAATGCCGTGCGGGCTCTGGACGTGACTATCTGGCGCCTCCTCCCACTGACAGCTCCCGTCCCCTGCCTCCCGGCTCTTAGCGCCCTGTCCTGTCTCCGCCTCCAATCCCAGAATGCCGTTCACTCTGTCCATCTCATCCTCGTCATCCTGTGAAGAAAACATAGTGCTCTCCGACCGCCGTGCACTGTCTAGAGACGGCGCCCGCACGTGGCCCGAGGCCCTCTGTGCCATGTGACTGCAGCATGGCACCGGGCTCAAATCGCACTCACTTTCTCCTGGTGACCTTTGACATGTGGTTTGTCCCTCAGCCCCAAGCGGCTGTCCATCTCCATCGAGCATCTGAATGAGGTCGGAGAGGCGCTCGTGTGAGCAGCTGCGGGGCAGTGTCCTGCGAGGGCCGTTGGGTGTTAAAGCGTGAGGCTCAAGGGTTGCACCCTCTTCCTCGTCTTCCTCTTGTTCTTCTACGCCCTGTGGCTGGTCGGGTTCGGGTCCAGCCGCATCTCCCGGTTGAGGTTGGGTGGACGGGAGGCTGTGCAGCAGGTGGTGGATTCGGATGTAATGGGAGCGTGGTGTTTCTGGTTCGCCACAGGCCGAAGCAATGACCGTCTCCAGCTCAGACACGGGAAGGGAACAAGGCCGCGGCTTCCTTCTCGGTGTGGTTCTGATCCTCAGCGAGCAGCCTTCCTCTAAATCCACAACTTGTTCCTCAGAAATCGTTTGCTGTTCTGAGACGGCTTCCTCTTCAACTCCTGCAGGATCTCCTAAATACTCTGCAGGCCCTTCGGCAAAGGCACTATCATTTTCTGCCTCTTCTTGGGGCGTCTCTTCAGCTTCAACGTTGGTCTCTTCTTGCTCCATTTGTTCAAGGCTCTCGACTGCTGCTTCCTCCTGCTGCTCCGGATGCGTCTGCTGCTCTTCCACTAAAGGTTCTTCCTCTACAGCTTCTGCTTCGGCTGATTCAACGTCCATGGGCATCTCTACAGAAGCCGTTTCTTCATCTAAGGGCAACTCTGGGGCCCCCTGGTCCAAACTCATGGTGTCTTCTGCCTGAGGCTGGACTTGAGCTTCTGCTGCTGCCACTGGTTGCTCTGTACTGAGAGACATGTCCTCATCATCTGTAGAGAGGACAGAAACCTGTGACCTACATGCATATAATGTATAAACGAAAATACTAGCTAGTAAGCATGCATGATATACTGTGGATCATCTGACTTTTTAATGTTATCATGACTGACCTGATTAGACTAGTATTAGATGTAATAATATGATGGCTTATTATGATGAATTACATCACAAGTCAAAAGTTTGAGGTCAGTAATTAATATTGTTATTCAGCAAGGATGCATTAAATTGTAAATTTACATTTATGCATTTAGCAGACGCGACTTACATTGCATTCAAGTTACAGTTTTTACATTTTATCAGCTCTTGCTTTCCCTGGGAATCGAACCATGACCTTGGCGTTGCTAGCGCCATGCTCTACTATTTGAGCTACAGGAAAGCTTAATTGTAAAATACTTTCAAATAGAAAAGTTGTTTTAAAATGTAGTAATATTTCACAATATTACTGTTTTTGCTGTATTTTTGCTAAAATAAATGCAGTCTTGGTGAGCTTAAGAGAATTTTTTTGAAAAAAATTAAAAATAATACAAACCAAACTTTTGAATGGTAGTGTATTTTTATAAGGACAATGAGAAAAAGCACAGGGTTGGTTGAAATGGATTTTATTTGTGAGGTCAGATCAGTTTGAAAAGTAATAGTACATCCTTAACAAGCCACTTGATTTGAGACATTAATTGAGTTACCTGACAAAGATTAGTATGTATAGTTTTGAACTAGCCTGCCATAGTGATGCCTTTGCAAACTAATTGAATGTCGATTTTAATATCACTAAAATAATCAGTTATTGTAACTGATTATAATATTAAGATAACTGATATGATAAAAAAATAAAACACAAAAATAATTATTTAGGGTGACCATACGTGCCATTTTTCCTGGATGCATCCTGGCCAGGATTTCTATATTACTTTGATTCAAAGTAACTCGAGAGCGTTTCGAAAACATAAGGAACCGATGTCGGTAACACTTTATTTCGATAGTCCACTTTAAACACTTTACTAACAGTAAGTAACTTTGCAACTACATGTAAACTAGCTGTCATTAGAGTATTAAGAGAGTAGAGACTGTCTGCTTAGTAACTAATATTTTGATGGGTCCACAACATACACTATACTGACTATGAGAAACTTTGCATGTATATGTCAACTTATTCTACTAACCCTAAACCTACCCTACTGAGAGTTAGTAGATATGTAGTTGCAAATTAATGAGAATTAGTTTACATGTAGTTGACATGTAGTTACAAAGTTACTCATCGTTAATAGAATGTCTAAAGTGGACAATCAAAATAAAGTGTAACCCCGATGTCATACACCGATTGGTCTGCACATGCAAACAAAGCCAAATTCTAGATATTTTAGACAATATAGAAATCCTGGCCAGGATGCATCCCGGAAAAATGGCACATATGGTCACCCTAAATTATTATTAACATCTGAAATTTCCATATCAGTCTGTCATTATTGTCTAGAGTTCTGTTTAATGTAGCAGGACTGTACACTATGAACGTGTTAATGATTTATATTCAATAAAAGGTAGATTAAAAATCTGTATTTACCTGGATGGATGGAGGACGTAATCTCAAACCTGAACTGCAGCTGGCCACTGACATGCTCAGTTGGAAGCCTCCGACCCAGAGTGTAACTGACCACTCGATCACTGTGACAAAAAACATGAATACCTCAAAATGTAGCATTTCAAGTCGTTAGCATAACAAATCAAGCCATATTTCAAAATGTTACAAACGAGCCTATTTTTCTTCTTAAGTTAAAGGGGTCATACGATGTTGCTAAAAAGAACATTATTTTGTGTATGTAGTGTAATGCAATGTTACGCAGTTTAAGTGTCAAAAAACATTATTTTCCACATACGGTACATTATTGTTGCTCCTCTATGCCCCGCCTTTCTGAAACGCGTCGATTTTTACAAAGCTCATCATTCTGAGAAGCGAGGTATACTCTGATTGGCCAGCTATCCGGTGCGTTGTGATTGGCCGAATACCTCAAGTGTGTGATGGAAATTTTACGCCCCTTAACGTATTGTGATGGCGTGTCCCGGTGCGACGAGAGAAAAACAATAAAACCCATTATACCCGAGGCATTTGTTGCATCCAGTGGGGACATAATTACTGATTATAATGACTTATACAGTCTTTTTTTACGCGTTTTGCGTTGCATCGTGCCGCGTAAACATTACCATGTCTGCATTTGGGATCGGAGAAACCACAAACAACAAGCACCACTCCACACTGCTCAAAACTCACGTTTGAATAGTCAGTAGCAAATTCTTTAAATATGAAAACATACTTACAGGCTGTGAGTCATAAGCCCCAGACTGTCATTGCAAAGTTTGAATTGCCCCACTTTATAGTGTGCACAGCTACTCTCCTGCCAGGTTCAGGAAAAAGTCCTCTGACAAATGCGCTGCACACACTCTAAAATTTGGGTTGAACTGTTCTGGAACAGTGTTGTAAATACAACTTAACCACTGATTTCTAGTTGTGACCTCTTTTGGAAGCCCAAACAAAGTAGTTTCGCTTTCACAATGAAACAAACAGCATCTCCACGACATGGCGGCAGCAACAATAATACTACAGCTAGAATAAAAGTTACACCTTCTTTCTTTGCATATGCATTTGGGCGGTGTTATGCAAATCTTCCCACACCGTGACGTACACATGTGGGGGCATGTTTAAATGAGGCATTTTAGGAGGGCGTGGACGAGTCTTAAGTAAGAATACCTCTTTGGGTTTGAGACTTTAGTCTTTGCAACGTTAGCTTGTAACACTCCAAAGAGAAAGGAAAACTTGAAATCGCATCATATGACCCCTTTAAGTGAAGTGCAAGCTTCTTTATCTTTTAGAGCACATACCCGATTGCATGTTTCTCCAGTAATCTTTGCACTGGCATGGACAGCTTGCCCAAAAAACGCTTTATGATGGGTCGGCTTTTGGCAAACTTATCCTTCACCTCGATCTCCAACACATCCGTGGGCAGAGACACAAAATTAAAGCGCTACAAGCAGGAAATACAAAGACACAGAGGAAGAAACAGCAATCATTGCAAACAAACCTTGTAACCTAAAGTGAAACAAATCATGTTTGTATCAAGCAAATGTGCATTTTACAAAAGAATGTAAATGCAATGTGGGAAGTCGTCCGTCATCAGAGTTGGATGTTGCTGGTGTAAAAGACACTGCCTTTTATTTATGCAACAAAAGCCAAGAACTCAAACAAACAAATAAAATGTTCATAAAAAAGAAAACCAAATATTCATGTGTTCATATTTGGCATGGAGCCTCACATTTGTGCTTGTATGGGTAGTTTATGCTTTGGAAGTCGAATTACCTTTTTGTTTTCTTCAACATCAATATCATAGTTTAATTTAATTTAACCTATAATAACTAAGGACTGAAATTGAGTGATTATGATCACCTATAAGACATGTAGCACTAACCAAAAAGTATCCCTTCAAACAATGATGGAAAACAAACTCGCCTTCCATCATTCATTCTCTACGTCTTGACCTATTTTAATCCACCCTTGTAAGGCGATCTCCTCTACTCTTCTCTATTCTAATAAAAGCACTTAGAGGAAGAGAAGTCTCAGCCAGAAACAGCCACTCAACATGAAAACAATCCCATCAATTCTAGATGATCTCACCCACACCAATAAGTTGTAGTGATGGGATTTGTAAAGAATTTAACATTTCTGGTTGTGAATCCATTAAATGATTGCAAGTACTGAGAAAGCACTAAATAATTCATACTAACTGCATATACTACTACTGTTGAAAAGTTTGAAGTCAATAAGGGTTTTTTTCTTAAATAAATTACTGCTTTAATCCAGCAAGGATGTAGTAAAATGACCAAAGGTGACAGTAAAGACATTTATAATTTATATTTCAAATAATTGTTGTTCTTGTGAACTTTCATCAAAGTAACCAAAAGTATTGTGGTTTCCACAAAAATATTAAGCAGCACATTATTTATTATTATCAATTGTTTTCAACATTGATAATAATAAGAAATGTTTCTTGAGCAGCAAATCAGCATATTAGAATGATTTCTGATGGATCATGTGGCACTGAAGACTGGAGTAATGATAAAATAATATTTCACACTCTTACTGTATTTTTTTACTGTATATATGTTTTTACTGTATCAAATAAATACAGCCTTGGTGAGCATAAGATACTTCTTGCATAAACATTAAAAAAAAATAATGTTTATATATAGCACTATTGGCTGTTTTAGACCAATGATATCGTTTGTGATTCAAATCGTACAGCTCCTGTATTTTTCATAAACAGAATTAGTTCTCAATACCAAGCCCTACAGAGATGACATGCTGTGTAATGAAAATAGAAAAAGATTTGAACAAAATCCTATCCGTCAGTCAGCAGGACAGTGAGCTGTGATTCTGCAGTGACGCATCAAGTTTATTTGCAGAATAAAGGATTTACATGACAAACTCCATGTGGACTCTGTACAAAGCACAGAAGGGCAGCGTTGGGTTAAACGTCTGTGAATAAATAACACTGGAACCAGATATTGTTTTGTAAGGATTTTTATATGAGCATGTTTAATCTAGTGTGTGTGCGCATGTTTGTGTGCTTCCCATACCTCCCTCTGCCAAACGGGATTAATGGTATTGCAGACGATGCCTGATCTTTTCTCCTGGCCATGGTGAGGCAAGGCAGGGAAGATGCTGTGCTTGCCGGGGTGGATGGCAATCTTCAGGTAGGGGTCGGGGTTAAAGAACATGCCTTTCTTTAACCCAGTAGCCTGGAAATCTGACCACAACATAAAAACGGAGAGATGAATGAGAACAGAACAGAACTGAATACAACTGAATTAAAACAAAATGGCACAGAAAGACATAGATCAGCATATAAAAGAAGAGAAGCAAGCAGAATACAGTACAATAAAAACAGGTAATGAAGAGAACAAAGCAGAAAAATAATATTCAAGAGATTAAAACAGAACAAAATAGCATAGAACAGAGTCAAATAAAACAATAAACAACAGAAGAGAACAAAACAAAACTGAATGGAACCAAGTAAACAAACAAAACAGAATTGAACAAATAAACAAAACAAAGAACGGAATAAAAGCAAAACAATAACAGAATAGACAGAATTCTGTAACACCAACAAAAAAAAAAAAAAACAGAATAGAACAAAATAAAACAAAACTGAACATTCCAAATAGGGGTGAAAATCAATATAGCACACCGCGGCAATACTGTATAGATACACAGACGCCAAATATTGATCTGTTTGGTTGAATAATAAAATACATTTCTTTACAGTCGAAGAAAGAAAGAAAGAAAGATGTCATCTCTCATCACTTCATTTATATGGGGATGTTATTCGATCCTGAAACTTGGTCCTCTGAGCAGCATCAAAAACAACTTTTATTCAAATTCTGAATGGACTGTAATATAGGCGTTCAAAGAGCACTCCCTTAATCACTAAAATGTTGTCACTCCTTTCAGTTTATCACAATCTCAGAAAATTCTGCTATAATCCATGAATCTTGCTACACGGCACAATGAATCTCTTATTTACATTTGGTCAGCACTTTGTTATAATGAGACTTCCACAACTCAGGACTGAACAAAAACTTGGCGAGTGGATTCTGACTAGCTGAAACGCCTCTGATTGGCCACTGTGTTCCAGAAATCAACAGATATATCTGTGATTGGCCACAATGTTTAACACAAAAACAGAGTGCAAACACAAATACGAGTTAAATTCTGCGTAAGACGCCTGCCGCTTACTTTCATTTTGCTGTTTATGTTTATTTTGTTTTTTTAAACTTAAACTTTCAACCGAATCTTGAACTTCGTTATAAACCTGGCAACCCAATTCAAACCCGATCCAGGGTTTGAAAACCACTGCACTAGATGGTAGTGTTTAATTTTTTTTTTCTGGTGAACTCAGCTGGGTCACCTTCAGCATGCAGTAAGTTAGTAAAATAAAGATGGTGGCATCGCAGAAAGTTATCAGGAAAGCCACATTTGCGTTTAAATCGGATATTTATTTATTTTAAATTTAACAGTAATTTACTTTCAAAAGCCCCAATTGCTGAAGGGTCTGCACAACTATTTTTGTACAAGTTCAAGTTGCATTGTTCAAAATACCTGTAGTAGCAAAGCAGTGCATACCTGTTTACATTTAATTAAGTTGGACTAGATTAGACTGTAATACAAATAATTGAGTTTGCCAGGTGCATACAACATTTATGACAGGTTTCATGAAAGTGTTGGTCTTTTTGTCCGCTTGACAATCCCATTTTGCACTGCAGCAATAAAATTGAAGTGAGATAAACAAACTGAGAAATGTTTCTTTTTTAGTTAAAACATGTAACATTTGGACCAATCAGACACACAACTATTTGTTATATTTAACAAATAATCTCTTATGCCCCCTCACCTAACCAAAAGGCCAACTATGAGGGTCTGTGGAGCCTTCCCCCCCGAAATGCATCTAACACCTAAGAAGGTAGAACAGGCCTCTGGTTCCATGGCAACCCATCTGATAACAGTTGTTTTATTGCTCAAAGGAATGCAGGAACTCACTTATTTTCCCCTTAGGAAAGAGACATGGACTCTTCTCTAATTCATTCATACAAAAACCTTTCTTTGAATGAATACACATATCTTCAGGCCATTGTGTATATTATTACTGTTATTGTATATGTTTTTGCGTATTGTATCCTGTTTTATGCATGATTATGATAGAACACTAGTTAATATTACCTCGTGTATATCATGTTTGGTCTCTATCAGTTCGTCTTCGGATGATCTAATTGAGAGTGTATATTATATGTCGATACCTATGCAACATATAAGTGTTCTAAGACTCTTTAATAGTTTGTATATCAACGTCCAATCCGGTTCATATGCAAATTACCATGCATGGAGACAAAGAGTTGTAAACTTTCCCTCCAAAAGTTCAAGTCACCATAGGCCCATTGACTCCCAGAGGTGTGACCTGTATAGCAGATAAAGTTCTCACGTAAGTGACGCCCCAGCAGTCTGCGGTTCTGTTAGATCCCAGGAGGATGTGAGCACGAGCAGGCATATAAGCTAACTAAGCCCTTTACCTCAACTGTTAGCTGTTAGCATCCGACTAACTGACACTGTGTGAGTGTAAAGTGTAGCGTCTGAACCACTCCTCTCTCTCTCTCTCCCCCTCACTCTTGGTTTCATTTCCTGTTTGTGCTATCACCTTCTGTTTAGATTCAGGTTGGCCCCTCCTCACATATGTTGGTTCTATTTGTGTTATTTTTATTTTGACTTTATTCAACCTGCCAATTAAAATAAAATAAACTAATTGATTTAATTAAATCTCAGATTTAATTAAAATCAATTTGTTTATTTTATTTTAATTTTTAGATTCCTTTTAGTTTCCTAAAGCTATTAGGACATTTTCATTTTACCTTTACCTTATTTTAGATATTTGACATCCTCCCTCTCGGTATAGGATTAGAGCAGTTCTAGCAACTGTTGTCCCCTTAATGAGCCGTACAGGTTATTAGTAGCCTAATTCCTGTCTTTTCTATTACCCTCCTAACACCAGGGCCCTGAGCAGACTAGAAACACTTCCCATTGTTTCTGTTTGTTTACCTTGAAGTGGTAGCCAACAGCTTAGCCAACAGTCTCCCTAGGTTTTATAACCCTGCTAAATTCCTTTGAACAAGTGACAACTGCTTAGTCATATCTCCTAGCTTAAACTAAATAAGGAAAGCCCTTCTTTCTCCCTCTGTCTCTTCCTGTTTTTATTTCAGTTTTGTTTATTTGATACCTTCATAATGACCAAACCTGTGAACCATCAGTGCTTTGAGTAATAGTTTGACCACACGTATAGCCAGGTCATCAGCTGACCCCTGCTTACAGCCCCGTCAACAAAGATACTCAAACCCTCTACTTGTGTTCTTAGCACCCTACCACACTAGCTGCCCCTCACCAGCTATTCACACCTTACACGGCTTACAGAGCCGCTCCCCATACAGATAGCCTAACGCCTCTGTACATACTTGCACTTGCCTTCTGCCTCTCACTCTCTGGTGTTCCTCCAAGTGTGCCAGTGTGTCTCAGACATTCCACAAACATCCTGCCCTGCCAGCTCACCAGGACCACCTGAAAACCCGGCAGAACACTGTGATGGACATCCTTCAGCCCAAAGCAGCCACTGACCTGCAATTGCAGAGAAAGGAACAGCGAGACTGCGACACAAGTGGACACCTGACACCCAGCCTGAACCACCAGGAGCTGACTAGCATCGTCATCTCCTTGGCCCGCACCCTCAAGGGCCTCAGACAGGAGGTAAATGAACTGAACCTGCAAGTCACAGAGTTCTACAGGGAACTGAGACCCGCTCAGCGAGAAAAGGCACAGAACAGATGCAAAGAACCTTACAGAATGGCGCAACAGAAGGAAATCGCCAGTCTTCAGGAGGCTCTAACAGCTGCTGCAGACCAAGCACAGATTGAAAAAGCCACCAGACAGGACACTGTTAAAAATAGCGTATGTGGAACTTAACGAGAGGGACACCAGAACTAAGGCCTTAGAAGGCCATCTACATGCAGCCAGAGATGAAGTCCAAACTTTGACTCAGCAATTCTGCAACATTAATGAGAAGCTTGACATGGTTCATAGAGAACTGAAACAGTCCTACCGACTGTGCATGGACTCAAGTCACCCTGCTGCACGTCACACAGCCAGCAGTGCAAATTCCCTCACACAGATATGAAGGGGGGAGCCAAAGCCTTCTGCTTGACATTTCACAAGTCAGCCTCCTGAAAACCTCTCCAGCTCCAGAAAGAAAGGGGTTTATTCAGGTGAGCGCTAAAATGGCACATAATAATAAATAATAATTTGTTACATTTATATAGCGCTTTTCTGGGCACTCAAAGCGCTCTACATAGAAGGGGGGAATCTCCTCAACCACCACCAATGTGCAGCATCCACCTGGATGATGCGACGGCAGCCATATTGCGCCAGAACGCCCACCACACACCAGCTTGGTGGAGAGGAGACATAGTGATGAAGCCAATCAGTGTATGGGGATGATTAGGAGGCCATTATGGTCAGAGGCCAATGGGGAAATTTGGCCAGGATGCCGGGGTAACACCCCTACTCTTTTTCGAAAGGCATCCTGGGATTTTTAATGACCACAGAGAGTCAGGACCTCGGTTTAACGTCTCATCCGAAGGACGGTGCTTTTTACAGTATAGTGTCCCCGTCAGTATACTGGGGTGTTAGGACCCACACAGACTACAGGGTGAGCACCCCCTGCTGGCCTCACTAACACCTCTTCCAGTAGCAACCTAATTTTCCCAGGAGGTCTCCCATCCAGGTACTGATCAGGCTCAACCCTGCTTAGCTTCAGTGGGCAACCAGTCTTGGGCTACAGGGTGATATGGCTGCTGGCACATGGAGTAACACTCAAAGACCTCAACCGAATGGCCAGAAACATCCCTGCATTCACACCAGAACTTGCAGGAAAGAATTATGTTTATGCTTACTTAAGAGAAATTGACTTTCACCTGCAGTCTTGGAGTGTGAAACACCAAGATAGACTCTATCTGCTCTGGGTCACCGCTCGACAGCCAGAACACATACAATCGGACTACCAGCAGCTTAAACAAGCTATCATAAAGGAATTCTCAGACCCAGAGTCTGAACACGGATTGATCGTTGCCCTAGCCATTGAACAGGGCCGTCATGAAACTCCCCATGCTTACTACCACAGACTTCGATGAGCTTACTTTGGAGCTCGCAGTGAACCTGGGATGGAGGAGGACACCAGCTTCAAGAGCCTTTTCCCCCGGAATCTCCACCCCATTGTAAGTCACCATTTAGGCATTATGGCCTGCCCCACAATGCCTATTCAACAACTGCGTGACCTGACACAAAAGGCCTTTAACAAGCACAAGGCCTCTATCCAAGGTGTTTGTAAGACTCCACTGATTCTGAACTGCACAACCCAGAATCCAAAACGGGCACCAGAAGGCACCCAGCATTGCCACAATGCAAGGCCCTTCTACAGAAAGCCACAAGTCAGCGGAGGACAGAGCTGTCACCATGGCAACAGACCCAGGTTCCAGACCAACCACTGACAGAGCCCATGGAAAAGGCCATCCTCGTCCGGCGAACACCACGGCATGTCCAACGACAGTCGCCCACATCATCCTCCTCCACACCCTTCACACAGGTGCCAAACGGATGCTGCACAAGGATAGCTGGACACGCCTACTTCTGAGTTACAAGAGCTGCTGTCGCTAGCAAAAGAGCTCCTTGAACAAAAACTCAACTGAGGAATACTGCGAAGGACAAACCTCTGATTCTTCCCTTAAAACCAGTCGACACCCCAGAAGCAGCCAGACAACGTTGGATGGAGCAACGGGCTCACATGCTCAACACCGAAACCTCTACCAACACAACTCAGACAAGCTCAAGTCGGTGCCTCCACAGGAGCAAAGCGACACCGCAAACATCAGACTTCTGGTGACGTTCCAGCAGAACAGAGGGCTAACAACCACCTGCTGCCCTCCTGCCATCATCACTAGGTCAGTCAGAAACACTCTTCACACTACAAAATCACCATAACATTTCCTTGTGACCCCTGGAACCACCTGCACTCTCACTAGTGAGAGTCTAACCTGGCTGTTCCACACCGCGGGTACCACAGATAGCCTACTGGCTAACAACATCAACAACCATCTGACCCAGACCGACTCACTTCAGAACGACAGGTGACACTGCCTCGACACCTGCTGCACAAGCTCGAGGACCCGCACCTTGCTACAGAATACCACCGGACAGAAATATCTAAATTGCTCTCCAAAGATGAATATCATTAGCCAAAAAGCACCTTGTTGAAGAAACAAGCAATTGAGGTGAATATGTTCCTATAGTTGTTTACAGCAGACTGAAAGCAGTGGATCAATCATGAAATCCTCTGGAGACACTAAATATAGAAGACCCATTAATATTGATAAAGCTTAATGATTGACTGTCTGGTCATGCCAATTTTTGCACAACACAAACCTGAGAGAGAGAAGCTGATGAGTCTTCTGCTGCCTTGACTCTGAGGTAAGTCATCTGTGGCCACCGGCTTAAACACCTGAAAGCAGAAAGTTCAGAGTAGAATGTCTTAGATTTCACTGGAACCAGTAAACACCATTCACATAATATCAGCAGCAATACCTGATCAAAAACTACAACAGAACATTTCTTCCCTTATATTCTTTGGGGCAAACAATATTGTATGCGTCACAACATTATATGAGGCAATCTCTGAGTTCTCACCAAAAAATAAAAAACATTGTAATTTTGTTTCCCATTGCACACAATAAGATAAATGATAATGGAAATGGTCCATTTAAAAAGGTAAGTTTAAAAATGCGCCACAGTAACTAAGATTTCATTTCGTAAAACACCTTGACTCGATCATCATTTTCACACTGGAATTCAAGATTTGCATAACACTGCAGTTCTTAATAATGCAACCAACCAATAGGCTTAGTCATTTTAAATGTGATGAATGTATTGCTGACACTGGGTTGGACAGAACAAGACAAGAATGAGAAAGATTCAAGGATGATTAAGTCTTTTTGAAATTGAATGATCACAAATGTTTAATGAAAATAAATGATGAACATACATGTTGTATGATTATAAGTGTGCACATAAATAATTTGCTGCAGAGTTTGTAAAAATGTCTTCCTTTCACATGTGGAAATAAAATGTTAATAGTTCACCCACATAGGAAAATGATGTCATCATTTACTCACCCTCAGGTTGTTCCAAACTTATAAGACTTTGGTTAAACTTTGAAACGCAAATGAAGATATTTTTAATGAAACCTGAGAGATTTCTGTCTCTCCACTGAACGTCTAGGTAACCACAACTTTGAAGATCCAAAAATGTCATTGTAAAATGAATCCATATGAATCAAGTGGTTTAGTCTTGTGAAGTCTTATGAAGAGATATTCATTCAGTCATTTTATTTCTATAGCACAAATTAATACAACCATTGTTACACAATGTGCTGCACAAAGATAAAGAAAAACATTTTCATAAACATACACAGACAGTAACATCACACCACACAAAAAAAGACACAAAGAACATAAAACTCAGCACCCAGAGAGATTAAAAACCTGAGTTAATAAATAAGTTTTTAACAATGATTTGAAACTAGAGATAGTCGGAGCTGATCTAATACTTACAGGTAACAAATTCCACAGTTTCGGTGCAACGACTGAAAAAGCGCGATCACCCTTAAGTTTTAATCTAGATCTGGGAACTGTTAAAAGTTGAGCATCAGAAGATCTCAGGGATCTAGCAGAAGTGTGACGTTTTACTAAGGCATTGGCGATAAGCCGTTTAAGGATTTAAAAACAAACAGTAAAAGTTTGTATTCTATTCGGGAACGAACCGGCAACCATTTGAGAGAAAACTAAATCTGTATAATATGCTCATGCTTGCGTGAACCTGTCAGCAGCCTAGCTGCTGCATTTTGAACTGCCTGCAAATGCGCCAAAGCTGTCTGGTTAACTCCTATAGATATAGTATTACAATAATCGAGCCGTGAAAAAATTAAGGCATGGATGAGTTTCTCAAGATCATTAGCAGACAGAAAAGTTTCTGTTCTATAATCTCTGTTTTATTATCGTTAAATTTCAGAAAATTTGAGGCTAACAAGCTTTTTAGTAAAATATCATTATGAATCTTTAAAAGTGCAGATTCAGTGCTATGTAGTGCCCTAAAACCTGATTGAAAAACTTCCAGCACTGAGTTTTTTCCTAAAAATGTTTGTAGTTGAATAAAAACTACCTTCTCTAAAACTTTAGAGAGAAAAGGCCGTTTCGAGATCGGTCTAAAATTAGAAGGCTCTGTGGAATCCAAATTTGATCTCTTTAGTAAAGGTTCCACTATAGCATGTTTGAAATGAGCTGGTATGGAACCCGTAGACAGGCAACAATTTATTAGGATCAGAATATTATGACCCACAACATTAAAAACCTGTTTCAAAAAACGAGTCGGGATAATATCTTGGGGACTAGTGGAAGGCCTCGGCTCAGGTGTTTAACAATCTCTGTCGAGGACGTAATGGAAACAGGCTCAAACTGATGAAAGGCAGCAGGGCATGTCAACAGAGGGACTGAAGGGTTATGATCAGATGGCTGAATCGAAGATCTAATATCTGAAATCTTATCCGAAAAATATATACGAAAGTTTTCACAGGTGTGAATAGAAACATCAGACCCCTCAGAAACAGGCGGATTAATCACAGCGTTCAATGTAAAAAAAATACAAATCTAGGATTACCACGATTCTTTTAAATAATACCAGAAACATATTTGACCCTTGCCATTGTTCTTAAAAATCTCATAAGAAACTTGAAGCTTGTCTTTCTTCCACTTCCACTTTTTATTATTTAACCAAGGTTCTGATTTTGATTTAAAACATCTAGTCTTCAGAGGGGCAATAGAGTCTAAAATATTAGAACACACAGAAGTAAACGAAGACAATAGCTCATCTGCACACAAATCCAAAAGGAGAACAGTCATAATACGAGTTTGAAAAGGCGGCCTCAAACATAGTACAAAAATCATAGCTAGTTTCAGAATTCATAATACGACACCTGAGAGTAGACACACATGGTTTCCCTAGACAGCATGAAAGAGAAATATTAAAAACAACAAGAGTTATGAACAGAAAACCCAGTCTCCATAATTTCAAAATCACAAACCGTTAAACCATACGATAAAACAAGATCCAAGTGTGTCTCATTTCACACAGACTGTACAAGATTAAACGAATCAATAAGATTTAAAAACTCTCTCGCCAGCCCATTTGAGGAACAACAGATATGAATATTAAAATCCCTAGGTATCACAAGTCTGTCATACTTCATCATAATTCCTCCTAAAAATCCAGTGAACTCATGAATAAAGTTCTTATTTATTTTGGGTGGTCGGTATACCAACACGCACAGCACCGGATTTCGTGAAACAATTTGCATCAACTGTACTTCAAAGCTTGAAAAGGTATCAGTCTTGATGCTTCGACAGTTAAATTTCCTCTTAAAAACTGATGCTAGACCTCCACCACGACCAGTAGTGCGCGGTGAATTAAAAAAAAAAAAAATAATCAGAGTCTGGTGGTACCAGCTCTATAAAAGTGCTAAGGTCTCCAACATTAATCAAAGTCCAGACGTTGCGAGGTGAAGAAGTCATTCAATATAAAAGACTTATTCACTACCGATGTTGAGTTTACCAATGCCATCTTAACCGAAATTGATTCATACGCTAGCTGATACATGACACAGCGAGTAAAGATTCGTTGAATTCAGCAAAAATACCTGAGAGGGAGCCGAATCGAAAGCGGGCACAACAGGCCTAATCCAACGATACCACGGTGCCCAGAAGCGCCGCGAGGAACAGCAATCCTAAACCAGCCCATGCCGGAAAACAGATGAGCTCGAACAAGGCACGGCTGAAGATGCCAGGTAAAGCTTCCATCTAGTCGAAACGCTGCCTCGCTTTCCACGTCTGCGTTGACGTTTCCTCCCAGGAGCAGCATAAACTGGCCGGCGTAAACTCTCCAGTATAGTGAATTCAAATGGAGGAGCACAAGTGCTTGCTTTAGCTAGATCCTGCTTGGTTAGTTTTCCAACAGAGTTTCAGATAGTCAGTAGTGTTAGCCTGTCGTAGACCAATGCAGTTGAAGCATGTTGAAGAATCACAGAGAAACATAGAACGATCACAAACAACCAGACAAGCCATACACGCCGGCGCAATCTTGCATACTTTTTGTTTTTGTTAACCAAAGTCTTAAGGGTTTGAAATGACATGAGGGTGAGCAAATGATGACAGAAGTGTCATTTTTGGGTAAACTCACACTTTAAGGTCACCATAAAGGCCTGTGTCTTGGAATTGGTACACTTTAGCTTTAAGAAACAAAAAGAGAGTTTGACTCTGTGGCTATGGGGGTAGGCCTGTATTAAGCCAGGAAATGATAACCTGAGATTATCTGCAGCATTAATCCTCTGAGAAACAGATGGCACAGGCTACTCTGCTCTTGAAAAACTCTTGATAAAAATGTGATGAAAGAAAAACAACAGCATACTCTACACATCTGCAACATGATGCAGCAGCACTGTAGACATATATCTGTTCCTCACCACGGCTCATCTAAAGACATGATGTCTGGAGATTTAAACCATGACTCAAAATAAAAGATATAGATGACTTTTCTTTCTTTCACTCACCGGTGCGGAGGGGTTCTTCACGGTCACACACAGTGTTGTGGCCCGCAAGGCTCCACTCACTCCATGATAATATTTAAAGCAGATCTTAGTCTCCACTGAAAAAGAGCCAAGCACAGGAAAAGGTCACAGGTAGAAATATTTTTGCAGATTTTACATATTCAAATTTTTTTTCCTACCAGATATGCATAACTCATCTATTCATGTGGGGCTACTAAAATACTGTGTACAAGATAAACATTTCCACCCTATAAATGACTAATTTGACTAGAAATAACAGGTAGCCAAACATTGTCTGTGTATCATTTGTACTTTATTTCAGGCCCCTTCCATTAGTTTTCACCAGCCTGAAAGGAAGTGTAAGGAAATGATCATGACTGGTTTTGTTCATAGTAAAAATAGCTGAATGTGGTTACTGTCTAACTTTTTTTTTTTTAAAAGAGTCCCACCCCAACTTCCTCTTTATGAATAGGGAATAAAACACTGTGACAAAAGAAATCTTGCTTGCAATTTGAGAAATAATGGCCTGAACTTATATTTGAATATTTATAGCATTAAAAATAATATATTTAGGATTAATTTTAATATAATACAATTTTTAACTTATAGGAAATACAAAAATAATCCTCACAAACTGTATGAGATCTGGGTAATTAGAATGAAGTAGATCAATCCCAAAAAATATTCATCAATCTTGAAATATATACATGTATGCATGTATGTATGTGTATATATATATACAGGTCCTTCTCAAAAAATTTGCATATTGTGATAAAGTTCATTATTTTCTGTAATGTACTGATAAACATTAGACTTTCATATATTTTAGATTCATTACAACACAACTGAAGTAGTTCAAGCCTTTTATTGTTTTAATATTGATGATTTTGGCATACAGCTCATGAAAACCCAAAATTCCCATCTCAAAAAATTAGCATATCATGAAAAGGTTCTCTAAACGAGCTATTAACCTAATCATCTGAATCAACTAATGAACTCTAAACACCTGCAAAAGATTCCTGAGGCTTTTAAAAACTCCCAGCCTGGTTCATTACTCAAAACCGCAATCATGGGTAAGACTGCCGACCTGACTGCTGTCCAGAAGGCCATCATTGACACCCTCAAGCAAGAGGGTAAGACACAGAAAGAAATTTCTGAACGAATAGGCTGTTCCCAGAGTGCTGTATCAAGGCACCTCAGTGGGAAGTCTGTGGGAAGGAAAAAGTGTGGCAGAAAACGCAGCACAACGAGAAGAGGTGACCGGACCCTGAGGAAGATTGTGGAGAAGGACCGATTCCAGACCTTGGGGGACCTGCGGAAGCAGTGGACTGAGTCTGGAGTAGAAACATCCAGAGCCACCGTGTACAGGCGTGTGCAGGAAATGGGCTACAGGTGCCGCATTCCCCAGGTCAAGCCACTTTTGAACAGAGAAGCAGCACTGGACTGTTGCTCAGTGGTCCAAAGTACTTTTTTCGGATGAAAGCAAATTTTGCATGTCATTCGGAAATCAAGGTGCCAGAGTCTGGAGGAAGACTGGGGAGAGGGAAATGCCAAAATGCCTGAAGTCCAGTGTCAAGTACCCACAGTCAGTGATGGTCTGGGGTGCCATGTCAGCTGCTGGTGTTGGTCCACTGTGTTTTATCAAGGGCAGGGTCAATGCAGCTAGATATCAGGAGATTTTGGAGCACTTCATGCTTCCATCTGCTGAAAAGCTTTATGGAGATGATTTCATTTTTCAGCACGACCTGGCACCTGCTCACAGTGCCAAAACCATTGGTAAATGGTTTACTGACCATGGTATTACTGTGCTCAATTGGCCTGCCAACTCTCCTGACCTGAACCCCATAGAGAATCTGTGGGATATTGTGAAGAGAAAGTTGAGAGACGCAAGACCCAACACTCTGGATGAGTTTAAGGCCGCTATCGAAGCATCCTGGGCCTCCATAACACCTCAGCAGTGCCACAGGCTGATTGCCTCCATGCCACGCCGCATTGAAGCAGTCATTTCTGCAAAAGGATTCCCGACCAAGTATTGAGTGAATAACTGAACATAATTATTTGAAGGTTGACTTTTTTTGTATTAAAAACACTTTTCTTTTATTGGTCGGATGAAATATGCTAATTTTTTGAGAATTTTGGGTTTTCATGAGCTGTATGCCAAAATCATCAATATTAAAACAATAAAAGGCTTGAACTACTTCAGTTGTGTTGTAATGAATCTAAAATATATGAAAGTCTAATGTTTATCAGTACATTACAGAAAATAATGAACTTTATCACAATATGCTAATTTTTTGAAAAGGACCTGTATGTATATATATATATATATATAGTGCTGTCAAAAGATTAATAAGATCAATCGCGATTAATCGCATCCAAAGTAAAAAAATAATAGTTTTGTTTACATAATGAATGTATGTGCACTTAGTTTATTATGTATATATAAATACACACATACAGTATATATTTTGAAAATATTTACACGTATATGCATTTATATTATATATTAATATATTTAATACAAACATATTTTTCTTAAATATATACATGTATGTGTTTGTATTTATATATGCATAATAAATATACACCGTACATACTCATATGTTATGTAAACAAAAACTTTTATTTTGGATGCGATTAATCGTTTGACAGCACTAATATAGCACTAATACACATACACATATACACACACACATATATATATATATATATATATATATATACGTATGCAGAATGTATGAAATAGCATTAGACTTCCCCTTTAAATAAAGTTTTCACTACACACTGCGAAAAATACTTGAAAGAAATTATGACAGACATATATTACTATTTATAAAGTTTTTTTCATTTGATTACATTTTAAAAGAATAAATTGTTAACCTTTTATGATTTCTATGTTTACACACTTTCAAAATTGAATCCAGGAATATTAAAATGCAAACATAATTGAACATAGTAAATGAAAGAGAGTTGATTTTGTTGACATGTGCTGCCAAACCATTGTTCTCTAGTGGGCGATGTGAGTTTGAATCTGTATGTAGGCACCATAATATCAAAGAGGTGGCCCACGGCCCTTGGGATGCTGTTTTCTCTCTAGTATCCATAACAGTAAAAGTGCCAAAAATAAATGAGAAAAAAGCAGCAGCATATGAGCCATATGGCCTTGCGGTGTAATACATCAGAGTGCATTCTGGACTGTCAAGCAAAGACAGCACAGCCTTATATAACCTTCAAACAGCTTTATATTAATACAAGCACACAGGAAGAAATGTTCTGCGTGCGAGCAGAATGTGACACCTGAGTGAATTTGCCTTCACACCTCTTATTTGAAACATCATCAAACAAATATTTAGTATGGAAGTGGTTTGCTTTGGGGTGTTTGTTACCTTAGCAGCCACGCAAAGTCACAAACAACCTTAAGCAGCTCTAATGGCATCCTGTGTGTGGGAAATAAGTGGCTGTAATACTGCATCATTTAACAAGCATGCTTTACAAAAACACACATACGTTCTACGAAGTAGGAGCTGGCCTCGATCTTCCAGACGATCTGTCCTTTGTGGGAGCCGTTCACACCTCTGTTCTTGTAGTCCAGAAAGTTCTCTGACAGAACCTCATCTAAGAGAAAGAGAAGAGAAAAGCCTCTTATCTTATTCTTTATGGCGTACAAAGAATCACATGTTTGACTGCGTGACTGTGTGTTTTGAGTTTGAGCTCCATCAAGTTGATTCTTTATCGTCTATTTTCTATCTTAAAAACTATTTTATACACTATCATTTTCGTTTCTATAACGTGTGAATATATCCCCTATAGCATTCTAAAACAAAACCAATCAGAGCGCCTTGTTATCACTAGTTTTATTTTGATTTCTCGAGTCTGCTATTAGCTTATAGCCCGTTAGCATCGGCAGCGTTGTTGCTGCTAATCTCGCTTACTCTGCTAATACTCTGTTCACACACATTACCATTGTTTCACTGTCACTTGCTTAAATGGCGGATTTGTGTCTACCTTTGAGTGCAGGTGAGGACACATTCGAGCTGCATTCGGTACAGCTGGAGCTGGAGGCCGTGGAGAAGCAGATCCGCGACCAGAAGAGAAGCAGGCCCAGCTGAGAGAGCAGAGAGCCGCGCTGGAAACATCCCGGGCTGATACTCACAAGTCCGGGGTAAGTATACAGCACGCTGCTAACACTCCCACCACCTATACTCCGTGTGTTTCTCTGCACAGACCCTGTGCACCCAGGACGCGATCTTCCCAGATGTCCTTCACTCCGGCGCCGGGACGCCATGGACCATGGGTGCACCAGCAGCGGAAGACGCGAGCCAGGCCCCGGGTGACGACCTCTCCCCCTCCGGTCTTCGAGATCTCCACCCGGAACCGCTTCGCTCCCCTCCGCGAGACAGAACGTGATGCTGTGATTGTCGGAGACTCCATCATCCGGCACGTCCGTGCTACGTTAGCTGAAGGTAAAGTGCACACTCACTGTTTCCCCGGTGCTTGTGTTCTCGATGTTTCTGCGCAGATACCCGCGATCCTGAAGGGCGATGAGAGCATCGGTGCTGGTGTGCTGCACGCGGGGGTTAACGACACCAAGCTGCGGCAGACGGAGACACTGAAGAGGGACTTCAGGAGCCTGATCAAAACGGTACACAGCACATCGCCCGCGACGACGATCATCGTGTCAGGACCACTTCCCACGTATCGTATCGACGAGGACACGAAAGGTTCAGTAGACTTTTTGCTTTAAACGAATGGTTATTGTCATGGTGTAAAGAACAGAAACTGCTCTTTGTTAATAATTGGAATCTTTTCTGGGAGCGTCCTAGGCTTTTCCGTGCTGATGGCCTGCACCCCAGCAGAGTCAGAGTGGAACTCCTGTCGGACAACATCTCCAGGACGCTACGCTCCATCTGACTAGTAAGCCAATTCTCAAATAACTGCTATGATGACTTTTGTTCTACCCACTTAAAAGATAGAAGTACTTGCGTTGTCCAATCTATACAGACCGTGTCTGTTCCCCGAATAGCGAGGTCAAAATATAAATTTAATGCAGGATCTAGAAAAAATCTGATCGTGATTAAACCAGAAAAACGCAAAATAAATTAACAAAAAACATTTTTAAAGCTTGGGCTCCTAAACATTAGATCACTCGCACCCAAAGCAGTTATTGTAAATGAAATGATCACAGATAATAATTTTGATGTACTCTGCCTGACTGAAACCTGGCTTAAACCAAATGAATATTTTGGTCTAAATGAGTCTACTCCACCAAGCTACTGTTATAAACATGAGCCCCGTCAGACTGGTTGTGGCGGCGGTGTTGCAACAATATAGTGATATTCTCAATGTTACTCAGAAAACAGGATACAGGAGGTTTAACTCATTCGAACTACTTCTGCTTAATGTTACACTGTTAGATATGCAAAAGAAATCTCTCCTGTGTCTTGCTTTGGCTACTGTGTATAGACTGCCAGGGCCATATACAGATTTCCTAAAAGAATTTGCAGATTTCCTCTCAGATCTATTAGTTAATGTTGATAAAGTGCTAATTGTCGGAGATTTTAACATTCACGTTGATAATACAAATGATGCGTTAGGACTTGCGTTTACTGACCTAATAAACTCTTTTTGAGTCAAGAAAAACGTCACCGGGCCCACTCATCGTTTTAATCATACGCTAGATTTAATTATATCGCATGGAATTGATCTTACCTATATAGATATCGTACCTCAAAGTGATGATGTTACTGATCATTTCCTTGTATCGTGCATGCTGCCTATTACTGATATTAATTATATGGCTCCGCGTTATCATCCGGGCAGAACTATTGTTCCAGCCACCAAAGACAGATTCACAAATAACCTGCCTGATTTATCTCAACTTCTCTGTGTACCCATAAATACACATGAACTAGACGAAGTGACTAGCAACATGGGCACTATCTTCTCTAATACATTAGAAGCTGTTGCCCCCCTCAAATTGAACAAGGTTAGAGAAAAACGTACTGCGCCATGGTACAACAGTTATACCCATTCTCTCAAGAAAGAAACTCGTAATCTTGAGGGCAAATGGAGAAAAACTAACTTAGAAGTTTTTAGAATTGCGTGGAAAAACAGTATGTCCAGCTATAGACAGGCTCTAAAAGCTGCCAGGGTAGAGCATATCCGCAAACTCATAGATAATAACCAAAACAATCCAAGATTTTTATTTAGCACAGTGGCTAGATTAACAAATAAACACACGCCACCCGATCTAAATATTCCCTCACAGTTTAATAGTAATGACTTTATGAATTTCTTTACTGATAAAATAGATAACATCAGAAATACAATATCAAATGTAGATTCTACTGCTTCTAGTATTTCAGCTTCACTCATCGCACCCAAAGAAAAACTGCAGTGCTTTACAACTATAGGACAGGAAGAGCTAAATAAACTTATCAGTGCATCTAAACCAACAACATGTTTATTAGATCCTGTACCCACTAAACTACTGAAAGAGTTGTTACCTGTAGCAGAAGAACCGCTTCTCAATATTATTAACTCATCGTTATCTTTAGGTCACGTCCCAAAACCATTCAAGCTGGCAGTTATTAAGCCTCTTATTAAGAAACCACAACTAGGTTCTAATGAACTGGCAAATTACAGACCCATTTCAAATCTTCCGTTTATGTCTAAAATTTTAGAAAAAGTTGTGTCTGCTCAATTGTGCTCCTTCTTGCAAAAAAATTATCTCTATGAAGAATTTCAGTCAGGTTTCAGGCCTCACCATAGTACAGAAACTGCACTTGTTAAAATTACAAATGACTTGCTTCTTGCTTCAGACCAAGGCTGCATCTCATTGCTAGTATTACTTGATCTTAGTGCTGCGTTCGACACTATAGACCACGACATAAATATATTGTGGAAACTTAATTTCCTGTAGAGCTGCTTTGCAATGATTTGTATCGTAAAAAGCGCTATACAAATAAACTTAAACTTGAAACTTGAACTCATTCATGACAGCTTTAAAAGTCGAGAAAGCTTTTCACTCTTTAAAAGACACATACTCTTTAAGGCTCCAATTCAAGACAAGGAGCATTTAACGGCCTTTAAAGGCCATCTGAGAACCTTTAATCCACGGAGCTGTGTACAGCGGAAGTGTGTGGTCTTCAGCTGACGGACAACTTGGTACTGTTTTTCAGTTTTGCAGAGCTACTCTAGCCACTTTATTTTTCCCTGTGTCGATCTGAAATACAATAAAATTTTTTACTCTTTTACTTTTTACTCCCTTTTAGATGTGTATGTGTGAGTAAGATGCTCTGTTTTTGTTTTTTTGGGTGACTTTTTAGCATTCTGTCAAGTGTCTACAGATGAAAAATAGCCTTTTCAAAGAAACTAAATTAAACATTGTATTTCATGCAAATATCATGTTTTATATTTAAATAAAATACATGATTTATTTTACAACTAATTTCATTTGTTATAAATAATTTAAACTACCAGTCAAAATTAAGATTTTTTTATTTTATTTAAAGTCTTAAATGTTATGTTATGCTCATCAGTGCTGCCTTTATTTGATTAAAAGACAGTAATATTGTGAAATATTATTACAACTTAAAAAACAATTTTCTATTTTAATATATTTTAAAATGTAATTTATTTCTGTGATGTAAAGCTGAATTTTAAGCATCATTACTCCAGTCTACAGTGTGACATGATGAAATCAATCCAAAAAAAAAGTAAAAAAAAAAAAGTACAGTTAATTGCAAGATTAATATTTTTTAACTTGAGATGTTGCTATTGCAAGAAATAAATTGCAGTTATGAGGAAATAATGTCACAATGTGTTATAATGTAGCAATTCTGAGACACAAAGTAGCAAAGTCTGAGAAATAGAGTCACAATTATGAGAAATACAGTCACAATTGTAAGATGTTGTAAGTTGCAATGACTGTTTTTAACTTTACTGAGGTGGAAACAGGCTTAAAAATATCTTGTAATGTTTCATTTTTGTTTCTAATTACATGCACATGTGGTAGAAAACCATCTACACTGAACAAAATTATAAACGCAACACTTTTGTTTTTGCCCGCATTTTTCATGAGCTGAACTCAAAGATCTAAGACTTTTTCTATGTACACAAAAGGCCTATTTCTCTCAAATATTGTTCACAAATTTGTCTAAATCTGTGTTAGTGAGCACTTCTCCTTTGCCGAGATAGTCCATCCACCTCACAGGTGTGGCATATCAAAATGCTGATTAGAAAGTATGATTATTGCACAGATGTGCCTTAGGTTGGCCACAATAAAAGGCCACTCTAAAATGTGCAGTTTTATCACACAGCACAATACCACAGATGTCGCAAGTTTTGAGGGAGCATGCAATTGGCATGCTGACTGCAGGAATGTCCACCAGAGCTGTTGCCTGTGAATTAAATGTTTATTTCTCTACCATAAGCCATCTCCAAAGGCATTTCAGAGAATTTGGCATTACATCCAACCGGCCTCACAACCGCAGACCACTTGTAACCACACCAGCCCAGGACCTCCACATCCAGCATCTTCACCTCCAAGATCGTCTGAGACCAGCCACTTGGGCAGCTGCTGCAACATTCGGTTTGCATAACCAAAGAATTTCTGCACAAACTGTCAGAAACCGTCTCAGGGAAGCTCATCTGCATGATCGTCATCCTCATCGGGGTCTCGACCTGACTGCAGTTCGTCGTCGTAACCGACTTGAGTGGGCAAATGCTCACATTCGATGGCATCTGGCATTTTGGAGAGGTGTTCTCTTCACAGATTAATCCCGGTTTTCACTGTACAGGGCAGATGGCAGACAGCGTGTATGGCATTGTGTGGGTGAGCGGTTTGCTGATGTCAACGTTGTGGATCGAGTGGCCCATGGTGGCGGTGGGGTTATGGTATGGGCAGGCCAAGTCACCTTTATTTATATAGTGCTTTCAACAATACAGATTGTGTCAAAGCACTTAACAGTATCAGATTGGAGGATAGAGTGTCAGTAATGTATAAAAATAAGATTAAACACTCAATTTTCAGTTAAAGGCATTTCATTATTGAATTCAGTGATGCCATTGTCTAGCTCAGTTTAGTTTAAATAGTATCTGTGAAATCAAATTCACAATAACCGCTAGAAATCAAGTGTCCCCAACTGAGCAAGCCAGAGGCGACAGTGGCAAGGAACCAAAACTCCCTCTGTGACAGAATGGAGAAAAAAACCTTGGGAGAAACTAGGCTCAGTCGGGGGGCCAGTTCCCCTCTGGCCAGGATATTATTGTTTATTTATTGTTGAATTATTGATTTCATTTAAATTTTAAATGTATAAATGTATTATATTTCTATTTTTATATTGTTGCGATTTCTTACAATAATAGTATTATGTAGTTAGATATTTTATTATATTTTTTGTTATTTTTATTGTATTTTTAGTCAAGGTCTTCACTGGGGATATGTCCCCGGGGCTAATCCAGGTGTCCGGCCTCCGCCGACGATCAAGGCCGCAGACATCATCTCCTGGCGCCGATCCACCATCTGATCCGGACACGGACTGAGAAACAGAATAAGAAAGAAACAGACAAATATTAGCGTAGACGGCATTCTTCTTACGATGTAAAAAGTACATCATGTGTTATGAGGAGTGTTCCCGGTTCCAGTTGATCTAATTAATGCAGCCTAACAATCCTTTAACGGATTTGAATAATAGAAGTGTAGTAGTGTGTTATGTGTAAGCCAGGTTAAAGAAATGTGTCTTTAATCTAGATTTAAACTGACAGAGTGTGTCTGCCTCCTGAACAGTGTTAGGCAGATTGTTCCAGAGTTTGGGTGCTAAATAGGAAAAGGATCTGCCGCCTGCAGTCGATTTTGATATTCTAGGTATTATCAAACGGCCAGAGTTTGGAGAACGCAGCGGACGTGGAGGACTATTATGTGATAAGAGCTCGCTCAAGTACTGAGGAGCTAAGCCATTCAGGGCTTTATAAGTAATTAACAAGATTTTAAAATCTATACGATGTTTGATAGAATGAATTAGCATTTCTGCATTTGACGTTGAGAGCATAGGTCGCAATTTAGATATGTTTTTGAGATGGAAAAACGCAGTTTTACAGATGCTAGAAATGTGGCTTTCAAATGAAAGATTGCTATCAAACAGCACACCTAGGTTCCTAACTGATGAAGAAAAATTGACAGCCGTCAAGTGTTAGATAGTGTTCTAGGTTATTACATGTGGGGTTTTTAGGTCCGATAATTAACACTTCTGTTTTTTCAGAATTTAGCAGTAAGAAGTTACTCGTCATCCAGTTTTTTATATCGACTATGCATTCCATTAGTTTCTCAATTTGGTGTGTTTCACCAGGCCGTGAAGAAATATAGGGCTGAGTATCATCAGCATAACAGTGAAAGCTAACACCATGTCTCCTGATAATATCTCCCAAGGGTAACATGTAAAGCGTGAAAAGTAACGGCCCTAGTACTGAGACTTGAGGTACTCCATACTGCACTTGTGATCGATAAGATACCTCTTCATTCACTGCTACGAACTGATGGCGGTCAGATAAGTACGATTTGAACCATGCTAAGGCACTTCCACTAATGCCAACAAAGTGTTCTAGTCTATTTAAAAGAATGTTGTGGTCGATAGTGTCGAACAGAGCGCTAAGATCCAGTAGAACTATTAAAGAGATACAACCACGATCAGATGACAGAAGCAGGTCATTTGTAACTCTAATGAGAGCAGTCTCAGTACTATGATATGGTCTAAATCCTGACTGGAATTCCTCACAGATACCATTTTTCTCTAAGAAGGAATATAATTGTGAGGATACTACCTTTTCTAATACCTTTGACAGAAAAGGGAGATTTGAGATCGGTCTGTAATTAACTAGATCCTTGGGGTCAAGTTGTGTTTTTTTTTAATGAGAGGCTTAATAACAGCCAATTTGACGGTTTTGGGGACATATCCTATGATGAATTAATAATAGCCAAAAGAGGATCTATGACTTCTGGAAGTAGCTCCTTTAGTAGTTTAGATGGAATAGGGTCTAACATACATGTTGTTGGTTTAGCTGATTTAAGTTTATACAATTCTTCCTCTCCTATAGTAGAGAATGAGTGGAATTGTTCCTCAGGGGATCTATAGTGCATCTGATGCGATACTGTAGCTGACGGCTGCATGGTTTCAATTTTATCTCTGATAGTATTACTCTGATCATTACTGCTGTGCTCTTGGGAAATGCCAACACCTGTTGATACTTTATTTTTCGTTAATTTAGTGACTGTATTGAATAAATACCGGGGGTTATGTTTGGTTTCTTCCAGAAGAGACGAAAAGTAATCAGATCTAGCAGTTTTTAATGCTTTTCTGTAGGATAGGGTACTTTCCCGCCAAGCTATACGAAACACCTCTAGTTTTGTTTTCCTCCATCTGCGCTCCATTTTCCAGGCTGCTCTCTTTAGGGTGCGAGTGTGCTCATTATACCACGGAGTCAGACTGTTTTCTTTGATCTTCCTTAAGCGCAAAGGAGCAACTGTATCTAAAGTGCTAGAAAAGAGAGAGTTCATAGTTTCTGTTACAGCATCACGTTTTTCTGTGCTGTTGGATATGCTGAGGAATTGAGATAATTCAGGAAGATTACTTACAAAGCAGTCTTTTGTGGTAGATGTGATGGTTCTACCATACTTGTAACAAGGAGTAGAATTTACAGTTTTAGCTATATACTGTTTTAGCTATATAAGATTAGATAATGATCTGAGATATCATCGCTTTGCTGCAGAATTTCAAAACCACTAACATCAATTTCATGTGACAGTATTAAATATAGAGTATGATTTCGACAATAAGTAGGTCCTGAAATGTGTTGTCTAACCCCAATAGAGTTCAGAATGTCTATGAATGCTGATCCTAATGCATCTTTTTTATTATCAACATGGATATTAAAATCGCCAACAATTAAGACTTTATCTGCAGCCAGTAGTTACTCAGATAGAAAATGTATATGTGTATACATATGTATACAGTAGCCAGTACAAACATCATAGGGGATTTATCAATAACACGTGTTTCTCTAGATAATGTTAGACGCAGCACCATAACTTCAAACGAGTTATACTTAAAGCCTGCCCTCTGAGAAATACTGAGAATATTGCTATAAATTGTAGCAACACCTCCCCCTTTACCTTTTGGACGTGGCTCATTTTTATAGCAGTAATCTTGGGGGGTAGACTCATTTAAAGTAATGTATTCATCTGGTTTTAGCCATGTTTCTGTCAAACAGAGCAAATCTAGGTTATGATCATTGATCAAATCGTTTACAAAAAGTGCTTTTGTAGAAAGGGACCTGATATTCAGTAAGTCAAGTTTTATCAATTGTTTCTCTGTATTGTAAACATTTTTTTATTTGTTGAACATCAATTAAATTGTTACTCTTAATTTGGTTTGGACGTTTTCTGTATTTTCTAGTTCGGGGAACAGACACAGTCTCTATAGTGTTATATCTAGGTGAAGGAGTCTCTATGTGCTGAGAATTAACTGACTTCTGTGATGTGAGGCGGCTAGCAGACGGTCGGTTTAGTCAGTCTGTCTGCTTCCTGACCTGGGCCCCAGTTAGTCAAGTACGGACTCTAAGACTATGTGCCATATTTCTAGAGAGAAGAGCGGCACCACCCCAGGAGGGATGAACACAATCTCTTTTCAACAGGTCGGGTCTGCCCCAAAAACTCCAATTGCCTATAAAGTCTATGTTATTCTGCGGGCAACACTTAGACATCCAGCCATTGAGTGACAGCAGTCTGCTATTAATCTCGTCACCCCGGTAAGCAGGGAGCGGGTCAGAGCATATTACAGTGTCTGACATCGTACTTGCAAGTTCACACACCGCTTTAACATTATTTTTAGTGATCTCCGACTGGCAAAGTCGAACATCATTAGCGTCGACGTGGATAACAATCTTACTGAATTTACGTTTAGCATTAGCCAGCACTTTTAAATTTGCCAAGATGTCAGGCGCTCTGGCTCCCGGTAAACATTGGACTATGGTGGCTGGTGTCTCTATTTTCACATTCCATACAATGGAAAAGCCAATTACTACAGCACTTTCATCAGGTTTCTCAGTGGGTGCGTCACTGAGTGGGGAGAACCTGTTTGATGTTTTGATTGGAACGGAAGAGTGGTGTTTTGACCCGCGACTAGGCTGCCTTACAGTCACCCAGTTGCCCTGCTGCATGGGCTCTAATGCCGGAACCGAACAATGTACAGGAGTCCCTGAGCTAGTCGCATCCAAGGCCGTATCTACAGCCCTCACATTCTTACTATCCTCAACTAAAGTTTAGATGCGTGTCTCTAGTTCTAAAATCTTCTCTGTCGGCCTAACTATTTCCCTGCATTTATCACATGTGAATCCCTCATCGCCGAAAGA
Source organism: Barbus barbus (assembly GCF_936440315.1). Taxonomy (NCBI): domain Eukaryota; kingdom Metazoa; phylum Chordata; class Actinopteri; order Cypriniformes; family Cyprinidae; genus Barbus; species Barbus barbus. Next base: position 3,534,971 of record NC_136754.1, on the reverse strand, counting down.
GATAGATAAACTATACATGTTACAAGCAGTGCAAACAATAATAGCAGGAGAAGAAGCCATTACTCACCGTGATTGATGAATGATACTAACTTAACTTACCACTTACCACTGTTGTTTGATGAACTCGTGAAAAACGGAGCGAGAGAGAAATTAAAACGGAGCGAGAAAAAAAGAAAACAATAATAGGCACGAATAGAAATGCGAGTGGAACCGCGGAGTAACAAGCTAACCGGCTAACGAATGCTAATGCGCTGCACTCGCAGTTTTAAAAGTGAACGATCAAATTAGTTAGATTAGTTTGATAGATAATACCAGAAATATGGTGACAATTTAGATATATATTATCACTTATCACAACAGAAAGTGAAAGTAAGGTAAAGATTCAATAAAAACGCGGAGCTACAATCGCAAACCTCTCAGCAGCACAACAGACAGGAACAGACTGAAGCAATCGATCAGGCTGTGTGTGTGTTGTGGCAGGCATATGTTATGGACAACGAACACAGGTGCATTTTATAGATGGCATTTTGAATACACAGAGATACCGTGACGAGATCCTGAGGCCCATTATTGTACCATTCATCCACGACCATCACCTCATGTTGCAGCATGATAATGCACGGCCCCATGGTGCAAGGATCTGTACACAATTCCTGGAAGCTGAAAACATCCCAGTTCTTGCATGGCCGGCATACTCACCAGACATATCACTCATTGAGCATGTTTGGGATGCTCTGGATCGGCGTATACGACAGCGTGTTCCAGTTCCTGCCAATATCCAGCAACTTCTCTCCGCCATTGAAGAGGAGTGGACAACCTGATCAACTCTATGCGAAGGAGATGTGTTGCACTGCGTGAGGAAAACGGTGGTCACACCAGATACTAACTGGCTTTCGGACCCCCCAATACAGCAAAACTGCACATTTTCGAGTGGCCTTTTATTGTGGCCAGCCTAAGGCACACCTGTGCAATAATCATGCTGTCTAATCAGCATCTTGATATGCCACACCTGTGAGGTGGATGGATTATCTCGGAAAAGGAGAAGTGCTCACTAACACAGATTTAGACAGATTTGTGAACAATATTTGAGAGAAATAGGCCTTTTGTGTACATAGAAAAAGTCTTAGATCTTTGAGTTCAGCTCATGAAAAATGGGGGTAAAAACAAAAGTGTTGCGTTTATAATTTTGTTCAGTGTATGTACTAATGCTCTAAAAACCCAGAAACCAAATTTACATTCTGAAGAATCTATAACGTAACATCAAGAACGTATAGCCAATATACAGTGCCGTGAAAAGGTTTTTGCCCCATCTTGTTTTTTTTTTGTTTTTTTTGCATAACGCTTGATTGCAGTTGTTGCTGCAAAGGGTGGCACAAACAGTAAATATATTATGGGGCAATTACTTTTTCACGTAGGGCCAGGTAGGCTTGGACAGCTTTTTTTTAATAATCAGCATATTAGACTGATTTCTGAAGGATCATGTGACACTTAAGACTGGAGTAATGATGCTGAAAATTCAGCTTTGATCACAGAAAAAAAAAATACATTTCAAAATATATTCAAGTAGAAAACAATATTACAATATTACAGTTTTTTAATTTTACAATATTACAGTTTTTACTGTACTTTGATCAAATAAATGCAGTCTTGGTAAGAGACTTCTTTCAAAAATATTAACAAATCTTACCGACCCCAAAACCCAAGAATCATAAAACACAACCAAACAGAAATACACTCACCAATGAGGTACATGCCAATCCAGTCACCTGCGTCCACCTCCTCCTTGATGTCCCAGCTGAGGGTGATGTCCTGCGTCTGGCCGATGGTGTAGCTGGAGGTGCTGACGGTGAGGGTGGAGCGGCAGTGGGAGGTCACGAGGTTGGTGTCGCTGGTGGAGCGCAGCACAGCTGCCGCCAGCTCCTCCGGCACGCCGTTCTGGAAGTCCACATTGGGGAACTGCTCAGGGTTGAAACTGTGCCGAATCGGGTCCTTACATCGTCGCCTGCCCTGAGATGCGCGAGATGGAGAGGCCATAGCTGCAAGCCCGAGAAACCTGTTCTGGTACAAGTTCTGAGAAAAAAGCAAGAGGGAAGAGTAAACATGATGAATCTCTCCATTACTATACGCAAATGCTCTTTTGGAGCATATGGTGTGCAAATCCAACCGTCAAAAGAACAATCATGTCCTGGGGGGTTCGGATGCTGCAGTAAATGCAGACAAAACTGCTGGGAGCGAGGCAGGTCAGGACACGTTTGAGGAGCGAGAACAGCACATGAGATGCTAAATGTCACCTACAGGGGGTCGAGAGGTTTGTTCTATAGTGCAAGACATGATGTCTACTTCAACTGTATTGAACGATGTTAGAAAATGGATGCATGCTGAATAAGCAAGGCGCACACGTGCTTAACCAGAACGATATGAACACAAGACAATGGCAATGTGCAGAATGAATTTAGATTGCATGAGTGCTTATTATTGTTAATCAAAAATTAACTAAAAATAAAATAAAACGAATATAATCGGAAGCTAAACTGAAACTAAACATTTTGTGACTCCAGAACTTCCTAAATAAGAAAATAAAATAGCCACAAATTAAAATATGAATATAGAATTAGAATATACTGTCATTTTTTAAATTTCATAATCCACAACATAAATGGCACTGGACAACACTAACAATAAAACTAGATGGCCCTTAACTATAGTGGTGCAACGGATCACAAAACATATGGTTTGGATCATATTTACGGATTTTGAGTGACGGATCAGATCATTTTTCAGATCAGCAAAAAACAAACAAAACAAAAAAAGTTTGCTTTTTATTTATTACTGAAAGCTTATTTTAAGTACTTCTATACCACAGTAAAAACTACTAGCTGAACTTATAAAGTCCGTAATAAAGCAAGAACAATTACACAAATTACAAGCATGAATGAATACAACATGAAGTTGCTAATAAAGTCAGTAACACTAGTATTCAGGTGCAGAAATGTAATAATTAATTGTAAAAGAACACAACAGTGCTCTTCACTGCAGGTATTTATAGGCTGCTGTCTCTTTAAGACCAAATGCACATACCTAATACTGACACACATCCGGTTTCTTTCTCAGCTGTTTCAGTTCACTTAAGACATAACCGACTGTGTTTACCAAAATACAAACCAAAACGGGTATTTAAACATAACTTTGTGTGTATGTTTCCGTTCAAAGAGAAGTGAAAGAGAAATCAATCTGTGTGAATGGCGCAGTCTGGGGTGTATTCTAGAAAGCAGTTTATATGACATACTTGGGTATGTTTGAGGATAAGAGAGCGGATAACCACAGCTTTCGGTTCAAAAATAGGAGAGAAAAGAAGTAGCTCGTTCATCTGCCAGCCCCGGGTCTTTCATGCAGATAACTCTGCTCATATTTTCTGCATAATGATGCATTTAAAAGTTAACGACCAAATGGATGTTTATAAAAGTTCACATTGCTGTTGCAGATTAAATATAACACGGATAACAATAAATAAACAGTTTAAATGTTGATTATTAGTATTGCCTCTCTACCTTTTTATTCGTGTTTGTAGTTCTGGACCGAATCCTTTGCCAAAGCGCAATGGATTGTGGGCAATTTTAGCCATTAGAGTGTGCACGGATCCACACTTCAAAAATCGACCTGATATGGTAGACCATCCGGGGACTTTTGGCATACTCTTTTCAACATACTATGCTTTGGGACACACTTATTTTAATCTCACATAATATTTAGGATGGATAGTATGAACATTGGGATGCAGGGATACTCTGAGTTGAATGAACTTACTCCAAGACCCGTTTTTGGAACCACATACCTCGAGTAAGCAAGGTTTGGGGTTAATCAACCCAAAGTTCAGGGTTTAGCTGATGGTAAGTTAACCGTGCTTTCTGGAATACACCCCTTAATCGCAGCTCTCTCTCTCTGCGTGTGTGTGGTAGCGGAAAAAAAAACAGGGCACGTGTTCTCTTTTGCTCAATGGTTTAAAATGGTTTGAATGGGTAAACTGGCGAGACAAAACACGTGCAAATGATAAACTTTCACTCTATGATGGTTAACTTACCAGTTAACCCGCGAATCACATGGGTACCGAACCGTGGGGTCTGGTCCATACCGATCACACGGATCATCTACGATACGTTGCACCCAATTAACTGTCACTATTTAATTCATATTATTTGACATAAATGACTGAAATAAGATAAAAATAAAAAGTTTGGGCTCTGTAAGATTTTTTATTTTATTTTAAGAAGTCTTTTATCCTCACCAAGGCTGCATTTATTTGATAAAAATTACTAAAATATTCTTAAATATTATTACAATTTAAAATAACAGTTTTCTGTTTTAATATATTTTAAAATGTAATTGCTGATTATTAATGTTGTAAACAGTTGTGCTTCATAATATGTTTCTGGAAAATTAATTTTTTTCAGAATTCTTTGATAAATAGAATAAGAATAGCATTTATTTGAAATATAAATCTTTTGTAACATTATACATGTCTTTTGTTCAGTTTAATGTGTCTTTGCTGAGTAAAAGTATTACTTTAGTTTTCCCCAAAACGTGAAACAGTAGAGCATATGATATAAAACTAAATTCAAAACTATATAATACTGTTAAATATAACAGTATGTGAGTATTAATTCAGTGAGTGATATCCTGTTTTCATCTCTAATTGATTAAATATGAATGTAATGTAAATCTCAGAAATAAACAGGGTTATTTAGTCCCTTTGGAAATGGGAGGCTGTGTTTTGGCTGTACAAATGATTTACAGACATTAGGTTTCATGACTTCCTCTCCCTCCATCTCTGTTCACACATTAACAAGCATTTTCTAAAGACAGCATTTCCTGCATGTCACTGCTCTGAATGCACAAGAGGCAGTCAAGCAGCAAAAAGCAGATGTGGCGGAAGCCTCGCAGATGCATGTGTAGCATAAACCACAGACCACGACATAAGTGTCTCTGTAGGACGCTATGATCTGTGTGGAAATCAAACTGGGTTTTGTGGTATTCTGTGCAGTAGAGATGGGTCAGGGTGACCGACTAGTCGTTCTGCTTAATTTGCTTATAACCGAGGTCATAAGTCCAATTCCCATGGAATGTATGAATTTTAAAAAATGTGAACTTGAATGCAATGTAGTCTTGGAGTGTCCAGCCAAATACATAAATGTAAATGTTAAAGGGGATAAATTTAGAGACATGACTTTCCCAAACATGAAGACTGCATGTACAATTTAGGCCGGTCTATATGCTAAAATGTGTTTGCAATAAATTCAACACTTTCAACCATTTCAAAATGCCAAGATAATTACTATTATTTTTGTTCAACGTACAAATGCATATGGACAGAGGGTCCTTATGCAAATAAGGTCAAATAAAAAAAAAAGAAGAAAAAAAAAACATTTCACAAAGTTTGAAAATAAAATTATAAAATCTATCTTTGGCAAAAAAAAAAAAAAGTGTGGCGAGTAAAATACTGTATAGTAACTTGATAACTGGTATAACTGCAACATAATACATGATCTGTCAGGTTTCTTGCATCTTTTAACAACCTTTGGGAAAAAAATTACATTTTTTTTTTCCCCCAGAACACACAGCATGTTTTTATACAAAAGGATATGTAACATTTTTAATTTTCATAACCCATAACATCAAAATGGCACTAGATCACACTTTCAATGACGCTACATTAGGCGTGGACCGATTATTGGCACCATTATTAAGCATTCATCGGTATCGTTCATTTTCAAAACCAATTTGTCAATAAAATAAGTTTTTGTCAGAGCCCTTGGTTTTGACATTTAATTTACATTTTTACACCAGACATACAGATACCCACGATCCTGAAGGGCGATGAGAGCATCGGTGCTGTCGTGCTGCACGCGGGGCCAACGACATCAAGCTGTGGCAGACGGAGACACTGAAGAGGGACTACAGGAGCCTGATCGAGACGGTACGCAGCACATCGCCCGCGGCGACGATCATCGTGTCAGGACCGCTTCCCACGTATCGACGAGGAAGCGAAAGGTTCAGTAGACTGTTTGCTTTAAACGAATGGTTATTGTCATGGTGTAAAGAACAGAAACTGCTCTTTGTTAATAATTGGAATCTTTTCTGGGAGCGTCCTAGGCTTTTCCGTGCTGATGGCCTGCACCCCAGCAGAGTCAGAGTGGAACTCCTGTCGGACAACATCTCCAGGACGCTACGCTCCATCTGACTAGTAAGCCAATTCTCAAATAACTGCTATGATGACTTTTGTTCTACCCACTTAAAAGATAGAAGTACTTGCGTTGTCCAATCTATACAGACTGTGTCTGTTCCCCGAATAGCGAGGTCAAAATATAAATTTAATGCAGGATCTAGAAAAAATCTGACCGTGATTAAACCAGAAAAACGCAAAATAAATGAACAAAAACTATTTTTAAAACTTGGGCTCCTAAACATTAGATCACTCGCACCCAAAGCAGTTATTGTAAATGAAATGATCACAGATAATAATTTTGATGTACTCTGCCTGACTGAAACCTGGCTTAAACCAAATGAATATTTTGGTCTAAATGAGTCTACTCCACCAAGCTACTGTTATAAACATGAGCCCCGTCAGACTGGTTGTGGCGGCGGTGTTGCAACAATATAGTGATATTCTCAATGTTACTCAGAAAACAGGATACAGGAGGTTTAACTCATTCGAACTACTTCTGCTTAATGTTACACTGTTAGATGTGCAAAAGAAATCTCTCTTATCTCTTGCTCTGGCTACTGTGTATAGACCGCCAGGGCCATATACAGATTTCCTAAAAGAATTTGCAGATTTCCTCTCAGATCTGTTGGTTAATGTTGATAAAGTGCTGATTGTCGGAGATTTTAACATTCACGTTGATAATACAAATGATGCGTTAGGACTTGCGTTTACTGACCTAATAAACTCTCTTGGAGTCAAGCAAAACGTCACCGGGCCCACTCATCGTTTTAATCATACGCTAGATTTAATTATATCGCATGGAATTGATCTTACCGATATAGATATCGTACCTCAAAGTGACTGATCATTTCCTTGTATCGTGCATGCCGCCTATTACTGATATTAGTTATATGGCTCCGCGTTATCATCCGGGCAGAACTATTGTTCCAGCCACCAAAGACAGATTCACAAATAACCTGCCTGATTTATCTCAACTGCTCTGTGTACCCATAAATACGCATGAACTAGACGAAGTGACTAGCAACATGGGCACTATCTTCTCTAATACATTAGAAGCTGTTGCCTCCCTCAAATTGAAAAAGGTTAGAGAAAAATGTACTGCGCCATGGTACAACAGTTATACCCATTCTCTCAAGAAAGAAACTCGTAATCTTGAGGGCAAATGGAGAAAAACTAACTTAGAAGTTTTTAGAATTGCGTGGAAAAACAGTATGTCCAGCTATAGACAGGCTCTAAAAGCTGCCAGGGTAGAGCATATCCGCAAACTCATAGATAATAACCAAAACAATCCAAGATTTTTATTTAGCACAGTGGCTAGATTAACAAATAAACAGACGCCACCCTATCTAAATATTCCCCCACAGTTTAATAGTAATGATTTTATGAATTTCTTTACTGATAAAATAGATAACTTAGGTAGGTCACGTCCCAAAACCATTCAAGGTGGCGGTTATTAAGCCTCTTATTAAGAAACCACAACTAGATTCAAATTAACTGGCAAATTACAGACCCATTTCAAATCTTCCGTTTATATCAAAAATTTTAGAAAAAGTTGTGTCTACTCAATTATGCTCCTTTTTGCAAAAAAATTATCTCTATGAAGAATTTCAGTCAGGTTTCAGGCCTCACCATAGCACAGAAACTGCACTTGTTAAAATTACGAATGACTTACTACTTGCTTCAGATCAAGGCTGCACCTCATTGCTAGTATTACTTGATCTTAGTGCTGCGTTCGACACTATAGACCATAATATACTCATAGATCGATTACAAAACTATATTGGTATTCAAGGACAGGCTTTAAGATGGTTTAGATCCTACCTGTCCGATCGCTACCACTTTGTTCATTTAAATGGGGAGTCATCTCAATTATCACCAGTAAAGTATGGAGTACCACAAGGATCTGTCCTAGGTCCTCTGCTATTTTCAATTTACATGTTGCCCCTTGGAAATATTATTAGAAAACACGGGATAAATTTTCATTGCTATGCTGATGATACTCAATTATATATCTCAACAAGACCAGATGAAACTTCTCAACTATCTAAGCTAATAGATTGTGTAAAAAGTGTAAAAATTGGATGACCAATAATTTCCTCCTACTAAATTCAGATAAGACAGAGATATTACTTATTGGACCAAAAAACAGTACACAGAATCTCGTGGATTATAATTTGCAACTAGACGGATGCACTGTTACGTCCTCCAAAGTCAAAAATCTGGGTGTTATTTTAGACAGCAACTTGTCCTTTGAAAATCATATTTCCCATGTTACAAAAACAGCATTCTTCCATCTCAGGAACATTGCTAAGCTTCGAAGCATGCTACCTGTTTCTGATGCAGAAAAGCTAGTTCATGCATTCATGACCTCTAGACTCGACTATTGTAATGCACTGCTAGGTGGTTGTCCTGCATCTTCAATAAACAAGCTACAGATAGTCCAAAATGTAGCGGCTAGAGTTCTTACCAGATCAAGGAAATATGATCATATTACTCCAATTTTACAGTCTCTGCATTGGCTACCTATTCAGTTCCGTATCATTTACAAATTATTATTACTTGCCTATAAGGCCCTAAATGGTTTAGCACCTGCGTACCTAACTTGTCTTCTACCACGCTATAATCCAACCCGCTCTCTAAGGTCGCAAAACTCTGGACTTTTGGTAGTATCTAGGATAGCACAGTCCACTAAAGGAGGTAGAGCTTTTTCACATTTGGCTCCCAAACTCTGGAATAGCCTTCCTGATAACATTCGGGGTTCAGATACACTCTCTCTGTTTAAATCTAGATTAAAGACACATCTCTTTAGCCAAGCATTCACATAATGCATCTTATAATCTTGTACTGCAGTTATATCTGATCAGACGTACATTATTATTATTCTTTAGCTTGGGTTCAACAATTTATTTTTGCTTAGATGGAACAGCAGCTACGCTAATCATGTCTCTGCTTGTCTCTCCGTTTCTGCCACGGGATTAACATCCCATGGTAGCTAGGAATTACAGAACTTCAGTCTGGATCCAACCATTACACGATCTGAGATGACCGAACACCTGAGATGGAGGATCAGCGCCGGGAGATGACGTATGTGTCCCTGATCGTAGGCAGAGGCCAGACACCTGGATGAACGCCAGAGACAGATCCCCATTGAGGACCCCGCCACTTAGACAGCCATCGGAAAAGACCACTGGAACCAGCTGAGCCCATTCAATCTGACTTGCTGCAGTTTGGAACTGAACTGCTGGTTTGTTTGGCCAGAGGAGAATTGGCCCCCCGACTGAGCCTGGTTTCTCCCAAGGTTTTTTCTCCATTCTGTCACCGATGGAGTTTTGGTTCCTTGCCGCTGTCGCCTCTGGCTTGCTTAGTTGGGGACGCTTCATTTCCAGCGATATCGTCGAACTGATTGCAAAGACACTATTTAAACTTATTGACACATTATTTTCCTTTTTTGATATTGTGCAGTGCTTTGACACAATTTGCATTGTAAAAAGCGCTATATAAATAAAGGTGACTTGACTTGACTTGACATACAGTGGTGTGAATAAGTGTTGGCCCCCTTCCTGATTTTTTATTTTTTTGCATGTTTGTCACACTTTAATGTTTCAGATCATCAAACAAATTTAAATATTAAAACAAAGATAACACAAGTAAACACAACATGCAGTTTTTAAATGAAGGATTTTTTTATGAAGGGAAAACGAAATCTAAACCCACATGGCCCTGTGTGAAAAAGTGTTTGACCCCCCCGTTCCACAACTGTTCGCAATCAAGAAATCGCTTAAATAGGACCTGCCTGACAAAGTGAAGTAGACCAAAAGATCCTCAAAAGCTACACATCATGTTGAGATCCAAAGAAATTCAGGAACAAATGAGAAAGTAATTGAGATCTATCAGTCTGGAAAAGGTTATGAAGCCATTTCTAAAGCTTTGGGACTCCAGCGAACCACAGTGAGAGCCATTATCCACAAATGGCGAAAACATGGAACAGTGGTGAACCTTCCCAGGAGTGGCCGGCCGACCAAAATTACCCCAAGAGCGCAGCGACGACTCATCCAAGAGGTCACAAAAGACCCCACAACAACATCTAAAGGACTGCAGGCCTCACTTGCCTCAGTTAAGGTCAGTGTTCATGACTCCACCATAAGAAAGAGACTGGGCAAATATGGCCTGCATGGCAGAGTTCCAAGATGAAAACCGCCGCTGAGCAAAAAGAACATAAAGGCTCGTCTCAGTTTTGCCAGAAAACATCTTGATGATGCCCAAGACTTTTGGGAAAATACTCTGTGGACTGACGAGACAAAAGTTGAACTTTTTGGAAGGTGTGTGTCCCATTACATCTAGCGTAAAAATAACACAGCATTTCAGAAAAAGAACATCATACCAACAGTAAAATATGGTGGTGGTAGTGTGATGGTCTGGGGCTGTTTTGCTGCTTCAGGACCTGGAAGACTTGCTGTGATAAATGGAACCATGAATTCAGCTGTCTACCAAAAAATCCTGAAGGACAATGTCCGGCCATCTGTTCGTGGCCTCAAGCTGAAGCGAACTTGGGTTCTGCAGCAGGACAATGATCCAAAACACACCAGCAAATCCACCTCTGAATGGCTGAAGAAAAACAAAATGAAGACTTTGGAGTGTCCTAGTGAAAGTCCTGACCTGAATCCTATTGAGATGCTGTGGCATGACCTTAAAAAGGCAGTTCATGCTCGAAAACCCTCCAATGTGGCTGAATTACAACAATTCTGCCAAGATGAGTGGGCCAAAATTCCTCCACAGCGCTGTAACAGACTCATTGCAAGTTATCACAAACGCTTGATTGCAGTTGTTGCTGCTAAGGGTGGCCCAACCAGTTATTAGGTTTAGGGGGCAAGCACTTTTTCACACAGGGCCATGTGGGTTTGGATTTTGTTTTCCCTTCATAATAAAAAAACTTCATTCAAAAACTGCATGTTGTGTTTACTTGTGTTATCTTTGATTAATATTAAAAATTTTTGATGATCTGAAACATTAAAGTGTGACAAACATACAAAAAAATTAAAAAATCAGGAAGGGGGCCAACACTTTTTCACACCACTGTATATATCAGTTTTTTTTGTTTTTTAAAGTAACGACCAAGCGGCCAGCGGCAGACCAAAAAAGAAAACAAGAATGTGCAGTAAGTAAATACTGTATACCCGAGTAACTCGATAACTTGGTACAAATGCAACATAATACATGATGTGTCAGGTTTCCACAGAAAGCACAATATTATGCCACTAAAACAAAAATATAAAGAACAAAATCATAGCACTATTTTTTTGCGACAAGTGCAGATGGATTCATCTTGAGTGACACAATAACTTGCAGTGTTTGTCACAAAACAGAAAAAGCAACCCCTTATATTACAACCCTGGTGTGAAGCTACCAAACCATTCTGAATCACAGCATAAGCCGAGGCCTCACTTGCTCCTCCTCACTATCCCAGTTTGCTTGAAGCCTGCAGTGCAACCAAACTCACACAACATGCACTTGAAGCCCTTGTAAAACTGCACTAAGCAAAAGATTTACTGTAGACAAGACTAATCCCAGAATTCAAAAACATCCACACAGCAAATCCAATTTCACACACAATCATCAGCAGTTTTCTGCTTCCTCGATTCAACTGGGCAATCTGGCAAATTTCCAAGACAGATCATGCTGAAAAGTGGCTAGAACTCAGATGAGGAAAATGAACAAGTGAAAAATGACACCTCAGACTGCACCAAAGCAAAGCATTTCAGAAATATATAACCTATGTGTTCCAACACACTGAGCTTGTCCAGCTACCACGGGTTCCAATCTGTTTCCTCTTTCTGTTTCTTCAATATTGTTTCTTGATCTCTATTCACTCTTTACTGACAATAAAATCCCTAAGGGCCAAAAATAAACATCTGTCTGCTAGTAAGGAAGATTTGAATTGCAAAATCAACAGCATTTATGATTATTTTATTTAATCTAAAAAAAAATTACACTACTACTATTCAAAAGTTTAGGGTCAGCAAGTTATTTTTAAAGAAACAAATACTTGTTCTGAAGGATCGTGTGACACTGAGGACTGGAGTAATGATGCTGAAAATTCAGCTTTGCATCACAGGAGTAAATCACATTGTAGAATATATTCAAGTTATTTTAAATTTGAATAATATTTCTGATTTTACCGTATTTTACAAATGCACCCTTGCTGAGCATAAGAGACTTCTTTCAAAAGCATTAAGCAATTTTAGTGACCCCAAATTTTGAACAGCAGCGTAATAATTTAAAACTTAATTTGCATGACAATGTAAAGCTTAGAGTGACCATAAATTGTCCCTAAATACAATGCAAAAAGTTGTAAATAAAAGAAAGATTACTGGAGTCTTACTAAAGCTTTACAATCAAATACTATTTCAGTTTTCCTACTTGTTTAACTTAGTGTGTTATTTGCCATTTCTTTGTAATTATTTGTGAAATTTACTAGTAGCGAGAGTGAAAAATATCTTAAAATTAATGTTACTTCTATTTTAAGTGCCTCATTTTAACCTCGATTTGCTGAGCGAGGAATAAGTGAAAAATAATGGAATTATGCCACAAATGCTTAACCTGAATCTGGAATATTCCATTTGTTCCAGAATATAGCTAATTTTATGTTGACTGGCCAAAGACTGTCTGAAATTGCATTATACTGAACTGAAATGCATGTAAATAAGACATGAAAACAGACGTGAATTCAGTCAGGGCTTCATCGGCTGTGATTTCCTGGCCAATGCAGGAAGGTCACCGCAGGGCAGAGGGCCAATCGCAGCACAGCAATATCATCAGCAGACCTCCAGCGGTGCGGACACACGTAAAGGTTAATGAAAGGTTTTCTCATTTTTGTTGACAGAAAATAGTAGGGATGCAAATTCCAACGCTGACTGAATCGTTGTGACACTCCAAAACAAATTGAGTCTTCCACTGGGTGCGTTTGTGTTTACAAGATGAAAGGAAGCTTTAACAATGCACCTTCGAATCACACCGACACAGATAAATTAATTATAATCATTAAGGCCCCGGGGACAGGCTCCATTAAATACCACTGTGTGTGTCTGTGTCTCGCGCAGGATGAGATGCATTAGCTCGAGCGACGTCAGGCTCGCCGTGCCAAAATGAAACCCGAGAATCTTAATGTACTTACATAACGTAGCATGCAGGCCTACGGGAGCAGAATATTTCTCCCCAGAATACAGAGATCAAGCCACAGTTCTGTTAGAAAGAAGATCTGAAGTATGTAATCTCCTCTGTGACATAGAACAGACTCTAGCATGGCACAGGACACCGCTGTAAATCTGCTAACATCTTGCATTCATACTTAATGGATAAATAAATACTGTGATACTATTTTTGCACCTCGCAGTTTGTTTATCGTGAGAAACCTGGCATGAGTATTCCTGGTATTGTGACAAATTGCTTATACTCTTCTACTGTACAAAAGCATCTGCTAAATGCATATGCAGATTTACAAATTATAACAGGATGCCACTTGCATTGTATACTGACAGTATTGCTGGTTTTGAAGTGAAGTGACATACGGCCAGCCATTTACGCTGCAGTGCCCAGGGAGCAGTTGGGGGTTCGGTGCCTTGCTCAAGGGCACCTCAGTCGTGGTATTGAGGGTGAAGAGAGTGCTGGACATTCACTCCTCCCACCGACAATCCCTGCCGGCCCGAGACTCGAACCCACAACCTCTGGATTACGAGTCCGACTCTCTAACCATTATTAGGCTTCCCCCTTTTTAGATTAGATTAGATTAGATTCAACTTTATTGTCATTGCTTTATTGTCTTTTGTTCTTCTATTTCAAGTCACTTTGGACAAAAGTTAAATGCACTCATACAAATCTGCATGCATGCATAAAAACATTAGACTTTAGAATGCATGTAATTATATTTTGATTATATTATATTTAGATTATAAATATGCCACTAACTGTATTAAAATGCAATGCTTTGTGACATCAGTTTAGTAGTTTTATTGTAGCTTTAATATAATAAAATAAATGTTAAATATATATTATAAATTTTACATTTTTATAATTATAAAAAGACAATAAATTAATACATTTTTGGTAACAATTTACAATCCCATTGCATTAACTAACATTACCTACGAATGAGCAATACATTTATTACAGTATTTATTCATCTTTGTTAACATTCATAGTTCATGTCAACTCAGGTCCATTAAACGTTTGATTTGAATAATGTCTTAGTAAATGTAGAACTAAACATTAACTAAGATTAATAAATACGTTAGAGCTATTTTCATAGTTAGTTCATGTTAACTAATGTAATTAACAAATGTTAGCAAATGGAACCTTACTGTAAAGTGTTCCCGTATTATTAACTAATAAGACATAGCAATGAAAATACTATATTATAAAATTACATAATCATAAAATCAGATACAAGCAGACACTCTGGGACTGCATTTACAGTAAATGTCATTTATAAATAAAAACTTATGAAGTCAGCACACTCAGTAATGTCCACGTCATCATGTGAAGGTCGTTCAACAGGAAGCACTTCTGCCTGGAAAGGAACAAGGCCTTTTTTTCCTCTTCTGAAGCTTTTCTGATTTTAGAGTGGATCAATAGACTGCTGGTCTCAGGTGAATCAATACTAATCTGCCTCATCTCTGCTCCTTGGCTAAATGATTCCTGCTCTTAACGACCCCTGAGTAATGAACACACGTCCCCAACTAAACACGGACAACCAGCTTATCATCCGTCGCAGACATCAGCTTTTACATCATTATGTTATTTGCTTGTTTATATTATTCTTGAATTTCATATGGCATCACTGAGTTCCATTTGTCATTTGAAGACAGAAAACAGCTTGTTATATTCCAATGTAAATATTTTCATCAGATTTTAAAGTGCCTGTATTACCATACAGCCACGAACAGTTATATAATCAAAAATGATCATCGATCTATGACTGTCGAGTTCATCATAACTTCATTTGCATTCACTTAGGATGGAGTTTATGTGTAGACATTTTAGTAGTGCTGTAGTTTTATATATAGATTAAGGTTTAAGATGATTTTTGGGTAGTTTGTTTTATTTATTTTTTTTATCCCAAAGAATTTTACTTAATGAATCTCAAATAGTATAGTAATAATAATTTGACAGTATTTTTTACCCAATTTAATCCCAACTTTTAGTGTCCCTGCTACAGTTAGCTAACCTTCAACAATCTAAAAATGTAAATATAGTTTTTGATGTGAAATATATATACACACACACACACACACACAGACAAACAAACAAACAAACAAACAAACAAACAAACAAACAAACACACACATATATATATATACATACATTTGTTATATAGTTTTAAGTGTAGTGTTGCTGTGTCGAGTTTAGGGTTCAGGAATGAGGATGAGGATGCTCATCTGGGCCAAATACACACGCACGTGCACGTAAACGGGCGCGCACCACACAAAGACGCGCGAGGCCGCGACTGATGTTGAACATCATCTGAATAATAACACCAGGCAAAATAAATGGAAACAGCTTTTTAAACAGCATTATACCGCAGCGCCGTACACTACTGAAGCCTACTGTTACCGTATTGTCAAACACTGCCTCTCGCTACAGACATCGCAAATCACGCCTGAAGAGCGGTAACTTACATCAGTGTAACACACACACTCACCTGGGTCAGTATCACCTGCCGGTGAATCATCACCTTCTCGTTCATATGGCCATTATCCGTCCCATATTTACCCGCACAACAGCCGCCCTTTCCTCACATTTGCCCTGTTTGCTAAGCTACCGCAGGAGATGCTACATCCTCTGGGTACCAGGAGCCTGTAACCAATGGAAACGCTCCGTCAGATTGATTTCTTGTTTTGTTTTTTTCAGTTATGATCGTGGTTACGTCATTCACGCCACATTCCGCACTGATCGTCTGGACGCTGACTGGATGTCTGGATAGCGACTGGCTGCTGATTGGTCGTTTCTATAGTGACTGGATTTGATTGGATGAATGGATGGTCGGGCTTGGATGTGATTTGATGTTCCTCACAGGACGCTGTTAGTGAACAAGTGCTTCTGGGAAACTGTGTTTTGACGACAGAAAATGATTGTTTGTGAAAAAATGGAAATGGAAAGATATTAATTTAGAAGAGATTATAATATAAATTAATTTAAAGGTTATAAATCAACACAAATGTATCTCTGTATGTGCACTAGACACTTTTATAAACACTCCCTGCTCCATATACCCAATTTGATCATATATGTTTACTTGTGCATTTCACTGCAAATAATCTTGCACACTGCACTGCTTCCTCGGACTAAAATATCTCTTTTGCACAATTTCATGTACAGTATTTATGTAAAGTTTCAGATTATGTGTATGGATAGCCAACTATTTATAGTATATGTATAGTCAGATAGGCCTAGTCAACTGTCTATAATTGTTTTTCTTATACTTCTATTGTTGGATGTTTATATTTATGTTTAATTAGTATATAGCACTGTAGTCCTGTGAGACACGACATTTCGTTGCACTGTATGACCACACTTGTAACAGAATGGCAATAAAGCTTGACTCGGGTTGTTGTGTATCTGAAATATGCATGTATAATTAGCTGATAAAGGAGTCATATGGTTAATATATTTTAGGTTTTAATGAAACAGCATGGGAAGATTGAGTATTTGTCATATTTTGTACCAAATGAATCGATCCTGAGGCTTTGGGAATCGAGTGTATTGGAATCATTTCCCACAAAGGGAATCATTGACTGCATCCGAAAACTGAAAAATGCTGCCTTCAGAAGACAACAGCAAAGTATCAATTCTCAGAATTGACGCAGTCGATTCCAGGAATCAGAATTAATCAGCCCTGTAAAAGGCTATTATCATTTTCCTTTGGAAATGCTGTATTGTGTATTTCTGCAGAATTTTGCAAGATCTGGCGGATGAACATTTTGCGTAGCTTCACAGACAACAACTGACAGCATTAATTTTTTGTATCCTAAATATTCAATTATCCCTGAGCAAATTAAGCAGTTAACCATGACTACTGATACAGTCTGATACAATCTGCTGCCTGATCAGATGCATAGAAATACCCACAAACCAACAGCATAGTGACCTCATTTTTAATCAAGCCATTCTTAAAAAGAAAAGTGTCAACTACAAAGCACTAAAAGATGGTTAGTATGATGCAATGGAAAGAGAGCTATAACACATTATGGATTAAAAAAACGATGCTTGTGTCTTAAATGAAAACAACCACAACCAACAGATTATTTATAATGATTTATTGTCATGCCTTCAAATTATTTGAGAACCACAAGAATGTACAACAGAGAATGAGTTCATCCTTCAAATAAAGATCTGATGAATCACAATGATCTGATGAATACGATGTGTTTAGGTGTTGACAAGACAGGAAGTTTACTCATGTCAGAGAACTTTAAAAGGGCCAAAAGTGTGAGTTTCATATACTGTTTAAAGAACAGGTCGCCAATAAGGGAGAAAAGATAATACAAGGAAGCTTCCTGTCACTAATATTTTTTTCTCAAATACACCAGCAATTAATGGCACTCAAATTTTCAATAAGTTGACCTACTTTACAACAATAATTTTACACAAAATAGAAAATTACACAAGGATAGATTTTAAGACTGTAAAGTTACACAGTACACAATGACAATCTTGCATCACAGAAGTAATTTTTTTTCTGATTTTGATATCATCAAAGAGATATTTGAGATAAACATTTACATATAGCTAAACCTATACAGTAAATGGACAGTAAAATATGGCAATTGTCAACAACGCTGTTGCTCAACTTAGTAAAACATATCAAAAACATTTTTTTGAAAGTAAATGGGAAATTTTTATATTTTAATTTTTCATTTTGCTAATACATAAGCAAAAAAAAAAAAAAAAAGTTTTTGATATCAATTGTGACATTTGTGACAAAATATTTACATATGTACATCAAATAGTAAAATATTACATTTATTATCAATGCTTTTTCTAAATTAGATCAAATTGAACTCAGACATATACTAGTCATTAATATGCACTGAATGAGAAATTACTGAACACTACACTCAAAAGAAACATTACACTTTGGATTCTTAGTTTTTCTTTTATCGGAGTCCTGCTAACAACAAACTTATCAACAAATCGCATTTCACACATACAAACCACAGTCTTGTTAGTCCCGTAAATGCTCAGTAGTCAGTGTTTGGGCTCCTGATTGATGTGGTTTTACTGGTTGTTGACAGCATGGCAGCATTGATCTTCAGACACGGGACACGCTTGGACAAAAGCTTCAGAAAATGGTTTTGAAACTTCTTCCCCAAAAATGTGTAGAAGACAGGGGAGATGCAGCAGTACAGGTAGGCAACATTTCGTGTGATGTACAGCGCATAGTCGAGGGCGTTTGAGCAGTCATTCTGCTCTTCAAAGGACGTCTTGATGGCTTTCAACAGGATGACCATGTTGTAAGGCGTCCAGCAGATGAAGAAGGTGAAGACGATGACAAAGATGAGTTTGACCGCCCTGCACTTCTCCGTGATGCGAGTGGATATGATCCTGATGGTTATGCGGATGTAGCAGTACAGGACAATACCCAGAGGCACCAAGAAGAAAAGGAAAAACTGCTGATAATAACCCATCTGCTCCCATTTTGTGAGGAAACTCTGGTGGTAACCGGTCATTTCGCACAGCAAACCGTCTCCTCCTTTCATCACATCGTGAAAAACGATATCCTTTAAACTAGCCAAAATACTGAGCACCCAGACAGCGGCGGATGACGCAAACGCATAAGTCAACCTCCTGCTCTGGGCTGCAGAGATGGCGTGGACCACCGCAAGGTAGCGGTCAAAGGTCATGAGGGTGAGGAAGAGGATGGAGCTGTTGAAGCCGATGGAATAACAGCTTCCCACCAACTTGCAAAGGCCTCTGCCAAAGATCCATTCAGATTTGTGGTAGACTGCCCAGAAAGGGAGGCTGAAGGCGAAGATGAGGTCTGAAATGACGAGGTTGAGCAAGAATATGTTGGTAACCGTGCTGAGCTTCTCATATTTGTAGATGATGCACAGCACCAGTCCATTTCCAACCAAGCTCAGAAAGAAGTTAGTGTAGTAGAAAGCTGGGAGAAATGCTGCTCCGAACTTTATCACATCGCTTTTCTTGCATAAAGGAACCTCTACGGTTACGGCTTGTCCTATGTATCCCGTGTCATTGGTTTCATTGAAAAAATTGTTAAAGTATTCTTCATCAAAATAATCCATTGGTATCTCTCTGGTTGCTCAGGTCAGATTTCTGCAGCAATAAAATCAAACAAAAGCAAACACACAATAATACAGTTAATATATATTTGGGTTGAGGTTCATTCTGAGCATCAAATATTGGCTTCACTCACCAATGCCTTTGTAAGAGGAGTTTATGAAACTCTGAGCAGCCCTGGCTGAACTGATGCAACCACGTTGTGGCTTACCGAGAAAACTTAGCACACATCCTGAACGAGATACTGCAAAGAGCATTTAAATCAACTCGTCAGCACTACGTGAAACCACACCGCCTTTGCTAATTTTGGGTCAATGTTTTTAAAATGTCATGGGGAAAATTGTTTTTTTTTTTTTTTTTTTTTTGGAGAACGAGAAACAACTTGAGAAGTGAAATTATTAAAATTATAAAATATTTATTGTAATTTTAAGAATTCCAAATATCAGCTGCACAAATTAAATGATAAATTCAGTAAAAAAAAAAAAAACACGACAAGGCTAAAATCCTACGTGCATTAATGAAAAAAGAACATGAACAGGAAACATTAAATCATAAATAGATGTTAATTGCTGCTCTTTTCACGAATCTATCCAGTCAAAAATAGACATGCCAAAACTACACTATTACAATTACAGCTAAAACCTACAAGACAAATTCTCAAACAATTAAAAGTGTAATTAAATAATAATAATAATAATAATAAAATGCTGTAGTAGTAAAAATGTTCCTATAAGAACTAACAAATTAGCCCTTGAGCAGAAGTATTCTCAAATTTGAACATAAGCTCAATGCATAGCCCGTAGAAATTGCTAATTCCTGTACAGAGGTAGCTTGCCTAGGCAGTGCAGTGGATACAGTATAGCAATTTTTCTTTAAAGGAACAATTCACCCCCAAAAAAAAGAAGTTGAAAATTTAAATTAAATTGGTCACAGGACACGAGAGAATCGAAGATGTATGAACAGTACATGAACATGCATGATGTTTGAGAGCATTTTCATCAAGTAAGGACTGAATTTTTAGTCTGCTTTTTGCACAAAGGCTTCAGAAAGCTTGGAATATAATGCATGAGTTCTACTGACCACTTTTTTGGAGCTCAACAGCCCCTTTGGAAAAGAGCAGCCAAGACATGCATCAAAACCAATCAAAAACATTGATTCATGATTTAACACATTCAACACAAGATTCTCAAACAGGAAAACACAATATCACATTTAATGTCAAGATCATCGTTCTTTAGAGGTTATGAGTTCTTGAGGTCAAGGCTGAGCACCAGAACGGTCCATTTGAGAGAGAAAAGACTGTACAGAATCAGTACGATCCCACTGTCCTGATGCTAAAAGTTAGGTCCTTTCCTGAAGGGATCGTCCCGAAAGCCATAGGCTTGATAACAAGAGGACAGATCACAAACCCCCATGGGTCCAGGGGGCCCACGTTTGCCTGGGGTCCCTGGAGTGCCTGGTTTCCCTGGTGGACCGGAAGGCCCAGGATATCCCTCACCGTCTTCCCCACGTGGGCCCTGGAAACCTGTGGAAGAGAAAATTACTTCTGACCGTGCTTGCAAAAGACAAAAAAATACAAAAAAGGGGATTATTATCATGCATGAATATATTGGTTTTTATACCTGCTGGACCAGGTGGACCTGGCAACCCCATTTGACCCTGTCCTTTAGCACCTTTCATGCCCACTGGGCCAATATCACCTGTAAGAAAAACATTCAAGCACCATTTTCCCTTCAGTCACTTTATAATCAAAAGATGAATAAACTTCCAAACAGATTGACATAATTCTCACCTTTCACCCCTTCAGGTCCCCTCGTCCCTGGAGTTCCTGGGTAGCCTGGAGACCCTGCCCTGCCGGGATACCCAGGGGGTCCAGATGGGCCCGTTGGGCCTGGGGGACCTGGATCACCTGGTGGTCCTTGTTTGGTTTCACAGTGTTGGCAGCTACTTTGGCCCATCACCTGCAGGAACTGTGGCAGCTGGCCTGTTGAAGGAACATTTAGTGCAGTGATTCTCAACCTTTTTGACTTGTGTCTTGTACTAGGAGTGGTAATATGTAAAAAAAATCCAATTAAAAATAAAACAAAGGTGAAATTTATAATGCAATTTAAAAACGTATTATAAAATGTACAGTAAATAATTAAAATAGTTTTGAATAACAATCTTCTTTACACTTTTTTGCCAATCAATTTACATGACATTACTACCAGTGTTATTTTAGTATCACTGAGATGCTATTTATATATATATATATATATATATATATGTGTATATATATGTGTGTATATGTATATATATATATATATATATATATATATATATATATATATATATATATATATATATATATAAATTTTATTTTATTTAATTTTTTGTTATTTTTGTGCATGTGCGTGTCCATATTGTTTTATTACTTTTTATTTCAGTTTTATTTATTTCAGTACAGCAAGATAAACTAAATGAAAATGAAAAATGGCAACTAGCTAAAAAAAAAAGTTTGAGTTTTGGTTTAGTTTTAGTTAACTGTAATAACCTTGATGACGGACATTTTTCAATTTAATTGTGTCACAAATACTAATTTCCACACGATAAAATATATAAGTGCTTGATATCACTAGAAAGATTTATATTCATTATAAACTTGATTTCCCTGACTTTGCCATGTCTAAAAACTACATTCTTCCTCATTTATATGAAGTTTTAAATAAAACAACAGAAGTCCAGGGCACAAATTAAAATAAGAAACATAATGTCAGCTTACTTCTGCATGTCTTAGCTTATGTTGTATGCCCCCTAGTGGTTGAGAACCATTGATTTAGAGAGATGTCAAGACGATAAAATGTTGACATTAAGTCCTCAGTGCTTAGTTTGACTTTTCTAATATGAATGAATTCACTACACACCTGTACATGCAGTTGCTAGATAGAATACTATAGGTGTTATTTCATGATTGCTCAATTGCTGTGTTCTACAGTCAACTATTCTAAGCTTTACAGTAGTGCTGGTTTCACGTCTCTCATTCTCACATAAATTATTCATCAAACAGCAAGATAATGTACAAATGCTTCTCATTAATGTTGCGATCATCCTGACGTCATTTATTTTGTAAGAATAACCACTATCTCTTACTACATGCAAGCAACAAGTGTCATTTGTGTGGATTTCATAGAATTTTAAGGAGTGTAGAGAAGGTGGTGTAACATTTGTGACAGTAACGGCTATATAAAAAATAGCCATATGCTGGCTCAACAAATGGACTTATTTGTTTTCCTCTTTTTTACAGAGAACTGAAAGTTGCCCTAAAAGTTACTCCAGATGAATCCAGCTATCTGACAGTTACACACATCATGAGTCAAATGCTATTCATCTTGAGTATCGTTGTCTTTTTCAGCAAAATAAAATCATCTGACATGTAGAATGCATATGAATATGCAAATTCATGACATCTCAAATACTAGAGTTTTACATTTTCTGAAGAACATACGAGTGACTCTCCATACAAAAGTCACAGACATGTTGTGGGTGTTGTGGGTGTGTTGCTAAGGTGGTCTGAGTGTTTTTAGCACGTTTGTGGTTGCTAGAGTGACCGCTTCATGGTAAATATAAGAAGGATGAGTTACATGACTAAATGTAATACAGTTAGGGGGTTTATCAAATTCTAACCACAAATATGGGCAAACATTAAAAGTGATGCTTGCATCAGCATATTTTATCATTCATCTCAACATCACTCAATTTATTTGCCAATGAAATAAGACAAAAGACCAGTACAATACATAAAAACTTACTCTGTAGCACAGAGGCACAGATCTTCATCAGCTGCTCTTCTGAAGGTGCTTTGCCCTGTAACACAGTGTGTGTCATATTTGAACAAGACCATCATCGCCATCATACAGTACATGCCCTATAAATGCTCAGAAGCATCACACTCACAGGTTTCCCTGGGTGTCCTGGAAGTCCTGGCTGTCCTGGTAAACCGTCTAGACCTGGAAAGCCTTGAGATCCAGATGGCCCTGATGGACCCATATCTCCCTTTTTGCCATCGGCCCCTCTGCTCCCAGGCTCCCCTGCTACACCTGGCTGAAAAGGAGTGAAATTTGGGCACCAGTATTAAAGTTTGAAAATTGGGATAAAAGTGTAATAGAAAGAACACAATTGGAATGTGCAAAAAAACATTCTAAGAGTAAACAGAGGCACTTCTAACAATGCCTGCAGGGCTGAACTGGGCTTATACCCCTTACACATTGAAAAAAAAAAAAAAAAGAGCAGTTCAATTCAGGCATCACTTCAGTCAATATGACACTGAATCTATTCAATATGAAGCCAATCAAACCCCCACAGTGTCTCATCCTCTAAATACACTTGTGCTTCAACTAATGAATGAAACTCAAGCTGAGTTGGACTCCAACTGACAAAAATCTAAAGACTAATTACGATGAAAAATTAAAAAACTAATTTGACCTCCAAACCAAACTCCAGTATACCACCAAATTGGCAAATTACTTATCAATCAAACAATTAAAAGAAAGACAACAAAAAATCTAAATATCGACTAACTGACCACGACTTCGAAATAGAGAAAGGAAGATATAAAAAAATCCTGAATACGAGAGAGCAGTGATGCAAACACTGCGAACAGAATCAAATAGAGGATTAGAAACAAGTAGGCCTACACCACAAGGCAAATATTTTTTCCACAATTTGAAGCATTGAATTGTTCATTCTTTACTCTAAATGACTCAGAGAAACTACACTATATACTCAAGAGAGTAGGGATGGGCGATATATCGTATGCGATATGCATGCGCATCTCGTCCCATGGCCACAGCCATATCACCCTGCAGCTCAAGACCGGTTGCCCACTGAAGCTAAGCAGGGTTGAGCCTGGTCAGTACCTGGATGGGAGACCTCCGGTGAAAACTAGGTTGCTGTTGGAAGAGGTGTTAGTGAGGCCAGCAGGGGGTGCTCACCCTGTGGTCTGTGTGGGTCCTAACGCCCCGGTATAGTGACGGGGACACTATACTGTCAAAAAGCACCGTCTTTCGGATGAGACGTTAAACCGAGGTCCTGACTCTCTGTGGTCATTAAAAATCCCATGACACTTCTCGTAAAGAGTAGGGGTGTAACCCCGGTGTCCTGGCCAAATTCCCTCTACTGGCCCTTGTCTATCATGACCTCCTAATAATCCCCATCCACTTGATTGGCTCTATCACTCTCTCCTCTCCACCTGTAGCTGGTGTGTGGTGAGCGCACTGGCGCCGTTGTGCTGTGGCTGCCGTCGCATCATCCAAGTGGATGCTGCACACTGGTGGTGGTTGAGGAGAGACCCCCACATGATTGTAAAAAGCTTTGGGTGTACAGCAATACACAATAAAGCGCTATATAAATGCATCATTCATTCATTCGTCAGTAAAGCCGGTTCCTTGATTAGCGCTAAATCTCCATCACCTGTTTTCAAATGGAGCGGCATTTAATACACGGAGCCGTAGTGACTGACAAGCTTTCATTGTCGAAGGCGATATATCTGCAA
Organism: Barbus barbus; assembly: GCF_936440315.1. Taxonomy (NCBI): domain Eukaryota; kingdom Metazoa; phylum Chordata; class Actinopteri; order Cypriniformes; family Cyprinidae; genus Barbus; species Barbus barbus. The sequence continues at coordinate 3,509,928 of NC_136754.1, read as the reverse complement.
TAATGAAAGCGATATTGCGTAGCTTGTCAGTGAACTACGGCTCCGTGTATTAAATGCCGCTCCATTTGAAAACAGGTGATGGAGATTTAGCGCTAATCAAGGAACCGGCTTTACTGACGAGATGCGCATGCAACCAGATGCGATATATCGCCCATCCCTACAAGAGAGGCAGTCAAACTAGCTGAAAAATATGTATACACGATATGTACCATACGAAATAGTTAGTTTGCTTTATTTGACATTCTTCACTGTATATAATTTTAATTATTATAATTAATATTAGAGATATTCCTTTGTTATTATTATTTTATTGTACTTAATCTCTCATTTATTACTCATTTATTGTCTTTATTATTTTGTGGTGTAATTATATTGTATTTACACATGCTTAAATGCTTTGGAGAACAATTCACTTCACGGTTACAGAATGAATAACACAAGAAATGAAAGCTTTTTTAATGAATCCTTCAGTATTTGTGCATATTGTTCGAGTAATGTGAAAAAAAAAAGGTTTCATTTATGAAGGAGGTGCAAACAAGATCTTCGAATGCTGAGCGACTGCATATGTTTGGCTCAAAACATTGAAACTTGTTTTACTCTCTTGCTAAGGAACCAAAAGCCCTCTAGATTCCGACTCATCAGGAAATGGTTGTGAGACATTGACAACAGTAGTTATGTTTTACCTCTCCTTTGTTCCCTTTCAGACCTGGTTCACCCTGTTGAGAATGACAGAAGTACAATTTGAATATCTTGACATTTTACGAGAAATTTCATTTACGCACATCACATTTAGACATTTATATCTAAAAAAAAAAAAAAAAAAAAAAAAAAAAAATGTCTATGTTTTTAAAAGAAGTCTTGATTTGCTGCTCAATAAACAATTATCAATGTTGAAACCGATGTTTTTTTTCAGGATTCTTTGATGAACAGTTTAAAAGAACAGCATTTTTCTGAAATATAAATCTTTTGTAACATTACCAATGTCTTTACTGTTGCTTTTGATCAATTTAAAGGATCCTTGCTGAACAGAAGTATTAATTTCTTTCGAAAAAGAAAAAAATCTTATGATATTCTGTATAATATTCACGTTTCTAGATATTATTGGGGTTCGCTCTTTTAAGTAAATCTGTGGGATGTTTTCCTTTCCATTGCACAAGCACTGTGGGCCAAGTTGGGTTTCAAAGTTCAATGCGTAGGTTTAACAGGTTTATTCAAATCCATAACCAGAAGTACATTTGCATTAGAAACACCACTAATAAAGACTGTTACATACATGTTTTCCAGCAACTCCAGGTTCTCCCTGGTTTCCTTTCTCACCCTGGAAAGAGAGATGCATTAACATAATCAACCAGTTTCTTTTGTTTAGCATGATTGTGCCTATCCACAATCTAGACCAGCATTAACTAGTAAAATCAGCCTGGCCCAGCTGGTATGTTGTGTAGTACTTTGTTAACAACTTTTTGACCCTGACTGCTGAATGCTGTGTCTTTCATAGGTTAAAAAATTTTCCTGTTAGAAAAAAAGTGTTTTTGCACAGTAGTTTAACACCTTTTTTTTTTACTTCCTCTTTTCTCTTATACTATGTTCCTTTTGAAGAGAAATCAAATGTCAGAGCTGTCGCTCATCACTAAGCAGTCACAGTACCTGACTTCCCTTTGGTCCAGATGATCCTGAGTCACCCTACAAATACAAGCGTAGGAGCATTGGCATTTAATAATTAAGAATATTTTTAATAATACATTAAAGTGCACAAACGTAATGTACATACAGAGGTCAAAAATAGTCAATTGCTGAATTTACATTTAAAATTCCACACTTTTCATCATTTATATAGTTGAAAAATAAAGTATTCAGCCTATTGTGTATTCCCATTGCAAAGCGAAGAAAAGAGAATAAACCTAAGGTTTTAAAAATTGTAAATGTAATGTAAATTTCTGGAATAATTAATGTGATATTGTTCATTATATCAAGTATATTATTCACATAGTAAGGGTAGAAATATTTTTTTAAAAATGTCGAATTTTAGTGAATTTGGGATGTCAAAGTCATATTAAAGTCTGCATGTTTTAGATCTTTTAATCATAACTGAATCTTCCGGTGAAAACCACAGACTTCTTGTAACATACAGTATGCAGCACTCCAATAATTTATTCTGCTTAAACCACAAATGCATCGTCCTCCACATTTGAAATTCACACAAATGATACACAGAATCAAGTCCTCGCCATACATTTTTTGCTTTTTCAATGATTGACTATTTGTAATGTAACCTATTGTATGATTGCATCCATTGTATATGCACATCTTCATTAAACCCTCTAAAGCAAGACAGAAGCTAATTCAGGTTAAATTTTGGTTGAAGTTGGACGTACCTTATGACCTTTAAACCCTGGCAGACCTGTAATGCCAGGGGGACCTTGAATGCCGTGCTCTCCATCTGAACCCTGCGGATACATACATGCACACCCACTCTTATAAGACTCAGTATAGATTGTTTTCTTGTGCAACATCACTAAACTTAATGACAGGTATCATTTTAATTAGATGATAGACATACACACTGCCCTCCAAAAGTTTGGAAACGCCCTAGAAAAGTGGGGTTTTGGAAAATATTGGCATGAATCCTTTTTAATTTGTGATAATTTTGCACCAATAAGGGACAACACAAACTACGAAAACATATTTTATTACATAAACAGTTTCTACATTGATTCATCAAAATATCCACCATTAGCAGCTATTACAGCTCTGCATAATCTGGGGATCCGAGCTGTCAGTTTATTCAAACATTGACTTTGAATTGGCAATCAGTTGTTGAAGTTGCAGTATTAAGGTGTGCTGACTCAAAAATCTTTTAAAAACCTGGGCCAAGTTTAAACCAGTAACCAGGCATCAAGGGGCATGTCTGACTTTGAGGTATATATTGCCATTATTATGTTTTATTGCTGGTCTTCAATGATAATGTCAAGTTACTTTAATGTATTTGCACCAAAAAATGCTAAGGATTTATGCTGATATCGTCCACTTTGCCAGGGGTGTTTCCAAACTTTTGGAGGGCGGTGTAGCACACTCAATATCACTGATAGACATAAATTTCAGTCTGTTTTTGTCATATACATAAGCTATGGAATAGTGCACAAGACTTCTTTTCATTTCTGGGCGAACTGTCACTTTAAGACTTAACATTTCTGCTTAATGTGGGAGGTGGTGAAATAAACGCAATGAAACAAAAATTGCAACCTTTTCACACTCTCGAAATGTCTCTCAGCTTTGGCTTTTGTAGGCCTACGTTAAAAACCTTCCTCTCATACCTATTTTTTTCTTCAGCATTTGACTTGTTAATTGTTGACTCCCAACCAGTGTAACTTATGTAAAGTGAATTAAAGGTTTCTGAACATTATGACTCGATAGAGGTTTAATATAGCATCTGCTACTTAAAGTTATGTCCTGAAGCTGGCTGAGGAAGCAGCAGGTATGTCACTGAAAGAGATAATATCGTATTTTCAGACCTTTATGTGTGGAAATCCCCCTCCCTTAGCTCACTCACTTTAGCACCAGGTGGGCCAGGAAGCCCATCCTGTCCGCGAGAGCCAGAATTCCCCTGTCAACAAATAAGAAGGTCAATAAAATGCTAAGACGTGATATAAAAAAAATACAAAATATTTTCACTTTTGATCAATTTAATGCGTCCTTGCTAAATAAATAATGAATTTCTTTGAAAAAAAAAATTTTTAAACAATATATTTCTTTACATTTAAAATTTTTATCACTTCAGAAGTTATACAAAAAAAAAAAAAACAAATGAATGCTAAATATGCAATAAACTACACATAGCTGGGATGACTTACTTTTGGACCTGGAGGACCTTCTATGCCAGGTGGGCCAACTGGGCCTGGGGGTCCCTAGAATTAAAGACAACTCTGCAGTAAGACAAACATCAATATTTCAAGCCTAATATATTTATTTGCCATATCTCTTCCAATGATAACCATCAACATTTTGTGTATTTTTTTTCTTAGCCTGTCAGTTTAATGTTCAAAGACAACAATAACAAAGTCATTCGTAGGTAAATTTCTCAAAGTTTAAACGCTTTGGTACAAATCAAACCTTCCTGGTAACATTAACCAATGATGTGGCTTTGGGCTGCACTTCACCTTTAAAAAATAAATTATTTACCACTGCTGGTGGAAACTAGATTTTCACATTTTCTGAAGAACACGTGAGTGGTGCCAACCCGAGCTAGGGTGTTCTGGGTGGTTGACACGGTTTTGCTATGCGGTTGGTGAAGTTTTATGAGTGGGCTGCTATATGGTTGCTACAATGTTCAAGGTGGTGGCTGGGTGGTTACACACCACAAAATCTCTGTGATATTCAGGTTCACATGTATGGTTGGAGTTTTTCTTTTAATATTTTAGTTTAAGCAGCTCTAATATCATCCTAAGTCTGATTTCTTAAAATTATTTAATAGCCACCTGATTTAGTTGATGAACAAATCATACTTGACATCTTGCCCAAAATTAGAGGCCTTGATAAACAACCTAAATAGTTCCTGCATGTAAAATGATGAGATATTGTACCTGCTGTCCTTTTGGTCCAGTAAAACCTGCTGGTCCTGGCATCCCACGCTCACCCTGTCAAAATAAATTTTGTTATAAAAAGGTGAAAAATGTCATTTATTTCTGTGATGCAAAGCTGAATTTTCAGTATCATTACTCCAGCCTTGAGTGTCACATGATATTTCAGAAATCATTCTAATATGATGATTTGCTGCTTAAGAAACATATGATATTTTATTATATTTAATCATTTTTATATTTTTGGATAAATCTGGGTTCTTACTTGAGGTCCAGCGGGGCCCGTCTCTCCAGGAATCCCCTGCATACCCTAAAGAAAAACACAAAAAGCATTCATAGTAAGTTGTTTACGATTTAGGCAGTACAGTTGTACATCCCATAGGTTTAGTTACATCCCATTTTCTATTGATTGAAATACACTAGTGACTAAAATACACAATTACAAAGGATCTACTCTAAAACACAGGCTTAACATGCTGGCAGCACCTTTTTACTGTCACTATTGCCTGTTTTCTTACCCAGTGCTGCCTTTCTGTATCATAGCAAAGCCACACTGTAACCCATCCAATGTACTGGCAAGCACGTATTCTTTCATTAGAGAGGTTTACATGAGAGTTTATGATGAAAGATAAAAGAGAGGCATAAATCACCACACCTACAACCATCCAAAGATATGTCCCATTTCCTGCACCAGATTTCAGGGATCCCATGATCTTGTACATTTTTATTTCAAATGAGCCAGTTTGATTGTTCATAAACAGGAAGCACAACCCAGGAAGCACAGAAATGAATGAGTGTAAAAGTGTTCAATCAAACAGCAAATGTTCCTCTGCAAAGTTTCCATACAGTCATTGTGACATTGTGACAGACAGGCAGAAGGAAATGGACGTGCAGAAAACCGGCCGACCTCTAGTGACTGCACTAGAAATACCGCTGTCTCCACCTGCTCTGTGTGCATGAATCGAAATAAAACGGTTCTGCAGGAAAGAAGGAGAAATGAGATCATTCAGAGAGGTTCACCACAAACTCAGAAAGAGGGAAGGGTGTATTAACGGTTATATTAATCACATGACACCAGACAGATGTCTTCCTAAAAGTTTCCATAGGGCTGCTCTCAGCATCTGAGCTTGGAAATGGGAAGAATTGTGTGCTTGCAAAAACGTTAAAGGCAGAACTTACTATATGAATACATATATCAAACTAAGCCAATATTTACACTGAGGCCTAAACCACATCATTTCAAGTCATTAGCTGAAACAGAAATGAAAACTGACTTTAGCTGAAAGCATAAACAACCTGAAGTCACTTTAAATTAGCTTTGGATTGAAACCATCAACCAGCACTCCTCAAGTGGAAATAGATAGCTGCAAGATAAAAAAAATAAGGCTATGTTCAAATCACTGACTAGAAGGATGAGCAAAGTGCAGAGGAAATGTGTGACAAGGGATGCTTGTCTTACAAAGCAGCAGCTAATAAAAGAATGCAGTATCAGAAATCATGATCTCATTCTCCAGAAGTGACACCCTTGCATGAAACTTTGCAGATCATCAGCAGTTAATTTCATGCTCTTCCTGCCTATCTCATTGTGCAAGATACAAGTTAAGATGAGAAAACAAGACTTTTTGATATCAAAGACAACTAAGACATCCAATGCATCTTTTAGTTTAAAGAACAAACTGGGACATAGCTGTTGTTTCAAGTTGCAGTTTCATGAATTCATTCAAGCTAATCAATTCAGGAAATCAAACAAAGAAATAAAGCAACTTGGGTCAGCAGGCCTGGCCTTCCAAATTTAAAACCAGCGGTAAAAAAAAAAAAAGAGAAAGAACATTACGATTAGGAATAATAATAAAAAAAAAAAACCAATATGTTTTTGTTAGCTTTTCGACTTGGATCCTACAGAGAGGCCCTTAAAAGGAGTCTGTCTCAGCTTCTGAGGCATTTCGAAATAAGACTGACTAAGGCCTTGTCTGCTGCGTTAAATCGGCATTTTCCTTCCTCATAGTCAGAGTTGCAGTTTACATATGTGTGATTGGCTAATGAAGCAGGATGACTTTAAAGAACATTTAGAGCATAAACAGAGCTGATGTTGACTATATACATGTATCATCTGCTACTCTACATCTCAGTGATGTATTCTGGGATTAGTAAACACTGTGGTTTCATCATTTCCAAATGTAGAGCTCCCAGAAAACCATGTAACAGGGCCCCTTCCACCAGAAACATCATGCAATAAACTTTATATATAGTGCCCTTTCACTATGACACAGTCAATCTCATCGCATAAATATGTGATTAAATATGTCAACATCATAAATCAACATCATTATTGTGCTTATGTGCTATTTAAGAAGCTTCAACCTTGTGAAGACCAGAGACACCAGAAAAGACCAGACTAGAAAATCTAAAGCGAGCCAACCTTTAAACTAGAGTTTGAAATAAGTGATGAAAATGAAATGGAAGTGACTTAAAAGCAAAGATTCAAGAATGGAGTTCGAATGTAAAAACTTCACAGAAAAGTAGTTGATATATTCCTAAAAACTGAACTAGAATTTTATTGGTATCGGTCAAACTGAATGAACTATATTTTCAAAGCGACTAAAGTTAACTAAACCTAAAGAACTAAAACTGAGGTGGAACATGCATACAAAAAATAATAAGGACACATAAGATGATAAAATAAACTCACAGGGATTCCTGGTTGTCCATCTGATCCTGCCGCACCAACATCTCCTTTCTCTCCCTAAATAAAAAACAAATATGGTTAGAAAGAGGGGAAATGTGGTACGCTGCAGGTAAAGACTATCACTTTGCCTTAAATAATCATTCAACTAATTGCAGATATAATTAGAGTTTTGCAGTTCAAATTTGGGTTGCTTTTTTTTTTTTTTTACATACTAATTACATAAAGAGGAAATTAAGCACTGAGAAGTTAAATATGCGCACATCTTAATTGTAAAGCAAGTATGAAATTTGAGACAGCCTGTCATTAAAATCTAAACATGTTACACCCTACTGTAAAGGGAGCTTATCTAAAGACTTTTTTTGCACTTTCTGAAGTACTAAATTACAAGCCGTACACATGTGGGAATGTTGGTAAGAGATGTCCTCCTTTCCCGAGATGCTGAGCTGTGGCCGGCCATCATGTGAATTCAAAAATAGCATGTTTCTGGTTACATGTGCATGTACTTTGTGTATGCTGAAACAGACCTGACAGAAAATATGTAACATCCCACGTTTTGCATGAAGCATGGGATATGTTCAGAAAAACACACTGCTGTAGAACACTGCCATACAAAGGCAAACAGTGTAACTACACATTTAGTCTAAAAGTGCCTCTCTTAGGCTATGATTTACAAAGTTACAAGACAAAGTGTGTGAACAATAATAGATAAATAAACATTTAAGACATTTTTTTTGCCATTTCCAGTAGTAGTTTTGGCTTTGTAGGGTAGCAATATTATTTATGTGCTCAAGCAGTATGCATACTGTGAATTTTGTGAACTGTACATGCAAATTTTCTTAGATTTTTGTAATAAATTGCAAATAATAAAATACTTTAACCCTCATGATGTTTTCCAGTTATTTTGACCCGGAGAGGTTTTTTTTTTTAATGAAAATACTAGTTAATGTTATCGCATTGGACTAAAAATTAGTGACTTTGTGTAACAAAAAATGGTCGACCCACAAAAAATTGCTTATAAATTTCTTGTTAGCCTATAGTTTTTGTAATCTTGTTTTATTTCAATTAGCACAAGTTTTGTATTTCTTTTGGAACTGATTGATCGTAGGCCTCACTGAGCTGAAAATTACTGACAATGCATTTTATTTCTGAGATGATATTATTTCTATCTGAATTTAACCAACAATGTAGCAAGGTCATGCATTAAAGTAGCATATTTTACGGCGTTATATATTTTTTCAAACAAGCACTAATAAGTATTTACTGTGCAGTATGCTAGTATTCAATTCTGAACACAGTCCTAATAAAATGTGCTTCGTTTTAATGTAAAATGCATCTTTATATTATAAAATGTTTGGTCAAATAACAGTTTATTTCCCAGGCGTTCCCTTACTGTATTTCTCTTGGTCACTCGCTTAAATACATGCATATATAGACTTTATCTAATGTCTAGAAGCTCTGCCATTTGAAAAGACCTCACACAAAGCATGCTTTCGAAACATGACAAACAATAATTGTACCTTATGCCGTCTCTGCAATTATATCCAGGAGAAGGCCAATTAAAAGGAATTTATGAGATTCCACATGACTTTAATCTCTTTTAACCTTTTGGTGGCAGTTTTTGTGCGTGCACTGAATGTTTGATGCAGGTGAAACGCAAGTAATGACCCATTTCGGTTCAAATAAACTCAATATCAACATAGTAATGAGTTGTTCTTGGGTTCTGGGGTCTGCGTGTTTCAGTTTCTTTTAACAGTCCATATGCATGTATGTCTGCATGTCATGATTAAAGGCTGTTTCCAGGGTTGGCAGCACCACTTGTGCTGCGGGAAACCCACCCTTACGAGGGAGCTCACTTCTGGCACACCACATGAAACCGAGTTTTGGTTAACTAATCATCCCTTAGTGGTCTGGGAAAACCTGGTGTTACTGCTAAAGTGAGCAATTCTGTCTCAGATCCAAAGTGGGAAGGCCAGGACTTAACAAAAACTAGCATGATAATACCGTTCCTGTCCAGTTCAATTTTCAGTCTCATGCATACGCTAGCCATGGCCCTTTAAGACAGTTTCTTATCAAAGTGCTAAAATACACAATAGAGCAACAACGAGTTTACAAAGCTTACACAAAGTCTCAAACTTAAATCTAAAACCAATGTGTGCTTTAAACATTCTACAACAGTTGTGTGATGCATCAAGCATTTAGAGTAAAACCTAGAAGAAACCCATGGTTTGAACATGAAAACTATTTTCTGGGTTTAAACACAAACTGCACAGTTCCAGAGCTTAAAGACGTGCAAAGAGATTTCCATCATTTCAATTTAACAATAATCTATCAAAAAGACCAAAGTATCATTCATTTGAGCAAGAGTGAGCATCGAAACATGATGTTGAAGACCAAACGCATTCTATAAATCATTTTTTTTATAAGTTAGTTCATTTCAGTGAACATAACCAAACGTGTTTCAATGTTTTAAAGGTTATTTTATAGCTTTGTGGAACAAAATCTAAATGTCACATCTTTCAAACCAAGCCACATCCAAACCTGAACAAACACCGAGTGTCGCCAAGAGTCAAATCAAAGCCCTGTACTGATAAACAGGCTTGATTTAATGGGGCAGTAAATGGCAGGGTGGCACTAATTTTCAGAGAACGGGCGGCACGCAGATGCTGAGACAGATGCAGTAGCCTGGAAATAGATCTGAGCGACAGACTTCTAATTTATGTCTAAAAACTCACTCATTTGCTTAAACTATAGGGAGGGGGGGTTGTAATAATAAATATTACATATATAAAAATGTCTCAAACTGCAATCAGATGTCACAGATATCAATATGAGCTCAAACAGTTCTCATCAAATTATTCAACCCAATTATCACCACTCGTCAACAGTTCTTATGTTTCTATTTTCTTATCCCACAAGACACTCAAGAAATATCTGAGCACTAAAGATCTCATCTGGGTTGACCTACACACTGTGTTTTTAATATTCATGGTGGCATTCCCAAATATTAATTTTAGGTGCTTAGTTTATTTTTACTAAATGTCAACATCCTGGTGAAAATGAGCTTTGCCACGATCCACAAACTTCATAAAGCAACATTCATCTCTTATTTATCATTATACCACAGTATAACTACACTAACGCTAAACCTTAACTGATGTAACATGTAACCAGCACATAGTAATTTGGCTGGCATGTGACCTTATATTCATCTAGAGCAGAGAGCAGCTCACGATGTGTACTGTGTCATTGGCCCATCATAATCTGGGTGTTTAAGTTGCTATACATAGACCTTTGGGCAAGACTACAGTCTGCTGCTGGCAAAAAGCTAAGAAAAATGTTAAATATGCCCTTGTGCTTAAAATAATCCAGGACTTTCTCATGTGAGAGGATGTCTGATCGTATCCCTAACACATCTGATGGTTTACACCCTGTGCTTCTTTAAATACTTTGAAATTCTGGGTGTGAAGTTGAAACTGTCTAGGGTTGCCTGTCTATGTTGTGTGCTAGAACAAGAAAAAAACTCCACGAACTTCAAAAAGAAGACAGAAGTCATCAAAATCACTAAGATTCATGGGGTACAGGACCAAATATTAATGGGTGGATTTTCCCTAAAAATATACACCACAAAAAAATGTGCATTATTTTATGTCATATTGACACAGGAAGTGAATTCATTCTCATGCACAGCTGAAAGAAAACAAGCAGTGCTGATTGAAAATGGCAAGGATCTGATGTATAGCATTTCCTTCCTATGGACCCAAAGCCAGTGATTTACAAAACATCTAAGCATTCTTAAATCAAGAGACATTTACCTTAAAAGCATAGAGATGCAAGATAAATTTATGATGAATTTATCACAATAAAGTGGGCTTATGCTTGAAACAAGACTAAATGTATTCCAATGGGCTAAGAAAGATCTTAATCCAAAAGAAAAGCTAATTTATTTTTTCTACACAGTGGCAGGTATTTCTGTTCTCATTTAAGCATAAACTCACTTAACTTTGGCAAATCTATCAGAAAACAAAATCTTCTTAAGTCATCTCGCTACTCGTGTAAATGCATAGCGATCTATGAATGTTTAGATAGTTGTACTGGAATGAAAGAAAACAGTGTTGGAGGCTGCTGCCGTTTAATATGCCTCCATCATCACAGGGTACATAGAACAGCATCCCTGGTTGTGATTAATTATGATTACAGGAGTAGTGGTCGTTGAATTATAAGAGTTTTGGATACGTCTGTCTGAAATCTGTCTTACCTTGAGACCAGCAAGTCCAGGTAGACCAGGTTTCCCAGGTTCTCCCTGCAGAGTAAAGACAATAAAGAAGACCTCCTTTAATTAAAGAACTTTTTTTTACTTTTTACTAAAACAGAATACTGTAAAGTGGGATAAAACTTTTAATGATCACCAATGCGCAGTATGAACATTCGTAAGTAGATGCTAAAAGCAGATTTCTTACATTCATTCCGGGTTTTCCGGGTGGTCCCATTTCCCCTGGTTCTCCCGGGATTCCCTGTAAGGTAGTTTGTATAAGCAAAAACAATGTTTGGTAATCATTTCCTGTAATTTTCAATAGATTTAATAGGATGTATTGTTTTTTTAACCTTGCTTCCTTGAATTCCCAAGTCATCTACATCCAGTTTGGAAAAGCCAGTGCCCTAGAAGAGATTTTAAGGAAATCATTTCAGTCATTGTAGCTTTTGCTTACTAAAGAGAGACTTTTTGCACATAACAACAGAAAAATGTGAGTCTCACTGTTGGTCCTGAAGGCCCTGGTGGTCCCATTTCTCCCTATTGAAAGATTGGGGGAAGAATTATGCAAGCCATTATTTCTAATTTCAATGACAATGAAAATCTCAAAATCTACATACTTTGGGTCCTTCCATCCCTCGCTCCCCCTTTTGTCCTGGTTCACCTGCTTCACCCTGTAAATGGAAGAATAAAATAATAATGTAAAGCTTTAAGGTTATTAGAAAATGTTCTTGATGTTTTACTCACTTTCTGTCCATCTCGACCAGGCTCTCCAGATGCTCCCTTTTCTCCTTGCTTCCCCTGGTGAACAAATATATCATGTTGATTGCACGTCCAAACCTTATGATGAACGCCACTAATAATTCTGCTGTACTTACAGGTTTACCATCAGGGCCAGGAGGTCCTTCTCTGCCTCTCTCTCCTCTGAAGCCCTGCATTCAAACAATGAGTTAAATATGTGTTTTAATCAGATGTCCCAAACAATCAAAAGACCTCAGCAAATTATGCCTGTCAATCCATTAGGATGCATAGCTTAAAAAATGTCTCACCATAGGCCCAGGTAGACCGGGCAGACCAGGTTTACCACTAGGACAATCACAACCTTCTACAGCAGGAGAGCGATCCGAAGGACACTGGGAATATAACACATTGCACATAAAACATAAAGTAAACCAATCATATTAAACATTTTAAAAAACAAGAATAGTAATGCTGGTAACTTACCCTGTCATCATCCTGTAAAAAAAAAAAACAGAAAGGTAAATTAAAGTGGGAAGGAAATCAGTGGAAGCAGATAACATAATATACACAAAATGGATATGTGCCTGCATCAACATTCTTGTTGGTCCTGGAACTACATTCCTTTTTTTGAAACCTTATTTAAAAAAATAAAAAATAGAAACACCATGCTGGTCGACACAAAAAAGCTTTTGATGGTGAACAACTTGGCTAGCAAGACCAACAACAAACCAGTAAACCATTCTTACCACAGAGTAAATTTCACATGCCGTCTCTCGCTCACTTTGCTGGGGATCACAGTAGATCCGCAACTTTTGCAGCACTATCTGATAAAGAAACACAAAACACAACCGAAATTTTATGATCTGGAACAATATTGTTGTAGCAAAAGATCAATCTAAGTTTCACTTAGTTTGGCACATATAAACTCGGGTAGATCAGGCAGGAGTCAAAAATAGCCATAAAACGTTGGAATCACTCACAGGGACTGTAGTCTCAATATTAATTTTCTTGGCGACTTGAATCTTTCCATTAATGTAGATGGGAACAACTGCATCTAGGAGCTGCTCCTCCACGTATGCACCATCCACGAAACAAGTGATGCGTTTGGGCTTCACCAGGAACTTCAGCTGATGCCAATCCGTGTCAAATAGCCTCTACAGGGATATAAACCATATTAGCAAAATACACAAACACACACACATTAATATACTTATTGTCTAGACATTGGGATGCAATCATTCTAATCTTGCATACTGTTTAGCACAAATATCATGTGAATTGGTATGCAGCCAATGTGTTTTTTTTTAATGAGATTTAAGGGTGATATAAAAATTTCAGCAACCTTGATGCCTCGGTCATTAAATATGACTGTCTGCTCTTTCTTCAGAGTGCTGGTGCTGGTGAAAGTGACCGATTTGTCTGCTCCGTTCACAGTCACAGCGATCTGCTTAACCCCGTCTTGAGATAACACCCTTAACAGGTCAAACTTCATCCAGTGAGCTGGGTTCTTCAAACGCAGAGTGGCCACAAACACAAAAGCTGGTGGAAGGCCTTCTGGAAAGATCTCTCTGTGAGGAACACCAAGTGAAGGTCAAAGTAGCCTGAATTTTCCAACCACAACAATTTACATAATTCTAACACTTCAACATGTGCAAGAACACAAACAATGCAGGGCATATCAGGAACTATAGATGTGGTAAAGCAAAAATCACCTGGTGTTGTGGGTGATGTCCATACGAGGGCTGAGCTGTGACGCTCTCTCTGATATCAAAGAGCCCTGAACCTTCTGAGCCACCTGCTCAATCTTCATCAGGCTCATTAAATCAAAGCCCTTCTGATCGTTCACTGTCCCAGGGATCCGTGTCGGACACACCGATTCTGTGAAAGAGAGAACGTTACTGCTCAATTCACAAAACTTCAGTTGCACATAAACTGTTGTGTGATGCTTTGAATCAAAATGGGTTTACATAACCAGAAAATAACAACCGAATAAGAAATGTCCATTTTTTGGGATCTGATTGATTTACATCTATTTAAAATCTCAGTTGTTTCTCCTAAACAGCAATGAAAGAAAACAGAAAACAAATGGACACCTAGATTTCAGATTCTCAGTTTTTACAGAAGAGATCTCAACAAAGTCTCAAAACTGTGCTCTTATTTGCCAAGACATTAAAGTCTGCAAGCAAAAGTCCGAGATCAACTCATCAAATTCTTTTAATGCCAACTCTGAGCTGCTATTCACATTAATTTTCACATTGAATTTTAACTATTTTACTCATTTGTATCCATTTTTATTCCACCTAAGGGAGGAGAAACATATGAGACAAAGTCGATTTGTAACTAAAAAGTCTCTCCAATTAGGGAGAAATAAAGAAAACAACTGAACAAACTGGTCTCTGGTTATAGAGAAAAATATGCTCCATAGCACCACTCACCCTCACACAGTTTCTGCTCCATCAGGTCCCATATGCTTGCAATGGAGTTATAATCCTCCACGTGTAGCACGTAAGTTGAAGCTGGCTTGTTAGCCACAGACACCAACTCAGTGTTAGTGATCTCATTTCCTACACCGACTGCAAACAGAACAATATTCTGTGCCCTGGCCTCCATGGCGGCATCCTCAACGTCATCCTGCGAACGCCCGTCAGTGAGAACCACGGCGATGCGGTTTCTGGGAGACTGGGATGTGCGGTTAGGCATCCCGAAGACGTGGTCTGTGGCGAACTTGATGGCACGGCCGGTCCGTGTGTTGCCCCCCAGGTATGAGATGGAGGTGATGGCCTCGATGAGTTCCTGGCTGTTCTCATGCTTTCCCAGAGGAATCTCAAGTCGAGGGGTGTCGCTGTACTGGACAACTGCTACCTGAGTGTGCCTGGTGCTCACGTCAAAGCCACTGGTGATGTTGATGAGCCAACGCTTGGCTGTTTCAAAATTAGGGATCCCCAAGCTCGAGGAGCCATCGATGATGAATGCAAGGTCATTGGGAGTTGTACTGCAACCTGCAAGCCCAGGAAAACATTTGCCCATAGGGTCCACATGCAGAACAACCTGGGTTACAATTCTTGAATAAATGTAGAGTAAAGTCAGGTACATTGGCCCTCTTTTTGCCTGGCATCTCAACTAAATGCACACAAGAATGACAGAATAAGTATTACAAAAGTAATTTTCTCAAGTGTATTCATTTACATTTATGCATTTGGCATTCTTGCTTTTAAGGTTTTACCAGTTCATGCATTCCCTGAAAATGAAACCCATGTCCTTGGCGTTGCTACAGTGCCATGCTCTAATGTTTGAGCCATGGGAATGCCTTAAGAGTGTCAATTTAATGCAGCTTTATACTGTTAACGTGTTCAATGATTTAATCCATTTGACTAATACATTATAAAGTATAAGACTAAGAATAAGTTACAAACCCGCTTGAGTGTCCTCTTGCTGGAATCCACTGATGTGCCGTAACAAAACACAAACAATCAGTGAAGAAAACATCCATGTCCGCATTGTATGGCAACAAGAAGCCAAGCAGCAGTTAGAAAATGCCTGGAAAAAAACAACAACTTTTTTTTAAATTTGTGTAAAATAATATCATATATAATTAATGTATAATTTAGTTATTTACTTATCATTTAGAATTCTGAATTTGCACATACAAATAAATACTTTAGCAGTACCATGATTCAATGAACAAATGATAACATATTTTGATACGTTATTTTAACAAATGCATCCAAAACAAATTGTTACCATGATTACATATAGCCCTTAACATAACACCATGGCCCTTAGAAAAGTTAAGCTGAGAAAACATCAAATATTCCTTAAAAAATATATATACTTTCTCACCCAACACTGTGAATCCTGGATATCCACAAGTTCAAACACCAACACGATGCCACCAACACGTTACAAGACAAGAGCTAAAAATGCTCTCATCACTGACACAAATTACAGTCCAGTGCTACAGTAGCAGTGCGCAGATGGCAAAATACAGCCAAAGACTATTTTATATCTGAACCCACAGTGACGTACAGCCTTTCCAGGGCAGAATGAAAGAGCGACAGGCATCAGAGAGAGGGAGGAGTACGGGTTTAACCCTCCACAAAACCATCTTCAAAGAAAGTCAAGCCAAATGGCCCCGAGCCTCCAATCTCAAGGACCATTACACAAATAGCGCAGTCCAAAACGTCTTTATTTTCTGTGCCATCATGCATTGAGTTATTTAGAAGAGTCCATTGACATTATATTAACATCTTGTCTGTGCAATGTCTTTTGTGTTACAGTGAAGACTATGCCTTTATTCTTCCAGTAGCACAGAGTTTGTTTCCATCCGTTTAGGCCAGATACTTAAACACAGATGTTGGCACCTTCTATTGAATCTTAATACTGTGAAATAACTCCTCGGGGACCACCATCATTCTCCATTGGCCTGTTTATTAATAAAAAGATGTTTAGAAAGAAAGTAACACATCCAGCCACATTAGTACCTGAGGAAGGAATAACCTGTGAGAGTTGCTTTGCTAAACGTCCCTCTGTATATATTTATACACCACAGACTTGTACACACATCCGCTGTTCAAACACATTTATATATTAGCACAGCTATTCTGGATCAAAGGTGGGCCCCTCCAGGTACCAGAGGAATCGCATTAGACAAAAATAGAGGAGACATAAACAAGTGAACTGAAGCATGTGAGTTTAGTTTAATGGTGTGTAGTGTTTTTAATATGATGTAATGACACTGAAATACAATGCATTTGTTGTGTGGAGGATCTGGGGTGGAAAAGTCGGCATGCATCTCAAGAACAGGGCAATGCTTCTGCTTGTCCTAATATATGAAAGGAAATGGTGGTATTGGGGAGGATGGCTCTTGATAAGTTAGTGAAGCAGAGGGCCTGTCAAAATATGCACATCATGTCACGGCTATACAATGTCGCTCTCTGGTGGATTTAATGGTCTTTACACTGAGAACAACTAGGGTTTCCTAAATTCGGGTCTGGGGAGCCTCTAGTGGCTCATGCTGGTACTGCAACCAGCTCACAAATAAAATAAAAATAATGTTTCCCTCATTTTACTCAAACAAACAAACAACAAAAGCTTTACATAATATACACTCACATGAGATTGAATACTTCATCTTGTCATCATTTGTAGGACAACATTAACTCCTTTTCAATTAATGAGTAAAACAAGTTTGTGGTTTACATCATTTAAAGAGACGCAACTACACAGCCATACATCAAACATTTCAAGCTACTGTATATAAAGGACTACAATAATTGTTAGAGTCGTCAAATTCGTTATAGTCCTTATTTAGCAGCTAAATAAGTCAAGTGTAAAAACAGCATTGCTAGAAGCAAGTATCCAACACAAAACACTTAATCTGAATGATGTATTAATGAGCGTATATATAACTATGGAAATATATAATTTGGTGTAAGGATTATTTTATTGTGTTTTTGTTGTCGTAAATAAATGTAATTAAATGAACTATAGTGTCATATTTCTAGAACAGTCCTTTTAAATAAAGCACAAGGCCACTCGAGTAAATGATTACAGCACGGTTAAACCCTTTAATATATTTCATGCCATATTTAACTAGTTATAGAATTATTTCATCGTTTTTTATTCAATTCATAATTAATTGTTTATTTATTTGTTATATTTTGTCAGTCTATAAAATATATATTCGAGCTGGTGAGTTTAGGACCCTGTGACTCGTGTATGCCGAGTGGGCGGAGTCACGGATGATTGACAGGATATTCTGGAGGCACGGCAGGCGAGTAATCTGGCAAACTGACCACAGCTTTGACTACAGACAGCAAAATTTAAACGAAATTCCGCCCCAAATCGAGAATTTCATCGCGTTTTGATGCCGAAATATTGTCTAGAAAGTACCATCCATGGACTTCCATCTCTGATGTTCGTGTTTGAGAGCTGATAATGATGAAGATGAAGCTGCGAGCGGCGGGAGGCGAAAATCACCGATGCGACTTGAATTCCGTTAACGAATCCGATCGGGAGAGCGGCACCAGAGCTGCTCAGCTCGACAAGGAGGCGGTGTTCGAGTGGTTCGGCTTACAGCTGAACCCATCCGGACGCGTGGAGCTGCTTTGCGGGCTGCTGCATATGTGTCAGCCGCTGGAGCTACGCTTCCTCGGCGCCTGTCTGGAGGATCTGGCCCGGAGAGATTTCACCGTCCTGCGGGATTATGAGATCCGGGCCAACTGCCCCGCTGATCTGGAGGGGCTGGTGGACGTAAGCGACCCCGTTGGGCTGTCTAAACTGCTCGTTTATTTGTCTTTGCTCGGATCCAAGAGCAGGGAATGCGCCGGGATTCTCTTCAGGACGTTGAGTCGAATGGACGCCGGGATGTGCGGCGCTCTGCCGGAGCCGGAGACTGTGGATCAGCTGCGGCTGCTCTTCACGATGGGGTCGTTACACCCGGCGTTCAGTTTCTATCAGCGGGAAGAGCTGCGAGCGCAGTTGGACAGACTCCAAAGATGGGTGTGTTATATTTACCTCAAAATCACTGACATTAAATTAACGAAAGTATCAACAATACCATAGTAATTTCATGATTTGGAAACGTACTTATGAATATGTTAATACCATGGTATTTTTGGGAGTACCGCCCTTACAGAAAAGCCCTGTGGTAGTACCATGGTATGAGATGCAAACCATGGTATTTACATGGTACTCAAAGGAATATTATGGTTCTACTATGGTACATTTCCAAAAACATGGTAGTTTCATGGTACCTTTTCATGTATTGGCTAAAGTCACTAATAAAAATGGCCAAAAGCACCATTATATTACCATGTTTTTTACATGTGCACTATACTACCATCTTATTCTTTGACATATTTAGAGTGGCATATAAATACAATGGTTTTCTGAATATCATATTCATACTGCCACATGACCATGGCAATATCATGGTATTCTTGGGAATACCACCTTTACAGAAAAGTCCTGTGACAGCAGTACCATGGTACAATTATGGTATCAGATGATCAAAATACCATGGTGTAGCATGTGATACAATCAATGGTACCACCACTTAAACTGACACAAACTCGTAAATGAATAGTCAAAAAGGAATGTATGCTGGATCCCTGTTGGAATTTCTGTCATACTTTTGAATCAGTCCTAAAGGATCCCAATTGGAATAAGTAACAAATAAGATAAACTGAAATCCATAGAAGATAGTTTGATTCTTATTTAGTTTTCTAAAGAGTCTCAATAGATATTAATGTTTAGAATAGTAATGTTTAGAAGATCTTTAAATTTAATGTACTGAAAAAAATGTCTTTCCTGTTTATGTTTTTACAGTTGGATGTTCTTGTCTTGTTGGGAGTTGTTAGGAACGGAGTTCTTAAAAATCAAGTTTTGATTAGTTACGTTGGAAATTCCCTCTTGGATTGGTTCCAAAAAAGTCCAGTATGTTTCATTTTAGAATTTTTTTATTCAGGGACAGCCAGAGGTGTATCAGACATCTGCAGGATGCACGTGCTCATGTCAGATTGACAGCTGTCAATATGTTCAGTTGTTTAAAGCGTCTCCTTTAAGCCAGACCCTGACAGGGAAAATCCTGGCAAATACTGTGGTCAAATATATTCATCACCCTTAAATTAATTCAGAAACACCGATCTAACAAAAGTGACACTGCATTCTGTAATCGCATGGCTGGCTATCTAATGTAAATTATAGAAGTCAGCCAACCTCTCAATAGGAATCAAATATCCAAACACTTTAATCCAATACAACCACATGATGGCCCGTTTGGTTTGCTACATTCTTCGGTGTCTTGTAGGCTTGTGGTCATGTTATGTGTCCAATGCTATCCTCCCTGATCTCTTTTGATCTCCATGTGAATAACTTTATTGTGAGCTTTGCATTTTGTAAATGAGGCCATGTTTGGGACTTTTCATCGCATGGGACATCCACGCTCATTAGACCGAATGAGGTCTCCAACACGACATTCTCTGTCTGTTTATGAATGTCTGTTGTTTGTTGCTGATGTCAAGTTGAGAGTGATGTTAATGGTTTAAAATGATGCTGATGAGTCGTGGTCATGTAAGCTGAGGCATTGTGCTCACTTGCTTTAAAACAAGAGGAAACGGGGTATCAGTTGGTTCAATCAAATGAATCGACACATTTTGAATGACTGAATGTGATTAGCTTTGATTTGGTTTGATTGGAAGCGTCACACACCACAGATACAGTGCTCAGATTTATGCCTCGCATTTGGAAACCCATCCACTAGTTGAATGTCGGGTTTCTAGATCAGTTGTTCCCACTCAAATTTGCAGTGTCCTGCAATGGCATTGTTCTGGCCATCCTGCTGTCAATTAGATCGGTGTTGGCTGACCTGCTGTGAAACGATAAAGCAATTTCAGGAAACTAAACTACAATGACAATGGGTGTGAAGACAAGTGAATGCACTTTTAACCTAAGTCTTGTTACTTTAGACAAGACATTTTTGTTGGTTGCTTCACATAACTGTATTAAACATCAAATATGGCCAAATCTGGCTGTTGTTTTGTTGCTTAACATGACAGATGCTTTTAGTGTGGATAGGGGGGAAAAAAAAGTAATTATATAACCTCAAATGTGTCTATTTTCCTCATCAGAGAGTTTAATGTTGAAAATTGATGTTTACTCACCTGACTTGCATTTCTTTCAGAGCCAGTTTTCCAGGCCGGGGTTCCTCTGTCCACACCGGAAGAATGACGTAGACTGGACTCTTTGCAGCAACGCCAATCCACACCTCAGCGGCACGTCACAGAGGGAAGGTATCTCACCTCCGCATGTTGAAATCCCTTTCAACACAGAAAAAAAGTGTGAGTTGCAGCACTGTAACGATGATGTCTTTTGATGTCGCAGTGGTGCACATTGAGAAGATCATTCTGAAGGAGGTTTCTATGGGAGGAGACGGCAGGCAGTACAGTTTTGAGGTAAGTTCAAAAACCCATCAGAGACGCCGAGTTTCAAAACTGACATTTCATCTAAAAGAAGCTTAGAGAACTCCAGGATTGTGGGAAATGATTTAGAATGATATGTAGCCAGTTGTATGTCATGCTGATAAGAGAAAGTCTCCTTAGAAATTGAGATAAGAAATGTTGAGGTAGTTATACAAAACTGTCAACATCTGTACAGGTCTGCACAGAATCTTGCTGGTTTAATGAATTTGTATTAAAATAATTAGTGAAATATTATACTAATATTAATGTATAGTAATGATACAGGGGTGGGTGATATGGAAAAAATATCATATCGCAATTTTTTTTTTTTAGAAATATCACAATTCAAGATTTTATCACGGTTCTTTGTCATGTTGTTTTTTTAAGTTGTTTGAGCGTTACAGCCGAACTAATTTCCCTATTATAAAGACAAAGCCTTTCAAGGTAACGAAAAATGAAGAATGCAGATATTTAGGCCAAAGTTGCCAAAGATAAAAGTCATTATTTTATCTTTATTATTAAAAAATAAGAACAAAGATAGACATTACAAATACACATAATATACAAATAAAACAAACAGTGCTTTATTTTCAGGTGCAATAGGTGTATTTAGCAGGAGCATTTAAGAAATTGAATGAACAAATATAAAAATAAAACGCTATATATAGACTGATTGCTAAAGGAACTGTATTAAAGTTCTTCAGTCAAGGGTAGTGAGTGATTTTTCTCTTTGTGTTTTGTTGTTTTATTAACGATAAAAGGAATAGTTCATCCAAAAATAAAAATTCTGTCATCTGTCGGTCAATTCTGTCATAGTGTTTTATTTTTATACCATCATTTACTCACTCAGAAGTTGTTTTAAACCTGAATGCGTTTCTTTCTGCTTCTGAACATAAATGCTATTTTGAGGAACGTGGAAAACCAAACAGTTGCTGGTCCACAGTGACTTCTAAAGTATTTGTTTCCTGCTATCAAAGTCAGGGTGGACCAGCAACTATTTGGTTTTCCACATCCATCAAAATATCATCTTTTGTGTTCAGCACAAGAAAGAAATTAATACAGGTTTGGGACAACATGTGAGTGAGTAAAAAATGACTAATTAAATTTTAGTGTGAACAATCCCTCTAAAGGAACACTCCACTTTTTTTTATAAATAGGCTCATTTTCCAACTCCCTAAGAGTTAAACAGTTGAGTTTTACCGTTTTTGAATCCATTCTTTTAGCGCAGCTTAGCATAGATCATTGAATCGGATTAGACCGTTAGCATCTCGCTCAAAAATGACCAAAGAGTTTTGATATTTTTCCTATTTAAAACTTGACTCTTCTGTAGTTACATCGTGTACTAAGACCGACGGAAAATGAAAAGTTTAGATTTTTCTAGGCCGATATGGCTAGGAACTATACTTTTATTCCGGTGTAAAGTTCCTTGATTATTACGCCGGAATGAGAGTATAGTTCCTAGCTATATCGTCAGTCTTGGTACGATGTAACTACAGAATAGTCTATATGTCTATACTCTATATATCTATAGTGTGTTAATGAGATGCTACCGCCATCATCAAAAATTTGGTGACCAAATGCTAACGGTCTAATCCGATTCGATGATCTATGCTAAACTAAGCTAAAAGTGCTACCGCCAGACCCGGAGATCGGCTGAATGGATTCAAAAAACGGTAAAACTCAACTGTTTAACTCTAGGGGAGTTGTAAAATGAGCCTATTTCCAAAAAAAGTGGAGTGTTCCTTTAAGACCTGCATGAATCCGTTTTTCTCTCAACTGTTTACTTTCATTTTAGACATAACCAACTGAGTCTATATGTAAACCTTGTGTGTGAAATATTTAACCAGCAAGGCTTTAAAGCACATGCAAATAATGTACTTTTGTGATTGCGAATAAGTGCAGTGTCCTGTGAGAGTAACTCTACCGCTGAGTTAACACTGATATGAATGTATGTGGCGTTGTACAGCATATTGAGACGGAGGTGCCAGAACTGCATCTGATAGAGCAAAGTGGGCTTGGGTTGCTATGGAGGAGAGTAAATTTAACATGAAATCAAAATAGACCCTGTTCTTGTTTATGTTATTCCAAAGAAACTCACCTGGCTCCATCCTGGTATGTTAACACCCACGGTTCAGTCAGTTCCCGATGGATAAAATCAAGTTCTACACCCCTTTTTTTTTCCTCATTGAATATTGTGTTCCATTCGGAAGTACGCTGTAAAGTAAAGTTAGAGTTTAAAACAATTAGTTTTATTTGTGCCCATGTTGCTGGTTAAGAAGGACATTAATGTAGTGTAGACACAGTGTGAATCAGTGCACAGTTAATGTCTTAGTAGCAGCTGTTATTTCAGATTTGCATGCACGCTTTGCATCATTCATGGTGTTAAAAAGGCCTTAAAATGAACGCACACTCAGCCTCTGTGGTTCCAGACATGTCCTGAAGGCCGGCCTATGCTCTCGGCTGTGTACATGAGATTTCTGTCTCTCTGGGACAAGTGAGGAAACATGCATAGCCTGAGCTGTAAACATCCGGTTGTTGATACGGAGTTGACAGCCTCACCAAAGAGGCTTTGGCTCAGCTCTCAGTGAGAGTATGGACCAGCGCCAAAACAGTCGGGGAGAGAGAGAGAGAGGCCTGACTGAGAGAAGTGCTTTTCTTTTCCTTTGCCTAATGTATCGTGTAATTTTCAGGGTCCAAAATTACTCTGGAATCCTGCTATACAGTTTTGTCACAAAAGCTGGGTCGTGGCACAATAAATATCCTGTGAAATGCAATATAGTGTACCAAGCAAAATATGAAATTGAGGAAAGCAAGATGATTATCTCACAATGTTGTGCAAGTAGCTTGTATTGTTTGGGCTGTACTGCAATTGTCTGTCTCATTTTGGCATTTGTAGTTTGACATTCACAACCCATTGTACTTCAATATTGTGACATAAAACTGCATTTAATAAGAAAAAAAGATTAATAAGAGGGTTTGTAAAAGTAAAGTAATTTCAGAGATACAGAAAGTTATACTTTGATTTAAAGATCACAAATATTCTTATTAGACTTTTTTTATTTGTGATAAGTGATTAAATTGTGCACAATATAACCAGGAATATCATAAAAAAAATAAAGAATGATGAAGTTTATCTGATTGTACATTGAACTTCCTTTTATTATAAAAAGAGTAAGGAAAATGTGATTTGTCACATTATGACTGCTGTAAGTGAGAATGTGTCAGGGAATATCCCCCTTCTGACACTTTTAGGATTCTGGAAGCACAGATGCTCTGAAATTGAGATGAGTAATGATAGAAATACTTGTCTAGAACTTGGTTCAAGTGTTTATTGTGGGAAGGTTGTGAGGGTATATAGGCTATATAGAGTCCCCTAACATACATGTGCTGGTCATGTTGAGCAACTAGTTTTAGATTTTTTAATTTTTTTTTAAAGCTGTTAGACAGTTTGCATTGTGAACTCCTCTAAGACATCTTTAAATTGATTGCTAGGATCCCTGGTACAGCCATTCTCATTGAGACTGGCATCTTTAGATCATGACTCATTTTGGTTTTTTGAGCATTGTATTTTTAGGATGCTTGAACAGTTAAAACTAGTTCCTGTTTTAAAATGGCTTTGACATGATCACTATTAATCAGGTCTTGTAAAAGGTCACGCTGAACCGTCTGCCTTAAAGTTACGGACCGGGTGCGAGTGAAAATTGGCTTTGACGAGTAAATAAAGCTTTACTTGACTGTTGGTCCAAAACTATACAATTATTTTTATACAGGCTAAAAGTTCAGTGTTGAAACTTTTTGATATTTATGGCAAATAAACAAAATTTCCATAACGGCCTGTCTGTTGTGATGTTATTCATTTTTCGTAACTGGAGCGGGAAGGAGACGTTTTGAGGACATGAGTCTTTCGCTCTGCTCTCCCCAGGATATATAAAGATGGAAAGCACTTCTGACGGAGATTTAAGTGTTTAAGACCACAATCACTGTCACATTTGTTTATCATCATAAACTGCATAAATGAATGCTGTTCCATATTATTAAACATGAAATGTTCTCAGTGTGAACATAAAATCATTAGACACTGAGATTTGTGCACCATTCTGCTGAGTCCAATCCATCCTCATCAAAACAAGGTTGAAAGAATGGAACGAAAAGGAAAACATTTTGTGTTCTCAGCCAAATTTGAGCCACTACCTTTTCTCTGTCCGTATTGAAGTCTTGTAATCTGTCCTTATGTGAGTTGCATCCCAATCAGAAATCCCCATGCGTCACTGGAAGACGGATTCTCCAGCCTTTCCCAGGCTTACCACTGAACCTTGACCACCTGTGTCTCGCCAAACCCTACGATTAAGACATCAGTATTCACTG
Organism: Barbus barbus; assembly: GCF_936440315.1. Lineage (NCBI taxonomy): Eukaryota > Metazoa > Chordata > Actinopteri > Cypriniformes > Cyprinidae > Barbus > Barbus barbus. The sequence goes on along the minus strand of NC_136754.1, from coordinate 3,484,353 downwards.
GAGAAGCAGACGAAATAGCATGCCAGCCCTTGTTAAGGCTAAAATATTTACTCAGTGCGTCGGGCTACCCGGGTATTGAAAGAGCCGGTTTGGAGTTGCAGATAAACATTTCAACACTTTTTTTGTTGTTGTCTGAGATGGATGAATTGCCACAATTACATCATCGTATTGAGTCTTTCGGAGTGGATATCCGCCAGAACTTTCACAATGGATGTAATTTATTTGGACCTGTATTGTGTAATTCTACCAGAAACAGACTACAGTGAAAACAGTTTTGCACTTATGTGAATCTACAAACAAGAAAATGGCTCAAGACATTATCACAGTGTTTGTTATTTTTTAAATCTAGAGAAATACTCCAACACAGATCTACTTCATTTGTCGTATAATCAAGATGTAAGCACAGCAAACAGTTCTCTTTTCTTGTAAAACATGACGCCGAGATTGGGAATGTGAAAGTGCCCAAACTTTGTGCAGCAGCATGATTATCAAATGCATTTCAGCTTGAATTGGTGGAATTTGTGATTTTTAAAAAGCAGTAATATTAAGTATTAGGCCTATTAGAATTTAAAATAACTTTAAAAAAATATATATATATTTTAATATGTAATTTATTCTTGTGATGCAAAGCCGATTTTTATGTTTCCATTACTCCAGTCTTCAGTGTCATATGATCCTTCAGTAATCATTCTAATATGATGATTTGCTGTTCAACAAACATGGCTTATTATTATCAATGTTGAAAACAGTTGTGCGGCTTTTCATATCTTTGTAGAAACTGATGACATTTTTGTTAGGGTTATTTGAACAAATTTTAATACAAATAATAAAAACCATTTGTAAACATTTTAAAGATCTGATATAAATGTATTTTTGTAATATTGTAACCGTGTCACTTAATGTATCCTCACTGAATTAAAGTAAAACAATAGACTTTAGCATGTACTGGTTAAAAAATATGATAGTTATGCATGCATTCTTTTCAGTTTAGCACTGAGACTTTGTTTTCTACGTAATACTTGCATGAGCTAAAGTTGTGGTGAATTAATTCAAACCAAGTGAACTCTAGTGGCTGAAATGCTCAAGTGTCAAAAATACTACAATGACCCAGTTTGGCGAAAAACTGATTCTGGTCGTATGCCTTATTCAGATTTATTTGGGCTGATTTAAATATTTTAGGTATGCCTAGATTTCAATGGGAGATTCCATTGGAATATTTTATTTACCTAACACGTCGTAATCTTTGAAAATGAGCGAATAGTCTAAGAGCTCAAATGTTCTTCTCTTGCTGTAATGTCATTTCTGGAACCCAAGCTATTGGAATATTTGACCGAGGACATGTGAAGAAATCCATGTTAAGGCATCTGTGGCAAAAGGACAAGCACAATTATTAATGTCTGAATGAAATATGATGAGCTCTGGGGAATCCAAGTGAAAGATCTGTTATGCTCAGGCCGACGAGAGCAATACTGGTCTCATCGAGTTTCTCCTCTTTTGCAGGTGAAATGGTCAGACTCTTCATCTACTGCCGTCACCAAAAGTCATCGTGAGTTGGAGGATTTTCTATTAAAGGTGAGCAGAGAGACGTGGGTCTTTGGTGTGGTATTTGTGTTTGTTTAGTCACATGGGACTGTAGCACATGCCAGTGTGCCCCACCAGTTGGGCAAGATGCCACCTGGCCAGACCAGTGAGGGACATTATCCATCTGTTTCTATTTCTATTTTCCTCTCTGGCTGTGTTTGTAATGGAATACTGGCATTCTGCATACTGCACTGTCAGTGTTATTTTAATAGCATTTAAATATTATAACAGGATTTATTAATATTTAATATTGGCTTTTTTATATTTTCAAGATTCATTTAAATTTTAGTCTTTTTTTTTTTTCATTGTTAATATTTCAATAAAAAATTTTTCCCAGTTTTAGTAATGTATGTATTACTTGAACTTACTGCATGTCAATTATTTGCCAAGGCAACTTTTTTTTTTTTTTTTTTTTTTTTTTTTTTTGGCAAAAGAAAGTGAAGTGACGTGTGGCCAAATATGGTCACCCATACCCCGGAATTTGTGCGCACACAACCCACCCAAGTGCACACACACAGCAGTGAACACACACACACACACCCAAACACACACCTGGAGCAGTGGGCAGCTGTATTGCTGCGGCGCCTGGGGAGCAGTTAGGGGTTCGGTGCTTTGCTCAAGGGTCTCACCTCAGTTGTGGTATTGAGGGTGGAAGAGAGCGCTGGTTATTCACTCCCTCCACCTACAATCCCTGCTGGACCTGAGACTCGAACCTGCGACCTTCGGGTTACAAGTCAGACTCTCTAACCATTAGGCCACAACTGCCTAATTTAATTTTATAAATATTAGATTAAAAATTATTTGTGACCCTGGACCACAAAATCAGTCATAAGGGTCAATTTTGTGAAATTGAGATCATTTGAAAGCCGAATAAATAAGCTTTCAATTGATGTACGGGACAATATTTGGTCAAGATACAACATTTGAAAATCTGGAATCTGAAGGTGCAAAAAAAAAATCTATTGACAAAGTTGTCCTAATGAAGTCCTTAGCAATGCATATTACTAATCAAAAAAAAGTTTTGATATTTATGATAGGAAATTTACAAAATAGCTTTGGCATGAAAGAAAAATTGATCATTTGACCCATATAATGTATTTTTGGCTATTGCTACAAATATACCTATGCTACTTAAGACTGCTTTTGTGCTCCAGGGTCACATTTTAGCTTTATTTTGATTGTTTTACAATTCATACACATTTATAACTGTTAGGTTTAAAGCATACTATATGTTTAAGAACCGTGTACAAAACAGTATGTAATATGCAAGAAATGTTTCAGTATTCCAAGTTGTTGTTACATGATCTTTGCATGTTTACTTTTTAGTGAGCGCAGTCCTGTTATCGTTTTGGAAATGGTTATCATTGTTTTTTTTTGTTAAATTGTTTGAAAATGACATTCCAATCAAATTTTAAATCAAAAAGATTTATTTCATTATAAACAATTTATTACACTGGAAATGGAAGGTTAAGTTGGGTGGTTGCATTTTGGGAATCAGTTTTCCACACAGTGCAGTTTGGTTGTGCACTGCATATTTTGTCTAATATAGCTAGTTGGATCATCTGAGTATTTTGTGCATACCGTGAGCCAAAAACTCATCACAAAACACCAATGACTTGTACATATAATATATGGACAAACGTATTGGGACACCCCCTTCTTTAGAACAGAAAAAGGCACTTCCAAAACTGTTGCAACAAAGATGGAAACATAATTCATGCATTTAAAAATTGTATTTCCATCTCTGTTGCAACAGTTTTGGACGTGTCTAAATTGACAGTACCCTTATGTACAAGTCATTGGTGTTTGGTGATGAGTTTTTGGCTCAAGGTCTGCATATAAAGTCTCACCAGAGGTGTTCAGCTGGGACCAGGACTTGGCTTTCTGCAGACCAGTCAAGTTCTTCCACACTGACTCAATCAGTCATGTCTTTTTGAACCGTGTCTTATACACAGAGACACTGTCATGTTAGAATAGAAAAGGATATTGTCACACAATACCCTAGAATATCATTATATGCTTTAACATTAAGATTTGTACTCATGGAAATGACTAAAGTAGTCAAACCTGTTCATTAGAAGGGGGTGACCCAATACTTTTGTCCATATACTTTATGTAGCTTAGCTGTATTGAATTTAAATTGCAAAGTGAGGTAAAACAATCCCTCTGTCTCTCTAGCTTCCTAAGGAGCAGAGTCCTGATGGCTTTGAGAAGGGCATCGTCAGGTTACTCAGTCGTGGAGATCAATGTGAATCCAGAGAACTGGAGAGAAACCTCAGGTAAATTTAGTCTCACTCTTAAACATTACTTATAATAATCTTGCATAATTGTGTTTCTCCTTTAAAAAGAAAAAAGTTGCATCCTTTCCTTACTTTTGCATTCCTTTTCCTCAGTTTTAAGTCGCTTAGGTTCTCTCTTTTTGGCTTGCATGGGTTTTTGTTCAAGTTGACGTGCTATTTGCTGTCATTATAATTACATTATAGCCTTTTCTTGCAACCGTGTCATGGGATAAATGCAGATGTGCTGAAAGCATAAATTTCAGTGCAATTCCTAAATCTGAAAGTCTCAGTGCTAAACCTAAAACAACATTGAGTAATGCATAACTAGCATATTTTAAAACGATATATACTAGTGCATTAGTTTTATTAGTTTCAAACTGTGAGCATGCGGCGGACATGGAGAGGATTACAATTGCTATCCTAAACCTATTCAGAACTGTTTCCTGACTACAGATGTTCAAATTATATAGCATTAGACAGATGGTTTTTAATTCTTCAGAGATTTGAAGGATTTGGATCAAGTCTGTCAAAAAGGGATTCAGTGTTCAGTTCTTTTTTGTTGTTGTCACATAAAACAAGTCCCACAACACATGGCAGTATTTAGGTCAGTAACACTGATGTCAGGACCAGAGGGGATTCTGCTTCCTGTAGCACAGCTTAGTTATGGTCACAGATTGTGAAAATAAAACCTTAGTGACTGTGTTTCAATACCTTTAACTTTTTTTCTCTTGTTCCTTTGCAGGGAGAAGTTCCTGTCTTTATCACAGGATGTCCTTCAGAGATGTGATGTTTCCAGGTTCTTCCTGTCTGATACATCTGTACTGCCATGCAGCCACTGTGAGAATCCTTCTGACCGGCCAATCAGAAAATGCTATCAGTTGATGACTAATGTTAAAATGACCAAATATCAGTATATTAATAGACTAAGCATGATTTCACTGTATAACACTTGCCCATCTGCTCGTCTCTGCAGGTACCAGTGCGCCCGTAGCCAGAATCCATCAGCCTGAACGCGGTTTCTCTGAGGACTGCTCCGAGACTTCCAGCCTGGAGGAGGGTGAGAGAGATACAGACCTGTCAGATCTGCCCTAGAAACACTTGCCATCGCACAAACAAGTGCTAATGCTGTACTGATGCTACGGTCTCATCGGTGACTTTTCTCTTTTACAGATGTGGAGGCTTACAGCGTCAGAGCTGCGGGACTGAGGTAGACCTTCACTGAACAAATTAATTTTTTTTATTCAGCAAGGACGCATTAAATTGAGCAAAAGTGACACTAAAGACATTAAATGTTATAAAAGATTACTATATCAAATAAACGTGGTTCTTTTGAACTCAAAGAATCCTGAAAATAAATGCATCACGGTTTCCACAAAAATATTAAGCTAAGAAAAGTTTCAAATTGATAAGAAATTTTCTTCAGCAGCAAATTAGCATATTAGAATGATTTCTGAAGGATCACGTGATACTGAAGAGTAATGATGCTGAAAATTCAGCTTTGCATCACAAAAATAAATTACATAAATATATTCAAATATAGAAAACGGTTATTTTAAAAACTTTACTTTTTGATCAAATAAATGCAGCCTTGATGAGCATATCTAATGAGTACTTCTTTCAAATGTGACCCTGGACCACAAAACCAGTCATAAGTGTCAATTTTTCAAAATTGAGATTTAAACATCATCTGAAAGCTGAATAAATAAGCTTTCCATTGATATATGGTTGTTAGGATCTGACAATATTTTGCCGAGATACAACTATTTGAAAATCTGGAATCTGAGGGTGCAAAAAAAATCTAAATACTGAGAAAATCGCCTTTAAAGTTGTCCAAATGAAGTTCTTAGCAATGCATATTACTAATCAAAAATGAAGTTTTAATATATTTACAGTAGGAAATTTACAAAATATCTTCATGGAACATGAACTTTACTTAATATCCTAATGATTTTTGGCATAAAAGAAAAAGCAATAATTTTGACCCATACAATGTATTTTTGGCTATTGCTACAAATATACCCCAGCGACTTAAGACTGGTTTTGTGATCCAGGGTCACAAATACATAAAAAAAAAAGAATTGAACATCAGTGTATATGTTGTTTAATAATTTAAAACTTTTTTTTTTTGTGCATTTTATATGTTTTGCTTGTAAAGTGTACTTGTGTATAGGGGTGGGCGATATGGGAAAAATATCATATCACGATTTTTTATAGAAATATCACGATTCACGATTTTTATCCCGATTCTTTGTTAGTTTTACTATTTTGGTTTTACAAGTTGTCTGAGCATTACAGCCAAACTAGAAAGACAAAGATGCATGGCAGATATTTAGGCCAAAGTGGGTGAAGATAAAAAAATCTTTGTCATTATTTTATTTTTCTTATTAAAAAATAAGAACAAAGATACACATTACAAATACACATAATATACAAATAAAACAAACAGTGCTTTATTTCCAGGTACAATAGGTGTATTTAACAGAGCATTCAATGAAATTGAATGAACAAATATAAAAATAAAACACTAGATAGACTGATTCCTAAAGCAACTGTATTAAAGTTTTTCAGTCAAGAATAGTGAGTGATTTTTCTCTTTTGCGTTTTGTTGTTTTGTTAACGTTAAATGAATAGTTCCCCCACAAATTAATATTCTGTCATCTGTCTGTCAATTCTGTCATAATGTTGTATTTTTATATCATCATTTACTCAAAAGTTGTTTTAAACCGGAATGAGTTTCTTTCTTCTGCTGAACATTTATAAATGCTATTTTGAAGAAGGTGGAAAACCAAACAGTTGCTGGTCCTCAGTGACTTCCATAGGATTTTTCTTTCCTACTATCAAAGTCAATGTAGACCAGCAACTGTTTGGTTTTCCACTGAGTAAATAATGACAGAAATTAAATTTTAGGGTGAACTATCCCTTTAATGACAGTCGACAGCATGTTTAGTGTCCTGTCTCTTTAAGAGCTGCACTCATCTAATATACAGTACAGGCATGCATCCGTTTCTCTCTTAACTATTTACTTTCATTTTAGAGATAACCAACTCAGTCTGTATGTAAACCTTGTGTGTTTTGACAGTATTAGCGCAAAATATAACTTAGTTGAGTAATCAGGCGCTGTTAGACAGGCGTTTTAGTGCGCGTGCTTCAGGTGTATGCGCTCAGAACAAGCGCACGTCAGACCAGCGCGCGAATTAAACATTTAACCAGCAAGGCTTGTATGCAAATAATGTACTTTTGCGATCGCGAATAAGTGCAGTGTCCTGTCTGAGTAACTCTACTGCTGTATGTCGTGTTGTACAGTACATAGAGACGGCGGCGCCAGAACGGTATTTGACAGAATGTGCGCTGTAGCACGATACTACGATATTTCTTCAAAAGCAGATCGTGGAGACATTTTTATCGTCCACGATCAAAAATCGTCATATCGCACACCCCTACTTGTGTAATTTTTTCTTTTTATTAATTAATGTATCTTGGATTGATATTTTATTATCTAATGCGATCCCATTCATGTATTAAGCGTGGCTTAATACTTAAAGCCGCTGTACATGATTAATATCAGGTCTGTCCTGTGAGCATCAGTAGAGTAAACTATGTTTACGGTCTTCTCCCTGTAGTAATCAGCGCTCTGAGTGCCAGAGGAGAGGAAACTGTGAGCAGAATGGAGAGAGAGTTTGGAAGAAAGAAACTGAATTGGAACAGGTGAGGCCGTGAAATTGTTTCTCGCTCTTTGGTATTCTTGGAATGGCATATGACTGATAGTGCTTCTGCAGTTTTTAAAGCATTCTGTCTCCCTGCAGAGCTGCACAAATGACAAAAAAATATTCACAGCTGGACAGAAGAACAAAGGAAGAACAACTGGAAAAAGGTACACTAACACCTGCTACTGTGTTTAGTTGCCCTCTATATGGGTGCAGATTAAAATGTTGACCTGGTCTTTGTGTCTGAATTAACCCTTGTGCATCAATAAAAGAAAAAGTTACACTTAGGTCCATAGTGGACACAAATGTCCATGTCAAAAAAAACGGTCATAAAAATTGGAAGCTTGGGAGCACCGATTTAAGTTTAAAAAGTGATACCAAAAAAAAGTTATACAGGTTCAAGTTTATGAAAATGATTTATGAACAATATTTTATATAAAATATATATTTTGTTACATGTTGAACTCTAAACCTGCTAGAAAATTAAAGCCATAAATCTAAATAAGTTGTGTTCCAAATTTGAGGTTGATATCTCAAAAAATGAGCTCTCAGTAAGATTTTGTTTGGGCGCAGTACCATATTTTCCCCATTAGATGCCAGCAAAAGCTGGTGCTCACAGTGGTTGGATTTGTGATTTACAGTAGTGTTTTTCTTTCTCAAACATTACAAGCACACACACACTTTTTTTTTTTTTTATATAACACATACAAACCACACTCTGACATCTATACCAACACACCCACACAATTACAGCTGCATTATTTATCTAATTGGCTCTATAATATGCAGAAGCAGAAAACAGGAATAAAGCGAGTATTTGCTTTATAGACCCTTTATAGACCAAACCTGAAAAAATGGCACCATCTGGTTAAAAATTAGTAAAAAATTCCATTTTGAAGCCTTGCCAACAGAATGAAAGCCTATTAACAAAAACGGCATCATTTTACAGTTAAATGGCACTGCGATTAAAAATAGCTGTTTTAATGGGTTTCAATGGGGACATTTTTGTCCAAACGGTACTGAGTTTCACTTTTTTGTACCTAGTGTAAAATAGATTTATTAAAGGAAATGAGGGTGGAATATTAAAATTCCAATAAAAATACACACCTGAGCCAAAATTTATGCAGTTAGCATTAACACAGGCAAAATTATTAAAAAAATATATATTTTAAAATGCAATTGCGCATGTATTTTCACTGATGCATCAGGTAGGGCTTATGGTCACAACTGCTGTTGTATGTTTTCAGGGATAGAGTCAGACGAGTTACCGGTGTCAAGACTTCTAATGGAATCCAGAAACCTTCTGCAGCACTGATGATCAACCAGGCAGCTTGCAAAGGTCTTTGTGCCATGGCTTAAAACAACAAAGCAAAAATGATTGATATCTGTGCATCTTCAAATACGGAGAACTACAGCCGTGTTTTCTTCTGCTCTTTGGTTTGTAGACACAGGAAGGGACCGGTATGGGGACACATCATCAGAGAGCTCAAACTCAGTGCCGTCTAGTCCTGTTCACCAGAAGAGCCTGGAGGACCAAGGTGTGTTATTCAAAAATTTGAATAAATAATTTTGAAAAAATTTGAGTAAATATTAAATTTACTCACCCTCATGTTGTTCCAAACCCATACAACTTTGTATTGTGAAACACAAAAGGAGACATTTTAGCAGAATGACTAAATCACATCTGCACAGAATCCTGCTTTTAAATAAGAATAAAACAAGTAAAAACAGGCTGCATTTAATAGATTTTTCTCATTTTGTTTTTAAATTCTTATCAATGCAAAAATGGTCTTCTGAGGGCCCCTCCATGTGATCTAACAACAGAGTTTTTATGGTTTTTCAACAGTGACTCAAAAACGGCACCAGTGTTATTTTAGTATTTTATATATACTGTATATATGACTGATAGTGCTTCTGCATATATACTGCCCTCCAAAAGTTTGGAAACGCCCTAGAAAAGTGGGGTTTTGGACAATATTGGCATGAATCCTTTTTAATTTGTAATAATTTTGCACTTATAAGGGACAAACTACGAAAACATATTTTATTACATAAACAGTTTATACATTGATTCATCAAAATATCCACCATTAGCAGCTATTACAGCTCTGCATAATCTGGGCATCTGAGCTGTCAGTTTATTCAAACATTGACTTTGAATTGGCAATCAATTGTTGAAGCTACAGTATTAAGGTGTGCTGACACAAAAATTTTTAAAAACCTGTTTAAACCAGTAACCAGGCATCACAGCTGACAAAGGGGCATGTCTGACTTTGACATGTATATATTGCCATTATTATGTTTTATTGCTGGTCTTCAATGATAATGTCAAGTTACTTTAATGTATTTGCACCAAAAAATGATAAGGATTTATGCTGATATCATCCACTTTGCCAGGGGTGTTTCCAAACTTTTGGAGGGCGGTGTGTGTGTGTATGTATGTATGTGTTTGTGTGTGTGTGTGTGCATGTTTATGTGGTTTATGAGGACACAAGTTTGTATAATGACATGGGTATGACAGAGGTATTACAATATGAAGGTGGTTTATGAGGCTAATAATCAAATGTGACATTCTGTAGTTTTGTCTCATATTCATATTTTAATCATATTTGTAAATGTCTTGACTCTACAGCCAACAGAGCAATTTGGTCTTTACTGTTCCAATACTTTTGGAGGGCACTGTATATAAAATTTGTTTATTTTATTTAATGTAGATTTATGACTGGTTATTCAGTTTTCGGTAATTGAAAACAATGTAGTTTTTGTTGGTGTTGTTTTCTCTCTTTTGTAAAGTCATAGAAACGACGAAACTGTGAATTGTTTTTCTTTTGCTGCTGGGACCAATGAAAATGCAAAAACTATGTTTGTTGTTAAGTTACTGAGCTTTGATGACTTCCACTTTTGACGCTCCATTCTCACAGTAATTTAATACCATTGAATTATTAAATTTACATCATGATTTAATGTGTGTCTTTTTAGATACAGAGAGTCAGTCTGATAACTCAGCACAGGAACCAGCTGAAAAGACTCACCTCGCCAAAGGAGTTGGCGGGAAAGCGGTTGCCATGGTGAATCCATTAGTTGCCGAGCCCCAGAATGTTCTGCAGCCTCCTTCAGTGGTGGAGCTGGCGCTGACCGCGTGCCTCCCTTACGCCCTGCAGTACAACACCACCACCCAGAGAGACGCGGGGCAGGGCAAGATAACCATCACCATCCCACTGGCCCAAGACCCTGGAGCATCATCGACCAGCGCTCACCCACAGCATCAGCCACTGCTGGGGGCGTTCAGCGTCATCTCGCCCAGCCAGTGTCCTCTGCAGCCCGCCAACACTACCACAGCCAACAATCCTGTCAAAACAAACGCTAAGGCCTCCATTACTGCCAATGCCCCTTCCAGCTCGAGTTCCTGCAGTAGCCAAGTACCAGGACCTTGCCCCACAACTGTACCCACGCACACCCCAGGACCGGGGCCCCTGCCGGCCCCCGCGGTCACACACAGCACCGCTCAGAGCGATTCCTTGTCCTACATCAACAGCTCCAGCCTGCCAGTTACGCCACAGACCAGTGGTACGCAGCAGCAGCAGGGGGGCTGCAACGCCTGCGGCTGCCGTGGCACCTGTGGAGGAAACGGTGCCCACCAGACACCCAGCTACTTCCTGCCACCCCAACCCCAACCTGCTCGTCAGATGTTCGGGCCGCCACCTGCATTCTTCCATCTCCCTCCGTCACTATGCAACAGTTTCCCTGCCCAGGGTCACCAGAATAACGGGACGCCGCTGCCCTTCTACCCCCACACCGGTCTTCCTGCAGCGTTCCTGCACGCTCACTCGGAGCACATGCTGGCATCACAGGCGGGATACAGTCTGCCTCAGATGCCCCCCTTCCGTCGCTTTTACCCACCTGTCTTTCCACCGGTTGGCATGATGTCTAGTGGAACCAACATGAAGAAGACCAACAACGTGTCCTGCTATAACTGCGGCATGAGCGGACATTACGCTCAAGACTGCAAGCAACCGTCCATCGACGCGGGGCTGACAGGTATGAAGATGCCAGAAACGCAAGTATGCAAACACAGATGTGAATATTTCAGATGTGGAAACTTTTGCACGTCCATTATCTGTTTGGGTATTTAAAAAATTTTGAATAGTGAAAAAAATGAGTAATTTAGCTGATTCTTACAAATAAGGGGAAAACAATTGGCATACATTCACACACAATATTGACCTTTATGACAAGTTTTTATTGAAAAAAATACTGCATTTTACATTTATTTATTTTACATTTACATATTTTACATTTGATCTCATTGTAGATTTTAAAATGTTTTAATATATATTACTTAGATGTTAAATGCTTTGTTAACAACTTATTAACCATAAGTCTTTATGAGCTAATTAAATGATAATAATTTGGTTAATTACAGTGACAATGAGTGAAGAATACAAAGTTTCTAGTACATGATTACACAATTTAATTACAATATAAAAGGTATTCTCATTTCATTTCTGAATGGTGCTCATACTATCTATCTATGTATCTCTCTGTATATGTATAGACACAGTAGTAGCAGTAATGATTATTTTTTTATAATTGTTTTATTAATTTGTAAATGAGTTCACTAAATGGACTTTTTGTAAGTAAGGCTACATTTGGTTTCTTTGTATGTAGCATTAGTTACCAAAAAGAGATTGGTTTGCACGAGTAATGTGAAAGTAGTAGTTAAAAAAAAAAACATATAGTGTATATATAATATCATGAGTGTATTATAAAACTAAATATCTCGCCATTTTGCTCACCTCATATCGCTTTTAAACCCACTTTGCTTTTTCAACAGTCAAACAAGATTGAGGGATGAGAGGATAGTGGTTATAACGGTGGGTGAACCTCTAAAAACCACATTAAAGTACCTTAACACTAGCCTATATATATTCGTGTGCGTTATTCCAGATCTCGAGAAATCCATCGATTATTTTGGAAAGAATACCATACCGGAATTCAAGTTGTTTTCACTCATATTGCACTAATGGACTGAACCAGTTTTATGTGCTTCATTTTATGTATGTTTGTGTTGCTGTGGCAGTTAAAAACCTCAAGGGGCGAGAGAGTTGTGCTTTAAACTTTGGAGTTTTGAACTGCAGTAGCTTGTGCATCATACTTTTATCACTCATATACCTCTTTCTGTATGTTTCAGGTGGTTTCCGGCTGAAGTACGTTGCCCCAAACTCCTCAGAAGCATTAGATAAAACCGACTGACAGCGAGCAGGGGACCAAAGCCCGGCGAGCCAGCGATTCCAGAGACCCTTGAGACCGAGTTCTGTTCTGTTAGTATAAGCATCCTTGTCTGGAGAGCAAAAAAAAAAAAGAGCCAATGCAAGACGAGTTGCTAAAACTTAATGGGTTCTCTTAGAAATTAATGTTAATGTTATAATTTAAATAGGATGGATTGCGAGAGGATTTTTGTTTTAGGTTCAGACTAGGTTATTGTTGTCAGAAGGATTTTATATACGAGCTGATGTTCTCATTCGCAGCGTCTGGTGAAGTTAATGAGAAAATTAGTCCTTTAGTGCAGTATTTTTTTTTTCTGACACGGGTGAATCTTTATAGGATTTTATACGTTACAAGAGAAAACGACAAGAAGAGTAATGAAAAAAAAAAAAGGAATATTTTGGAAGTTCGTTTTGTTATTAAAGATATGCTTGTTCTCTTGCGGTTTATGATGCTCTAGCGACATTATACGCTGCTAGTTTGCCCTGTTCTCATTCTGAATGCAATGCACTACAACTGTTACTCTCCGTAAATATGTGAGTCAGGTGTTTGAAATGCACTGAAATAGCCAGATCTGCAGTACTGCCTCTCATCTACACGCTCTGACCACTAGAGAGCAGCTCCAGTCCTCACAGACTCGAGCGTGCTCTTATAGGAGACTCTGTGCTTTAAGTGTTTGGAGTCAAAGTCCTTCATACAGGTTCATCCTAAAGCACTGTTAGAGGAAATGCAAATGGAATTTCGACACAAGATACTCTGTAACCAAGAGTTTCGTTAACATAGGACAACTTTGAGCATCATAATATCTTGCTTGTGTGTTAAATATTTTCTTGCAAACTGTCAAAGAACCAGAGGGCGAACGTTTGTGCCTATTGCCATGCAAGCAGCTGGAAGTGTATTGAAAATAATTTCAAAAGTCTTAATTCTTTGTGTTAAAGTACGTATTTAAAGCTGTATTTCTGAAATCTTATTGCAATTTTTGCCAAAGCAGCCCCTTTTTTTTTTAAATAAATATATATAAGGAGATTTGGCATGTTTGTATTGAGAAAAAAAAATTATTTTGATATTTTCAAGAGCTTTTGATGAAGGGCTCAATGCCTTTCATGCTTGTCCAGGTGTTTTTAGCACATTTCTGGTTAGTAACATGCAGTGGACTAGACCAGTTGCTTTCCACAACAGTGTGTTGCAGGTTTTTAAATGTGCTTTCGTTCGGTTCAGTAAATTGTTACTAATCTGTAAATAGACTCTAAAGGGAGTTAACTACTCGAGGTTGAAACCTGTTGACTGTATTCGTTACACTTTTTATAGATTTATGAATCTGTACTGTATGAACGAGGTTTGATATATGCCTCTGAGTTTACGTTTACTGTATTTCATATGTAAATGTTGATTAATCTGTACTGAGAGGTCAAATTAATCAGATCACATTTGCTTTTTTGGCAAATTGATAATTTCTTTCGAGATATTAGCAATAAATATAAAAACCCATTTTGTGGTGTTGCTTTTGATTTGACGGTAGCCATTGAATTGTATATTATGAGAAAAAAAAAAATACTATATAAGTCAATGGATAGGAACTGTTTTGTTTCCAACAGTCTGCAAAGAATCATCTTGTGTGTTCAACAGAATAAAGAAACTCGTACAGGTTTGGAACAATTTGAGGGTTTGTAAATGACAGAATTGTAATTTTTTGGGTGAACTATCCCTTTAAAATATAAAAAAGGTTTCAGCTAATTGGACGCAATGGTCTAAATTAAACATACTGTGGTCACGTGCTGTTTCAAACATTCAATGCATGCTGCTTCACATATTCATTCTTCAAATAAAACTGTAAGCAATATGCTATTACTACAACCTAAACACAGCAAATCAAAACATTGCTTTGTATGATCAACAAAACTGCATGAATTACATGTCATCCTACGGTCAGCGCTGCTGAAGTGGAATTGACTCTTTCACCCGTGAGAATCCCTCAGAGCTCCTCCCCTCGTCGTGACCTCAGCCAATGAGAAGAGAGAGATTACAAATTTAAATAGTCAGGCCAGCTGCCTGTGCCTCCGGAGCTGGCAGATCCAGGGCATGTGTGTGTGTGTGTGTATAAACAGAGATGACCTGTAGTTTAAGCCAACATCGTAAATCATTTAGATCACTTAGTGTTAACCCAGATTTTATTGAAATGAAAACAGACGTGATGGAATTCAGTGGTTTGTTACAGTTCATGCCAGCTGCCAGCAGGACACTTCTAAATGTGTCGCACTGTAGTGAAAAAGAAATGAAACAGTGAGCTGACTGTACATTATTCATGAGAATGAACAACACAAACGCTGCTGAAATCATGAACCTCATAAGGGATAGTTCACCCAAAAATAAAAATTGTCAATTGCACTATTTAATACTATATTCCAATTCCATTTAACATGTATTAGTTTTTATGTGTTTAACAGACAAAATAAGCTGCTGTTTGTAGGGTTGACATCGATGACTACGCTCACATTTGATGTCAACATCAAACCTGATTTATCTTGCCATATTTGAAATATAATGCGAGAGTAAATGCAATTTGAAAGGTTCTGCTTTTGTAGCTACTTAAATAGTTTTTGTTTCACATGAAAAGCCATCATATTGCTTTATAAGACATGGTATATAGTGCACAACCTGTGTGGACCACACTTATGTTGTCTTTCTAAAGCTTGACATCCATTAACTACAATATAGCTGCATTATATGGAAAAATATTACAAAAAAAAACAAGGGTTTGTTTTGAGTGATGACAGCTTTTGCTTTTGGGTGAACTATTGTTTTAATTAATCTTTAGAGCATATTACAAAGGGCAGGCTAGGAGAAAAAAAAAATCCTGAAAATGTTTCTGTACATCAAGTCATCATAAATCATCAAAGCAACTGCAGTCTCAACACGAGCTGCTGCCATTCAAGTGTACATCATCATCTATACACAGATGTTTTCATTGAGATGGCAGAGAATGTATTTCCAAAGTGCATTAATGGAGTCCATACTCCGTTCTGTGGTCTGTTACCGACTTAATAAAGGCTCTAGGGGTCAAAGGTCAGATTATTTCAGCAGTTTGGGAACAGCCATAGAGGTCATGGATGGCACAGTGATGTCTCTGAAGATGGGCTGAGACACAGAGGAAGAGGAGGGTTTGTTCTGGTTCAGAGTCTCTATGATCATCTGTCTCATTTCTCGACTGGCATCTCCACGGACAGCTAACAGGGCCACAATGTGCTCTTCTCTAATGACAGAGAAAGGTGGTTTTGAGTGTCCATTCAAATCACTGTTAATGATAGTGTTATGTAAAAAAACAAATGAGTTGAGCTCTATTTTGGCAGCTGAACTTCACAAATTTCACAATTTTCATTACTGCAATGTGTCTGTATTTTTTTTTGAAACATGAGAATAACAGAAATATCACAATGCTAAAAACCTAATGGCCCTCAAAATAGGCTTTATCTTTATTTGTAGCTAGCAAAAGTGTCATCTCTCTAAGCAATGAAAACTGTTTTTAACAATGTTTTGAATGCAATGAAGTCTGACCTGATGTCAGGATATTTGGACACCAGGGTGGACACCTCCAGGTAGAGCAGCGCAGGGTCGGTCAGTTTGAAGACCTCAGCGATGGTAGAGATAGAGTCACACAGCCGGTCTGTGTCCTCTCCCTGAGCACATACAAACACGCTTTATACAGAGCTGTTACCGTGATGCAATAAACACTAGGTCTGTTGGATTCCAGCAGCATGTTCTAGACATCATTCCTTCTCAGTGCAGAGCATTTGGTGTTGTGAGACTCACAGCAGAAAGTTTCCTGAAGAGGAATTTGAACTGATCTGCTTCTTTCATCATCCGGTCGGCTCCCTCCTTCCTCTCATCGGCGTTCTTAAACGAGATGCGCTTCTGCATGATGGCCTTCAGATACTCCACCACCACCCGCCGATGAGCCTTGCTCGTCATTTCCTGTTTGACACACACATCAGAAAACACCAATCACAACAGCAAGAAAAACAGTATTGTTAATGCTGAATAATGTTACTTCTACATTAGATTAATTCTTTGAATGGTAGGAAATGGATGCAGTATGTATGTAGTGTATATATCGATACATGATTGTACAGCACAGCCCTCTGATCTGATAAAAAAAGGTGCAAAATTAGCATTATAACAAATAAGACGAATTACAAATTTAGTGTGCAAACCTGATTATAAGGCTTTTTAATTTTGGCAAAGTCATTAAAGTAGTCTTCCACGGTCACACAGATGGTGTCTACAGCATGAGTGCCCATCAACCACTTCCGGGTCAGCAGCTCATTAAGATGATGCTGTTGAGACAACAACAACAACAAGAGTCAAAATCCAACACGTTTATCCCAGTTACTAAACCTCAACATCTAACTGTACACAACTTGAGCGTATTTACCTCCAAATCCAGGAAGACCTCATCCAGCAGGAACTGGCAGCCCTCTTTGGCCACCTCGTTCAGGAGCTTGTCTATGGCGGCGTCATTCTGAGTGGGTTCAGTCGACTGAGAGTACTTCCTTTTCAGGCTATTTATAGACTCTCTGAAAACGAGCATATTGAAGTTAATTAAAACTTTGGTTTCATTCAGTTCATTATCAGAGTATTACTGATGGCAAGAAGAAGTACTGCAGCAATAATGCATTGCTTTCCAGAAAAAGTAGCATTTTTAAAGTAATTATCAGGATTTTTGCAGAGTTTGTAAAATCACATTTAAGACTGCACACATACAATTAATTCTGTCTTAAATAAATAATAAATAAAACACATTAGGCTGTATGGTATAGTAATTCTGTCTAGTTACCATCTCCAAATTTAAGACATCTCAAAATGATCATTAAAAAGGACAATTCATCCAAAAATGAAAACGCTGTCATTATTTACTCATGTCATTCCTAACCTGCATGAGTTTTTTTTCTTCTGTTGAACAGATATTTTAATGAATGTTGGTAACCAAACCGTTTTAGTTCCCATTGACTTCCACAGTATTTTTTGGGTCCTGAAACTTTAGTTACCAACATTCTTCAAAATAGCTTCTTTGATGTCCCACAGAAAAAAAAACAGACTTGCAATGACACGAGGGTGAGTAAATGATAACAGAAGTTTCATTTTTGATCAAACTGAATTTGTCAACTTTTTCAGGATTCCTGGAGCCCCTGAATTGCCAATAATTTTGTCACTAATAAATAAATAATAACGTGTCACTTCATTTATTGATTTAAAAACACTCACTTGTACGTTTGACAGTTGTTGATGATGGCGATCATGTATTGAACGTAGCACTGCGGGAGCTGACGATTTTTCAGATGTTCCTCCTTATAGTTGATCGCCTCCTCTCGGTACCTGCATACAACATGCAAGAATGGTGAAAATGTGCATCTTCACTAATAACAACAATTTCTATAATGATCAGTGGGAACGACCAGTTTGAGATCACAGTACCTTACTAGGAATGAGTTCATCTGCTTCAGACAGACTTTCAGCACCTGCTCTTTAAAGGTCTCGTTGATCTGAGCGGCCACCTGGAGATTCTGCTCAAACATCTGAGGAGGAAATAATCAGATCTCACGTCAAAGCTCATGTGAATGGGTGTATTAAAGCATGATGCCAGTTAGAAGTTGTCATACCTGGAAGACAATAGCAGGTAAGGTGGTTTGGTAGTATCCGTCCTGGTCGGCCTCAGGCTCCGTCTCCTTCTGCCAGTCTTTCTTATCTGTTTCCAGAGCTTTGCGCAACCAGCCTGTGATGTTTGACTGGAGAGAATTGGAAAACATAGAGCTGCTCAGCTGACAATGATTGCTCATGCACAGCTTTTCAAAAGGCTGCATAATATGTAAGATATAAAGGGTTTTATTTTTAATCCAGTGCTGCAGACTTGAGGAACTCACAGTAAAGGTTTTGAGGTATTTGCCCAGCAAATCATTCACCACGTGTTCGGGCAGCAGCGGCTCCAGCTGCTTGACGTCACACTCGGGCTGCAGATCAGGATGACCCATCATCTCCACACTGCCAGACAGAACCAGACATTACTTACACTAATAGACATGACTTTTCCCCTGTATCTGCTCCTCGTCAATGTCAGAAAAGGGCCTTAACTCAATGTTCGAGTTTTTACAAATTATTTAATATAGCGTGACAGAATTAAATGCGTTTATTTAAACCTTCATGGGCTTTATAATGGCTGACGCCGATATCAAGAGCATAGGTAACATACAATGCTTACACATGGAAACATAAATGTTCACAAAACTTGCACACAATATTTTATACAATATTAATTTCTGAAACAATATTTGAAAATTAAAAAAAAATTGATTTTGGAACTGAAATTAGGTGAAAATGTGCAGGAAAAATATTTAACAGGCAGAATAATGTCACAATGCTTTACATTTAAGGAACTAACCTAGCTTCATTTAGAAGTTATTTTCTTATTTTTTCCTTCTGTTTTTGGAAATATGACCAGGATAAGATTCATATTCATGGATGAAAGTTGTATTATTGCTAACTAAAACTATGGACAGTAAACAGTTAAAACTATTATTAAAATTTAATCAAAGTAGTATTTTTATTTAAAAAAAAAAATATTAAAGCTGAAATAAAATACAAATATTAGATGAAACGTCAAAAAATGAAAATTACAAATGTTGCCTTTGCAACTAACTGAAATAAAATGAATTTGAGTTGTACTAAAATTACTAAAACTAAAATGAAAACAGCAAATATAAATATATATTAAAATATTATAATACTAAAAAACATTGATGGATGCAAATAAATGAAAAAGGGAAATGCATAGTTGATGGTGCATCCCATGTCCTACGACAGTGCTTCAGCATGTAAATCAACAAGAAAAAGCAGAGCTGAGGATCTGCAGGCTGCTCTCTCTCTCTCCTGCTCTGTTTAGCTCTACTACACATAAGTGCATTAATCTTCCTGCTCAATCCTGTGAGCGCACGCGATGTGATGGTCTGCTGTGAGTCCATCAGTCAGATGCTCTCAGCTCTGCTTTAAATATTGAGCTAATTGCTCACTGCTGCGCTTTGACAGACTGATCTGCCACTGAGGAATGCAATGCAATCCTGAGTTAGGGTAGTAACTGCAACATTACAAATGGTAGTTTTCCCATCAAGCAAAGGTTTTCTTTACAAAATTTACTAGGTTTTGCATTTAAAATAACAGCTGGAAATATATAACCCCCCCCCTTTTTTTGCTAGAAAATGATGGCATATGATAAAATTCCCGCAGTCTTGATAACATTACCCTGGTGAGATTTAAGCAAGCTCAATTTGAAACAACAACATTCCTATACATAATATAACCTGTAAATGTCATTTCAACAGCATATAACACAATTTTAGAAAAATAATAATAAATGATGATGATAATGATGATAATATTAAATGCTATATTTTATATTAATAACAACAACAGCTAAATCAATCAATCACCAAATATATTGTTTGGGACAAACAGCAAAAGAGAATATGCAATTAACTGAAAAACAGATCCCATTTTAAATTATTAAAAATTTTCATGAATGATTATTACTGTCTATAGCTAATAAATAAATTAATAAATAAATGCATGAGTAGTTTTGCATAGGGGAGGTGGTAACCGAGATAGAAAATTGTTACAAAGAGAGGCTTTTTGAGGTGGGTTAAATGATGAGATGGATCGTGCATGTTTTTTGTAAAGGGAAATTGTTGGCATGACAATTATCCCTCATTGATTAAGATCAGTTGTCAACAATTTCCAATTGTGCCTATATAAGTGTGTTGTTGCATTTTTGCCTCATGAGCACTGAAGAAACCATGGGCTGAAACGTATGCTCTTTGGTCTGTTTTTAAGACACCTTACACTTTTTCACTTCTGCATATGGAAAATAAAAAACGATATTTTTTATAGACCTTTTTTGGACTGATTTAATTTTTCCAGTGTGAGGTCAATTTCAGCTACCTGTTAGTAAAAATGAATAAAATATTGCTGGGGAAAACAACCTGCAAATGTGCAATTACCTGAAAAATACGTATTTTATATATAGAATTTTTGATAGAAACAATCTGTCAGTTTTCTTGATCGATTATTGCCGTCACTGTCACAGAGCACTCAAGTACTCATGCAAATCGCTATTTCATTTAAGATAAGCGTGGTCCACTTGTATCTTACCTTTTATACGTGTTGAGGACCCATGTAAGAAGAGACACAATCTCATTGGCTTCTAGATCTTCAGCTGCGAGCTCCTGCACGCGTGCGGACACTGATTTATGATAGAGGTCTAAGAACACCTGGAAGGTGTTGTAGTGTGGCGGGAAGCACTGCACCATCAGGTTCTTCACCACGATCAGGTCATCCAGAACGTACTTCCTAGTGATCTCCAGCAACCTCACCAGCCACATCTTGTCAGACTCGCGTGTTTCTGACTGCGTGCCCTCGATGCGAGCGCTCACGGTGCCCTCTAGGACTTCGTTCATTCGATTTTTCCAGCATTTGGGCCTCCCGGGTGGGATGAACCCGGTCTGCTTCTTACGGTCCAGCATCTTGCGGTCAATCTTCTCTTCACGCTCGATGAGTCGGACCACAGACACCAGCATGGTTGGGTCGCTGCGGACGGTGACCATGGCACGCTGAAGGACCATCCAGAGTTGTTTGGAGAGTTCCTCTGACAGGCCCTGCACCTGGCCGAAGTAGCTGCGAATGAGGTTCATGTCATGGACGTTCTTGCTGTCCATGCGGTACTGCTCGTACATGAGGTCATCGCGGGAGCACTCCAGGTCCATTAGCTTGCGGTGAGCTTGAAGCAGCTCGCCCTGCTCGATCAGATCGTGGGTCTCTCGCACGATCTCAGGTACTGTAGAGTAGGGAGCAAAAAAAATATCTATTTTTAAAAAATAATTCAATAAATACATAGGTAGAGAATATGAAGACTAATATATTGTTTAAAAAAACAATCAGTAAATATGCAAACACCAGAAAAAAAATAAATAAATGTGTTTAAATAAACCAACCTGTAAATGTGAAATTGTCATAAAAATAGCTAATAAACCGTAAAATAAATAAATACATACATAAGCAGAATTTGGAGAAAAATATGTTAATGTTCAAAAAACTGAAAAAAGCTAATGCATATTTTATGAAAATAACTAATTAACTAACTAAATGAATAAATGCATAAGTAGTAAAAATGACTAAAATATTGTTGGGAAAAACAACTTGTAAATGACCTAAAAATAGGTAATGAATGATAAAAAAATAAATTAAAAAAAATTAATACTGTCTGTGAATGAACTATCAACTGAAACCTAGTTTAATAAAATAAAATAAGTAATAAAAATGACTGAAATACTGTTCAGGAAAAAACAACCTGTAAATGTTAAATCATCTAAAAAATAGCTAATGAATATATATGAATGCGTGTATCTAAATTAATTAATTTTCTGTAGAAAAACTACCTATAAATGCACAATCAACTAACAAAATAACATACTAAATACATCCATCCATCCAGTCATACATGCATAAATAAATAGTAAAAATTGCTAAAAAAAACAAAAACATACTACTGGAGGAAAACAAAATACATGCATCCATCCATTCATGCATGCTTAAATAAACAGTAAAAATTGCTAAAAGAAAAAAAAAATACTAATGGAGGAAGACATAAATACATCCATACATGAATAAATAATAATAAAAAAATACTATTGGAGGAAAACACTGTTTTTCTGCTGTCAACAGAAAAAAAAGGAAATCATCTTAGGAAAAAAGTAATAAAATTATTATTGATGTTTTTATTAGTAAATAAATATTTTAAATAACCTAAAAACAACCTGTAAACCTGCAATCAATTGAAACATAAATCCTATTTTAAATGAGTATCTATGATAAATGACCCAACTACTGTAAATTAATTGTGAGGTTTCTTAAACTCCAGCAGCATCTGGGCTCACCTGAGAAAATGTTTTTGAGGTTCTCGACAGCCGAAGCAAGCTGACTGTGCTGAACCACAGCGTCTTTCACGTCCTTCAGATTCTCTATGGTGTTGATGCTCTGCCTCCAGTCTTTACTGACGTCTGCCAGAGAGTTCTGGATGTCTTTCACATCACACAGAGCGTTATGGAGCTGCGTGAGGCCTGTTCGTACCCCATCCAACTGAGACTGAATAGCAGCCTGAAAAGTGATAAAAGGCTTGGTTTAAATGAACTCATAAAACCATTCCTCAGATCAGCAGATGGTTAAATGCAAGTAGCATCACCTTTAATCTGGCTTCCACGGATGCTTTCTTGCGTGCCTCTCTCCGTCTGTACTGCTCCACTTTGTCCAGCTGGTCAGAGCGCTGCAGCATCCCAGCAACCCTCTGCACTGCCGTGGCAACAGCCTCTCTGTTCGTCTCCTCCATAGTAACCGATCCCAAACGGCGGAGTTCAAGGTACTGAAATGGAAAAAACAGCAAGGGTTAAAAGTGCTGAAAATGACCCAAACTGCAGGACAAGCGATACAGAATGACCCGACTCAAACAACAACAGTTAAATGTACTCAGAATGACTGAAATAGCAGGAAATATTACTAACAGCAGTACTAAACTGACGAATAACAGCAAGGGTTAATTGCACCGTAGTGTTATTATATCACTGAGAGAATTTTTTTTATTAATATACTTTGAATTAGAATTTATTTTTATGTTCTCTGTTTTAATTCTGCTTCAATTTTAATTACAGTTTTTATTTAATTTTATGTTTTTTTAACGTCTATATTGCTTTTATATATATATATATTTTTTTTGGTTAAATTCATCAAGTGAAAACAATAAAAATAAGGAATAAATGAACTGTCCATATTATACACTTTATTCGGTCAACGTTTATTTCAAGTAAAACGTTTTTTATGGTTTTAATTTTAGTTACTAATGCACTGAAGTGAATTAAACAGCAGAGGTTAAATCTTAACAAAATTACATGAACAGCAAAGCTTAAAGGTACCCAAGCATTTTAATATTTGGTATGTTTTGTGTTTTTGATATATATTCATATGCATTTGTATATGTTTGCAGCTGGTTAAACATGTAGTAACTAAGCTAGCACAAACAAATAAAAATAGTTACGTACAGCTTCTCAAAACAGGTATGGTTTAGGAAAACGCTCAAATGAAACTGTAATCAGTTTTATTTTTTGTAATAATCTCTAATTATCTGCGCCGAAAGGCCCACACTGACAGATGCTACATGGCTAACAACATTAGCATTCAAAGGTCTGCGCTTTTCATACATGTATCGTTAAAATCTCGAGGTCATGTGAAGGTACTCACCCGGACCTGGTGATTGTTTTGCGAGCTGACAGTTGTTATAAGCTGTTCATTGATATTTTATTTTAATGAGTGATTATTCTCTTCTTTTACTGTCATAACAGCTGCGTCTTCCTGGTGCCGCCCAATGCTCAGTCAGATGACTGCAGCGCCTGCGCCGAGAGCATCAACCGTGCGCAAGCTTTACGCAGAAAACGGACTAGTCTATTATTATGAAGGACAACATAGTGAATCTGTAATCTTCAGTTGGTCCTATATATGTATTTATTATTTAAACAACAACAAAAATATTTAAATAATAAAAAATAAATTAATAAAAGAGAAACCCAAAACTCTTGTACAGATACACAGTGCTGAAACGACTAGTTTTGGCCAGCAATGGTTTTAAAGTCTGATAGCAAATAATGTACAGATAAAACATGTCTATCTAGTGGCTAAGTCAGAATACAATTGTGTGGTGAAATATGACAGCCCATGCTATAACAGCAAAACCACCTGCATATATTTACAAACAGGATTCTTTGAACAATTCCTTCATAAAATATACTTCCCACACAATGAAAATAAATACAAGTTAAAAAAAGAAAGATTGATATTATTTTAACTGTAGCATCATATAAAAGGGGGGCCAGTTGAATCAAGACAAATGTATTTATTTATGAAGCAAATGCATGTTTAAGCACTTTGAAAAATCTAAAATTCAATACATTTTCACATGAAGTGATCTTTATTTGCCTGTGTGCATAATTTCCACATTAATCTCACATTGGATCACAATAAATCCAAAAACTGTACCCAAAAGAGACAAAATACAAAACAACATGTCTAAAACAACTAAGAACCTGAGTATTTGTGTCTCAAATAGTCTAAAATAACTTTTAACTAGTTTTGGTTTATGTCCTGAGGGAAATACCAGCGCTTGCAAGGCAGCAAACAGACTAAGTTTCAGGTAAGTTTATATTTAGAACTAGTTTGTCATCATGACTTAATTTCAGGTGAGAAATCATAATTCATCGTGCAAATATGACAGTTACGTCATTCCAGTGGGTAGGTTTTGAATGCTAAACACTCTTTCAGTTAGGGTCAATGGGAGATTTTCTAACTTTCATCTGAAATTTCTAACACACCAAAGCAATCTACAAAAACAGTTTGTATGTTAATCAGTTGGGGCTGAATTAATTGCAGAATTTTGAAGAGAACAAAAGGAAGACTATTAATACACCTTGCAAGCACTGCAAATAAAAAACAATGTTAATGTGATAAGAGTTTACTGCATGTAACCATATGGGTTAGCTTTGTGTAGAACAGTGTTCATAGTGCAATTTGAAGTAATATGCTGTTGCACATGCCCTTGATTAACATCACCACACCAAGGTGGAGAGTCGTCAGGTTCTCGTTTGATCGTGTGCAGAAGGTTGGGACTCCTGAACTCACAAGTCAGACGGAAATCATGCTGCATGCAGCTTTTATTATCATTTGAAAAGGCATATTGGTCCTGACTGCTGACAGGAGCGTCAGAGTGATTTGTGTCTTTGTTCAGAACACACTTAAGAGGTCTGCTGACTCCTGCACACTGATACTTGTGGTGTCCGTTGATGGGAGGACTGATGACAGCTTTTCCTCTTTGATATGATGCACAATAGTCATAGTATTCAGCCTCGGTTTTCACCTGTGCATATTCAGGGCGCCAAAGCGTCCCGTATGCGTTACACCCATTCTCAGAGTCTGAATCTTCTGTCTTAATGGCCACTTCAGGAATCATGTTAAAACATTCATTCTGTATGTACCTTCTCTCAGCCTTCCTGTTGACACAATAACTCTCAGGTTTCTGCAATTCTGTGTTGCATCCGATTCTTGTGATTCTGTGCTTATAGACACTTCCAGGCAGGTAGTTTTCATTGGGCCCCGTGCGTAAGGCAACAGGACAGTGGGCGTCCCAGGAAGGATCAACAGCTTGCAGTCTAGAAACACAGAAGTTGAGCGGCTCGTCATGGGTTTTGCAGCCCTCTCCTCTGTATTTCTTGTTGGTCAGGGCTAAACACGAACCGTCATGCCCGGATGAGCTTGTCCAGTTGAGATGCAGCTTGTCTTCACTGTCAAATGAGCCATGGGAAACTCGTTGCCTTTTATCACTGAAGATGGTACAAGTTAAACTGATTAAAAAACCATTTCTATACACAAATGACATTTTGTCTTGTGTTAATCTTTGTGCACATTGTCTTTGGATACTACTATACCAATACCATGGTATATCAACATGGTAATCATACAGTACCGCTGCTGTACTTCAAAAGTTTGGGGTCAGTAAGATTTTTTTAAATGTTTTGCAAGAAGACTCTTATGTTCAGTAAAGCTACATTTATTTAATCAAAAATACAGTAAAAACAGTAATACTGTGACATATTATTACAATTAAAATAACGGTTTTCTATTTAAATATATATTATAAAATGTAATTTATTCCTGTATGGTAAAGCTGAATTTTCTGCATCATTACTCCAGTCTTTATTGTCACAAGATCCTTGAGAAATCATTCTAATATGCTGATTTGCGGTTTAAAAATGTCTTATCAATGTTGAAAACAATTGTTCAGCTTAATATATTTTGTGGAAACACTTTTTTTTCCCAAGACACTTTGAAGAATAGAAAGTTCAAAAGAACAGCATTTATTTGAAATAGAAACATTTGTATAATTATTAATGTCTTTATTGCCACTTTTGGTCAATTTAATGCATTAACTCTGATTAAAATTACTTATTTTTTTAAAAATTGTACTGACCCTAAATCCCAAAACCCACTGTGCACAATACATTATATGTGTGTTCACAAAATATTTCACTGAAATGCAATAATTACAAGTTTTCTTGTTTAATATCCAGTTTTAATTCAAATGAGTTGTGAGGTTTTATGTTGATCTTATGTTGTCTTCAGTTTTTTGAGCATTTAAATTGCATGCAATTATTTTGAATTTACAAAGAATATTGCAAAAATCTGTCTCCAGGAAAAAAAAAAAAAAAGTAACTATTCTTTTTGTAACTTTCAATTTCATAATTCTATGCAAAAATACAGATGGATAGACAGGCAGAATGTGTATCTGCTGCCACACCTTTTGTGTTTGCTCTTCATCATCATAGTCTTCATCTTGAGCTCCATGATGGAGGGCAGGACTAGAGGAACAGCCACACAGAACAGAGCGAGCTGAGGCGGCAGCAGAGCTCCAGAGTCCGTCTTCCTCCTCTGACCCTGCAGGAACTTCAGACTGCCCTGAAACTGCATGTTCTACAGGAGACAGGAGCAAATCAAAACTAGACAAACTCAGTCGACATACTGTGTGGAAACGTACGTTTGGGAAGGTCTGAGCCTGATAATTAGAGCTTCTCAACCTTTATTAGAGACATCAGATCAGAGTTTGAAAAAGATCATGAAACCACTAAAGTTAAATATTTTGAGGGGATTCATGACTGACCAGGAAGCCGGAGGTGCTGTCCAGCAGGCAGCGGGCTCGAGCGACGAAGCACCGTGTGAGAAATGGAGACAATTCAGGAGGAACACCGTCAGGCACTTCAGCGCTATACAGATGACCCGTCACAACATCCTCATCTACTAGAACGCACACAGAAACAAGAAACGGTGATGACAAAAGCACCAAAAATTATCATAAAAAGAGTCCATACAAATTTTGCAATATATTCCCAGTCTTCTGAAATCATATGCAGTGTGCTACATAGGGTTAAATGGTAATTATAGACACACCAGTGTCTTGCTGGCCAGGGTTCATCGCCCAATGGAGCTGTCTGTGAAACTCCTGTCGCTCCTCCACATGGATATAATCAAAGACCTTCTGATGAATCACGTCTGTCTGCCAAAAAAGATCACACACACCAACACAAAACCAAAACATGTTTATTTCAGAAGCAGCTCCCGCTTCAGTGTGTTTTATGTTGTCTGCAGTGACCTCTACACGGTTGTATGGGGTACAGTGAACAACCGCTCTGAAGTCTATGTAGTCCATTTCAGTTTTACATCAAACCACATTAGAAACATGACTGATCAAAATTTCATTGTGGAGCCTTTTCTGTCACTTTAACTGCTGGCAAAACCTTTTTCAAAGGCATTTTAGACTGTGAGGTCCCTGGCACAGAGTCGAATGAGTTCATAATTCATGCAATTATTACTGTGCATTAGCTTCGGGTTACTATTAATAATCATTCCGATGTCAGAGCTGTGGCACAGAGCAGTGCATCACTTAAAGCTGACATATTAATAGCTGTTGTGCTTGTAATAACCCGTGTTTGAGCTCAACATAGGTCATGTCCCTGTTTTTATCCTATCTAATAAAAGCCAATAAAATCAAGTAAAACTGATTTAAAATCATTTTTAAAAAAGTAAAATAAAATATTTTTTAATAAAGTATAAAAATAAGCAAAATAAAAAAAATATATAAGATGTAAAAATAAAAATGTATTTTAAATAAAATGTAATTAAATTAATAAATACAATTTAAATGCAAAATAAAAACAAAAATAAAAAAATAGAATCTTCTGATTTCCTTTGATCTGTGATCTCATGTAAAATGCGCAGCATGCTTAAACCCACAAATCCCTTTTCACAGCCCCAAGTGTTTGTCGCGTGACACCAGAGCTGCTTGCATGCAGACAGACGTGTCTCTACACTTAAGAACAATGAAACAAAAGCCTGAAATTCCAGCCCACATGACCATACCCGCTGTTCATAAACAACAAATTCTGCCTAAAATATTCAACCTTTCCTTTATTTTCCAATGTGGGACATGCAAGACTTTTAGCACACTTTCATGACTAACACAACCCTATGTCATCTCAATTTCCAATCAAAATTTCCTTTTTGGAGGAGATGTTTTGTTTGCAGAGGAAGCCCGACTCTTTGAAGGCTGTGAGAAAGTCTTAAATTAACCGAGGGGTGAAAAGACGTAACTATTTTTACACATTATGGTGGAAGAGGCCTTGAACACGATATACTTCTGTGTTTTCCAGTCAACCGCAGATGGCGTGAGTATTTCTTATACAACCACACATGATTGTTGTTTAGATTTCACTGATGAGACAGGAATTTTATTTGAAAACTGTTTAAAAAGGTAAAATGAGTCACATACTGGATTTA
The DNA here is from genome assembly GCF_936440315.1 of Barbus barbus. Taxonomy (NCBI): domain Eukaryota; kingdom Metazoa; phylum Chordata; class Actinopteri; order Cypriniformes; family Cyprinidae; genus Barbus; species Barbus barbus. Next base: position 3,455,060 of record NC_136754.1, on the reverse strand, counting down.
TTCATTATTTGTTTGGATTGTCACACATGAAACTAAATACACATACTGCTACAATAACAGCAGTGCAGTGAAATACCACCCTCTCTCTCTCTATAAATATATATGAAAAATAAACTCATAAAATGTAAGCATTTAAAAAACGTCACGGGATGTTTAGATTATAAACATTTCATTATTCATACATGTCTTATTTGTTGATTATAGGATCTCATTTGAGGGTTACCTGATGAAATCCCAGGTAGTCAACGATGGTGGATGATGCATAGAAAATAACACCATCTGAGCTCACAATCAGCGCAAATCCAGGGAGAGACTACAAGATATGAAATATGTGTCAACAGTCATGTCACTAAAATCGTATGTGTAAAAAAATAAAATAATTTTTTTCCAGTAGAATGGGCCAAAGGACTTCAATTAACCACAAGGAAATCTATACATTTTTCTCTGACACAAAACCATTTCTAATCTGCAGTGAAGGAAACTCCAGTCATAAGCCCACAGAAAATCAGTCACCTTTAGGAGAAGATCACTCTCTATGACATTGGGCAGGATTTCTTTCTTGTGCGCCGAGGTCAAGGCATTACTGCTGCGATTTTCTTTCTCTTGGACCGCTGTGAGGAACAAGAGCACAAAAGACAGAAGGAGATAAAGACAGAGATACATGTATATAAAATAAATGTGACCCTCTTTGTGAAATCCAGGCTCAAAATCTAATTATGAGATAAGCACCAAAGTTTTGAACAGTTTTTTTATACAAAGATTTTTAATAGGAAACCCCTCTGTCTCATTTAAATCTCACAAATAAAGAAAACCAGGACAGTTGCAATTGAAAAAACCTGCTAATAAACCTTCTTCATTAAGCATCTGCTTTTAATCAATCCATTTCAGATGCACTTTCCCAATTTCACGATCGGTTGATAATGACTGAAGCATTGCAAAAAAATAAGGCAGCCCAAGTGCTCTTCATTAGTCGTGCTAATCTAAAATGAGCAAGATAAAAATCATATGAAATAATAATTCTCCAGTTAATTTTGTGGGAACTTCAATGCCAAACATCAAAGCGAAGAAGATAACCCCAAACAGACAGCAGATTTATTCAGCGATGTTTATACAACCCAAATATATCATGCACATAATCTGGATTTAAACCAGATTTGTTTTCTTACAAGCATTTTAATTTGACATAAAAAAACATTAATTCTTCCATCATTTTAAGCTGTAGCTCTGAAGAGCACTCTTCTGGATAAGAGAGGTTTCTTTAACTGCATAGAATTAATGCCATTAAAATATATATATATATATATATACACACATGCATACATATATACACACAAATTCTGGAAATGTTGGGACGTGTTTTAAATTTGAATAAAATTAAAACTAAAAGACTTTCAAATCACATGAGCCAATATTTTATTACCAATAGAACAGAGAACAAATGTTTAAACTGAGAAATGTTACACTTTTATCCACTAAATGAGCTCATTTCAAATTTGATGCCTGCTACAGGTCTCAAAAAAGTCTGCACAGGAGCAAAAAAGGGAATTTGAAAAGATTCAGCTAGGAGAACAACTAATTAGGTTAATTGACATCAGGTCTGTAACATGATTAGCTATAAAAGAGATGTCTTAGAGAGGCAGAGTCTCTCAGAAGTAAAGATGGGCAGAGGCTCTCCAATCTGTGAAAGAGTACGTAAAAAGATAGTGGAATACTTTAAAAACAACATTCCTCAACGTCAAATTGCAAAGACTTTGCAAATCTCATCATCTACAGTGCATCATCAAAAGATTCAGAGAAACTGGAGAAATCTCTGCGTAAGGGACAAGACCGAAGACCTTAGTTGGATGCCCGTTGTCTTCGGGCCCTCAGACGACACTGCATCACTCATCGGCATGATTCTGTCATTGACATTACTAAATGGGCCCAGAAACCACTGTCGATAAACACAATCCACCGGGCCATCTGCAGATGCCAACTAAAGATCTATCATTCAAAAAGGAAGCCATATTTGAACATGGTCCAGAAGCACAGGCCAAGGCTCATTTAAAATGGACGGTTTCCATTTCCAAAAGTGTTCTATGGTCAGTCAAGTCCAAATTTGACATTCTTGTTGGAAATCACAGACACCGTGTCCTCTGGGCTAAAGAGGAGGGAGACCTTCCAGCGTGTTATCAGCATTCAGTTCAAAAGCCAGCATCTCTGATGGTATGGGGGTGCATACGTGCATGTGGTATGGGCAGCTTTGGAAGGCAGTATGAATGCTGAAAGGTATATAAAGGTTTTAGAGCAACATATGCTCCCCTCCAGACGACGTCTTTTTCAGGGAAGGCAAGTATTTCAGCAGGACAATGCAAAACCACATACTGCAGCTATTACAACAGCATGACTTCGTAGTAGAAGAGTCGGGGTGCTGAACTGGCCTGCCTGCAGTCCAGGGCCCGTATTCCTAGAGATTCGAAGAATCCTTTTAGAGAGCTCCTAATTTAGCTTAAAAATGATTCAGGACCAATCTGAGAGCAACTCTGAACTTTTATCTTAGTGAGGAGGCGCGGTTGACCCCGTTGCTAGCTATGACACAGTCCTTTGAAGACTGTGATTGGTTGGTTGTCCAAGAAGGAAATAAAAGAGCGCTTTTAAGAGTAGGGTTTATTATAAGCCTTCACTTTGAAATTACAGGCGTAATTTTTCTGTATTCTCTCTCTCTCTCTCTCTCTCTCACACACACACACATTATATATGTATATATATTCTATACACATTATATATGTACATATAATAATATTATATATTATTTTTTATTTATCAAGCTGTCATACTTAATGTATTTAATAGGAAATGAACAGCGACAGTGCTGTAACAGACCCAAATCATCACTGCTGAATAGTAGCATTTTTCCAGTTGCCAAATATGTTAATGTAGTGATTACGCCCGTATATATATATATATATATATATATATATATATATATATATATATATATATATATATATATATATATATATATATATATATATATATATATAAACAGAAATGATAAAGACTTTTCACATGTATTATTCAGAGCTGCTAAACTGTAACTCCATATGTCTGACTATTGACAAACCTAAATATATTATCATTCACACACACTTAAATCAAACCTTTAAATCAAATCATTCCCTCATGTTATTGCTTAATAACATGAGGGAAATCTCTATCATCTCTCCCTAAAGACAGTTCATTCACTTCATGTCTGCTGCCAAACAAGCCCAAATCTACAGGTAGATAAGCTACTTTTCACAAAATGTCTGTTCACAGGCAGCCATTTCACCACAGAGTTGTTTTGATGAGGGGATGGAAATAAAAACCAGATCTGCTCTTGACAATTGAGGTTAGATTTACGAGCAGATGTGTGTTTGTACGCAGTGACTCAACAGACTCACTCTTTCTTTTTTCCTGTACTTTGTACCTCGCTAAATGCCTTAAAAATCTCATCAAGCACAAGCACAGGATTTACCCTCACTACCTTGACCCACAGCACTAGACCCTACTGACGTTCATTGAACAAATCCCTGTAATTGTCATGGAATGACAAAAACGACTTGCCTCATGAATATCAATTAGGTTGCACACAAGCAATTTATCACAATCTTGAAAATACTGTATTGCTTCGGAGATCATGTCTGAAGTAGAATATTTGCCAAACCTCAAGTCAAGCACTTTGTAAAAGTATAATCAAGAACTACAATGTCTCAGGCGCATCACATGTGCAAAAGAAACATGACTTCATGGACACACAATTCATAAATTACATACTTTTGATTTATTCTCTTCTAAAATATAATGCACACACGCAAATCATATTTCATTTTTCAAGCATTTTCCTTTCTTTGCTAATGTCCTTTATATCCAAAAAAGTAAAAAATTAAAAGAAAATTCTGTACTGTAATGAATACATATTCATTGTTGGTGTGTAATGAATGTAGCATTCGGATTAATTCAGTTACTTCATCCATAATGTGTGTGCTGAAGGTAGAATAGGAGATACAAGAGGAGGAGGAGGAGGAGGAAGTATTAATAGACTTACTTGTACATTGCCTGTCTCCTGCGCTCTGATTGACAGATCATTTTCAAACTTGGTAAATTGGTCATGTGACACAAATATTAACAGACCACTGCGCAGCCACATGCGCTCCGAAGGCAGATTATTTCACATCACTAGCACTAATGACAACGGCTTTCCAACTGAACTCGGGTTAACCTCACCAAAGAGGGGTCAACATGTGCGTTTTGTGAACTAATGGCTGTGTGTGAGACAACCTGAGTTTGGAAACAGTCTTCACATGAGATCATGCATCAGTCTGCTGGCACACGGCTCTGTTTACGGTATTAATCTTGTTTTACATGACCGTTATTATAAATTCTGTTTTATTGAGCATTGCGTATTGATTTGAAAACTTTTCCCAGGAATGCTTCACAATCCCTAAATGGCATTTATAATATAACACAGCACAAAGAATTTAAAAATGTCATTTATTTAGTGACTGATAGTCAGTCTCCAAGCTGCATAACAGACATAAAAACAGTTTAAAGGAAAGAGGGGACTGAATGTGTTGCAAGGAGAAAATAAAGGATTTGCACAGTCTCACCATGTCAGGCGAGCATTATTACAATTGTCACGCAACAGAACACTCCTTTATAATGTATCTGGGTCATTTTTACTAGTCGTTTGCACGACATTGTGTGCAGAGGAACCGCCTTCCGGTTGCCAACAAACACGGAGCCCATAAATGTTCTTACTGGAGGTTTTGATGTCGACAATAAATATCTCAGCTCTTTAGAAGCAGCTTTTTATGCTGCGCTTTGCATTTTGTTGTTAACAAAGAGCTGTTTGAATGGTCAGGGTGACAATACATAATATTAGCATTTTAAGGGAATTAAAACGCATTCGGATCATATGCACATAAAAAGAATGTTTTTTAGAAACAATTTTACTCAGAAGTAAATTTCAGAATTAATTTTTAAGTTGAAAGACTGAAACAGTTTTTTTCATGTAAAACAGTCCAATAATCTTTGAAAACAGATTTTTTACAATGTATGCACAACATAAAGATCAAATATGGATTTATCCAAGGGATAACTAAGATCAGGGATTTCTCGTGCAAGGGAGGGGGAAAATCCTCTGTCCCATGCTAAAACAGATGTTTGGAGACTCACGCACTTGCATGATGCTGGACGCTGGGATCATTTATCAGTTTCTAGCACACATTCTTACACGATGAAAACAAACAGAGGAATGTTTCCAGGACAGACGCAAGATGGAATTTTCCTGATTTGCACGCAAGAAGAATTTGCCAAGGAGGGTCTGGCGGCTGCCAAGCGTCTGCACAACTGCGAGTTCACTGGGGGGAAATTTTAACATGATACTGGAGCCAACATCATTCCCTCCTGAAGAACAATCACCCTGCTGCTGTCAGCCCTGTCTTCAACTGATGACGAATTCATCAGTATTACATTCCTACATTATTAAAATGACACCTCTTTTCAAGAGTTTCCAAATGTCACAAACAATCTCTTAAACTGTGCTCAGCTTTGCCAATATACTAAAGTCAGAGATCTTAAAATGAACTCTGACTTGTCTCAGATTCTTCCAAGACTGAATTATCCAATCCATGTTATACAACTAAGTAACTTACTTTTTTAAATTGATACTTTTATTCAACAAGGATGGATGAAATTTGACAAAAGTGAGACTAAAGACGTTAATAGTGTTACAAAATATTTCTCTCAAATAAACACTATTCACCAAAGATACTAATGTAAAAAAAAATTAGTCATGCATATCCATTTTTTGCATATCCATCTTCTTAGAAAAAGGTCGATATTTAAATAAAACAACTGAAAGCTCTCATGAGCTATGAAAGAAAAAAAATCCTTTGGGATTGAACATATCAATGGAAACCACTAAGGTGAACACAATATTTATTCAATTCACTTACAATGCAAAGATAAAAAAAAAAAACCAAAGTGCTTATTCCTCAAGAAAAATAGCAGATTTTGGATTAGATTGGTCTATTACTGGAAAAACTGAAAATGTTAAAAGCACTCAATGAAGTGGTTATCAAACGGCCACATGTGGCCACTAAAAGTGGACTGTGAATAGTCTAAACAGAAGCACCAAAGCTGATTTGCATCTTCCCCCTCTTAGTGCTTTTCTCAAGGCTGGAGACTTTGCCAGGCTGCAGTCACGCAAATGCTCCCCAGGAGCCAGTGGAGCATTCATTACCCATAACCCCCTTCTCGTCAACATCCCACACACACACACTCACTCACTCTCTCTCTCTCTCTGGATCTCAATTACTCCCTGATGTGCAGTTTAAGCTGTTATTCACACACTGCAACTAATTCTCAAAGTACATTAGCATTTTCTAAAGGAAACAGTAGTGCTTAAAATGGTGTTTAAGTTGAGTAAGCTCAGGTTTTAGACTCAAACAAAATGCTGCTTTATCAAAACATTGTTCTAGTCCTGACATTTAGCATGCATCTTGCTCCGTAAGAAAATTAATAAAAAACAGATAGTGTTCTGGCATAACATTGCTGGTACGTTTCCATAAAGTTCCAGAAAATGCATTCATATTAACAAGGTATTATATTGGGTGGTAGTTTAACAATTATTTCAAAACATTTCGGCCTGTGTCATCTTTTAATTTTAAAGGTGGCTATAGATGTTCAAATAAATTTATGAAAGAAAAGACCAGGGACAGTTCAGTAACTAAATAAAACAAAAATCTACGACAAATGTGTATTTAAAAATGTTGTACTTTCAGTTTAATTTCCTATTTTTTAAATAACATTTATAATTTAAGTAATATAAATGCATAATTCAATCAAAAATGTAAATCCATGTTCCAAACCTCAAAATAAAGGTGTTATTTTAGGTGTAAAAATAATTGTACTTTTATTAAAGAATAAGGTTGTTTTAAAGCATATCTACAGCTGAAATTAATCATTATTACTATTATTATTATTATTGCAAAACAGCTTGATCATGATGATCATTAGTCTCATTATCATTAGGCATCAGTGCATGCTGCTGTATTAAGATTCAGAGTAGATGTGTGTCTAATAGTAGTGTTGACAGTAACAAGATCTGCAGCAAATTTAAGCAATGGTGTTAGCAAACAGAAGCACTGCACACAGTGGATCTCTGCTATCATTACAAGCTTCCCTTCAGGAGTCACTCTTTGTGACTTCACTTTAACAATTAAAACGTCTGCAGCACAAACTGTGCAGGTTACTACAAACTGAAGTATAATACTTGAGGTTAGTGGTTTGTTTAAATCACTAATCCTATGTGTGAGCAATAATGATGTTTGCATTGGAAAGCACTAAATGAGCAATACGTTTAATCCTGAACGGAAATACAGAAAAGCTTGTGAGGTCAGTTTACACCCTCCACATCCCGAGAGGCCAGGGAATGTGTTGGAATTCATCTGGCCAAGCGACAATGAAAATGATTTGATTATAATTGTATGGAACAAGCATCTAAAAACGGTGTTGGGCCAACAAAGGCTTTCACAGGGTTTCCCGCAGTGTTTTAAGACTTGTGGTGGTGAATGAAAACACAGTGTGTCTGGATCAGACACGGCTTCAGTCATGCACAACCAGTCTGCACAGTAACTCACAAGACAGGCACGGGCTGAGAGGAGAAAAATTAGGAGAATTAGCTACTTTAACACCGATGTGAACCTAAATTCATATAAAGAGATATATGATAATTCTGTCATCTTTCACTCACCCTCATGTCATTCTAAACCTGTGAGCATTTCTGTGGAACATGAATTCCTCAATAAAATTCTTCTAAATAAATGGTTTTAAGAATTTACTACTTTATTCATAATTACTTCTATTGCCTTTGAAATATGGTATATGTGAAAGTGTATTGCTGAATGTACTGACAAACATTTATGGTAAACTAAAATATAATGTCATTTCTATTGAAACTTGTATGTCACAAAGATATTTTAATTGCTATCTATATTTCATCATTACATTATTTTGTAATGATGAAATACAGAAAGTAAGAATATAGAGCTTAAAGTACCTATGACTTGAATCTCATTGCTGTTTTGGAGAAACAACTGAGACACAGGGGGAAAAGTGATTTTTCTTTCCTACAGTCCCACCTCCCCATTTTACAACAAAGATCAAGAGAGTGTTGAATAGTTCTGGTAAATGAGACGTCATAAAATTATTTTAATTATTAGCAAAAGTTTTTAATTTAACCGGTCTACCAGTAGCAAAGCAAATTCTTCAACGTGACAGTTTTTTTTTTCATATAAAAACGAAAACCTTTCCATGAAACCCTTTCTGATGACATTCCAGTTTCCATCTTAACTTCAAACCTGACAAGAATTTCTGACATACTTCATTCCCTTGTCAATAATTTACGACTTGAAAGGTGACAGAAAATGAGATCAGACCAAAAACACAAATGGCCTTGAGAAGATGAATACATTAAAATGCTGATGTTTGAATGTAATACATGCATCAATCTTTACGAACTGAAAGATCAAGGCTGACACAAACCGAGATCCGTGAAGGTTCAAGTTGTTCAGGGTCGCATCTTGCATTATAAATGACCGTATTCACGACAGTTATGAATTTCACCATCTAAAGTGGGTTGGGTAAAATCTATCCAAAATCTCAAATACACAAACCTGTGCAAAGACACCTGGAAATGAAAAATAAATAAAATGTGACTTGACTTTGAATTATGAATAGCATGGCAATCTACGGTCAACACTGCATATTGCATAAGATGCTGGGCACACAGCTATCCTTCCTGTTTAGTTGCTAAAGGTTGTTTTTATTACTCTCCATTACTTTGTTACGAGTTCAGTTACATTTGAGAGTTGCCCACCTGCCAGCACACAAATACTGCCAGCTCTGCACACAACAGCTCAACACTGATCCGTTTGGACACGGTCACAATAAACAGCATGTGAGTGCAAGAGGGCAATCTCTACATTAAATTAAGCTACGCATGGACCTGTCCTGGCTTCTCCTAAAATAAATCCCATTATTCTACATGGCAGAAGACCTGCAAGTGTATTTACCAGCATGTTTGGCCAGCTTTCCCCACAATAAAAGCTATTTTTAAAGTGAACTAATTTATTTTTAAAGTTATGCTGCTTTGAGTTATAAATAATTTAACATGCAAACTAAGAATATGAGCTAAAAATTTAAAGGAACACGTGGGAGGAAAAATTCAAGAGTGGGAAATGTTTTCCAAAAACTTTTGCAAATTAAATCTATATATACTACATATAAAAATGTAAATGTGACCGGACGTACTACTAATTTATCCCAAAACAAAACCACAAAACATACAAAAAGTCAAATCAAATTTTATGGATATGCTTGAGTGAAACACAAAGATGAGTCCGACATCAAGTTTATTTTAAAGTGTTCAAATCATTTTTGGGAGCTAATGCATGAAGTGTCGTAATTCAAAGTTTTAGCAGGGAAATTTGCCAGGAAACATTCCTTCTTACCTTGAAAGAAGCTCTTAACACGCAGGAAGCTGACGCTGAGCCTCAGCACTGAGAGTTTGTCCAGTTTGGAGATGACATCTGCACTGAAGGGCAGAAGACTCGCCAACCGATCCAGTTCTGCATTCAGACGGTCGCGATGACGCTTGGACGGATTCGATTTCTGACCTGCTTTCTCTGGTTTCCTGAAGATATAAATCATATCATAAACCTGTGTGGCATCCAAAGGACTAAATGGTACAGAAACATGACAATTACGTAATAATAATAATAATTATTATTATTATCACGATTACTACTACTATTAGCAATAATAATGACAATAGTATTAACAATATTATACACATTTATTATCATTAGTGACTTTTCTATTTGTATTAACACTGCCAATAAAACAGTGAAATCAGAACTGGAAATGAAATGTAACATGCAATTAATTTATTATTATTGTCATTAATAATAAAAGTAATTTACATATTTATTATCATTAATGATGTTCTTTGCATTGATGGTTTGTTAAAACAGTCATGCTAATAAACTGATAAATACTCAACTGTTTCTGCACAGGTTTTCTCCTTTTCCTTCCAGCATACAGACAGTCTCCAGGTGGAAGCATTGTTGTCTTCTCCAAAGATGCTCTTTTTAGCTCCTGGCAAACAATATTAAACGTGGAAAAACCAAAAGGAAATAGAATAAGGAGGTGTGGAAGTGCAACAACAAACAGATACGTAATAAAAAGCTGATAAATACATTTGTAGACATCGCCTCAGAGAAGATACAGATTGACAAGTTCTGTAATTACTAAATACTGAACATATAAGAAATTAAACTCACCAAAATCCACATTCAGCCGATGATAACGGTTGAAATAACTTAAAATAGTTGCTTGAAACTAAGTCGAATCATCCTGAGTGTCAAAGAGGTGGAATAAACTCTTGATATGACAGCGACATCGAGCCCGAGCTGATGTTTTATAGCGAGGATCTCAGAACGCGCATCCTTACGCGAACATTACGCACGACGCACGCGACGCGAACCAAATAGAACGTTCTGCTAAACTGGGCCAGCGAACCTGTACGACTAAACAACAGTGAAGAGAGAAACACTTTCGATCAATTACTACTGTATTTTAATAAAATTCCATTGTGATGCTTTAAAACGCTTAAAAGTGTGCCAGAGGGTCAGATTTAACAGAAATGGTTTTAAAATAAGAAAACATACACATACCATTTAAAAACAATATTTTTAGTACGTTTTATTAACATTTTACATAACCAAACATTATTTTCTATGCAGAGCTCAGTTCGAGGATACTTCCTTCACACAAATTCAATCTTGATTTTTTTAACAGCCCTATTATTTTAATTATTTGAATAATTAAAAAAAATACACATGCCATTTAAAAACAATATTTTTAGTACGTTTTATTAATTTATCAACATTTTACATAACTAAAACATTCTTTTCTATGCAGAGCTCAGTTCGGGGATTGTGCATTCACACAAATTCAATCTTGATTTTTTTTTTTTTTTTTTAACAGACCTATCATTTTAATAAAGAACCAACAAAACATCTAAGTGTAGGGGGCCCATTTTAGTTGATTGGTGACAAACTGGATCAGCAGCTGAACCTCATTTTAGAAGACTATAAAAACAAATGTTGTGATTTGCAAAATAAAGATCAACGTATAATCTATGATGCCTTCATGTTCATATCAGACAGAGATTAAGTAAATAGCCAACTGTAAGTGCCTTTTCATTTTTGTAAAATGACCATTTTAATTTATCTTTTAATTTAAATAACATAACTTTTCTTTGTGTAATTTGCCATCTATATGATGGTTTAAAACGTTTTCTACTGCACTTTGTTTTTAATGTACTTTTCAATATTAAAGATACTGGGATCCACCGCCATCTAGTGCTCAATAAACAAATGACACAAATGCAAAACAAATCTATTTATTTTTTCTGATTCACTCAATCAAAAATGTTGCATATTACATTAGTCATGATTTAAGATTATAGAAGCATCAGTAGGTTTTTAAAGCCAGCTTGACTAGTCTTCCAGTATATAATTGGGATTCACCACCAGAAACGGATCCTCCTCCACGATGGGCTCATCTCCATCCTCACTGATCTTCTTCAGTCCTGTTTTAGTCAGCTCTATGATGATATGATCCTTAAAAAGAAAACGTTGCAGGCATGTTACACTGCTTCAGTTCAAGTAAACGATGCATTTAAGCTGATTAAAGAGTGATGCATGCAAACTAACATAATGAATGAGTCTGTACAGCACTTTCTCAATGAGATTCTTCTTGGCGACGAGTTCAGCTTCTGAATCAATTTCACTCTCCATTTCCTTCAGGTACCAGTTAATGAGCTCGCTTTTCTTCAGAGACAACTCCTCATCCACTAAAATCAAAAAAAAGCAGATTATACATGTTTATGTCATCGTTCATTATATGCTCTTTATAGCTTCAACTAGATCAGGTGCTTGGAACCATTTGAGATTGAAGGAGTGGATTGCAGATCTACAATGGCCTTCATAATAATATTAACTATAATATTTCTTGAATAATTATTAAAGTTACATTTATGCATGTTAGAGAATAAGTTGAATATGGCTTTAGTCCGCCTTTTTACTTTTTAAGAAGCTGCTCTCATTGTGTGTGTGTAACCTTGCGTGATAAGGTTTAGGGCTGAGGCAGACTTGAAGATAAGTGTTTCTCTGCTTATTTGTGTTAGTATCGGTCTGTACAGGGAGAAGCTCAGATAGTCCCAGGACAAACGTTCAACTGCCAATGTCCAGCGTATCAGATATACGTCTTCGGAGAGATGCATTGCGTCTGACCTCTGATCACATGTCAACAAAATAGTCATCAGAAGATATGCTTCAAGCTTGCGTCCATATGTGGAAATTATGAGAGTTTATCTAGGTTTTGGATTGTAAAGCAGAGCGGCCTACGAAGTACATCGCGAGTGCTGAAGTGGACTTCTGCTGATGAAACTGCAAACTATGTTCTTCGGTAAATTCATCACATCTCTGACTCCTGGTCTTTGTTCATCATACCTGGTCTTTGGTATTAACTATAATCCCCCAACAAGATCAAAATTAATTCCAAAATTAGCCCAATATTAACTAAGAAAATTGCTAAGTAAGCTGAGCAGTCACTTTAAGAATTACACCGTAAAGCATGGTTTAAATTATGTAAATAAATTAAATAAAAATGACAGACTGACTCTCTCATTTGTAATAAATTAATAAACATATTTTGTTTCATTTAATATTACAATAAATGACAAAAACTAAACAAATATGTAAAAAAGTATATAAAAAAATATTTAAATATAACAAAGGAGGACATTGTTATTGTAATGGAAAAATCAGGGCTCACGTTGTTCCATCTTTTGCATGTGCAGCACCAGCAGGTTGGAGACCTTCTTGTACTCAGCGAATGACATTCTGAGAGCAGGTTTGGCTGCCGCTGGCTTCTCCTGCTTTTCCACCGCATCAGTGTCCATGGCCTCCACTGGATGGCCGTTCATTTCAGCTCCATTCTGACCTTCTGTCTCTTTACCAAACAGGTCATTCTGATCTGTGGAAGAGCAACCCAAATCAGTAATTTTACAGTCATGATCTCTGATGTTTGATTTTAATGAATCAATTGCTGGTAAAGTCATACTTTTGTGACAGACTAGAGTGGCACAAAGCATTTAGACAATTAAGAGACACTTAATTGCAAGTAGGCGGCATTTGCAAACAAATAAAGCTTAATTTTTTATTGTTGGAGTAGAGATTTATTATACTGAGATTTGACCAATTGACTCATTTCACAAAAAGGGACTAAATAGAATAAAAGCTGCCCATCTCACCATTCACATTGTCATCATTCTGCTCCTGGTCAAAATTAATGTCGGGGGAGTCCACACGAATAATAGACTTATTTAAGAGTCTAAACGCCTCTTTCACGTGTTTGGGTTGAACCTTTCCAAAAGGAGAGGAGAAGGACACATTCCAAACTTTACATAAGCTATGTCTGATGCATTCTGGTGCAGGATGAAACCGTTTTTGGGAACATCACACACCTCGTCTGAGCAGTAGAGTCTGGCCATGGCCTCAGACAGACGCAACATGCTCTCCAGCTGCCTCACTGTGATCCGCCAGGCTGATTTGGTGGTTCCACCTCCATCCCGCTGCCGCAGACGCTTGTACTGGTCCACCACGAACTCCTGAGCCTCTGGGGTGATCTACAGATGCAGGGTTATGAGGTCAATTATCTTATTCATTATCATTAATCATCACTTATGTCATTCCAAACCTGTATGACTTTATTCTGAATGTCTAGCTCCAAAAATGACAAACAAAAAAGATCTACAGCAAAGGACAAGGTTTTAGTGAATAGTAACTGGAAAAACGTATAGCATCTTGCCTTTGGTTGAAACTGCCGGGCGAACAGTATGTATCTCTGGATTTCTTCAGTGCTGTAAACTCTTTCTACCGACTCGATGTTTCTGGCATGAAGATCTACAATCCGCCGGGCGATGGCGTAGTCTGTAACCTGGTAGAAGAAAAAAATAAAAAGTTTTTTTTTCTTTACATATGCACAACAGCATTCAAAAGTGGAGTCAGTAAGATTTTTTTAAAACGTTTTTGAAAGATGCCTCTTCTGCTCACCAAGGCAAATCAAAAATACAGTAAAAACAGCAAAATTGTGAAATATTATTTCAGTTTAAAATAACCGTTTTCTATTTGAATAGACTTTAAAATGTAATTTAATCCAGTGATGCAAAGCTGAAATTTTCAGCATAATTTCTCCAGTCTTCAGTGTCACATGATCCTTCAGAAATCACTCTAATATGTCGATTTGCTGCTCAAGAAACATTTCTGATTATCATCAATATTAAAAACAGTCGTGATGCTACAGTTTTGTGGAAACCATGATACTTTTCTTTCAGGATTCTTTAAATGAATAGAAATTTCAAATGAACAGCATTTATTTGGAATAGAAATATTTAGTAACATCATGAAGGTCTTTAGTGTCACTTTTGAACAATTTAATGCATCTTTGCTGAATTTGTTTATTTATTCACTTTTTAATGCCATGCCAGCATCAAGGCTATTTCCATGGCGATCTCTGAATAAATTATACAAGGTACAGTATACAATTAACAAAAGGTTATAAAAAGACATTTCAGACGTAGACTAGGCAATTTTAAATTTACATTCAGGATCATTTTTAAATAAATCAGTTAAATACACCTCTGAATAAAACCATTCATCTTTGCAGAATCAAGGCATTCATTCTTTTTTTTTTTTTTTTTATATAATGACCCAAATTTTAAGAAATGAAATGCTGAAAGATCTTACCTCATTGCATTCATCCACCAGTATGAAGAAGAGATCAAATCTAGACATGATAGGTGCTGACATGTTGATGTTCTGTTTGAGAGACTTGGCACGGTTGTATCTGCCATCTATGGGGTTAGCGGCAGCCAGGATGGAGGTGCGAGCGTTTAGAGTGGCCTTGAACACACATACAGGTCAGACAAGGTAGATTATGGATTAAATAGACAATATTTTCAGACATTAGACATGTATGACCGAGAGAGAGAAACACACACCTTAACGCCCGCCTTTGTGATGGAGATAGTCTGCTGCTCCATGGCTTCATGAATGGCCACCTGGTCCTTAAGGTCCATCTTGTCAAATTCATCAATACAACAAACCCCCTATAGACATAAAATATACATAAAATATGCTGGGCCATCATATTTCAGGGATCTTATGGGTGGTTGCTTATAGAGCTGCACAATTCGGGGTGGAAATAAAAGAAAAAAAAAAATCAAATTGCGATTTTTCTGATAAAAATTGCTATTTAAAATTAGATTAAAAATGAAAATGGTTATATTTCAATATAGCTATTAAAACACACCACCACCATTAATAGCAATAGATAATATACATTATCGGCCAACATGAGGGCTCCTGCTTCAATGACAAACTCATGCGATTCCTCGTCTTTGACAACAGCAGCGGTCAGACCGGCGGCACTGCTGGCTTTACCGCTGGTGTACACCGCTCTGGGGGCAAAATCCTCCACATGCCTGAGAGAAAACACACAAATACATCCCAATCCAGCCATCAGACACTTTGGTCATCTGTATTTTACATTTAAACTGTCAGCAAAAGTGTTTCTCGCTCATTTTATTTACTTGAGAAATTGGCTCTTAGATGTACTCGGGTCTCCAACGATACACACGTTGATGTCGCCACGTAAAGACGTTCCCTCCATGGTCGTCTTGGCAACACCACCAAATAACATCAGCAGAATCCCACGTTTAATTTCATCATTACCTGAAAAGCAAAGCCAAAAGCATTAAGCAAGCAGCTGTCAGTTTAACATAGAAGTTATAACTTATTTTCACGGTTTTTATTTCGGTTGTGATAAAGAAAATCTTTACTGAATACTAAATGTGCCTCAAACTCTTAATATATTTCTATCCACCTTATTTTTAAAGCAAGTCATTTTGTAATTTGAATGTGTGAGGCGCTCGGTGACAGTACAAATACAGTGCTATGCTGCTAGATATTGCAAACTGTTATTTGTTACCATTTGTGACTCTGGACCACAAAACATAAGTGTCAATTTTTTTAAATTGAGATTTATACATCATCTGAAAGCTGAATAAGTAAGTTTTCCAGTGATGTATGGTTTGTTAGGACAGGACAATATTTGGCCGAGATGCAACTATATGAAAATCTAGAATCTGAGGGTGCAAAAAAAAAAAAAAAAAATCTAAATATTGAGAAAATCACCTTTAAAGTTGTCCAAATGAAGTTTTTAGCCATGCATATTACTAATCAAAAATGAAGTTTTGATATATTTACGGTAGGAAATTCACTAAATATCTTCATGGAACATGATCTTTAATTAATATCCTAATGATTTTTGGCATAAAAGAAAAAGGGATAATTTTGACCCATGCAATGTATTTTTGGCTATTGCTACAAATATACCCCAGCGACTTAAACTGGTTTTGTGCTCCAGGGTCAAATATTATTTGAATTACTTATCATAAATGCATTGGTTTGTAGTTTCACTGTTTGTGCACTTGATATTTTCTTCTAGTTATTTACCTATAGATAGATAAAGTCTTACTTCAGCATTGCAAAATAAGGTGAATAGAATGTCCTGTGACCATTGAACAACACTGAGCACCGAGAACAGACCGTGAATGGTGGGGAAGAGACTTGTGCAGAGGTTGTGATAGAGATTCTTGTCTTGGCTCATCTCAAACACTTTCTCCCATTCCTGCACGGTCATCTGGTTCTTCACGCTCTCAGCTGTCTGATCCTCCTGACGAAGCTCCTTACCTCCAAACTAAGAGAACGCAGAGGAACAAAATAAAAAAAAAAAACAGAGCAACAGGTTCTGAACTAATCTCATGTTTTTATTAATTTATAGCAAATGGCCAGTAAACGCATAAATAATATATATACACAAAGCAATGAATATCTGTTACATTTTGCATGACGATAAACGGCTCTCACCCGTGGGTTGGTTGGGGCCACATTGTTAGCCAGGAAGGCCAGTCTGTAGGAGAGTTCTCGGACACCCAAAGCCTTGAGCCCCTGAATGCCATCAGCCTCAAAGCCCTCCTTCCCAGTCACCCTGCTGCTGGTTTCTGCCCGCGTGCCTACAAAGATGAGAAGTCACATTCAAACATGCCTGAAAAGCACAGATAATAAATGTATTTACTCAGGGCAAGTCAGCAAATGGGTTCCTATTAGTTTTCTAACAGTAAAGACAAACCCATCAATCTTAGACTATAAACTCTCTCGTATTAATAGAAGAACAGATCAGTACCAGCTAGTGCCATGGCGGACACATCAGGCACAACTATCAGTGTGCCGGTGAAGTCACAGCGGTCTCCTGCTTGTGCGGTTTCCACGGCCTCTGCCCTCAGAATCACCTCCAGACTGCGAGGAATGGAGCCTCGAGGCAGCTCCGCCTGCGTCTCCTGGATGCGCACCTGATGAAGTCAAGAGGGTTTAAGATCAATTACTTCTCAGATCAACATAACAAATCCATGAAGATTCATAAAGCACCACTCAATATTTAGATGGTATAGCATATTGAATATTGGCAAGAAAGATAAACGTGCAAAGATAATGTGCAAATAAGGAAAGATTGTATTAAACATGCACAAATTAAATTCATTTTTTTGTTGCTATTTTAGCCGAATTTCCAGTTGCTTAAATTTCAGTGCATCACTATAATGTATACAATGCTTTATGCAATACAGATTGTTTCAAAGCAGTTTAAAGTAATAAAAATAAGTTTTATTATTTTAAAGTAATAAAAAGAAAATAACAGTTTTAATGTTGTAAATTTCTTCAATTATGAAACGAATACAAACTTCAGCTCTAAAGCAGCTTTAAAAAAAGGCAATAATTTTAATTTCAAAATGAGCATATCATATAAATAAAGACTCAACACCTGGAAATTGTCAAAATTACTACATTTAAACCATTTAAGAAAACACTTAATGCATGTAAATAAATACGTGCCATATAAAAATGAAAAATATTTAAATAAGCAATATCATTTAAATACAAATTAAGAAACCATAATGAAACATTTGCTATAAGAGCAACATTTCACAAAGGAAATTTCCATTAAAAGCTGCCTACATACGGTTATTTGGCAAAGGTAATAAAAATCAAAAAATACTTGGACTATCACTTTGGATGTTCTCAAAGTTTTGTAGCTGAAATTGTTAAAAATCCCCACATTCTTACTTTCTGGAAGTCAACGAAGCGGGACTTGTTGGTGTCGAGCATGAAGCGGCGGCGGTTGGCACACACAGGGTTCTTGCAGATGGTCGGCTGTGTGTATTTGAACTGCTGCTCCACGTCTTTGATGACAGACTGACAGTCCAGACAGAGGAAGGTGCCGCAGACCAGCTCCGGGTGCACGGGGTGGGTTCGGACCACCTGACCGCTGATGCGTAACAGAGTCCCGATGCGGGCGGTGGAGAGCTCACGGATCCTGCACAGCACAGAGCAGATGACCTTACTCATTTCACATGCAAAGAGGTCAGTCAGTCATAACAGAAGCATATATTATAATATAGTCTAACATATAAAGAAATGTCAGTTTATAAAGGTCAAGAGGGTGCAAAATTTAACTACAGTTCAAAAAAATTACAATGATAAAAATAAAATGAAATTACAAGTAGGGCTGCAAAATGATTAATCGATTCAAAAGAAAAGTTTATGCTTACATACCATGTGTGTGTGTGTGTACTCTGTATATTTATTAGGAATATAAATACACATAAATATAAACATACATGTATATATTAAGGAAAAATATGATAGATTTATATATAAAATATTAATATATAATATAAATTAATTATACACAAGTGTTTACATACAAATATATTTTAAAATAAATACACGTGTGTGTGTGTTTATACATACATAATAAATATACACAGTACACACATGCAGTATGTAAACAAACTTATTTTGAATCGATTAATCATTTTGCAGCTCTAATTACATGATATGAGGTCTGTGGAGTGGATGAACTGAAATACATACTTTTGTCTAGATGGAAAGTCTGAAAAAGCCACATAAAACTCTTTGGACGGTGGAATATTTCCATGATCTCTCGCAAAGTGGCGAACTGCTCGGCAGAGATATGGATAAACCCTGGAAAAATGTTACAGATGGCAGTGAAAATATGAAATTAAGATGGATTTTCCAATCAGACATAAACGCTCAACCATGATTTTACAATTGTATATGATAATGAACAAAATGACCACTAAAAGCTGCTAGCCTACTTTAGGTAATACATTAACTAAACATTTTCTGACTATTATTTTGTATGTTTTTTTAACGTTTGGTTGCTGCAACTATAGAAAAAATTCAAAATTGTACATTCTTTCTTCCTGAAAGTCAAAAATAGTTTTTTTTTTTATTATTTATTTTTTTGCAGGGACCTTGAATTAAAATTAAACATTTGTAACGAATAATCATAAATACCATTTAATTAAAACAAGTGCAAGTATTTTTTTGGTTTGTTTTATGATGCATGCATTCACGGATCTAATCTGAATATCAACTGTTGCCTAAATAATTTGATAAAAAGCGCAAATAATGAGGCGACATCTTTTCCTCCTCTTAAGAAAGCAGTTGTTGTGGCTGTTCACCTGTAGTACTGCTCTTGAATGGTGGTGGCGAGCTGCTGGTTGTAGTGCTCGATGTTGCTGAAGCTCACGGTCAGGGTGTTTCTCTCCGGTCTGATCAGCTCTTGCGCGTCAGACAGATATAAAGCATCGCCGGTTTTATCCTGAAACCTAATTAATCAGACACATTTTAGAAGTGGCGTTCATTTAGCACTTCGTGTAAAAGCACTACAGCCAATTGCACTCACTCTTCCAAAAACTCCAGAAATAATTTCTGACATTTCTCGGACAGTTCATCGCGGACTTGCACGCCCGCGGGCGCAGCTTCGACTCCGGGCTCCATCAGGTACACACTCACACACACACACACACCTGTACAAGGTAATGACCGAGCCAGCCAATCATTTACATGCGTCTACGTAATCACGTACTTTCCTACTGACGAATAGCAGTTTTAGTTGCACAGACACCTTATTATATATATATATATAAACATAGAGACTATTAGTAGGCTACTACATATTTCTGTAACATTTCTTTTAAAATATTAAATGCACAAATCCAATGTTTTGTTTCATAAATTAATAATCCATAAGGTATGTTATTGAAATTATTAGGCCTAACACAAAAGCTATAAATGTTCAATGTAGCAATCTAAATTGTCAAGCTACTGAATTGACATTATATTCACTGTAGTGAAAAAATATTTTAAATTAAAAACATAATTTGGTCCAACAATTCAACCTAACAAAAAACAAAAAAAGGTATTTTTATAACATTTTAACTGTCAGTCAAGTTTTAGCTGCTATTGAGTGTACAACTTAATGTTTTACCCTGCATCTTTATTTTATATACACAACCGTTTTTTATTGCAGTAAAAAAAAAAAAATATAATTGTGAAACCATGTAAACACTGCAAGAAAAATAACCCTCAAAATTTTTTAATATAATATAGAAGAGTTTATATATTTATTTTGACCTCATGAGGATGGAGCTCGACATATCAATGAGCATTTGGAGGCTGTATTTTGTACCCTGTTTATGAAAAGTGGCTAACAGAGATGTCCTGAACATGCATTATTATATTTGAATAATCATAACATTGTCTTAAGGCTCTTTGCTTCAGGTAGTGACTCCACAGCATCAGAAATACATACAGAAACTTTTAATTCTTTTATTTAACACACATTTAAAAAAGTGAACCACACTATACAAATGGTTTTCCGGTAGCAGGTAACATTGCAGACAACACGTCTACAAACCTGTCCAACTCGTTCGTTCTTGGGACGTGCAGCTAGACGTTGCACTTTTTTCCTAAATTATTTCCTTTCTTCTCTTAAAACATCTCTGCAGCCCCTCATTGCTAAGATTTCAATGCATCCTTGTTCATTTTTTCTTCATTTAAATGTTGATAGGCAATAACATGCTTAATGTGTAGGGTTTATTTCTGATTGGGTTTTTAAAACCGGCAATGTTTTATTTTGCGAGATTAAAGCTCGAGGTCTTTGTTTGTATGTACATTTCCAATGCGGTCTGTCCATAATGCAGGGCAGCAGTAAAGTCCGTCTCTCGCACAAACACATTCACTGACGCGCACACACGGTCCTCTTCTGTTAGTCCTTCTGCTTTTTAAACTCACCACAGGCCGAACATCAAGAGGAATGATATTTATTACCCGAGAGACAACTTAAAAAAAAAAAGTGAGAGACAGACAGACAGTAAAGACGTGGAGGAGCGAAGAAATGTTTAGGCCAAGTAGCTGTAGGTGTCCTTCTCTCCATCCACCCGCTCCAGATATTCCTTCTCTATGAGGATGTCAATGCACTTCTGCAAAACATAACCCAATGTACATATGAGTTCTTCTGTGTTGGCAAAACAGGGTTTCTGCAGGTTTTATGGTGAATTTAAGACCAAGTAAAGAAAGTTTAAAGGAACACTCCACTTTTTTTGAAAACAGGCTCATTTTACAACTCCCCTAGAGTTAAACAGTTGAATTTTACCGTTTTTGAATCCAGCCGATCTCCAGGTCTGGCGATAGCACTTTTAGCTTAGCTTAGCATAGATCATTGAATCGGATTAGACCATTAGCATCTCGCTCAAAAATGAACAAAGAGTTGCGACAATTGTCCTATTTAAAGCTCGAGTCTTCTGTAGTTACATCGTGCACTAAAACCGACCGAAAATGAAAAGTTGCGATTTTCTAGGCCGATATGGCTAGGAACTATACTCTCATTCTGGCGTAATAATCAAGGAACTTTGCTGCCGTACCATGGGTGCAGCAGGCGCAGTGATATGACGCAGTGCCTGAAAGTAGTCCCCGGCTATATCATAACTAGTTACCTAGCTGGGGAGTTGTAAAATGAGCCTATTTTCCAAAAAAGTGGAGTGTTCCTTTAATGAATAAATACCTCAAAATGGCCTCTAAATATAAATGTCTAGGTTGTATTATCAATACTTGAAAGTAAAAAAATAAAAAATAAAAAAAAAATAAAAAAAAAATTAAAAAAACTTCCAACCATAACTTTTACTGTACCTGCAAAAATAAATGTTCTTCCTCAGTATAAAAGTTTCATAAGTCAAGATACATTACTTGAAAAGCTAAATTAATATATAAAGTCTTGCTTTCTGAGAAATGAATCAAACTGGAGTTTATGATTAAAACGAACAAATATCTGTCAATGGGCTCAGAAAAATCACTTTAAAGAGAAAACTAGTTTTCACTGACCCATGACACTTATATTTTCTTGTTTTGAGCATAAACTATTTTGTTGGGTTTCTTAGGCCCCCTTTTTACACTAGTGCATTTTCATTTTAAAACGGCATTTTAGAATGAAAACGATCCTCGTCCACACTGGCGTTTCAGAAACGATCTCCATCTACACTACACAACCGAAAACGCATGCCACGTGACCATTCCTGCAGGTACAACCATAGATTTGCATAGGTAGATTCCCTATTATTTAACCTTGACCCGAATATAAGACAATGTTTTTTTCTTGGAAATACATCTGAAAAAACGCGGTCGTCTTATATTCAGGGTCTACACTTTGACATGTCAATAATACACCCACAACAATAGGTGGCGCCAAACATGCATAAAACGAGTGTGCCAAGAAATAAATTATGTAATCAATAGATATATATACGTAGATGCCTCATCAGCAACTGTTTCTGTTTCTATATGTAAGCCGTCCGGCATATTGTATCGTAAACTTGACATCATTCACCATAGTAATCACTGAATATTCGAAAGATGCCACAATGAACCTACATTATGGTGAATGACGTCAAAAATACCATTCCAAGATGGCGGCTGCATCTAGTGCCTGGAACGGTCAAATAGGGCGTCTTTATATGTCTATGATGCAATGTGTTTTGTAAAGATCGCGAGTGAAAACAAAAGAAAAAGAAAAGCTTACAGTGGCATGAGTCGTGACTCATGTTAGCCTGATGAGACTAAACTTCCTCTGTAAGTGATTTTAAAACATAAGACAGTCCCCAGATTTGAAGACTACAATAAGATTTCACTTCTACTGTTAATAAAATTTAAAATCTGCAGCATTTTCAAAGGTCTCTGTTCTCGACCTTGAAAATGCCGGAGTAGTGTAAAGTTATGCGTTTTAAAACGAAAATGCACTAGTGTAAACGGGGCCTTAGAGAACAAGGCTTAATATGTTCAGTTCATATCTCAAGCAAATGTATCTTGATTTAAGGATGTTTAGATATTTGGATTGGAAAAAGAAAAATTGGGAGGAAGATTTTTTTTGCATTGCAGTGCATTTGAGGAAGGGCAAATTAAGACTTTTTAATAGTCACAGAAACCCTGTAAAAACTGTTAAGCAGACTAGAATTGTAGAACAGGATCAACTGACCTTGATTACAGGAACTCTGGGTTTGAACCGGGAGGAGAGCTGATTCAGAACCTCAGCCAGAAGCTGCTGATGCTTCAGAACCTTCCTCATTTTCATGATTCTCACTATGGCCGCCTGCACATAGAGGAACACTTAAACATAGAATGCTATTTCAAACACACATAACTAATACTTTGACTATTTTTTGCAATATTTACTGAATGTGTGTTTTTTTTTTTTGACAGAAATTAATACTTTTATTCCGCAAGAACTCACTAAATTGATCAAAAGTGACAGTAAAGACTAGGGCTGTAGGGCTGTGCAAATAATTGAATTTGATTATCATGCGCATCTAGTCAGTAAAACCGGTTTCTTTAGTAGTTAATCGCCATCACCTGCTTTCAAATGGAGCGGGAATTACTAAACAGAACCATAATTCACTGACAAGCTAGGCAATTTCGTATTCATAATCGAAGGCGATATTGCCTATCTTGTGGGTGAACTATGGCTCTGTGTAGTAATTCCCGCTCCATTTGAATGCAGGTGATGGAGATTTACTGCCAATCACTGAACTGGCTTTACTGACGAGATGCGCATGATAATCGAATTCTATTTAATTAATAGAAAAGTAAAGACATTTATAATGTTACCAAAGATTTTATTTAAAATAAATGCTATTCTTTCAAACTTTCCATTCATTAAATTATCCTGAAAAAGTCAAATGTATCACAGTTTCCACAAAAATACTAAGCAGCACAACTGTTTTCAACAATCAGAAATGTTTCTTGAGCAGCAAATCAGCGTATTAGAATGAT
Organism: Barbus barbus; assembly: GCF_936440315.1. Taxonomy (NCBI): domain Eukaryota; kingdom Metazoa; phylum Chordata; class Actinopteri; order Cypriniformes; family Cyprinidae; genus Barbus; species Barbus barbus. The sequence continues at coordinate 3,430,659 of NC_136754.1, read as the reverse complement.
TTCTGGAGGATCATGTGACACTGAAGACTGGAGTAACGATGCTGAAAATTCAGCTTTGATCACAGGGATAAATTATATTTTCACATATGTGACCCTGGACCAAAAAACTGGAATCTGAGGGTGCAAAAAACACAAAATATTGACCAAAAATTGCCTTTAAAGTTGTCCAAATGAAGTTCTCAGCAATGCATATTACTAATCAAAAATGAAGTTGATATATTTACGGTAATAAATTTACTAAATATCTTCATGGAACATGATCTTTAATTAATATCCTAATGATTTTTGGCATAAAAAAATGATAATTTTGACCCATACAATATATTTTTGGCTATTTCTACAAATATACCCCAGCGATTTAAAACTGGTTTTGTGCTTTTAACTTTATTCCTAAATATTACCGTTTTTACTATATTTTTCATCAAATACATTCAGCCTTGGTGAACATAGGAGACTTGGCCATGATACCTGAATCAGGAGTTTCCTGTCCTCTTCAATGTTTTTATGGGTCGTTTCCTGTTCCTGTTTCTGCTCGGTCTTCATTGGCACGTTAATGTTCACTCTTAGTTTTTTACTGGGGAGAAAATGCCTCATCCATCAATATTCACAAATTAATTTGCTCTGCTACATTCTAAAACACAAAATGTGAAACATTAAATATAGATTCATAACTGTTTGCAAGACGAGATGCACTCAAATGACCTACTTTTTATAGCCCAGGAAGAGTTTTATGAGGGTGTCGGGTTTGAATTCCACTTCATCCACGTTTGCGTTCTCGTCCTCAAGAACCTGCATAGAAATACATTAAAGATTACAACTGAAAACATCTGCAAATACACAGTTGTGAAGTGAAGTGACATACTGCCAAGTATGGTGACCCATACTCGGAATTCGTGCTCTGCATTTAACCCATCCAACGTGCACACACACAGCAGTGAACACACACACCGTGAACACACACCCGGAGCAGTGGGCAGCCATTTATGCAGTGCCTTGCTCAAGGGCACCTCAGTCGTGGTATTGAGGGTGGAGAGAGCGCTGGACATTCACTCCCCCCACCTACAATCCCTGCCGGCCCGAGACTCGAACCCGCAACCTTTGGTTTCGCAACGACTCTCTAACCATTAGGCCACGACTTCCCAGTTACATTAAGTATTAGCTTGTGTTGAGTCAACATGAAATGGTAGTCATTTCAAAAATATAAGGAAGGTCTTCCACTGGAAAATCCAAAGAAAATTAATTATATTGTGAATAGTGGGAGTTCCATAGCAAAATGGAGCATGAGTGGATTAAGAAGGATTACCCAAATAACACCTAAATAGCTGTTTGGCTATTGGTTAACAGTATTCATGGCCTTGATGACATAAGCAGAAAAGGAAAGTTGTTTCAGAGGTTGATTAATTATATATTTTTTTTTAAATGCTTTGAGAAAAGAGGCTTAATTGTCATTTTACTTCATAATGACTTTGCAGGAATTGTTTTGATTAAAGACAAAAAAAAAAAAAACATGCTTACCAGCAACTTGGATTTCAATAAAATTTGCAAAACCTGCACCAATATGTCCTAAAATACATAAAAAAGGCTGTTAGTGTGCAAAATCAACATCTGACTGATATCTGGATCTTGTTTTAGCATGATCATAGAGAGTCCTCTTTTATTTCCTTACTATTTTGATCTGTGTGCTGTCCGTCAGCTGCTGAACTGTATAAACGTCTTCTGTGTTATACTGCAGTAGAATGGCCATCTGAAATGTAGATGCCTGTAAGGAAACACACAAAAAGTCTTATTAATATTCATGCACTATTAATGGACTAATTACCTTATAATTGGATTATACCAATACAATTAATAACTCTTTTAGTGCATATTTAGCAAATTCACACAACCGTTCAAAAGTTTACAATCAGTAACATTCCTTTTCTGAATTAAACTAATACTTTTAGTCAGCAAGGATGCATTAAATTGAACAAAAGTGACATTAAAGACGTTAATAATGTAATAAAAGATTTCTATTATAACGTGCCATGTTCATTTATAACATACTATAAAATGCTGTTCTTTTAAACTTTCTATTCATCAAAGGACCCTGAAAAAATGCACCACAGTTTCTTGTCAGACCTGTAAGGTGTAGCGGTTTTTGAAGCAGTTGGTGACCAGTTCTCCTTTGGACAGATGGTAAAGCCAGGTGAGCTTTCGGCCGCTGTGTCTGCTGGCATAGAAGGCTGTGAACCTTTGGTAGCTCCTCTCCAACTGTGTCGGAAGAGACAGATCACGGATTTACAAAAACATTGGAAGGACCAAGAACGAGTGATTTACATACACGCCTATTTGTTTTACTACCTCAGATGGCAGAGCAAATGTGCAGGACTGCTGGAAGGGCCATGACCCCGAGCTCAACACCTGGATACTGAAGTCCACTAGAAGCAACACAACATTTGTAAAGGACTTCAACCACAAATGGCAGTATTTCATACAGCAGCAAAGAAGAGTGCAGCTCATCCTTACGGTCTAAAGGCTCAGAGTTTGTGAGGTGCTTCTTGAACTGTTCGTTGAGGTCTTTGCTGACTCCAATGTCCTGGAACATGCGCTGGAGTTTCGATGTGTATTCAAAGCCACACGCTTGCTAAAAAATGACAAACAAAACAGTGTTAGACACAACCACTGATGACGGAACCAAAACTACAAAAAGGACATGGACACCACCAGGGTCAACATTCAACATCGCGTCATATTACGTCACATAAGGGAGTCGTGTGCCGCACTCTGCTTTGAGCGCGCGCGAGTCAGTGTGCTTTCGGTAGTTATTTTTATATCAATTTATCATTGTCATGGTAAATTATTGTGTTTGTGGAGGTTATAGGACGGTATCTTCCGGGCCTCGGTGCGTTAGTGCAGCTGAAGAGACTGGACTTCACTAATGCATCTGCTTCAAACACCGCGGTGGTGTGTAACTTAACAGATGTGATGGAGGCCAAATGGAAAAGCATGATCAGCAGTGAATGTGATCTAAACTTGTGTTTGCTTCTCCCAGCATATGTCGTCTGAGAGAGGAATACTGCAGGTCACCACAGGCTCCAGGAGAACACAGCACTGTCTTGTCCACTACACCTGCTCCTCTCTCCAGATCCCTCCAGAGGATCAACATGATGAGGCTGTTGGTGTATCTCTAGCACAGCCTTCACCATTTAACACACTTTAACAACACATTGAGACTGAAAGATTGTTAAATGTTTTTAAATGGGTCAGATGGTATTTCTTTTGGTAGTATATGTTTGGTACATCTACATATACACACACACACATACACATATACATATATATATAAACAGTTGAAATGTTGTGTTTTGAGTTGGGTATTAACAGTGCTATGAAATAATATTTATGATTTAGTGCTGTATAAATAAAACTGAATTGAATTAACCATAAATGCAGATCTGCTTGATTGTGATTTTATTTTTTATTGATTGTCAACAAAATGGGGCCATTCAAAACCTTTATAAAGTCCTCCTTCCTCTGTAAACTATCTTCTAATGGCTGACACAACACATGCACCATAGACCCAGCGGACAACTTATCTGAATGCTATCATTATTGATCGTGTTATACCAATGGCGACCTAAACAGAGTTAACTTGTAATTGAGAATCAAAATTATTCAGACTGTTTTAATATTAAAATCTTTAACAATGTATTTATACATGTATACAAGTATTTAGCTTAGAGTAATAAATTATTTCTGCCCTAAAACATGTGTCTGCTGGCCTGGAGAGGTCTATGCTTTCCTCGCATTTCCCACACAAGCACCTATGAATCAAAAACGTGTTTATCTCTCTCTCCTGCGGTGATAAGAAACCACTATCACGTAACGTTAGTGTCGGATATTAACGAGTGTGACACGCCTGATCAACGCTTATTAATTTCTATTACTGGTAAGTATCAATACTAGCATTGCCATTGCCTGATTACATTAGCTAACGTGTGTATATCTGTAAGCTAACACTGATCTCTCACCAAACACCTGCCCTGTTCTCCTCACATCAACTCAATTTGTCTTCTCTGACCGTTGTTCTGTCTAATCCTGGCCTGTCCTGCTCGCATGGCTGCATAGCAGGCTCATCATTTTATCTGTGGTCCGTCATACGAGTGTAAATACACATTTAAAATTTCCTCAGCGTCTGAACTGTCATTGCGATCCATTGTTTTAAATGGACCGCTCTCCCTTTTGATGCGTCACTTCCGGTTTTGGTTTCAGATGCGGAAGTAAAATTCTCTCACAAAAACGACTCCACAAGCCTTAATAGCGTATTTTAAAGTATATTTTAAAGAAAATCTAGTTCCTACAGTATTTTTCTATACATCGACTCACTGGAGTCTCTAACCTGCAACATGTCCTTTAACAGAGAATGCTGATAAACTTATAAAATGTATAATGTGATTGCAATCCAAGTCGCTTTGGATAGGTGTTGTTAGGTGTTGTTAAAGGCATCTGCCAAATGCATAAATGTAAATGTAAAACGTAAAAGAGTGATTTGATAGAGAAAATGCTACTGTCACATAAAAGGCAAGAAGTAAAAAACTATTTAAAAAATATACTTAAAATAAATATTCAAGACTTGTTTTTCATACAAATTCTCACTGAATGACAAGAAAGAAGTTCCTAAGCTGTGGAAGAACTGTTGCACCTTTAGTTTGGAGATCATGCTGGCCTCTGCGTCGTCGCTGGCGCTGTTCTGATGGACCAGACGCTTAGCCAGCATCTTCGCATAGAACTTCTGGAACACATCTTTGTCCTCAATATACTTAAACACCACCATCTACAAAAAAGGAACAGTAGATCAATAGACAAAACAGAATCTTGCAAAAATTGCTGTGAAAGTGCAAAGTTTTGTAAAAACGCACCACTTGATTCAGAGTGTCTTCAAGTTCTGCCTCCTCTGGGTTTTTGGAGCTGAAATATCAGACAGAGATTTTCATTCAGTACAGGGATTTAGTAACACATTTACAGTGTGTGCCAACAGACAGAGAAACCTAAACACACACCTCTTCTTGAGCAGAGAGTCGCAGTATCTGGCCAGCAGTTCTGGAGATTTGCTGGAGGACTGAACCATCTTTGTAACAGCATTATTATTGATGAAGCGCCCACAAGCCTGAACAGACAAATTACATGTTTGAATACTTTCAATATCCAAAAGCTACCAAAGTCCTAAAGATAAAATATGACTAGATATAAAAAAAAAAAAAATATCTACATGAAAAATATCAACTAGATGTACATTACTATAATTAGAAAATGAATGTAGTGCAATCTTCTGCATATCAGAAAACAAATTATACTATTATAATATATATCTATATATATATATATATATATATATATATATATCTATATATCTATAGATATATATATATAAATAAAAGATGGCCATACCTTGTCAAGAGCAGCCACAAAACCAGCATCATTGTTGAACGCTGACATCACCAGGGCATTGTACTTCTTGTGGACATCCAGAATTGTCTGCACATACATTTTGGGGTCCTAAAAGAACATCACAAAACTCATAGCGGTTAAAACATGCATTGTCAGAAAGATCACATCTAAAGAATGATGATCTTCAAGCTAGACAGCATGTACAACACAAACCAAACAGACTCACGTTGAGAGCAGACTCGCCACATTTCTCGATGGCTGCTAAGCCTTGATTATAAATGTGCGTCTCCAGAAGTTTCTTTAGCTCTCCCAATCCATCAGTGATCCGTGACACAAGATTGTACATGCGACCAAGATCTACGTAGAGAGAAAGAAGAAATCGTGGTTGTAACTCATGTACAGATGAACAGACATTCAGTTTTCACTGTGGTTCACACCTTCATTCTTGTCTGCGTCCAGAAGGTTCTGGAACTCGGTGTGGAAGATCTCCAGGTGCTTCTCGATGAGAACCTGCTCACATTTCCTGGCCAGCTCATCCTGTGTGCTCTCATGAAGGTAAACCTGCACTCTCCTCTGCTCCTCCAGCAAACGTGCCTCAGCCTGCAAAACACACAGATCAACTCTTCAAACTCACACTAGGATGGGGCGAAACAGGTAAACAAAATAAGACATGCTAAAACACACTAATAAATAAAACACACTAATACTCAAAAGTTTTTGAAAAGAGGTCTCTTATGCTCGCATTTATATGATCAAAATACAGTAAAAACAGTAACAGTGTGAAACATTATCATTTGAAATAACTGTTTTCGATTTGAGAACATTTTCAAATGTAATTTATTCCTGTGATGTGAAACTGAATTATCAGCATCATTACTATTCTAAGTGAAAAAGTAATACTATAAAGTTAAAAAGTAATACTAATACTATAGAAAGTAAAAAAGAACAGCATTTATAAAATATATATATTTTTTATTTTAAATGTCTTTTCTCTCACTTTTGATCAATTTAATGCATCACAGCTGAATAAATCTATCAATTACTTAAATGTAAATAAATAATAAATATTATTCATTTATTTTTAATCAAACCAACATTCATTTAGACCAAACAGCCATTAAAGACAAGCAGATATAAAATGCAGCAAAAATCCAGTGAAAATTCTATCACAATGAAGAAATAAATTTGTTAATAAATATATAATTAAATTTTTTATGTACTAATATCATGATAAAATGATAAAAGTAATATTTACCTGCATAATAATTTTTTACCAAAACATTATCAAATAGAAATGATTGAATAAAATAAATATATAAATATTTTTTTAAATGTTAAGCTATTTTTTCTGCACCTTCTTCATGTACTCGGTAACAGGATTCTGTTGCAAGAACTCTGTGCTTTCCCTCGTGTAAAACCGTTCAGTGTCTGCCAGGAACTGAGTCTCAAAGTATTCCTTGTAGACTGACAGAGTGGGACCTTTAGCGAAGGCATCGTCCTCATTGAGACCCAACTCAACTGTGAGACATAGAGAGGAACATTTCTGAGCAACTGCACGGTTTCTAAAGTCATGTATCACAGACTCAAACAAGCAATGAAATCCATCATGACGTAAACGATGCCACACCATAGGACTGGACCACGCCACTGATGAGTCTAGTGTTGATGGTTTCTCCGTTCCTCTCCTTCTCGATCAGCTTCAATACTGCATTTGTGACCTAAGAACACAGGCACCATAAAAGACATTTTTTAGAATTAACCTCACCTTGTCCTACATGAAGTCTTTTTTTTTTTTTTTTTTAAATGTTTCCAATCATACCTGCTTATTCAGAGGCCGAAACAAACATTCCCTCCACGTCACCAGAGCAAGCTAGAAAAACACACGCACACAACAAATAAAGATGTGCAATTGTTTATGAATTGAAATTGTGCAGTAATGCAAAAGAAAAGCAAGGAGTGCTTACAGAGTAGATTTCATAGATCCCTTTCCGGCCCTCGTCGCACTCCCGGCGCACCCAGTGGCGGTTGAGGTAAGCACAGATCCCATTGAGCACTTTACTGGAGAACCTGTAATCCTCCCACTGCTGTGTGTAGAACTTCAGAACGCTCTCGTCCATCAGATCCTCTCCATCCTGAAGACAACAGTCAAAGAAATCTGTTCACTGGGAGTTTCAATTTAAGTGTTCTTAAATGAAGTTGTTGTAACTGGTCTACAGCTTGTTAAGAAAGCATCTGCTTAGTTGTTTTATTAAGGACAAAATATTTATGGTACTTAAGTCCTACTTGTAGAGTCTCTTAGTGGGCTTATAGACTTCTTTAGACAACCTTTATTAAATAAAGATGAGTAATAATAATATAGACTCATTTAAGTCTATATTGGGATATATCTATATATGGGAAGTCGTGGCCTAATGGTTAGAGAGTCGGACTCGTAATCGAAAGGTTGTGGGTTCGAGTCTCGGGCCGGCAGGGATTGTAGGTGGGGGGAGTGAATGTCCAGCGCTCTCTCCACCCTCAATACCACGACTGAGGTGCCCTTGAGCAAGGCACCGAACCCACAACTGCTCCCCGGGCGCCGCAGCATAAATGGCTGCCCACTGCTCCGGGTGTGTGTTCACGGTGTGTGTGTGTGTGTGTGTGTGTGTGCATTTGTTCACTACTCACTGCTGTGTGTGTGCACTTGGATGGGTTAAACGCAGAGCACCAATTTCGAGTATGGGTCACCATACTTGACAATACGTCACGACGACTCATTTTGGTCATCAATCTACGCAATATCACATTCATTATCACAGATGAATCGCCTTCGATTAATGAACATGATATTGTGTAGCTTGTCAGTGAACTACGGCTCATGCCGGCTTAAATGCCGCTCCATTTGAAAGCAGGTGATGGAGATTTACCGCTAATCACAGAAACCGATGCGCATGATCATCGCGTTCGATATATATCACCCAGCCCTATTTCAACATAGACAATAATAATAATTGTCTCTTGAGTACCAAAATATTATTATGATTTCAGAAGGATCATGTGACACTGAAGACTGGAGTAATGAAGCTGAAAATTTAGCTTTGAATCTCATGAATAAATTACTTCTTGAAATATACTCAAATAAAAAAACAGATATTTTAAATTGTAAAACTATTTCACAATATTACCATTTTTACTGTATTTTTAATCAAAGAAATTCAGCCTTGGCCAGCATAACAAACTTTGTTCAAATATAATAACACTGAGATATTGTACGGACTATAACTCTATTTTTGAAATGTACCTTTAGTAAGTTTGTAAGGTAATTCTTCAGAAATTCCTTCAATCTCTTGTAGAGTTCCAGCCCCACAAACTGAGCTCCTCCAGGTGTGGGGGTTTTCTTCGAAGGTTTGGACGGGGGGGCACCTGCACCGCGGGCCTGATTCGACTGATGCACACTAGTGCAATAATTATACACGTGACTGAAAATCAGGAAGTTAAGGACACAACAGACACTGGACAAATTTTTGAAGTAAATTACAAATGAAACCGCAATTGAGGATACGTGTAGAGCTCCATGTAGCGTGACTTGGCCATGCTCTGGCGGGTGTACACCTGCTGGATCCCCGACCGCAGATCATCCCAGATCTGGTCCAGCCCGATCTGCTTCAGACCGTGAGGGGTCTGGGTTCGGTTAGACGACATCGTCTCGGCCCTGCCGTTGCGCGTCTGACGCTCCTCCTGACGTTTGATTGGTTCTCGTGCCTGTCACTCAAGAGCTACTCCTCCATAGGGTCAAGTGGTGAGAGAGGACGAGGAGGGGCGACCTCAGGGAACAGTGACAGACAGGAAAGAAACCTGTGAGGAACAAAAAAGAGAAATACATAGATACATTTGAGCAAACGAGTTTCTTATGTGTAGTCTGCGTCAATTAATGATAGAAAACTAACAGGAATCTGTTATCAGATGCCGATTCTGCTGATATATCTCATAAAGGTAGCAGCACTAGTATTTCCTGGGATAAACATTCCATGTATGGAATCTACTGTTCATTATATCCTGGGGTTTCCTTCTTGTATCCATGGCAACAACTCAAGGAACAGGAAAATATATTCCGCTAGGAGCTCCGAGCTGCAGCCGGTGCTGTAACCAAGCAAACTAACAGTGTTCTGCCATTAGATCATGACTTACAGTGATCTACCCAGATTTTATCATTTTCAATCGGTTAATTACAAAATAACACCATATACATCCACTCTATTGTAATTAGAATTAACTGTAATTTTGTAGCACAAACATTTAATAATAGATTATATAAATATTTCTCTAATCTATAACAGATTTTTAATATTACTTTTATCTATTATGGATAAAATAATATATTAGATAAAGCATAATATATACTAGATTGTTTTAATATTGTTTTATATATTAGTAAATATTATATTATTAATTGGTCTACAATAGAGAAATAGATTAGTTATCTTTGCTGCTAAGGTTTGGCATTTTCTAACCAAGATTACATTCATTTAATCAAAAATACAAGGAAAATGGTAATGTTTATATATGCAAACATTTGGGGGAAGTATGATTTTTAAAAGAAATGTAGAAAATAAATTAAATTAATACCTCTATTCCACAAGAGTGCACTAAATTGATCAAAAGTGAGAGTAAAAACATTTATAATGTTAAAAAAATATGTCAAATGAATGCATATAATGGACGATTTTAATAGAAAAAAAAGTGATTAAAATATTATTTTAATTATTACCTGTTCATGTCATGTGTGCATGTTACACACACACACAGGCAAAGGATGGTTCAAACTAATGCTGCAATTATTGTTCACTGCTAAATTAATCCGATTTCTCATCTCTAACGATCTCCTCCTTTGACTGACCCTCATGTGAGCCTGTCTACACTGAGAGTGAGCGATGTGTCAAATCTGGACAACCAGCTTCATTTCTCACAATGTGAGCGATGTAGTTTAATCGAGGTTCATCATGAACAACCGCATCAGGAGAGCCATCGAGGGCGATTCATGCGTTACCAATGTACTGATGTGCACGTGCTTTAGCGTAATGTTGATGTTTTCAGTACAGCAGTCACTCCCTGCGTCCAAAAATATCTCACACACAATTAAAAGTTGCTTAATCGTATGTGCTTCATGTAAACACAATCTGATTGAAGAGGCCTCACTTCAAAACACACCATAGATACTCTGTAAAACACGCAGAGACCCCTTAATGCAAGTCAGGAGAATATAAGTACATAATGCAGTAGTACTTACGATAAAAATATATTAATAATCGCTGATAAGTGTGTGTTTGTGTTCAGGATTAAAGCTAAAGCTAACCGCTAATCTCGCGCTCTTACCATCATCCAGAAAGAACGACACACGTAAACATGAATCTCCAACACCGCTCCGGATCCTGATTAACAATATTCCCTTTTATTTAGAAGCTTAAGTTGCGAGCTTTATTTTCTTCTTATAAAATAAAAATAACGCCGCCGACACAACGAACACAGAAAAACTCCGTCAGCGCGTGCTCACGGAAACACGGTCCCCCGGAAACTGAGACCGACTCCGTTAACAAGCGCGCCGCCCGGCAACAGCGGCTGTGATCAAAGGTTCCGCCTCAGTTTGGTGTCATCCGAATTATGTGAGAAATTAATAATTGGGATAATAATTATACGAATAACAGATTTGGACTTTGACCGTTTATATATGCACAAATGTTCTCTATTTATATCTCACTGGACAGAATTCGGTGCACAACGACAACTAACTTGATTATTAACTAGGCATACTATTCTACTATTCAAAATAGTATATCATAATCATCTTATTTTGTATCAAAGTATCATTACTATCTGATACCATAATTTTCCATAGAACCACCACTGTACTAGTTTGATATAGACATAAACCTACTGTTTACTGAAACTAAGGTGACTATTATAAGCAGGCTTCAGAGAAAAAATAATATAAACACAAAAAGTGTACAATATGACTTCTTTAAGTTTAACATGAACGATAATGATTGTAATAATAACGAGAGGACCGTATTAAACACAACTCACAAAAATCTGGTCTTTTTTGTTACAAAAACAATCCAGTAGTTTATTGAGATTTGCACCCAGTCAACACGTGAGATCATGCGATGATCACAGTGAGATCACACAATCCTCATACTGTGATCCTCACCATGTGAGTACAACGTGAGCTCATTGTGAGTTCATCTGATCCTCATACTGTGAGCCTCACCATGTGAGTAAAGCGTGAGCTCATTGTGAGTTCATCTGATCCTCATACTGTGAGCCTCACCATGTGAGTAAAGCGTGAGCTCATTGTGAGTTCATCTGATCCTCACACTGTGATCCTCACCATGTGAGTAAAGCGTGAGCTCATTGTGAGTTCATCTGATCCTCATACTGTGATCCTCACCATGTGAGTAAAGCGTGAGCTCATTGTGAGTTCATCTGATCCTCATACTGTGAGCCTCACCATGTGAGTAAAGCGTGAGCTCATTGTGAGTTCATCTGATCCTCATACTGTGATCCTCACCATGTGAGTAAAGCGTGAGCTCATTGTGAGTTCATCTGATCCTCATACTGTGATCCTCACCATGTGAGTAAAGCGTGAGCTCATTGTGAGTTCATCTGATCCTCATACTGTGAGCCTCACCATGTGAGTAAAGCGTGAGCTCATTTGTGAATGCTTCACACTCCTGTCCAGTTGGCGGTGGTAAATTCACCATCTAAGCTGGTTTTCCAACCACCATAAAACATGTAAAGAAGATGAAGAAAAAGTTGTGCAAGGAATTGTTACACTGCAGAAATAGTGAGTGGGCTATTTACATACTTTCAGATGATATTATAATTTAGATATGCAATTTGGTCTGGTCTTTTTTTTTAGCAGAGTACTGCTCACACATGCTACATGTGCACCAGCCATTTTACCTGGCTTCAGTAATCACAGCAGATGGCTAGCTGCAGCTAGTTTGCATATCAGTATTTGTGACTTGTTAGGCCTGTTATGTCAGATCGTTACAACATTACTAACTTATATTTCAATATATTTATTTTATTTATACTTATATTTATTATGCCCAATTACAGTTATGTACTTACAGTCCATAATAGAAAAATAGGTTTTAATAGTTAAATGTTTCGCTTGATTAATTTGTGACTTCTGAGAATAGTTTAATCTGTGGCTGAAATTTGGGTATAAGAACACAAATTCAAGTTGTTTCAGTTTGTTATATGTCTAATATAAGACAATTTTTTAGTTTTAAATAAGTATTTTACAGATTTCTAAAATATTTATGTTCTCTTTATTATGATAGGTGGTCTTATAAATTTGCTAATCATAATATATTTATTTAGTCTATGATGAATAAATAGTTGACTGAATTTCCATTATACACATAGTATACATAAATTTCCCACTAACAGGAGACTATGATCAAGCAAATCAATACATCTCAGATTACACAACTGGGGTCTCAGCAGCAGAGGAGTCAATTACTTATTCAATGAGAGACCCTGCAGTTGTGGAATTACCTGAGAAGAGAAAAAGGAAAAATAAGCTCTGTGATGAAAGTGACATCAATTCAGAGACATCTTCCTGTGAAGGTCTGTATATATTGAAATTATCGGTATGCAGAAAACAATTTAGGCATAACTCTGTGATCATTCTTTATTTTTATGTACTAAACAGATATGAACTTGAAGCAGTCAGGAAATGAAGTGAAGCAATCTGGTCTGAAGTCAAGAAATGTTCCACTGCCCAAACCTCCTATTTACCATGGTTAGCCTGTTTTAACTTTTATGAAGAACTTTGAACTCTCTAAAACACTTTTATTTATTTTTTCAATACATTTTTGATTATTTTATTTCTTCTTTTGAACATTAGTCAATATTCCACTCATTCAGAAAGTTCAGTGTGAGAGTGTTTTAACTTTTTAACTAAACTTGTATTTAATAAAATGATTTTTTCTTCTGCATGATCTGTCTTTAAAGATACTCTTCAGAGAAGTGGGGAAAAAAGATGAGAATGATCCCAAAAGCTCTGCTTTCTCAGGTGATTTAAACATATACTGTACACACATATACAAAAGATAAATCCATGTATTATGGTGTGTATAATGTGTTACTATGCAGAGGTTTTTACACTTTATATTGCCAAAACCCACCATATATGATGAACCTTTAGCTAAGGACCCCTTTCCTGTAATAAAAAACAAACTTTTAAATTCATACTTTAAGAGTAATGTTGGGCATGTAAACCTGAAGATAAACATTATTAGTTCAAATGTATTAGTTTTATAGAAGCTTTACAAAGAAGACTGCCTTACAAATCCCATACTAAAGATACAAAACAAATATAAACACTTCAGGAAAAATGTATCTATCAAGAACTGAAAAATGTGACTTAACAATGTTTGAATACATTAATATTTCAGCTTTGTCTGTTTTGTATACATTTTTTGAAGACCCTTACAACCCTCTGGAGGCCTGTTGTGGGTCCCCTGACCCCAGTTTGAAAACCCATGCATTCATGTATTGATGTACATTAAGCCACTTACTTCTATGTCTTCCTCTCAGAATTTCACGATCTTCAACAACATCACATGACTTCTGAAGAAATTCCAGTGCTTACCAGGATACCAGGTGTGTACATTGACATTTACATTACATTTAGTCATTTGGCAGACACTTTTATCCAAAGCGACTTACAATTGGGGATGTGTATACATTGAAGGTTTGTTATGGCAAAAGATTAGGTGATCATACTTATTTTCATGTGCTAAACAGATGATGTGCATTTAAAGAAGTCAAGAAACGCAATGAAGCGAGTTGGTCTGAAGACAAAGAATGTTCAAAAACTCTGGCCAAAACTCCCATATACCATGGTAAGCTTGTGTTTTAACTTCTCTAAGGAACTTAGCATAATCAGCTTTATAATTTTCTTTGCAGTTTTTGAATGTCTTATGTATTTTCTTGAAAATAGTCAAGAGTCCACTTATTCAGAAAGTTATGTGTGTCAAAACATCTGGTGAGTATGAAAACTTTTTTTTTTTTACTTAAATTGAATCTGGTGAAGCTAATTTGATCATTCAAATTCACATTGTTCAGGTGACTGTCTGGATGATAACACTGAAAGTCCTGATAAAGAGTTATTTCAACTCAAGCCAGCCAAACCCAGTATTCTTAGGTGAGACAATAGATATTCCCTTCAACACATGCCTATCACAAAGTAACTTATAAGAGAATTTTGTGTCATCTGCATGATCTGTCTCACAGATACTCTTCAGGGAAATGTGGCAATGCATGAGGATGATCATCCCAAAAGCTCTGCTTCTTCAGGTGAGTTATAACTGTTTTCCATAAGGGATGTTATTGTTTTTTTTTTTTTTTTTTTTTTTTACATTGTACCAAATGTCCCCACAATTAAATTATAACTCTGAACCACCTACATGTGCATTGTGGATAAAACGATTAAGGAAAAAAATCAGTTTAATTGATTTAGAAAAAACAATTATATAAACAATATAATTGATTTATATAAATGCAATTTAACTGACCTTATGTATGTAATTTTTATAACAGGGAAGGAACCAAAGGAAACAAAATGCAAAGTCACCATGGAGAAATTGTTTGGTATGTGATATATCAATTAGACATTATTTAATTCTACAGAAATAAAACATCCTTGGCTAAATAAGAATCTAATTATTAAAAAATTTCAGATCTGAATACTAAGATTCTCCAACAAATTAAAATGTTGGAACAGAGACAAGCTGTCATCATGAACGACTTGGCAAAAGTTAAGTCTGTTCTCATGAAGCGGGCAGATGAAGATGCCCATGAGGAACTTTTTAAACAACAACAGTGCTCCAGCTTTGAAACGTTTGAAGCCTTCTGTCAGAGGCTCGAAGAAGACAAAAATTATCGAGAGCTTTATGTTAGTACTACTATATAAATCTTACGTTTATTTTTACAACAAAGCCACACTTTAATTGATAATTTTTTGCAGCAGATACCATGTAAATGAAATGTTGAAGCCTGGTATATTTTAATCATAACAATATTATGTATGTTTTTGTCAGGTACACTATCTCATCCATACTCACGGCAGCTCCAATATAGGTGAGATGGTGAGACAGAGTTTAAAAAGCATGGCGACAGACGATGTTCTCTGTCTGTATAACCGAACGGGGAAAGATGGGAAGAAGGTGTTGCCACCTGTGCTCCTGACATGTTTGAAAAGTAAGTCTATAAGTTGTGGTTTGTGCATCTGAACGTTGCTACAGAAAATGTAATGTTAACACCTTGCTCTTTGTGTTTTTAGGATGTGTCAGGTCTTTTCAAACACACAATGAAATCGAGGTGAAGAAGCAAAAAGTCGTCACAATAACTACACCAGAAGCTGAATGTATTCGCCAAGTTGAAATTTTTGTGTCCAATGCCAACACCAGGCTGAAAAGAAAACAAAATAAAGAAAAAAACTGACTTTTTGTTTGATTGCCTTTGTTGATGGAAATAAAGAATGTGCTTGTAAATGTTTGAGATGACTGATCCATTTTAGATAACGGTGAACACAATTATTGCACAGTGGTCTCATATGGTGACCTCACAGTATGAGCACAGAGTGCAGTAACCTCACAATGACCACAGTATGAGCGCACAGTGATCACATTATGAGCGCACAGTGATCACAGTATGAGCGCACAGTGATCACAGTATGAGCGCACAGTGATCACAGTATGAGCGCACAATGACCACATTATGAGCGCACAGTGATCACAGTATGAGCGCACAATGACCACAGTATGAGCGCACAGTGATCACAGTATGAGCGCACAATGACCACAGTATGAGCGCACAATGACCACATTATGAGCACACAGTGATCACAGTATGAGCGCACAATGACCACAGTATGAGCGCACAGTGATCACATTATGAGCGCACAGTGATCACAGTATGAGCGCACAGTGATCACAGTATGAGCGCACAATGACCACATTATGAGCGCACAGTGATCACAGTATGAGCGCACAATGACCACAGTATGAGCGCACAGTGATCACAGTATGAGCGCATAGTGATCACATTATGAGCGCACAGTGATCACAGTATGAGCGCACAGTGATCACAGTATGAGCGCACAGTGACCACATTATGAGCACACAGTGATCACAGTATGAGCGCACATTGATCACAGTATGAGCGCACAGTGACCACATTATGAGCGCACAGTGATCACAGTATGAGCGCACATTGATCACAGTATGAGCGCACAGTGATCACAGTATGAGCGCACAGTGATCACATTATGAGCGCACAGTGATCACAGTATGAGCGCACAGTGACCACATTATGAGCGCACAGTGATCACAGTATGAGCGCACAGTGACCACAGTATGAGTGCACAGTGACCACAGTATGAGTACACAGTGACCACAGTATGAGCGCACAGTGAGTGTGATGTGGCCTCATATTTTGACCACAGTATGAGCGCACTGTGAGTGTGCAGTGACCTCATGTTGTGAACAAAGTATGAGCACACAGTGAGAGCGCTGTGTGGTTACACTTTTAGTTCACTGTGACACACACATTGTGACCACACCATGAGAATATTGTGAGCTCATTGTGACATCATTGTGAGATCAAATTGTTGACTGGGCAATGTGTTCATTATTGGAGTCAGTTTTTTTACAACCCTCAACATGAAATGACATTTTCATCATATCATACGTGAGCATTTTTGAAAAAGAACATGAGAACAAATGATTGCATTACATTATAATAAAATCACAATCATTTTGATGTGACAAACCTTAATAAATAAGCAATTTTGTTCATTTAAAAGACCAATCAATATATTGGTAATGCATGGAGACACATAAAACACATGAATAATTAATGAACATGTACAGAAAGCAACATTATTATAGTGCTTCATTATAAACCAGGTTTTGTAATCTATAACAAATAGTGAATTCATATGAGCAGAGAAGGCAAATTCTTATGACACCATGTTAATAAACTGCCAGAAAGACATAAATTTGTATAATTCAGACATAGTCCTGTCATCATTTACTCACCCTCAAGTTGTTGGCTCCATAGTATTGAAAGAAAACACTATGGAAGTCAATGGGGACCATCAACTGTTACCCACATTCTTCAAAAGAGCTTCAGAAGAAAGAAATTCATACAGGTTTGGAACAACTTGAGAGTGAGCTATTGCTGACAGAACTTTCATTTTTGAGTGAACTATCCCTTTAAGAAATAAAAGTGACTTAACCAAGCACAATGAAGATATTATTAAAAATGCTTTGTACATAAATTTGTGCTGCTGATTTCAAATGAGCAGTGCATTAAAACTGCAAACACACAAAAAAGTCATCTTTCTCCTATATTAACAATAAAGGGTCATCAAATATATCACAAAATCCATGCTTGGCCAGAAGAAACCTTGAACCTTTGAGGCACATTAAAAGACACTGGAGCAAATGGACCATTCAAGATCATTTACTACTGAACACATCTGAACTAAAATCTCTATCTAGAGCTTTCATGTTTTTAAGAGCATCTCCTTATAAAACCGCCTGCCGTGTTTTCAGAGTTTGAACAAGCACTTATGGAGAAACAGATAAATAACACTGAATTCTGAGAACTATAAAGAACATTTACCATGAGATACAAAAGTGCTGCATTAACACTGATGAATGATTCAGAATGCCATTGGCTGATTACCATGCTACAATATATTATTGTCCTGAAGATGCTGACAACAAAATGTTTAAATACAATCAAATGTCATTATCAGAAACTTAATTATGCATCATTCTGTACACATTCCGTTTTGTGCTATTGGAGTATTTGCTGAACACACATTTGTTAACAGACCAGCAGTATTGCGATGATAAAAATGCATCAGTTGTTTTTGTTGTCCCGTATGGAATATGCCTGTCATGTGTGCATGGGATGAATTTGATCTCACAGAAGTCCTTGTGCTGTATTCACTTACATACAAAATAATTACAGAACAGGCATGCCAGTCAGTGCGCAGACTGTGGTCCGAGTGGACTTGCCAAGTGTCCGTTTCACATCGGCTGCTCGAAAAGCTCAGAAAGACCTTTATGTGTTCCTCGGGGTATCCATGTCAGAGAACGAAGCCCCTCCCACGGGGTGTGGCTAAATGAACCACTCCTTCTTGCTCTCGTCGATGGTCTCTGTGAAGGCGGGGTCGTTCACGATGATGGCTGCATCAGCGCAGTCGGCAGAATCCGCCCCTTTGGCCTCGTTGGTGTGGTAGGAGCCCTTGTGATGGAACATGTGACGCACCAGGAACGCCAGCGTGCAGAGGACGGTGAAAATCACCACCGCGATGATGCCTACGTGAGCGAGAAATGATATTAAAATTATGACTGTAATAAATCGGTTTAGAAATATTCTACAGCAATGATAACATAATTCAAAATATTTGAACATTATTATATTTTTAAATAATAATTTTATATATTTATACAACGATATTAAAATAACAAGTGCAATGATGAGTCATAGAATTAAAATCAGCTTAGAAAAGTTCTACACCCATGATAATATATTATGAAATTAGATCACATTTTGTTAATGATTAAATTAAAATGATTTGAATAATATTTATTATATTGGTATGTTAATTGATGAATTGTTAATATTGCATTCTAATATTTTTTGTAAATATTATTATATATTTAGACAATACTATTAAAATAATGACTGAAATGATGAATCATTAAAAACTGCGTAGAAATGTTCTACACCAATAATAAAAAGCAATAATTCTAATTACTTAATATTATTTTGCTGATTTTATTACATTATATTAAAATCATGACTGTAATGATAAATCATGTCATTAAATTCAGTTTAGAAATGTTCTACACCAAAGATGTCATAGCTTAAGGAATATAATTGTCTGTGGGTTGTATTTAAATTGATTGCCATATCATGGAAGATACGGATTCAACAAACAATACAATACATAGAAACATTTTATAAAATCAAAAATATTTTTTAAATGTACTTGTGATAAAAAATTAAAATAAACTGTAAAGGTTTTTCCTTTATCCATCTTACAAAATGCTTGTCTTGATAAAAATGTCTCATGATATTAAAAATGAAAAAAGCATAATACTGGAACAGCATATTTCACCTCCAATTATTGCAGAGTCTCTGTTGACGCCATCACGGCTGACTCGCTCCTCGTTGAACGGGAACTGGGCACCTGCTTGAAAGAAAGAGAAAAGAGCACTGTTTTCTGATTCTAAACTTTGACAATCTGTTTCATTGTTGGCAGGGAGCAGATCTGAGACCAACCGTCTGCTCTTTTCATCTGGCGTCTCCACAGGCTCCAAACGCCATGCTCCACAAATATCCATAAAGCTCAAGGCACTCAGTGTCATGGGTGTGAGCACATGCCCACAAGCACACATCTATCTATCTATCTATCTATCTATCTATCTATCTATCTATCTATCTATCTATCTATCTATCTATCTATCTATCTATCTATCTATCTATCTATCTATCTATCTATCTCAAGTTGTTGTTTTATTGTTATGACAATAACACTGAATTCTTATTCCCAAGCATTTTAAGTTTAGCTGTGTATACTGTTACTGAGTATAAGAGACATATGTATTATATTGATTATTGCTTTTTTTTTCATTAAAATCACTTTAATTATTTTTATTTATTATAATAATTTATATTATTATTTTTTTATTTAATTTTTTTAATTATAAGATGACTAAGAGCTCACTAACTAAGAAAATGTTGATAAATGTTATCAAAAGGAATACATTAGGGGTGTGACAGAGTCAACAGGAATATCTGAACTATAGTTAATGAGTTAATGTGTTGGTCAACATAGGACATAAATGTAAATGATTTTTAGGGTTTATTATTCTTGTGGCAACAATGCAGGCAAAACCTGCTCTGCACACACACTCAAACACACAAACAAACAGGAATATACCACAGTAATCCTCTCTACAGGGAAGAGATCACAGATGTCTTTTACTAATAGTCAGAAGATTTCTCCCAGGCAAACAGGAAAGATCTCTTCAGAAGTGAGAAAACATTTCCTTATGTACATAATGAAATTCTATAAATATGCTGCTCAGGAGTAAAAGATAATGTAAACTTTTTTCCTTTGCCTGCTCACACCTAGATCTTTAGAACACTGATTTTTTTATTTTATCTCCACTTTCCCCCCAATCATATTCCTATACAGATGACAGTTTGTTGATCCAACTGCTTGAATAATGAAAACACACAAAAGGGCAAATACTCCCATTATCTCCACTGGAGACTCAGTGTTATAGATCATCAGAGTCTCTGGAGAAACTAACCTCCACTGCAAGTATGAGCTCAGCCCTTAAATGAATAGATGACCCAAAAATGAAAATTTGCTGAAAATGTACTCACCCTCAGGCCATCCAATATGTTTGCTTTTTCATCAGAACAGATTTGGAGAAATTTAGCATTCCATCACTTGCTCACCAATGGATCCTCTGCAGTGAATGGGTGCCGTCAGAATGAGAGTCCAAACAGTTGATAGAAACATCTTAATCCATAAATAATCCACATCACTCCAGTCCATCAGTTAATGACTTGTGAAGTGAAAGCTGAGCATTTGTAACAAACAAATTCATAATATTGCTTCAGTTTAAAATATGACTCCTCTGTCTAATTCTGCTTTCTCCTGTGAAAAGGTCTGAATCAGAATCAGGTTTAAAAGCTAAAGCAGCCCAAAACAGCTAATGGACTGGAGTGGTGTGGATTATTTATGGATTAAGATGTTTTTATCAGCTGTCTGGACTCTCATTCTGACGGCACCCATTCACTGTAGAGGATCCATTGGTGAGCAAGTGATGGAATACAACATTTCTCCAAATCTGTCTCCAGAAAGAAACAAACTCATTTACATCTTGGGGTGAGTACATTTTCAGCACATTTTTTGGGTGAACCATTCCTTTAAAATATGGAGGAGCAAAGTAACACCATAAAGTGTTTTTTAATCATCGTTTGGTTACCTGCATGTGGGTGCCAGGGGTCAAAGACTGAAGACATTGGTGGTACTGTGAGTGGAGACGCCCCGCAGTTGGACTCCACCAGAACTCCCTGTATGGAGGCTGTGGAGGGGACTCCGGTCCTCAGGGCGGCCTTCAGCGGGGCGATGCGGTTGAACTGCACTCTGGAGAGACAACCCACGAATCCCGGGGTGTTATATCGCTCTATCAACACCGGATCAATCTGACCCGTTTCTGAAAGACAAAGACAACAGCAGAAAACATCAGATGGTGGAAACAATTTTGTGTGAGTGTGAAAGCAATGATAAAAGTTAAAGGACAGGTGTTATAAAATCAGTGATCTAAAATCTGATTGGATGAGTGACTAAAATCTGATCAAAGATTTCAAATCGATCATATCATCTAAAACAGTAAAATCAGTAATATTGTGAAATATTATTACAATTTAAAATAACTGTTTTTTATTTGAATATGTTTAAATTCTAATTTATTCCTGTGATGCAAAGCTGATTTTTCAGCATCATTCCTCCAGTCTTCAGTGTCACATGATCCTTCAGAAATCCTTCTAATATGCTGATTTTCTGTTCAAGAAACATTTCTTATTATCATCAGTGTTGAAAACAGTTGAGCTGCTTGATAGTTTTTTGGAAACCATGAAACAGGTTTCTTAGTAAGATTGATGTATAGAGAGTTCAAAGGAACTATTTGAAATAGAAATCTTTCATACGGTCACTGTTGATCAATTTAATGCATCCTTGATTAATAAAAGTATTATTATTATTTTTTTTAAGAATAAATATCATATTGACCCAAAACTTTTGAACGGTATTGTATATTATACATAGGCCAGCCATTATGTCACATTTTTTCTTGTGATTGTGTCAATGTTGTTAAAAAGCAATATGCCACAGTTATGGGTTTAACCATTA
Source organism: Barbus barbus (assembly GCF_936440315.1). Taxonomy (NCBI): domain Eukaryota; kingdom Metazoa; phylum Chordata; class Actinopteri; order Cypriniformes; family Cyprinidae; genus Barbus; species Barbus barbus. The sequence continues at coordinate 3,408,233 of NC_136754.1, read as the reverse complement.
AAACTGAATTGCCTGAAATCCCCTCAACCATTGTCAAGTAACTTTAACATCTCAGCGCTTGTGGCTTATTGCTTTAGTTCACATCTGCAAAACAAGACTGGAACATGACACTTGAAACCTAAAGCCTTGTTTTTCAACATGATCATGATAAAGTTGATGCACTATAAATATGTAAGAAGAGAGAAAATCTTCCTTGTCCTTGATTATCCTCATCTTTTCTTCCCATATATTACTGAACATCACACAAAACATCCAGCTAAAAAAAAAAATCACATCTGAAAAATATATGCTAATATTTTGAATATAAAGCATTTTATTAACTGTACCTGTTTGCTATCACAGAACTGCGTATGTGTTCCCAGCACCTAGCAGGTCTTGCAACTCAAAGAAAAACACCAGATTTCTCCTTTCTGTCTGTCTCTTTCTCAATCTGCTCAATCAATCCTAACTTTCAAACTGTAGATTTCCTTCTGTCTAACCTTGAAGCGACAAATAGCTCGTGAACAATATTACTGAGCTATATGCAGACCCATCACCCGTTCAGCTGCTCTGTGTGTGTAATGCAGCTCAGGGCGTTCCAGCTCATCTCTGCTAAAAACGTCTGCAGGAAAACCTGGAGCCTGGATTGAGATCAGGAGCAGAACCCAGAGCTTTCACATGATGTTGTCAGGACTTACAGTCAGAGTCCAGTTAAAGGAAAAGCAGGAGAGACGTGTTCTTGGTCACTCATAGATTACGACACAATTTTACGTTATGTGAGGAGACTTCAGCCAAGCTATTTCATAATATTATTCCTTGTCAAAAATACTAATGCCTAAATGAGTTTGTTACAATAGATAGATAGACAAAAGATTAAACAATCTGTTTAAAATGACATTTATAGAAAGAAGTATTTAATTTCTAGAGCATATCACTGTATTTCATCATACTTAATATTAATTTTATGAACTAGTACACTGCTGTTCAAAAGTTTGGATCAGTAATTTTTTTGGAAGAAATTAATACTTTTATTCAGTAAGTATACATTAAATTGATCAAAAGTGACAATGAAGACATTTTTTGTTAAAAAAGATTTATATGTCAAATAAATACTGTTTTTTAAACCTTCTATTCTTCACAGAATCATGAAAAAAACGTATCATGGTTTCTACAAAAATATGAAGCAGCACAACTTTTTTTTTTTTTTTTTTACATTGATAACAAGAAATGTTTCTTGAGCAAATTAGCATATTGTAATGATTTCTAAAGGATCATGTGACACTGAAGGCTGGAGTAATGTCTGCCGTGCTACATAAAGTAATAATATTTCCCAATATTAGTTTTTAGTGTTTTTGTTATAGTGAGCATAAGAGAAAGTAGTATAGAAAAGGAACATTTATTAATAGACAGCACACTTAAAACCCCAAATGATGCTAAAATATGTACATAATAGCCTTCTTACCAAAAACTTTTCCTAGGAAAATGGTCTTCACGAGGTTGAACTCAGTGTCCGAGGCTTCAGGAAGAGTGTAGCTCACTGTAGGATAATGATCCACCTGCAACACCACAGACAGACTCTTAAATCCAGGGAATTGTTATCATTCATCTGAACAGTGAAACCGTCTTTATCTAGTGGCTCCATTGAGGCAGATACAGATGCAGCACCTGCAGCTGAATGAGTCTGTCCTGTCGGGTGATGTTGACGTTATGAGGCTGACCGTTAGCCATGTTTCGATGATTCAGGCTGATGGTGAACGGCTCCCTCAATCCTCCCAGGTTATAGCGGATCTGTAGAGTACCTGAGGGAAAACAATGTTTCATCAGTCTTAAGTGCATGTATGCAAGGTTATTATCGTTAAATAAACTAAAACTAAAACCATAAAATAACAAACCTGTTTCTAAGCTATTATTAAAAAAGACTACGCACTTCTCATATCCAAAACAGAACTTATGTTAAATCTGAGCTGTAAAGATGCAAACGTGTCTCACCATTGTGCCGCAGCACCACGGCCAGGTAGTCCTGCGTCTTGGAGCTAATGTAGATGAGGACTGCAGGTGTGTGGGACGTACTGAAACTAAAGCTCAGCTCCTCACGGGTCAGATTTCCCACCGCGCTCAAGACTCCAGAGCTGCCTTCCTTTACTGCAGGAGAGGAGCTGCTCTCAGACATGAGGTCGAACCGCACCAGGGTCCCGCTCTCAAAATACCCTCCAACGTCTAAAACGAAGGCAGATGACAACAACAACAGGGCTTGACGTTAACATCCTTTAATAAAGGGATACAAGGACACATTTAAAAAACAACATGATTTAGTTTATCAGAATACTACTTCGAAGTGTATAAGCTACAGTATAAGAGTTTATGTTGAATTAAATGCCAGATACAGCTTGTGTAACTAAAATACCACTATTAACCAGGAAAATGCTTTTAATTATAAACAAGACTCAAACACACAAGGGCACTTATCTTGAAATGTCTAACCTTTACTATTAATTTACTTTGAAACAATTTCAGCACTCAATAGCTTTTATAAGTTTAAAAATCACATTATACTGTATCATGATTCCTGTTTTTCCATCCCCAAATTTTAGACCTCTTAAGATGATAATTAAGACGTTTGTTAAGCATATTAAGATATTTAAGACTTTATAATGACCACGCGTGCTCCTATACACATTTTACAGTTCGCACACATCTATTTTTAGCTGCAAATGTGAGTGAAATGCTCTGTTGAGCCGTGAAAAATAACTAAAGCAGGTCCAAATTGGCTTGTAGTCCATGTCTGTTAGCTTTGTCATTATCTGTATATGCTAATGTGCTCTTAAAAGCAATCAACTCAATCCGAGCAGCCATCTTCAAGAATTGACTAAAAACACATCTCTTCCATCTTTATTTGACCCTCTGACTTTTCTATTCTATAATTAAAAAAACAAACCTTGCTACGTGTACTGCATTAGGCTAACTGAGACGTGTCATAGCACTTGCATATCATTGCTCTTTTGTTGATTTTGATTGCTTCCATTATCCTCATTGTAAGTCGCGTCTGCTAAATGACTAAATGTAAATGTAAAAGAAAAATTTGTGCATTGAAATCTATTTGTTGTCCATTACAGCCAAGACGAAACTGAACTGAATTATTTATGTACTAATTATGTAAGATAAGTGTCCATACCATCATTGCAGAAAGGCCCGTCGAAGGCAGTCAGACTGCAGTCGCATGAGTATCCGTTGTATTTTTCGACACATTTCCCATCATTCTGGCAATGCATCTCATAGCTGCTGCAGTGACCCGAGCATCCAGGCTTCACCCCTGGTGTGACCTTTGCCCTCCCTTCAAGGTCAAGTGTCACTCCATTGACTTTTAGGGAACGAATGCAACCCAGAAATCCTCTCTGCCCCCCTGAGGCACCTAAGGAGTTTAAGCAACACAAACATAATGAGATATAAAATGTTAATGCTTTACATTAAGGTAAATTAGATACACAAGTAAACATTTTTTTCTCTTGCTAAACGTCTGCTTCCCAAACATCTGCTGGAGATCTTACCTACAAACAGCTGGCTGAAGAGCTGCAGGCGGGTGTGGCCCTGAGGCGGGGCCGACTGCGCCTCCCTATGCACCTTGTCCAATCGCAAAACGGCCTCTTTAATATTCCGCTCCGCCTCCACCCTGTGCCACTCGTCATCATTGAGGGGTGTAGATGAGCGTAGGGTTAGTTCCACCGGCCCGTTACCCACATCAAATGAGAAGGACACCACTGTAGCAGCTGTGGGAAGCAGTGTTGTTACTGTTAACTAAAACTATTAAAAGCTATTTAAAAATTATCAAATAAAAATCTAATGAAAGGAAACAGAAATAAAAATATTAGATGAAAAGCAACCTTTAAAAATTTAACGAATATTCGAAATGTTGCCTTTGCAACTAAGATTTAATTTGAGGTTTAAGTACTAAAACTACTAAAACTGAAATAAAGCTAAAAAGTTTAAATAATGTACATGTAGTTTAAATAAATAATAATAATATAAATAAAAAAGTACAAAACAAAATCAGTAAATCTTATTAATAAATTAAAAATAAATGTATTTTAACATGTTAATTTTAATAAATTAAAATAAAAAATTAAAATATAAAAATAAATAAATATGACAGTGGTATAAATCTAAATATAAATAGTATGAAACTATAATCACACCGGTGGAAAGATAACTGTAATTTACTTCCTGTGTCTGATGAGTAAAGAAACTCAAAGCACAGTTCTTAACAATACGCAGATAAGACAGGATTCATTGAAAGCTTTACAGCAATCCTACTCAAGATGAGGTGATAAAAGTATGTAGACTTACATTTGAGTTCTAAGCGAATAAAATCCGGATTGCCAAGGTTTTCCAGAAAGACACCGTGTGAGGCTGAAGTCTTAAAATAGAAGGAGACGTCTGCACTGGTCTCGGCTTGGAAGGTGGGAAAATGAAGATAAGATGCAGGTGTGTTGAAGGACGCTGCGTTCCAGAAGTGACCTATAAAAGAAACACTGACAACTCAATAGATGTCTGTTTTGGTCAAATTTAAAGCTGCGGTGTGTCATTTCTACTGCCATTAAACATAATTTGAGGTTATCAACCTATAATTTCACATTGATATTAAGGGTAGGTTACAGTTAGTTCTGAGGGTAGGCCTGTGGTTGTTTGTGTGTAGTTGATACATTTTTAAGCACTTTTGCACTTACGATCTCCCTGACAGCGCAGCGGCCCAACAGTGAGTCTGGCTTCAGATCCAGAGCGGTGTACATCACCAACCACCACCTGACTGACAGGCAGATGGTCCTTATACATCAACACACCAGCATCTTCTTTCCTGGAGAAACAAACACGATGCAGAGGAAGAATTATGGACCACAAGGGGGCAATATAGCATTGTGCAATTTAGCAGATAGGAGCTGGAATATTAGCGTACTGCTTACTGCATAGCACATACTTCACACTGTCTAGTATGTAAAAATGTGTAATAATTTATTAGGTTAATCCAGAGAAAGACATCCAGTTATACATAAATGTATTTAGTATGCATTTGTTTAAATCCAAATTCCATTTTAGTTCACAGAGTCATGGAGGAGGTATTAAAAATTGTGGTTGTTTATGAAATGTAAGTTGAGCGCATTGCATTTCCATGCATAAAGAAAATTAGTATGTCGTGCACTACATAAGCTACTATTCAAATGTTTTGGGTCATTTTGGGTCAAAAATTACCACTTTTCCTGGCTAATCAAAGCATCCCATATAACTATGAGGCCACCAGGACTGTGTACAGCTGGCTTTTCTCTCTGTCCTCTGCAAAATGCCATCCAACTTTAAAGTCCTACTAATTTCCTTTAGCAAAAGAGAAGGGAGTAAGATCTCACCATTGTCTCAGATCTGCATCACAGTTGCAGTAGTATCTGGGATCTGTGCAGTTGCGTTCAATGCCACAGGCACATTTCTGCACACCTGGTCCTGATCCGCCCCAGTAGAAGTGCTTCTCATTTCCCCTGCCGACCCACCATGTGGATGGAGAGCCATCTAAGACAAAAAAACAAAAAAAAAGATCTTAAAAGATCTGACAATTTAGTCATCTTCAGGCCATCCAAGATGTTGATTAATTTATTTCTTCATGGGAACACATTTGGAGAAATTTTGCATTACATTACTTTCTCACCAATGGATCCTCTGCAGTGAATGGGTACCGTCAGAATGAGAGTCCAAACAGCTGATAAAAACATCACAATAATCAACAAGTAATACACACCACTCCAGTCCATTCATTAACTTGTGAAGCAAAAAGCTGCATGTTTATAAGAAACAAATCCATCATTAATATGTTTTAACTTTAAACTGTCGCTTCTGGCCAAAATACCACTCCATAATCCATAATCATTATTCTTCCGGTGAAAAAGTCCATCCTCTTGTTGTTCTCTAATAAAATTTTTGTTTAGAACTATTTTGGACTGATTTTGTTTGCAAATGGTGTTTGATCTGCATATTTCTCTCCTGATTCAGACAAGATGACTTTATCACAGAAAAAAAGCAATATTATGGATAGAGGACTGATATTTTAGCCAGAAGCAATACTTTAAAGTTAAAAACGCCTTAATGACGGATTTGTTTCTCACAAGACATTAACTGATGGCCTGGAGTGGTGTGGATTACTTGTGGATTATTGTGATGTTTTAATCAGCTGTTTGGACTCTCATTCTGACGGTACCCATTCACTGCAGAGGATCCACTGGTGAGCAAGTGATGGAATGCTAAATTTCTCCAAATCTGTTCTGATGAAGAAACAAACTCATCTACATTTTGAATGGCTTGGGAGTGAGCACATTTTCAGCTAATTTTCATTTTGGGTGAACTATTCCTTTAAAGCAACAAAATGTTCTTATGAGCACCATGAGTTTTTAGGATCATTTACCTGGTGAGTTGAGCAGGTGTGATTTGTAGCACATGTACGCCACGTGCTGCTCGCAGAATTCAGCGCTGCTGGTGACGCCGTTCATCTGAAACACAAAAACATGAGCAGCTCTGCAGGTGAGCACCACATTCAGCATCTGTTGGTTAGGTGTAACAGTTTTCATTGTTAAATTCACACAGTTTTAAGCGTCACCTGTTCAGCAGACATGCTGTAATTGAGTGTGAGCACAGTCTTGTCTTCAGGTCTGGAACCCGATGACACAGAGCTTTGAGCTGGAAGGTCATTCACTATGGTTGTCCACACTTTGTCTTCTGGAATACACATATACAAGTGTACTAGTCAGTGAGTATTCAGGTATTGATATATTTCTATGATATGCACTCAGTTTTGGAGAAACCATCGGATGTTTTTGTTGCTTAAAGGAGTAATATCACATTTAAAAAATATATTCCACAACAAATATTGTGTACACAGTGAAATGAAACATATAATGTAAGTAAGGTTTTATAATAGTAAGTTTTATAATGTTATTTAAGGTTTCATGCACCACAGACAGTCATAATTTAGTCATTTATTTAGTACCAAAGGGGTCACTGATGTGTGAATGTGCGAGATTATGTGTTAATGAATTCCTTGTTATGACAATGAATATATTAACACATGATATGAATATATTAGCAACTTCAGATGTGCATGCTACTCATGAACCCACGGATATTGTGTTTTATATATATATATATATATATATATATATAGTTATTTATTTAAATAAATATATATTTATTTTAATTTAATTAAAAAATATATATATATTTATATATGTATATTTTATATATTCTTATAGAAATATATTTAAATATATTTATATAATACAAACAACTTTATATGTGCATACTTCACATTATCCTGCTGATATTGTGTTTTGTTTTAAATATTTCATATATATTCAGAATATTTTATAAATATTCTTTCATATATGGTTCTGACCCATCATATTGCAGGTGACTCTGAATGGCTCGAGGGGTCCGCTGCTGTCCGGATCGATCCAGTATGTGTCTGAGCTTCGGCCTAAGTGTTTGTACTCCTCACAGGACTGCTCGTACACAGCTGCAGAAACACACATCGTAAGCATCGAAACAGCCACCACTGCAAGAAAATCTACAATGCTTCATTTCTGAGGACCAGTCAGCTAAATAAATAATAAAATAAATATCCTAGCATAATAATGACAATTCCAAACCAAAATCTCTATTCTGTAAGGTTCTTTGCATGTAAGGTACATAAAATTTGTTATATGGTTTCTTGGAGATTAAAAAAATCTTTCATTACAGGTTCTTTAAATCAGTTGATTGGTTTCCCTGTTCTTTAGGACACGAGTATGCTGATGACTTATACAATGTTCTTTGTGAAGCTCAAAATGTTGATTGATGCAGCAAGAGTCTATTTGCTATTTCTACATAGCAGCAGCTTCAGAGAAATTAGTACCCAAATATGCTCAAATAAATGTGGGCGATATGATTTTAGATGGCTTACAGTTGTGGCAGATGGCACCAGAGTATCCAGTGCCTTCACAGGCACATTTAAATGTGTCTCCAGTTTGAGAGCACTTGCCTCCGTGTTCACAGTGGTTTGGTATACACCTAGAAAAAGAGAGAGATTAAAGACACTGGAAATGACTAGAAGCTGGAAGGATGTTTTACTGATGTTTTGCATTTAAAAAAGGAAGCTAGGGTTAGGAGATTTATATAAAAAAAAATTATATATAATAGTTGACAAGGAAATGTGTAGTCGACCAAATTTTAATTAGCCGGTTAGTTGGAGAAAAAAAAGTTTCATGTTGCCACTTTCTGAAGTAATGCCAGTCGAGAAGCTGCATTGTTGAGTCATTGCCCTGTTTAATAATCTCTGCTCTTTGTAGCTCTATAAAACCTCACTTCCGCAGTCTGCAGAAGTATCAGATCAGCGGAGAGGTTCCCCTGATCCTGCATGTTAACACAGTCGTCCTGATCAAACGGGGGCAGGACACGTGACAGAGCTTTGAGGAACTCCTGCTGAAGAGTGTCAGATGTGTCTTGCATAAGCTCCTCGAAGAGGCTTCACAGCTTTAAAAGTCACTGTGACTCTAATAAAGCAACCAGTGGCACGACTCGAGGAACATCTTATTGCTTTTTGGGCAAAAAATGACAATCAAAATACAGCAGTGGCTTTGATCAGAACACTGCGAACAAAGGCAAACATCTGTTCATTAGTCTGCAGAGTCAGCCGTGAGAGCGTAGTGCAGTGGGTTCATGAATGAATATGGATGGGTATGGAGACTTGGCTTTATCGCGGGGAGACGTGACATTACCATATGAAAAGCAATGCTGTAAGGGGAGCGCCTGTTGACTTTTACAAAGCAGATTATGCATAAACCTGTAAAACAGTTGTGGCTGTATGAAAATTCAATTCAGTGCAAGTCCATACCGAGAATGCATTACCTGTCTATGATGGCACACATATCCAGACTGACGTTCTCAAAGCTACCCAGCATGCCGTGCTCCACAGACTGCAGGTCGACCAACTGGTCATCGACATGTATGAGCTGCATGCAACCCTGAAAGGAGCGCTGTGATGGAGAAAGGTCTGTCCGCGGGAAGTATCCTGCACATGGTGACAAGGAAATTAAAATCTGTACTCTCAAATGAGTTTTCATGCAAAGCAGATCAAGCCTTTCTAGGAAGATGCTTACATTCAGAATCAGAATCAGAATCAGAATGAGCTTTATTGGCCAAGTATGTTTACACATACAAGGAATTTGTTGTAGTGACAGAAGCGCCACAGTGCAACAGAAAGACAGCAACAGGACAGGACACAAGATAATAAAAGAATAACAACAATTAACTAAAAGGCAATGTACAAAGCAGCAAAAACACAATATACAGTATAATATAGACAACTATGTATGTACAGGTCAAGTATTTGCAAATTAGAAATGAGAAAATAAAGATAAAATTAGTGAGTGTGGTGAATGGATAATGTATTATAGTTGTGTGTTCCACGTTTATTGTTGAGTGTTCATGAGATGGATTGCCTGAGGGAAGAAACTGTTCCTATGTCTGGTCGTTCTGGTGCTCAGAGCTCTGTAGCGTCGACCAGATGGTAACAGTTCAAAGAGGGAGCGTGCTGGGTGTGAGGGGTCCAGAGTGATTTTAACAGCCCCTTTGCTTACTCTGGATAAGTACGGTTCTTGGAGAGTGGGGAGGGTTGTACCAATGCACAACCCACAACTGCTCAGCAGTCCGGACCACCCTCCGTAGTCTTCTGAGGTCAGATTTGGTAGCTGAGCTGAACCAGACAGTTATAGAAGTGCAGAGGATGGATTCAATGATGGCAGAGTAGAACTGTTTCAGCAGCTCCTGTGGCAGGTTGAACTTCCTCAGCTGGCGAAGAAAGTACAGCCTCTGCTGGGCCTTCCTGACAATGGAGTCTATGTGAATATCCCACTTCAGGTCCTGAGAGATGGTGATGCCCAGGAATCTGAATGATTCCACTGCAGTCACGGTGCTGTTCATGATGGTGAGTGGGGGGAGAGCAGGGGGGTTTCTCCTGAAGTCCACTATCATCTCCACAGTTTTGAGCATGTTAAGCTCCAGGTTGTTAAGACTGCACCAGACAGCCAGCTCCTTAACCTCCTGTCTGTAAGCAGACTCGTCACCGTCCTGAATGAGGCCGATCAGTGGAGCGTTTGAAGCATGAGGGGACTTTGCACAGCTCCAGTGATCTGTTGAAGAACTGTGTGAAGATGGGGGCCAGATGGTCAGCACAGGTTTTTAGGCAAGCTGGTGACACACCGTCTGGGCCTGGTGCATTCCTTATTTTGTTCTTCTGGAAGACCTGGCACACATCTTCTTCGCTGATTTGAATCGTAGGTGTGGGGGAGAGAGGGGTTGCTGGAGGTGTGAATGGTTGTGTGGAGAGGAGTTCAGGACGGGTGTGGGGTGATCTTTCAAAACGACAATAAAAGTGGTTCAAGTCGTCTGCCAGGTGTTGATTCTCCAGAGAGCTGGGGGATGGTGTCCTGTAACTGGTGATGTCCTTCATGCCTATCCACACTGAAGCCGGATCACTGGAAGAATTTTTTTTCCTGAGCTTGTCAGAATAATTCCTCTTTGGCGCTCTGATCTCCTTTTCCAGTGTGTATTTGGCCTGTTTGTACAAGACTTTATCCCCCTTTCTGTAAGCATCTTCTTTGGCCTGATGGAGCTGTCTGAGTTTTGCAGTGAACCATGGTTTGTCATTGTTGTAGATTAGATGAGTCCTGTTAGGAATGCACATATCCTCACAGAAACTGATATAAAATGTTACAGTCTCTAGCTCGTCTAGATCGGTGGCAGCGGCTTCAAAAACAGTCCAATCAGTGAGGTTGAAACAGGCTTGTAGATCCCGCTCTAAGTGAAGTGACATTCAGCCAAGTATGGTGACCCATACTCAGAATTCGTGCTCTGCATTTAACCCATCCAACGTGCACACACACAGCAGTGAACACACACACACCGTGAACATACACCCGGAGCAGTGGGCAGCCATTTTATGCTGCAGCGCCCGGGGAGCAGTTGGGGGTTCGGTGCCTTGCTCAAGGGCACCTCAGTCGTGGTATTGAGGGTGGAGAGAGCGCTGGACATTCACTCCCCCCACCTACAATTCCTGCCGGCCGGAGACTCGAACCCGCAACCTTTGGATTACAAGGCCGACTCTCTAACCATTAGGCCACGACTTCCCCGTCTATTTTCTTCCTCTATTTCATTAGTCCATCTTTTAACAGATCTTAATACAGGTTATGCAGATTTAAGTTTCTGCCTGTGGGTCGGAATAAGATGAACCAAACAGTGATCAGAGAGTCCTAAAGCTGCTCGTGGAACCGAGTGATATGCGTCCTTTATTGTTGTGTAACAGTGATCCAATATATTACTCTCTGTTGTCTCTAGTGGGACATGTGATGTGCTGTCTGTATTTTCGCGGGAGAGATTTGCTTTATTAAAGTCCCCGAGAATGATTAAAACAGAGTCCGGGTGTTGTTGCTTACTCTCTGTGATCAGATCAGCGAGTTTCTGTAAAGCTGTGCTCACGTGCGCTTGCGGTGGAATGTAGACACTCATGAGAATGAACAAGCAGAACTCCCGCGGCGAATAGAACGGCTTGCAGTTAATGAAGAGCGTTTCTAGATCTGAACAGCACATCTTCTTTAACAATTCAAGTATCCATCAGCATTGAATTTAATTGTAACTTAATTGTTTTTGTATAAACAAGTATATATTTATATTAGGGATGTACAAATGTATCGGCTGATACAGTAAAAACAATTAACGGTATTATCGGCTATTGTTTAAAACAAATGATGATCAGGACCGATTATATCCTGTCAATCAAAAGGGACCAGAAAAACATGTCAGACAGCAACTTGTGTGAAGAAAAAGTTTCTTGTGTTGAATTTAGGGATATCCACATTAAAGAAATAATAACGAATTAACACAGCACTGTTAACACGGGTTCTATTTAACCCACGGTTTTCCCTTCACCAAACATTATTTGTAGTGTGGCTCCCATCCAATAATTGCAAACGGTAAAATTGTTTATTATTTTTTTATATAAATTAGAGCTGTCAAATTGAGTAATAGCAATTAATTGCACCCAAAATAAAACATTTCTTAAATATATATACATGTATGTGTATTTATATATACATATAAATACACACAGTACACACACATATTATGTAAACAAACTTTTATTTTGGATGCGATTAATTGCGATTACTCAATTTGACAGCTCTAATATATATAAAAATAATAAACAATTTGAGTTTTTTTTAATTTTCCAAATAAAAATACAATTACCGCCGAAAAAGTAATCTCCTCCAGTCCTGATCTGAATGGGGAGAGCAGCTCGCACTGTGGACATCTCGTCTCCATTGATGGTCAACATGGCAATGCTTTCCAGTGCCAGGAAGTGAACGCTGTGCCACTGTCCGTCATTAAGACCAGAACCTGCAGAGAAACACTTCAGCATAAGCAATGACAAAATCAGATTTTTGTGTGTGTGTGTGTGTTTTACTGGTTGATATGATAGTTAAGGAGATCTAAATGCATGCTAGTGTGTTGCTACAAGGATTTTCCAAGCTGAAACTGTACAGAAAGTCTAGAAACTGAGAGAGCTCTGGATGTGCGTCTTCAGGTGTGATGTTACCTGAGGATATGTCCACGCGTGTGTTCTTGCCCAGTGTGACGTAGATGTGGACGGTAACTTTACCCTCCACCAGGCTGACCTCCACCCCTCCAGGCATGAGCGGGGTAAAGAACAGCAGACCACTGGGGTTCCACGTCCGAAACTGCAGTTGGACCGACACCGTGTCTGCATCAGTCCGACCCGGAAGCTGCAAGGAGCTGGTGGAGTTAAAGAAGGCCGGGAACGTGTGTGATTCCGCACAGGAGAACGTCAGGTTAAGCTGGAATGGAAACAGCAGATGAAATGAAAATTATGAAACATTTCAAATGAAAGTGTTTTTCAAGGAGTTCAACACACACCACTACAGGAATGATCACAACTTTACAGTAGAATTTCCAAGGACAGATTGATTGAAGAGGGAGTATTAATCAGGAAACCTGCATAGGATCCAACTGGAAAATCCAGCTAAAACCAGCTTAAGGTGGTAGAAGGTTTAGTCTAGTTTCTAGCTGGTCCACACTGGTCTAGATGTCTGAAATCCCAGCCAGTGGTTAAAGTACCTTTAAGGTTGTCAGATCACCTTAGACCAGGAAAAGCAGCTACTATGTTTCAAAACTTCACTCAATCACCTTAAACTGGCACAAACTGTATTTTCCTGCACAAAAAGGGACTGTGGACAATAACCGCCACTCATTATGTAGTCATTGTGAAAAATCACAGAACACGCACAGAGAGTGACAGCACTTCTCAATTACTGTCTGTCCTCACACACCCAGAGCACTGTGGGAAAGGGAAGGAAACCTCTGTTTATGACTGAGGTCAGCGCAGGGAGAGGAACTGTATCTACTGAATATTTAATGTGAGAAATAGAAGCTGCAAACCTTCGGGAGCTGGGATTACTGTAAACAATACAAAGTATCGAATTAGAGAAAGCACTGAAAACAACAGAATGCTTAAAATATGTATTAAGAAAGCAAAGGAAAGGACATTTTGATTTCTTGTCAGTTGTAACCAGACATAATGAAATATTTTAAAGCAGTGTTTCTCAATTTAAGGGGCTGAGGCTTAAAATGGTTAAATATAAGAAAAAAACAAGTTTTTAAATATGCTAAATCAACTCAAATCCAAGATGAAACTGATTCTTTTTCTTCATTTGTTCTAAAAAGATGTTTTATTTAAAAATATGATTTTTGTGGTCTTGGAAAAAAAATTGGATTAAGGACTTTTTAAAAGTGAGATTTCTATACCCAGAAATGTCAGTGACATTAATAAAATCTCAAAATTCATTTTTTTTCTAGTTCTCTAAAATACTGTGAGTATATAGTATTATAAATTATAGTGTATATTTATATAATATAATTTATTTTAAACATTATATTTATTTAATATTATTTATTTATATATTTTATATATACAATATAAATATTTTGAGTAGAAACTACTGAGAAATTTGTGGCTTTAAATCTTAAAAACTCATGAACATTTCTACAATAAATACACATTTTTCTAGTTATGTCAAGCTGCAAAACATTTTACTGAGTAGAAACTGTGAATCTGTGAATTATCCTCATCCTATAACCTTATACCATGTGTCACATAAATGTATTATTGAACATTCAGTTCTTTATTCTTCTGAAATTATAGAATTTAATTACGCAGATTTTAATATAATTTAATATAAAGTAAGCATACTTATTTTAATTATTTGTTTTACATTTTGAATTACATTTATTTTAATATATTGACAGTCCCAGTTTCTGTCAATACAAAAGTTTGAAAACAAGCAGCTTTGTGATTCCAGCAGAAGTACCAGAAATATATTTGTCTTGGAGCAGCGTAACACCCAGCAACAGCAAACTGTGAAGCTCCTGAATTATCTCCACAAGACATTGCAGAGCTCTGCGGTGTTCATTTGATAAAAATAGACATGCAAATTTGGCACGTACGAAGCTGGAGGTGTCTACTTTTCTCCTGCGTGCGAGGTTAGTGATGTTGTCCCCGTTGTAATGAATGGCCTCCATGCAGCCGATGTAGTTCTCTCTGCCCCCTGAGCTGGGCTTGGCAGACACTGGCATCCCTCCAAATGTAATCTGGGAATAGACACCAAGGTACAGTGAAAGTGATGGAAACAATTACCATCTATAGTACAGATAGCCGAACATTAATCTCATCTAATCTTATCTACGCTATCTATCTGTTTGAATAAATGCCACCCAGAGAACGCAATATTTAGTGTGCTAAAGACCCAAATCCCAGCAGCGCTGGGGTAAAATGATGAAACGGAGCGGGGGAGAGCTGTAAATGAAACGTGAGAGGAAGAAGAGAGAGGACTGAGGCTTTATTACATAATATGCAAATATGTAATTGTGCTAATGCTTTTTCCGTGATATTAACGGGATAGTTTACCCAAAAAGTTAAAATTGCATGTGTTCAGTTCTGAAATGCTTTATCATTGAGGTACTATTAGCAATATTGTGAATTAGATGTTATTTTCATATTTTCTGTTCAGGCTTCTTATAGTTACCTAAGACCAGAACTGAAACAAAAATGAAAACCATAAAAAAAAAAACATATATATAACTCATGTGTATGTCTATATACACATTACGTATAAACTATATATTATTATACACTGACCAAAATTATAAACGCAACACTTTTGTTTTTTTCCCCATTTTTCATGAGCTGAACTCACAGATCTAAGACTTTTTCTATGTACACAAAAGGCCTATTTCTCTCAAATATTGTTCACAAATCTGTCTAAATCTGTGTTAGTGAGCACTTCTTTTCTGAGATAATCCATCCACCTCACAAATGTGGCATATCAAGATGCTGATTAGACAGCATGATTATTGCACAGGTGTGCCTTAGGCTGGCCACAATAAAAGGCCACTCTAAAATGTGCAGTTTTACTGTATTTGGGGGGTCCGAAAACCAGTCAATATCTGGTGTGACCACCATTTGCCTCATGCAGTGCAACACATCTCCTTCGCATAGAGTTGATAAGGTTGTCCACTCCTCTTCAATGACTGTGCGAAGTTGCTGGGCATTGGCAGGAACTGGAACACGCTGTCGTATACGCCGATCCAGAGCATCCCACACATGCTCAATGGGTGATATGTCCGGTGAGTATGCTGGCCATGCAAGAACTGGGATGTTTTCAGCTTCCAGGAATTATGTACAGATCCTTGCAACATGGGGCCGTGCATTATCATTCTGCAACATGTGGTGATGGTCGTGGATGAATGGCACAACAATGAGCCTCAGGATCTTGTCACGGTATCTCTGTGCATTAAAAATGGCATCAATAAAATGCACCTGTGTTCGTTGTCCATAACATACACCTGCCCATACCATAACCCCACCGCCACCATGGACCACTCAATCCACAACGTTGACATCAGCAAACCGCTCACTCACACGATGCCATACACGTTGTCTGCCATCTGCCCTGTACAGTGAAAACCGCGATTCATCCATGAAGAGAACACCTCTCCAAAGTGCCAAACGCCATCGAATGTGAGCATTTGCCCACTCAAGTGGGTTACGACGACAAACTGCAGTCAGGTCGAGACCACAATGAGGACGAAGAGCATGTAGATGAGCTTCCCTGAGACGGTTTCTGACAGTTTGTGCAGAAATTCTTTGGTTATGCAAACCGATTGTTGTAGCAGCTGTCTGGGTGGCTGGTCTAAGACGATATTGGAGGTGAAGATGCTGGATGTGGAGGTCCTGGGCTGGTGTGGTTACACGTTGTCTGCGATTGTGAGGCCGGTTGCATGTACTGCCAAATTCTCTGAAACGCCTTTGGAGACGGCTTATGGTAGAGAAATTAACATTAAATTCACGGGCAACAGCTCTGGTGGACATTCCTGCAGTCAGCATGCCAATTGCA
Source organism: Barbus barbus (assembly GCF_936440315.1). NCBI lineage: Eukaryota > Metazoa > Chordata > Actinopteri > Cypriniformes > Cyprinidae > Barbus > Barbus barbus. The sequence goes on along the minus strand of NC_136754.1, from coordinate 3,391,722 downwards.
CGCTCCCTCAAAACTTGCGACATCTGTGGCATTGTGCGGTTTGATAAAACTTTTATTGTGGCCAGCCTAACGAACACCTGTGCAATAATCATGCTGTCTAATCAGCATCTTGATATGCCACACCTGTGAGGTGGAAGAAGTGCTCACTAACACAGATTTAGACAGATTTGTGAACAATATTTGAGAGAAATAGGCCTTTTGTGTACATAGAAAAAGTCTTAGATCTTTGAGTTCAGCTCATGAAAAATGGGGGCAAAAAACAAAAAGTGTGGCGTTCATAATTTTGGTCAGTGTATATTATTATTATTAGTTAAACATGATGTACTAAAATAAATATAATTAAATCAAATCAAAACAAAAACGAATAAACCGATATATGCACATATATAAAAAATGACAAAAATAAAAATATAAAAGGTGCAAAATATAAAAAGAATATTAAAAGAAAATATGAAAATAATAACTGATTCAAAATATTACTAAAAACTACAATAGTATCTCGATGCTAAAATAACACTGTTTAGGTTTTTATTAATTTTTACTTTAGCTGATTTTTCACTAAATTTACAGTATATTTCATTTAATTTTATTTCAAGTAATGAAAAGTAAATAATACAGATAAAATATTTCTTTAAGAATATAGTTGTCTGACCTCCCAACTGTATTTATTGATGAATAATCCTATAAATTACTCATGATTTCACCAAACATTTAGATTTATTTGAAATCTGTCATTTACTTCGTAGTCCAGGTCCAGATGGTCAAACTCTCCGTTGGTGCGGAAGCTCTGCGTGTGCTGGTCGAGCGTGAAGTTAACACTGCGTCTGTAGCGTTCAATCAGAACAGAGTGCCAGTGATCGTCATCCAGCAGACTGCCGCTAGACACCGATGTGTGACCCTGAATGGAGCCGTACTGATTACTGCCTGTAATAGACACAAGGGTCAAAAGCCATTAGTGAAATGGGTCAGACAGGTCAAACGGGGATCCTTTCTACAATGGCAAAGGAGACAAAAAAGACAATATTTATACTAATACTTATATCAGCATCATTACTCCAGCTTTCGGTGTCACATGATCCTTCAGAAATCATTCTAATGTGCTGATTTGCTGCTCAAGGAACATTGCTTATTATTATCAATGTGGAAAATAGTTGTGCTGCTTCATATTTTTGTGGAAAAGAACATGTATGTATTTGAAATAGAAATCTTTGCAACTCTATAAATGTTTATACTGCTACTTTTAATCAATTTAATGCATCCTTACGGACTAAAAGTATGAATTTGTGGTAAAAAAGTTGTGAATGGTAGTGTGTCGCCGTCACTCTTTGAATTAAATCTTTTACCCAGGTTGATCTGCAGCAGGAGTTTGGCTCGCCGCAGCTCTAGAGTGATATAATCGCCCTGCTGTCCCTCTCCATGCAGAAGAATGCCGTCTCCTTTAGTAGTCTTAAACTTGAGTGATATCACGTCCTTCAAGATCTTCATCTTTTTCTGTCTAAATCGATAGGAAATCACTCCCTGGCCGTCAAAGCTGATCACATCCGCCCCTGAACGCAGGAATATGGGTCAGTCACAAACAAACATATGAAGTCTTCCTCAGCCTTACAACACTTTCTCCAATCCAAACAAGTTTATGATGCAACAGTGGTGAAACTAAATGTATTTGCTTTTAAAGGGGCCATATCATAAATTATTATGCAGATTTATCCTTGATCTTGAAATAAACATTTCATGTGCATTATATACACTATATATATAAAAGAGACTATTATTGAAGAATAATGCAGCTATACAGTATTGGACCAAACAAAAAGTGTGCAATGTATAAAGGTGTTAGGTAACGAAAGGGTTAAAAATGATTCAAATGTGTAAAAATGACCCCTCTAAAATGTGTGAAAGATACATCAAGGATCACTCCTACAACACTCACAGTAAGCGCAGCCATAGAGCTCCACTCTCAGCCCAATTCTCCCCTCCTCACTCCAGTGCAGCGGGATGAAACGCACGAATTGGGCCATGAAAGGGTGCTGGAGTTCATGGCGCACAGCCCGCTCTGAGTTCCAGTTACCTGAAAATGTCTGAGGCAGGAAGAAGGGAAGCACACTTTATAAAGGCATCGAGAAAACCTCCTCCTGTGAGTGAGACACTCCATTACTGTTGGTTCTGCGTACACAGATCAATACGACAGGCTCTGGAAGCGTATTTCCAGGAGAACTGCCTTTGCATCTTAATTTCTTGTCATAAGCACTGTTTATGAATGAGGGAAATATGTGTGCAATGTGTTGTGAGGAATGAGTGTAATTGCATTTACAAATCTTGAGATAAAAGTATGCATGATATTAGCTTCAGAAAATTCGAAATAAAATCCATTTATGAGGCAGTTTATGAACGTTGTAATGCTATAGAGGAAATCATAGGAAAGTGAAAACTGAGATCTCCTTAATTTGTCAAATTCTTCCCCTAGAGAGCAGAGATTAAACCAAGAACAAATGGAAATGTTTCAATTGTTTCTCAGGGAACATTGTGATTAAAACAAGAAACATGTGCATAAGTCTCCAGCTTATCAGAGAAAAAAATTACAGAATTTCAGAATAGATTTCATAAATATAAATTAAGTTCATAAATATGCATGAACACTATCCACATACATTTTTATAGATTTATACCAGTGTTCTTTTTTAGTGTTATTTATTTACTATTAAGGTATTTAGTAATATTTTATAGCTTAGTAACTTTTATTTTTATATTTTCAGTTTTCTTTTCAATTTTAGTTTAAGTTTTAGCAATTACACTGACCAAAATTATAAACGCAACACTCGCATTTTTCATGAGCTGAACTCAAAGATCTAAGACTTTTTCTATGTACACAAAAGGCCTATGTCTTTCAAATATTGTTCACAAATCTGTCTAAATCTGTGTTAGTGAGCACTTCTCCTTTGCTGAGATAATCCATCCACCTCACAGGCGTGGCATATCAAGATGCTGATTAGACAGCATGATTACTGCACAGGTGTGCCTTAGGCTGGCCACAATAAAAGGCCACTCTAAAATGTGCAGTTTTATCACACAGCACAATGTCACATATGTCGCAAGTTTTGAGGGAGCGTGCAATTGGCATGCTGACTGCAGGAATGTCCACCAGAGCTGTTGCCCGTGAATTGAATGTTCATTTCTCTACCATAAGCCATCTCCAAAAGGCGTTTCAGAGAATTTGGAAGTTTATTTTTCATCTAATATTTATATTTTTTCAGCTTTTTTCAATGGTTCAATGGCTAATTTAAATGGGTTTATGTTGTTCTATACTCCTAATATCTCATATGTGTCTCTTTTTATTTCACAAAAGACTTGCACTTAATTTAAAAAGAAAGAGGATTATTAAAGTTTGACAGTCCAAAAATCTTGGAAAACTTTAACTTTTGGCTAAAGCTATGTGGATCAGTTTGTATGACACAGCAGCAGCTGTTACTGTCAGATTAGGTAACCCAAAAACAATATTTAGTTCCTGAGCTATAAATCACAGTTGTCCCTGTAAACTCACCCATATGTTGCTGTCCTGCCGATATGGCTTCCAATTACTTCCCGTGTCACTGTAGAGGAGCCTGTAGTGTTTCGTCCAATCAGAGCTGCTGTATCTGCCCTGTGTTGCTACGGCAGTGATCTGTTTCCTGGCCCTGAGGTCCACCTGTAGCCACTGGTACCTGTCGGAGTCTGACGGTGACCATCCTCCACTGCCTTAGAAAGATAAAGCACAAGTCAAATCTGATGTGTGAAAACAGCACATGCTGCCAAACTTGAATTACGATGCTTTAGTCCACACCGCAGCGCCATAATGCCCCATTAGCACTATACTTCCTTAAAGGTAGCCAAAATGTGCATTAAAATTCATTATAATCTATAGAGATGTTTTTCTCCATTTTGCAATCTAAGCAAAACCTAATGCATCCTTTATACTTTATCTGCAGTAATTGCACATCTCTGTCTAAATGTCAACTAATGGGGAGAGAGACGCAGCGGACCTGACAGTGGCATACAGGCTGTTCAGAATAACCATACTATTCTTACAATTTCTGCAGTATGCATATTTTATTTATGCATTTATTGACTTATCACACAAAAGTGAAAACTGCACATGTCCCACAATGCAGTGCACTCGACTAGATGTTACACTTCCAGTGTAATGACTGAAGCTGGAGGTGACTGCAGGAATTGTTTTTGGAATTGGACATATTTATACAAAATTGAAATTACAAATAGACAGCACTGGCAACCAAATAAGGTCATGTGACAACAACACAGAACACTTCACATACTACTTTTTTTAATATGAGGGCAGTATACAGTGTACATAAGTTTGGGATCAGTAAGATTTTTTTTTTTTTAATGAATACTTTTATTCAACAAGGACACATTAAATTTATGAAAAGTTACAGTAAAGACATTTAGAATTTTACAAAAGAATTGAACTTTCTATTCATCAAAAAATCCTGGAAAAAATGTAGCAAATATGAACTATTTTTAACATCAATAATAACAAGAAATGTTTCAACAAATGCAGCAAATCAGTATCTTAGAATGACTTCTGAAGGATCATGTGACATTGATTGAAGCCTGGAGTGATGATGCTGAAAATACAGCTTTGCATCACAGGAATACATTTTTAAATATATTAAAATAGAAAAACATTATTTTATATTGTAATAATATTTCATAATATTACTGTTTTACTGTAAATTCTTTGAAAAACATTAAAGCATCTTATCAATCCCAAACTTTTGATGTGTAGTGATGTAGTAAACTAGTCTTCCATTCTAAACACAGCTGTAGAGCTCTTCCTCACCTACTCTCCTGTTGAGTTTTGCATAGCCAGCGCCAAAATCAGCTGCCAACACGGAGGAGCTGGTGAAGGCGCTGTAGGGAAGGGGTGAAGCCAACACCTCATCACACCTCTCTGGAAAAGAGAAAAACATATGCTTGAAATATTTCTTAACAGACTGTACATAACAATCATAGAATAACACAGTCATTCATACAGTATGTTTGCCAAAGATGCTTCTGATAGAATATCACTGAGTTTCTGTAAAATTCAGTGCCAAGAGTGCATAGATATCCACATTATGTTGTAAATCTCCTCTTCAGTACAATCGGACATTGCATGCAGTTTTTATATTTGCTGTTCTGTTATGTTACTGGTGTCTTTTTTCCACTTTTATAACAGTCAGAATTAATCTACTTGATTTCTGTCCCTGTGCATTATACATAAAAACACCATCTGAAAGTAACTCAGCATCTCTCAGCTTAGCAAATTCAAGGTTTGTTAGAAAGTCAAGGTTTGAGATGCAGAAAGCTCTCAGAAGTGGAGCACGTTTCTCACTGAAAGGCCCTTCGTGTTTCTGGCTGCTGTGGGTGCGGTCAGTCTGCAGAGTTTAAATAGGCTCCTCGTAACCCAATTTATCAGACCAGAGGAGGCGAAATTCAAGGCCAAAGTCTGAGTACTCCTCTCTCAAGGATATGAGTCTCTGTTTATGTGCCTCAAGATTTACAGTGTCAATGCGAAGCATTTTAAAATTCAAATTTAAAAGTTCAAATTTATCAAATGCATTCATCGGTTTTAGTTACATGAATTTTTCATGTTCATGACCACACATTCATATTTATGACCAGCAGTGGGGCAAAGTAATGACTGTGAATACCAAGAAATACTATTGATTATTGGATTTCAGCCATACCAGGTCTCATGCAGTTTTGTAATTGTTAACTAAAATTATTATATTTTTAGTTAAATAAAGCTGAATGCATAAATTAAAATAAATAAAATAAGATAAAATAAAATAAAAACGTAAAAATACATTTTGCCTTGGCAACTAAATAAATATGATGAAATAAGTTTAATTTGAAGTACTAAAATTACTATATATATATATATATATATATATATATATATATATTCTGTATAATTACTATATATGAATGACAAAAGCACATAACAAAATTACTAAAACCGTAAACTAAAAGTAAAATGAAACCTGAAAATACAGAAATAAATGCTAAATATATTCTTGCTAAAAATACAAAATATTAATAAATATTATAACAGTACATAAATGGTACAGGACTAAGATATTTTGACCACTATAGCAGTCCAAATTACATTGGATCCCACTGACATTTTAAAATATATTTTTTGTGTGTTCAACAGAAGAAAGTCAGTCATGCATATGTACAACATATATGTGAATCAGTTTGAGAGGAAAGGCACCACAAACAAGTGACCTAAACAAGTAAATCATTAGCAGTAAACTTTAACCTAGTTAAAAGCAAACATGCATGTGTATGTAAAATGCTGCATGAACAAAAGCAGTTAAAGCAGAAAAAAAAAAATTCAATGAGTCATCATGCAGCAGATGGGTTTCACAAACAGACGTGAGCGATTATTTCCTGCTGTGAGAGGATGTTCCGATGCCGTTATGACATGTTCTCCATCTACTGAAGCCTTCAGAGATCGCGTAAATGTCAGCAAGCCCATTTGCGGTGTTGACCTTCAACCAGATATGGTGAGGTTGGGTCCTAAGAGAAGGCTATTTCCCAATATACGGAAATGCACTGACTAATTTAATCAGCACGAGACACGCTGACCATCACGCTCATGTCAATACGCACCCAAAGGAGAATGGTTATGGCAACAATTCCATCTCAAAAACAATTTTGCCACTAATAAACATTTTTAAAAGCTAATGCACTTGTTTGCACAGAAGACAACAGGATAAGTTAAGAGATGCATGTGACAAGGTAAAAGCAATAGAATATGGGTCAGTGTTTGAGACACTCAATTTTTTACCTGTGCATAATTTCAAAACAAGCCATAATCTACTCCATTTTTTAAATTGTGTGTATTTAGGATACATAAAATGATAGCGATAATAAAAGCATAGCAAGATAAAGTAGTTCATTTTATTTCAAATGTTTAAAATGACATTTCTACCACAGAATGCTATAAAAGACCTAAAATCACCTGATTTGGTAGAAATGACACTGGTAGAAATGTTAATGAAATGTGATGCATGTATACAAACTGCTGTACATTGTGAAAGTATGTTGCAAAAGAGTTTATTTTATACAAATCTACAGAAACAAAAGTGCCCATATTAAAAGAAAAACCCTCGATTAATCCCTAAACACTAGTGCAGTGATGCTGAATGCCTATGAGCGCTATAATTAGAGCGAGAGGGTGATTGCTCGGAGGATATCCTTTGATCGAAAACCAGAGTGCTCATATATTGATTGTGATCTTCCCCTGAGATTAACCTTTCATTTACCCGGAGAGCCTCAGATTCTCATGGATTCAGCATTGATCTCTCTCGCCAGCCTCAGGTGCTGTTTAATACGACTCAGATCACTGATATGAGCTCTACAGCACATAGATGAGAAACAGAGGTAATATGAGACAGGAAAACCACCTGGTTGCTTCGTTTAGGATAGTCCTAACAAAAAACAGCTAAAATTGGAAATACGGTATCAATTCTTCATCGAAAAATTGTTAGTATCATGGAGCTAGATCAAGTGTGGCACGGCAAGTTTCCAGCATCAAGTGACTTCTCTTTTTAATGAAATTGAAAACACTACACAAAGCAACAAAATGTGCGCGCGTGTGAGACCCTGGACCACAAAACCAGTCTTAAGTTGCTGGGGTATATTTGTAGCAACAGCCAAAAATACACTGTATGGTCAAAATTATTGTATTGGCAAAATTATATATGCCAAAAATCAATTAAGTAAAGATCGTGTTCCATGAAGATATTTTGTAAATTTCTTACTGTAAATATATGAACTAGAAAATCAAAGTCGGCACACCATAGCTCCAGAAACAGAAAAATATTTATTCATGTTCTCACCACAGGTGACGTTTCAAACTTACACGCTCTTCATCAGTGTAACAGGGCGAACGAGATGTGAGGTGTGTGGATCCATGTGCAAGCTTTTATTAATAGACATGGTCAAAAACACAGGCAGGGTCGAACAAATGGCAAACAGGTACAGTGGTGTGAAAAAGTGTTGGCCCCCTTCCTGATTTTTTATTTTTTTGCATGTTTGTCACACTTTAATGTTTCAGATCAGCAAACAAATTTAAATATTAATCAAAGATAACACAAGTAAACACAACATGCAGTTTTTAAATGAAGGTTTTATTTTTATAAAGGGACAACAAAATCCAAACCCACATGGCCCTGTGTGAAAAAGTCCCCCCCCCCCCCCCCCCCCCCCCCGTTAAAACATAACTGTGGTTTATCACACCTGAGTTCAGTTTCTCTAGCCACACCCAGGCCTGATTACTGCTACACCTGTTTGCAATCAGGAAATCACTTAAATAGGACCTGCCTGACAAAGTGAAGTAGACCAAAAGATCCTCAAAAGCTACACATCATGTTGAGATCCAAAGAAATTCAGGAACAAATGAGAAAGAAAGTAATTGAGATCTATCAGTCTGGAAAAAGTTATAAAGCCATTTCTAAAGCTTTGGGACTCCAGCGAACCACAGTGAGAGCCATTATCCACAAATGGAGAAAACATGGAACAGTGGTGAACCTTCCCAGGAGTGGCCGGCCGACCAAAATTACCCCAAGAGCACAGCGACGACTCATCCAAGAGGTCACAAAAGACCCCACAACAACATCTAAAGAACTGCAGGCCTCACTTGCCTCAGTTAAGGTCAGTGTTCATGACTCCACCATAAGAAAGAGACTGGGCAAATATGGCCTGCATGGCAGAGTTCCAAGACGAAAACCGCTGCTGAGCAAAAAGAACAAAGGCTTGTCTCAGTTTTGCCAGAAAACATCTTGATGATCCCCAAGACTTTTGGGAAAATACTCTGTGGACTGACGAGACAAAAGTTGAACTTTTTGGAAGGTGTGTGTCCCATTACATCTGGCATAAAAGTAACACAGCATTTCAGAAAAAGAACATCATACCAACAGTAAAATATGGTGGTGGTAGTGTGATGGTCTGGGGCTGTTTTGCTGCTTCAGGACCTGGAAGACTTGCTGTGATAAATGGAACCATGAATTCAGCTGTCTACCAAAAAATCCTGAAGGACAATGTCCGGCCATCTGTTCATGACCTCAAGCTGAAGCGAAATTGGGTTCTGCAGCAGGACAATGATCCAACACACGCCAGCAAATCCACCTCTGAATGGCTGAAGAAAAACAAAATGAAGACTTTGGAGTGGCCTAGTGAAAGTCCTGACCTGAATCCTATTGAGATGCTGTGGTATGACCTTAAAAAGGCGGTTCATGCTCGAAAACCCTCCAATGTGGCTGAATTACAACAATTCTGCCAAGATGAGTGGGCCAAAATTCCTCCACAGCGCTGTAACAGACTCATTGCAAGTTGTCGCAAACGCTTGATTGCAGTTGTTGCTGCTAAGGGTGGCCCAACCACTTATTAGGTTTAGGGGGCAAGCACTTTTTCACACAGGGCCATGTGGGTTTGGATTTTGTTTTCCCTTCATAATAAAAAAACTTCATTCAAAAACTGCATGTTGTGTTTACTTGTGTTATCTTTGATTAATATTTAAATTTGTTTGATGATCTGAAACATTAAAGTGTGACAAACATGCAAAAAAATTAAAAATCAGGAAGGGGGCCAACACTTTTTCATACCACTGTATATAGAGGGCAAGACAGATGAGTACTCAAGTAAACGGGCGTGGTCTTCGATCGGCGAACAACATCCAGAGGGGTTGACAAGAGGGGTAATCCAGGTACACGAGCAATGGTCCAGGCAGGGGCAAACAGAGTCCAAATAGAAGGCAAAGGGTTAATCCAAGATACAAGGCAGAAGATCAGGAACCAAACAACAAGGCAACACGAAAAGACTAGACTTAAACTAAAATAAGAAACGGAAACTAGGAATGGCTCCGTTAAGCAACTAACACTTGGAGAGTGATAAACAAACACGGAAAGGCTTGGTAAGTAGCTAACACTAGGAGAGTGCTAAACGCTAGACAATACTCAGCAACTAGTGTGTAATAGCTCTTAGGCTGCGCCCACACGAAGCCAGATTTCTCCCTATCCGATCTTTTTTTTGCCTCAAATTCCGTAAACACGGAGTCGTCTCAGGAAATATCTGCGTACACACGGAATCACTGAAACCGACTGAAAACGATGTAGTACACATGCCAGACCAATATGTGGCGCTGTAATTCTGCCACAGAGATACACAAAAAAACAGAGAAGAAGACTTGGACCATGTGCGTAAACCTTGCGCGCTGAATATAAACTAACACACAAAGCAGAAGATTTTGCTTTAATAAAGCTAATGAGCTCAGTAGGTTCTGCAGCACGAACACAGGCACGTAGTCTGACGTTGTTGTTGTTGTCGCTGTTATGTGACGTAGCGGTGTCTGATTAGGGGCGAGACGTGGGCTGATGACGTCATCGTTTCATAAAATATACGGATTCGCCGTCCACACGAAAACGTGAAAACGGCGTTTTCAAATTTATCCACCCTGGGACCCGGTTTCAAAAATGATCGGTTTCACTCTTCGAAAACGCCGGATTCGTGTGGACGAAATGCCTATACGGTAAAAAAATGTATGCGTATACAGCGAAACGCGTCTTCGTGTGGACAGGGCCTTAGGTGAGCGTGTGATTGGTGACAGTTGTGTGATAGTGCATTCAGCTGTGTATGTGCAATCAGTGCAATCAGCTGTGTGTGTGTCATCAGTGCAATGGATGATGGGAAATGCAGTCCAGTGCGATGTGTGGTGTGAGAGTCAGTATGATGGAGAGGCAACCTCTTGTGGCAGTCGTAGGGAAGGCCACGAACCAGGTTCGTGACAATCAGACAATCAGCTTTTTGCCTATTGGATGTGCGCTCTTGGACTGTGTTTTGTTCTACTGTAACTTACTTTTTGATCAGTAATATGCATTGCTAAGAACTTCATTTGGACCACTTTAAAGGCAATTTTCTCAGTATTTTGAGTTTTTTGCACCTTCAGATTCCAGATTTTCAAATAGTTGTATTTTGGCCAAATATTGTCATATCCTAACAAACCATACATCAATGGAAAGCTTATTTATTCATTTATTCAAATAAATTGACACTTATGACTGGTTTTGTGGTCCAGGGTCATATATATATATATATATATATATATATATATATATGGTGCCTAGTTTGAGCATTTGAGTTGTTAAATAGTGAAGAACTTAATTTAGCTTTGAATTTACAGAGCAGCAGTGTTTTACATTCATGATTCAGCGGAGTTCACTTTACTTCTCTCTGACTCCAATTACAAACAACATGCCTTTTGTTCATCAACACTGTCTTGCATGCGTCCTTTTCATTTATCTAAGGCTTTTTGTGCAGAACACCGACTGAATGCTTTCACTGAAATGGTATAATGTGCAAAAACATGTCATTACACTGAAGTCCAAGTGCTGAGGAACAAAAAAAAGCTTTATAATCAATACTGTTATGGTCAAGCTCTTTCAGGTCCTCATCTCTTATTAAGACTGTTAGAGGATCGACTAACATTAAGCTGATGGTGTGAACAGGTGACGTCTGATAAATAAACAACAGACTGCCTCGTCTCAAATTTTCTCTCTGTTTTGTTACGTTTAAATTCACCTGTTGAACTGAGTTGCATTAAAATAACGTGGAACTGACTAGTGCTGGGCAGCAATTAATCGCAATTAATCACATCCAAAATAAAAGTTTTTTTTATATAATATATGTGTGTGTACTGTGTATATTTATTATGTATATATAAAGCCACACACATACAGTCTATATTTTGAAAGTATTTACATGTATATATTTATATTCATATAATTTATACAATATATAAATATATTTAATATATAAACAAAATATATATATTTAAAATATATAAAAATATATAATAAATATACACAACACACACATATATGATGTACTTTACTTTTGTCATTTAGCAGACATAAATGTATGTCATAATATGTACACAATATGTTTTGTGTACATATTATGTACACAAAAACTTTTATTTTGGGTGTGATTAATCGCGATTAATTGTTGCCCAGCACTAGAACTTACCAAAGCCTACCATTAAAAGTGAATATTTCATTTTGAAGTCAACATTCTTCATCATATTCTTCCAAAGCCCGAACCTGATCTGAAGTGCTCCTTGTTCATTTTATATACTTTTTAGGGATGCACGATATTATCGGACTGATATCAAAATCGGCCGATAATGACTTTAAATGTAAATATCGGCATTGGCCTGACATGCAAAATTATGCCGATAAATCTTAAAATAAAATATTAGGGTTAACACTGCATCTTTCTGGGGGAAAAAATGCAGTGATTGATATAGTTGATTTATATTTATTTTCAAAGCTTCAATGTACTGTTAAAAAACCTTTATTATTTTTTATTTAATTCTAATAAATAAGTTCTTGTTAAAAACTAACCAAAATTAATAATATTTTGCTTATAATTTCTGCACAGGAGAGACTTGGTGTTGTTTCCGAACAAAAGGAAATATATCGGTATCGGCATCGATATCGGCCAAAATGAGTTGAAAAATATCGGCAGAATTCCAATATCGTGCATCCCTAATACTTTTACTGTATGTCAACTATTGACTCTTTTGTTATCCACAGGAATTTTAATTTCTGTATCACTAGAAACACCAAACAGAATTGCAGAAATAATGTCTCAAACACTATCTTTGCTTTCCTACTCAATCACTACTCCACCAGAGGAAAACATTAGCCAGCAGTCTGTTCACTGCTCTGAGATCTGTCCTTATTCTGCCTCTCACCTCATTACACACAGTTCTAAAAGAACAGCTTTAAATTGACTCGGAGTCTGCTGAGTCGAGCTTGTGTCAAAAATAACCCTTGTGTCCTCCAAAAAAAGAGAATGATATTCTCGGGTTGCTGTTCTACTCGCTCGTCTTCAGTTCGAGCAGTGTGAAGACTCCTACATGTTTTTTTATATGTGTGTGTGTTTTGGGAAGACGTGATAAAGCTAAGAATGCTGGGTAATAAAATCAGCCCATGCTGTTCACAGCCATAAAAATTGACTTTTTGTAGGGTTAGTGAACCTGTTTCGAAACCTAGTGAGCTGCCTACCCAGGCAGCATTTTAAGGCATTATTGTAATGTTGATTATCACAAAATTAATTCCCTTTATATATATATATATATATATATATATATATATGTGTGTGTGTGTGTGTGTGTGTAAAAAAGATTTTTTTGCAAGGATGCATTAAATGTATCAATTTAATTAATATTATGTAAATATTATTAAGTAAAATGAACATAAATTAATATAACATTTAAATAAAATGAATTTAAGTAATGAATTAAGTAAAATAAATGAATTTAAAGTTGAAAATTCAGCTTTGCATCAGAAATAAACTACATTTGAAAATATATTTAAAAAAAATGTTTTTATTGTAATAACATTTCACAATATTACTGTTTTTACTGTATTTTTGATCACATAAATGCAGCCTGAATTCTTTTAAAAGCGTACAACTTTGAACAGTAGTATTTGCATTTCTCAGTGCTATTATGAGTTGCGGTACTCAATAACAGTGAAGCGAACATGAGAGATTGAAACTGATCCCACAGAATCACTTTCCTATTCCAGTTTAGCACAGATTTCAATACAGACAGTCAAGGCAACTCACTAGGTTATGGAGCAGAGCCATTACTTATGCAGCGTTCTTAAGGTACATTATAGAAATACTGATAAAGAGAGAGTGAATAAGAAAAGAAAAAACAAAAGGTATATTTGTCTCACTGACAGCCTGTATTGGGACAGATATTTCAGTTGTCAAATATTTGGGTTCCTAATCAGCATTTTTATGGATTCCCCTCAACCTGTAGTGCAGGAACAGTCCATTAGTCTGCCAGACGAACATCTCTCTCACTGAGCCAGCAATGTGCAGTCAATGCCCAAAGAGCGAGTTTCACAAAGCTAGACTTTTGACTATCGGCATAAATCTGGCCAAGAACCACCCACTTAGACTGGAAGGGGCCGTCTGAATGACATGCTTTAGGAGCGGGTGAATCTGAAATCGATGATACCACAATAATACAGCAGCCTACAACACAGAACGAGCTCAATCAACATACTGTACAGACAACACTAAATCACTGGAAAATGTGTGCGGTCTGAACTTCTGTGCAGCCAACAGTAAGTAACAGGAACAAATCAAGACCAGTTTTGGGGAAAGTTACTTTTAAAAGTAATGCATTACAATATTGCATTGCTCCCTAAAAAAGTAACTAATTATGTTACTTTTTATGGAAAGTGTTGCATTAAATTAGTTTTTCTAATTTGGGCTGGGCTTGCTTGTTCGTTTTTAACATCAAAAAAGTTATATTTTCTGCAAAAAGCCCTTTCACACTAAAAGTGAAATGAATAAGCCTCAGGTAGAAGGAAATGTAAATTAACATACAGTAGAAGGCACAGCTCAAACCATTCTGGATTGCATAGAGAATAGGACAAAGAGGAAGAAAGTTCAACACTATTCAGGAATAAAAAAAAGAAACATAAATGTTATGTTTATCTAAAGTCATTTTTTCTTATTACAGTTTTTCTCAGTCGCTTTGGTACATTTCTCAGATCAGAATTGAAATTCTCTAAACTACCTGTTCAATCTTCACATCGTGTCACTTGTGCACATCAAAAAAGCAGTTTCTCATTTCTTTGAACAAGTTGCAAATGCTTTGGTACATCCATCCACAATTCTCTGCTGTTTCCTACATTATCAATTGCTCAAAATCTATTATATAGATCTCTGTGCTATTGTCTTACCCCTCAAAACATCTAGTCATTAGTTCATCGTATAAGTCATTAAATGCAAAATGGTTGATCTAGTTGTCATAAACTGTCAAGCATATTTTCTACACATCTCTATTAGACTTTTTGTAAATTTGCCATGAATTGTGCAAGTGAATCTTGACTCTCACTAATGAAGAGAATATAGATCAACCAATTATAAACCAATTCTCTGAAATAGCTCAAAGGTGCATCTCAAGACCCTTCAATTGGAAAGCATATATAGACAGAGGACAACACAAAATTGACAAATTCTGACGATGGATGAACATCCAGAAAACGATCACGGACAACAGCCGAGAGGAAGAAGAGGAGTAAGGATGCATGGAAGTGTACAGAGGCAAAACAGAGGAAGAAGAGGAGTAAGGATGCATGGAAGTGTACAGAGGCAAAACAGAGGAAGAAGAGGAGTAAGGATGCATGGAAGTGTACAGAGACAAAACAGAGGAAGAAGAGGAGTAAGGATGCATGGAAGTGTACAGAGGCAAAACAGAGGAAGAAGAGGAGTAAGGATGCATGGAAGTGTACAGAGGCAAAACAGAGGAAGAGGAAGAAGAGGCCAAGGACAGAGGTGCATATCAGATGAAATAATGTTGTCAATCATGGCCTTACAATGGCTGAACGGTGCAGCTAAAAATTGGGAGATTGACCATATCCTCAATAATTCAAACATTTTGAAACAGTCTCTTTCAATCAATATCCCACATACAGTAATGTGTAAATTTGTACTTTTGAAAGGAAATATGGCATACATAAGAAGTGCAGCCTTCTGCATTTCAGTACAGTAACTGTCATCCAAACTGTAGCCATAGTTTACATCAGAACATCCCTCCAGAGTACACTGTTATATTGACAACATGACTAAGCAATTTGACTGTCTTATCTGTACACAATGACACAAGGACTTGTCATTCTGATGGCACTGACATGTTCATTGACACAGATACTTATTTTTGAAGTATTTTGAGCAAGAGACTGGCTTTTGCAGGTAATCCATGGTGTTTTGCTATTTGCACGAGTTGTTTTGAGAAATGCACTTACTGTTTTGCAAATGTCAAGGATGATTCGATAAATGTACCAAAGCGACTGAGAAAAACTGTAATATATGGTTGAATTGGATCAATGACGGTCAGCAGAAAAGATATTGGTTAATAAATTGGTACTAAAAATAATAGATATTTGTGTGATTTTATATATTTAATTATTGCAGGGTTGCATTTCACTGTTTTATTCATTTTGAGGAACACTGAATCTGTTTTGTGCAAGAAAAATCGATAATTTTGACCCATACAATGAATTGTTGGTTATTGCTCTACCGTGCTACTTATGGTCCAGGGTCACATTTAGTTTAGAACTACAGTAACAATGTTCACACAGTACTCCCGATTTCTCTCAACATGGAGACAGGAGAGCTGTCAGTCAATAAATGGGAAAATAAAGTAACCGGCGTTACTTGCAGTATTTGAAAAAGTAACTCAGATGTCTTGTAAATTAAAAAGTAATGCATTACTTTACTAGTTACTTGAAAAAGTAATCTGATTACATAACTCGTGTTACTTGTAATGTATTACCCCCAAACTGGTCAAGATGAACAGACAGACAGACAGACAGATAAATAGATCTAAAAAATAAAAAAAACAGCAGATAAAAAGCTTTAAACTTCCGAAGTACAGCAGCTTCATTTAAACTGCAGGCTCAAGGAGAAACCAGAAATATTTAGAGGCAAGTGGCTCAGACAAAACAGTGTTCTCATCTGTAAATGACCTGAGATGATGTGTACGTCTGTCAAAGAGCTTCTGCTTTTGTGTTAATGCTTCTGTTTCTGCCCCTGTGGCCTTCATATCAAGTGCTCCAAGATGCGGTATTTCAGACAGTAGTGTTTAAATCATTCAGTCAGTCTACAAAACATTCCTGCAGAGCATTTATTTGTATAATTAGTACTTATAATGTGTTGCTTGTGTTACCTTGCATGTTCATAATATATCTGATAATGCACCATTTGCTCTATATGAATGATGCCTTAATATGTGCACCTAGCAACCACCAAGAACACCCTAGCAACAATAGTGGTAGACCTTAATGAAAGGTGTCCTTTTCCTATTGATGAATGCATTAGTGAGATTCCCATTCATCAATCTAATTATCTGTCAAACTATCTGAGAAACACAATATTGCGAAGTAATGCCTTCACACATGTAGATTTGACCACTCCTGAACAAACAGTACCTGCTGGCAAACACCTCCAGACACATTAGTAATTAGAGATAAAGGCATGATCTGTACCGTTATCTAATTACTTAATAACAATATCTTATTTCAATGATTTCGTCTGCTTGCTGATACCTGCAGTAACAGAATACAATTGAATTATGAAATTACCTGGAGGAACTGATCGATGACACACATCGAGGAGATAAACTTTAGAAGACAAATGCTGCATGATTTAATGAATAGTGACATATCTATTCAAGCATTAGCTCCTATAGCCATTCTTAGATGAAATAAGAAAGCGTAGGGAGGTTTTCCATTTGCACTTCAGCGCTGAATGAGAAGTCACCAGAGTTATGAGAGGTGAACACATGGAAATTTTAACATAAGAGAGATGTTTGTCATGGATATGAATGCTATTGATATGGAAGTCATCACCGCTGAGGCTCTCAAATCACATATGGAGCAGGTTTGATGTCATGATGTTCGATTAATATATATAAGGAACCTATTATATCCAACCTTCTCCACTGTGCTTTTTTGTTATGTTTCACAGAACAAAAATAACACCATACAGGTTTGGAACAATATACATTATAACTACCTGATTCTCTCTGGTCGTCATCTAAAAAAAAGGGCGATATAATGCTAAAAGTTTATTAGCAGATAGTAAAATTGCAAAATTCCTGCTGGTTTTTAAAGCCACACAGCATAAGTTTTCAGTAACTAAACACGCATGAACCAATGGAAGAATGCAGATCGTCCTCCCTTCGAGAGAAAATAGCTTTAATATTTCATGGTTAACTCTGCAGTAGTCTTGCAGAGAAACTACAGTAGCTGTTCTTCCGAAGGGCTCTGTTGCTGCCTGTTACCTTGCAAACTCAACATTCCGTCTCAGAGGACAGATAAAAAGCTTATGATTTTGGAAACCTCTTACCATTTTTGTGGGCAGGATGCATTAGTCAGTCTGTAGGAAATCTGTGGGTGTGCTGGAATGCCGCAGTAGCTTGTGAATGAGCTTAAAACAAACTTGGTTGAGTGTGTTACATACAACCTACAATTTAGTTTTGTTTCACAGAAGCAACAGAATAACAAAATAAATAAAAAAGGTTATTCTGACTTTTTATCTCACAATTCTGACTTGTGTTCTCACAATTCTATATATTATACCTATGAGTTTGACTCATAAAAATTGCAAGATATAAACTCAAAATTGTGAGAAGTCTAGATATAATCTGGCAATTCTGAGAAGAAAAGTCCACATTGTGAGATATGAACTTGCAATTATGAGAAAAAGGTCAAAATTGTAGATAAAAAGTTGCAATTACTTTTTTATTAAGTGGCAATACAAACAAACCAATAAAAAAAGCAAATCGCAAGAAGTAATCTCAAAATTCAGGCTGAAAAGGTCAGAATACCTTTTTTATTTCCCAATGAAAATGGGATTCCATATAAAATAGTATACGTTTACTTGAGAAACATCACTAAGATGACAAAAAGCTTATAAGAGTTCAATCTGAGCAATTACATTATTTTTTTAAGTGAAAATATTACACATATAGAAATAGTTTTTTTTTAAGATTATTTATCTACATACAAAAAGTTTTAAAAACAACTCTAAATATTTTTTTCTCATGGAATTTAAGGTCATAATTAGATATCTAGACTGAAAAACAAGACAAAGGTTTTTCCAGTGCAGCACAAACAATTTCCCTGGAATGACTATCCCACTGAAACTCAATAAAGTGAGTATTAAGACACTCAAAGCGGTTTTACTGATGGCTGAATTCTGCTTATTTGAGCCGGCATCTGCTCTAAGTCAACATGTTTAATTACCTTTTGTGGTGTAAGATCAATTATGAAGCTACAATCCACAGCCCCATCTTGAATTAATGTGCTGACAGGTCATCGCAAATGCTCCCTCCACATCTGTTCATGGGTTTATGGAGGATTGTTCATAAATTGGGATTTGATTGAGCTCTCAAAGCCTGGATGGGGAGGAGGTCCTGCCGGAGGGCTTTGTGTTGTTCACGTGTCCCGGGTGGAACTGTGATTCAGATTCATGGAGCATGTTGATTATCAGACGGGGGAGTAAATAAAGGCTTTATACCTACAGGCATAATCTTACAAGAACAAGCCCAGGTCACACTTCTCTGCCAAAATTAAAAGGAAAAAATAATATTTTGTATAAAGAAAATTAACCCTATTTTAAAAGCATTAAAGTAGTTTTGCATTGTGACATTATTTTTTTTATGACAATTAAGCATAATTTAGCCCAAATTCTCAATTATATAATCAATTCAGATATTTTATTTTTGATATTTTTTGTCATTATTTTAAAATGCTCTGCTAGATTTTCATTACTGTAATTTACAAATTCTTTAGTTGAAAAAAAAATACAATGTAATACAATGTTTTAAATTTAAATCAGTAAAAAAGCAGTAAAAATACCCCCATAAATACACACACACACACACACACTTACATTTACAGTTCTATACTGATTTAAATAAAACTCAAATACTACTATATTAGCCAGAGGAAAACTGACTACAGCATCAATACTTGACTCAAGCAAGACTTTGACTCAAAATGTGTGAAAAGAAAGAAAGAAAGAAAGAGTACACCACTAGCACGGTGTAAAAACTACCAGGTAACCTAAATTAACGTGCATCACTAATCATTAATTCATCAACAATATTATTTAATAGCCACAAATCAACTTAAACACCAAGTTTACACCAAGAAAGTAATTTAAATAGTTAAATTATTTAGAAATAATTCCTTAAGGTCACAACTTTGCATTTTTATAGTCATATAATCATGATGCCTTTGAAAAGATAGACATGCTCTAACTTTTTGAGAGCCACAACAAGCACCTACTACACCAACTGAGCATAGTATTTCATAATCATAAACAAAGCTTATGAAACACCCACATAGACAGACAACTGAACAGCAAACCCCTGAGATTCCCGTGATGCTCCCATGCATTCAGAAGAGCATTAAAGCATGAAATCTCATACGACCATATGGCATGCATAAATCAACTTCTGAGCTCTTTTTTTTTTTTTTGTTGCATGAATTTCTACTTAAATCACACTGTTTTATTCCATTTCAACCAGCAATTTTAAAGTGTAACCTAATATGCGGAATAAAGTGTTGATGTTGAATGCATGGAGTCACGTGCTGACGCATAATAAGATCATTGAACACACACACATACATACATACATATAACACACATTCATGTACTCACGGGCTCCTGCGCTGAGCTTCACATAAACACTCCATATGCACAATATCAGCGGCAGCTCCGTTCCGACAACCCGTCGCATTCTCACTTTTATTCCGATGTAAACAAAGAGAACCGCGGCGTTTTGTCCTTCCTTCACTCGCACCCTCCCTGCAAGGAAGGGAAGCCTCAGGACTGGCGCTGTTTCTGCGAGATATAGGTGCGCAATACAGCCACCTTTCTATATTAGCCAGCAAGAAAAGCTCTCGGAATTCGCATTGTTTGTCAAAGCGTGTCTTGGAGGAATATCGTTCCACTGAATGCTCGCATTGTTTAACCAGAGAAGGGTTTCCGGACGGTCGCTGTCCAGGTGCTGAAGTTAATGAGGTCTCGCGTTTCCCCCTCTGCGGATGAAAGTGGTACAGTCCAGCAGCACAACGAGACGCCAGGAGCCGCTGAAAAATATATGAAAAGAGGGGTGGACGGTTCTTAAAGGGCTAGTACAAGCAAAAGTGAAAATCCTGTCAGCATTTAAGGTACTTGCTGTCATATGTTTACAAACTTGAATGTTTTATTCTTAAACAAAACACAAAAGAAGAGGTTTTGAAGAGTGTTCACGCTGTGAATGGAAAAAAATGGTCACATGTGTCTAGTGACATATGACACACTACATGCCTCAATCAAGAAAATATGAGTAACCACTAAGGGGCGACAAAACACCAACTAGTAAAATTCTTTTTCCACATAATTCTCTCTAATGTGCATAAAGATCACAGCCATTTTTTTTTATTTTTAATTTTTAGTTTATTTTTTATTAAAAAAAATATATATACATTTTGTTATTAAACAGAACTGTGAGGCTGCACAGATTCAATAAAATATGATCATAACACAACAACAAGCATAAAAGCCTTCTGGAATCAAGCTAAAAAGTTTTCCACTCTGTCATTTGAGCTGTAAATGCATGGAAAACAATTCAAGCTAATGTAATATACAGTGAAGGCATGCACGTCTAAGATGTTAGACCACATCTGAAGTGAAATTCAAAACAGGAAGCTATAGGTGATCCGTGTTTGGCATATGGGTGTGTATTTGTGCATGCGCAATGTCTGTCTCTCCTGGAGCTCATAAAGCCGGTGAATTTTAACTCTCTTTTGCCTTGATAACCCCATTCAGCCCTGCAGTGTATTTCAGCATTTCACGACCACAGCTGAAGACACTTCCAGCCGGTGTGCACAGGCTCAGCTGCTCACGCTGTGACTCTCTGCAGAAAGCATTTTAAAGGAAGCGATTTCTGACAATATGCTGACCCCAGAACAGTCTGGGGTTAATCAGATTATGTCAGACAAATACGGTGGCCGAGAGAGCTCAACCCGCTGCAACTTCAGAAAACACATGCAAATAGAAAAAGTTCCAGCAAATCAAGAAAACATCTTCATCAGTTTGACAGCAGGTGGTCCAAATGCTCACAACACAAACAAATAAAGAAACACACTGCAAATGCTTACAATACAACCAAAAAAATATGATTTGCAGTGCGTTTCTTTGTTTGGTTGTGTTGTGAGCATTTGCAGCGTGTGCGGTGTAAAATTGAGGAAGTTGTTTTCTTAATTTGCAGGTGTTTTTTCTATTTGCAGCGCATTGAGCTCTCTCGGCCACCGTACTGACAGCTTATCTGCAAGACTTTTATAAAAACAGCACAAACTCTGTTCAGTATAAAGAAATAATGATCATCTGTATTGGCTTTTTTGTCTTTTTTTGGTTTAGCATATGACATTTCTTGCCTTGTGCATTTTAATATTCAAACAGAAAGGATTCATGCATACTCTCTCATTTCAAGCCAGCATATATGCATGCACTATACAGTAGGTTTGCTCTGCTTAAAGACATGCAGAAGTATGCAGAAGATCACACTGAATGCATCATTGTATCCCATAATGCAATGCACCTGACTTTCTATGTCCTGCAGTTCCCATAAATTTTGCAATCTCCGGTGAAAGATTAACTATATGTATGTATATATATATATATATATATATATATATATATATATATATATATATACATATATATAGTCACTATTGCAGACCCATTATAGAGTCAAAACAGAGCAGAGAGCATTGAACATTGTAAATGAAGGAGTTTATCATCTTTGTGTTTAGCTTTGAGAAGTTCAGGTTAGATGTATGATTACAGAAAACCATCTGCACCTGGCATTTTGAAAGCAAAATACACAGATGTCACTGACAGATATTCAATTGTCATGTAAATCAGGGAAAACGACTATCTAAAAATAAGCGAGTTGAAATGGCAGGAGTTATTATATTGAACTAAAACTAACTTTAAATAAAAGACTCTAAATAACCAAATAAATAAATAATAATTGAAATAAAAATAAATATACCTTGAAATAAACCAAAAATAAAATGTAAACTTTATTTGGCTAAATATTTGACTAGTTGCCAGTACAACATTTCTCATTTTAATTTAGTTTCACTTGATGCACTTAAATAATTAAAATTAAATGAATATTAATAAATCTATATAAACTTAAAAAACAGAAAAAAATATAAAAATACACAAGAAAATTACCAAAACTTTCAATTGCTAAACTAAAATTAAATTGAAGATGTAAAATATAAAAATACAATTAAAAATATTAATAAAAACTATAACAGTATCTGGAATAATGTTTATACATTACATGCCAAACTTTCTATATATTTGATGTTTTATCCACGTCATCTGTCAGCAGATATTGATATATATATATATATATATATATATATAATCAAATTAATATAATTAAATAAAATTAAAAGTATTTAAAATAATCACATTTTGTTGGACTGTAATTCTGTTCTCTCATCTTATAATTTTTAGACCTTTTATTCAACTCTAGCCTCAGCTTTAAAATATCCACACTCTGCTTGGCAACAGATTTAGACAAACACAGTGCTAAACAAAAGGACCATGGGCGGCTTCACAAAAGGTGCAAATGTGAGCAAAAACCTGAAGAATTGAAGCAGACAGAAAGGAGTGATTTCTGGCATTGTAAGTTTAAGGTGCCTTTTTACAGTAAACATGCACACATACATGCAGACACAAATCTCCTGCTCTTTTTAGACTAGTCAACCCCTCTTTAGCCCTCTGCATTCCTGGAACCCTTCCATCACCCTCCTGAGTCGCCATGGCGACCTGAACAAAGACCTCTCAGCCTTACTATTCCTAGCGGTGCTGTTGAGAGTAAAGTGAGCCAAACTCATTCTCTACACGAAACCTTATGAGAACACTGTAAGAATGTTTTACTGTAACTAACACCTTTCTGAGCTCATGAAACTCATGAAACGCCCACAGAATTAGAATTAGAAGACAATAATATGCCTACTATAAACTAATAATACATTGTATGGATGCTAGCAGTAACAGGGAAAACTAAACCTTTTCCTTGCTGGTTAAGGACATGCCTGAGTTTCTACAGAAATAGGACATGATGATCAGTGGCTCAAAATCACTTGAGGTAAAACAAAAGGGCTTTTCAGCCAAGCAGGCTGGAGGATATAAGAACCAAGGCCTCATAAAAAACAACAACACTTGCCGACAAGCATCTGTCTTTTAGTCTGAATATCTAACTACAGTAATCAGCTGTAGTAACTACTGTTATCTAGTGTTCAAAAACTATGTAATTTAATGTAGAAGTTTAATGGCAAGGCCTGAGAAAAGACCATGTTAACTGATGAACATGTTCCTTGACCAGCAATATTGAATTAACTCTCCAAATGAAGGTGTTTCAACTTCCAAAAACAGCTCAAGGAGGATTTCTAATGATGTTTGTGTGGCTCAAGGGGCTGTTTTTTTTCTTAACTGGATAATTAGTTTAGGATGAAGTGGCTGTAAACAACTGCTGTGGTCTTTCTTGTTTTCTACTGCAGACTCACTTTACCGGTTAAAATAGTTCTTGAAATAGCTGAAACAAAAATGTCAAGACTCACCAAAATATGAAAGGCCTGTGGATGTGATTATGTGTGAATCGACCTGTGAAACTTAGCCGGATTGTGAAACAGATTTCTGGTGCCATTTGATCAAGATCAGCTCAGCGTAATTATTAGAAACGTTCAGTGAGTGATGATCACAGAATATACTGACACAGCATATTTACAGTTTGGGTATTTTATTTGTGAAAGCAGCTTTCGAAGCTATCACATGCAGTGCAGAAACAAATAAATAATGTGTAGCTCAGAGATCTTCGACGACAACTTGGATAGTTCAGGCATGATAAAACCTATTTTCCAAGATAATGAGTTGTGAATAATGATCAAATTTCAAAATGCCATATAGGCTATATTAAAAAGGACATCTCTGTCATTTCGTTTCTCCTTTAATTCCATTAATTTATTTCCTCAGTAGGCGGAGAGCATTAAAATTACTCTAGAAACTCGTCTCAGTCTCATAGGGTTCTGCTAGTGTCACTCAAATCCGCCAGCACGGTTATGTGATTTGCATAATGAGCTGACTATAAATGATGCTTCCTCTCGGACTGTCGCTCCCCGTTTGTGACAGTTCCTGAAGAGAGAAACGCTGCGCTGTTTTACAACTTCTGAAGTTCACGATGTCTGCCTCCTCCTACAGAAAGCGCTTTGGAGATGTGGGCCAGAGCAGCTCGTTCTCCAGCCGTCAGACCTCCAGCTCCTTGCGCTCTCGGGTGTCTTTCGGCGTCTCCTCGGCTCCGGTCATTCACGCGTCAAAGAGCTCCAGAGTCCGACGCAGCGCGGCGATGCCACGATCGACCTCTGAGACCCTGGACTTTAACCTCTCGGACGCCCTAAATGCGGAATTCAAGACGAACCGGCTGAATGAGAAGGTGCAGATGCAGTCGCTGAACGACCGCTTCGCCAGTTACATTGAGAAGGTGCGTTTTCTGGAGCAGCAGAACAAGATCCTGTGCGCGGAGCTGGAGCAGCTGCGGGGCCAGAGATCGTCGCGCATCACGGATCTGTATGAGGAGGAGATGCGTGACCTGAGGAGCCAGGTGGACCAGCTCACCACGGAGAAAGCACGCGTGGAAGTGACGCGAGACAACCTGGCAGAAGATTTAGAGCGGTTCAGAGAGAAGTAATGAAAATGTGTTCTAAGAATTTTCTGTGAATTTAAACACGTTTTTCTTTTTTGAAAGTTCCCTGAGCATTCTGAAACAAGTAGTTACATTCCAAAAAAAAAATGTTTGAAGAACGTCCAACTAAGACGTTTCTGAAAAAAGATTTTTTTTTGTGCTAGTGAACGTTTTATTAAGTTTTTCTGCTAACATTTTGAGAATATTATAGATAGCGTTAAATAAATGTTGTATTACCATGACTGGAAGAAAGAAGAAAGAGAACCTACCAGAATGTTTTAAGAATGTTCTCTGTTAGCTGGGGTGGGCCCCAAAAAGTATTCATTCACACTTTTGGGTATGTTAAATTATGAATGCATTGCATTCATGTTGAATATCAAACCAAGTATTATCTGCAGTATGTTAAATATAAACACTTTCAGCAAAACATTTCACAAAAAAAGGAAGTTTAAAAAAGATAAAGAAAATAAATAGATAAAAAAAACATTTAAAGCAAAAATTGTTTTGGGGGCAACGTATATGAAGATTGAGATCCCTTTTTATTGAATAAGCTGTTTTGATTAAATTTTTCGTTTTTTATCCCATTCAGTGATCTTGCAAAATTTCTCAATATATGCAAATACTTGTGCGATAGCAATTTATTTTTAGGTAACAAATTAAGGACATTCTCATTCAAAATAATAAAAGTATTATGCATATAAAAAAAGACATTTTGCATATAAAAAAAGAGTTCATGTAGTAAAATAAACTCCTAATTTTTCTTCTTTTAGTAACCAGTACTTTGCAACAAATGAACATTTAAAAGTTATTAAATATCAATTAATTCAGCTCATTTAATATTTGTAACTGCACACAGTGACTTCATGCGTCAGGATAACTGTGCAGTGCAGAGACAGACCAGTGTTTAGGAAAGTGTTGTGGCAGTGTTTGCTTTTTAGTGGTTTGGAAAATATAAAATCAATAGTCTTTTTACCTCAGGGGCCTTTAGCCTTGATGCACCCTGTGCAGAATGAAGACAAAACATATTTGGAAACTTTGTGGATGTCCAACATCATTTGTTTGCACATAGCATTTTTTATGATTTGTGATCTAATGCTATGAAATCATTTCAAGTGTCTAAATACTTCTTGGGACTATAGTAGTGTAATAATTAATAAATTATGCGAAGTGAAACTAATTTTAAAGAATTGGTCACACTTTATATTAAGTGGCTTTAACTACTATGTACTAATAATACAATGTATTTATTGTGTTCATATTTATTGCAAAACCCTTTTGCTACTATTGTGGTGTGGTATGGGTATAGGAACAGGTATGGTGGTATGGGTAGGTTTAAGTGTGGGTTAAGGTGTAAGGGATGGGTCAACAGTGTAATTATAAATTAATTACAGATATAACTATACATATAGGTATTTTTAAAAATATAAGTACAATGTAAAAACATGTATGTACATAATAAGTGCATTGTACCAAATTATTCATTTAAATGGAAGTACATAGTAGTTAAGGCCACCTAATATAAAGTGGGACCAAGAATTATATCGGGCAGCATGTATTTTGCATTAGAAAATATTTGAAAATTAACAGTTTTTTATTGACGTCTGTCATTTCCAGACTGCAGGATGAGTTTCTTCAGCGAGAAGATGCAGAGAACAACATGAGGAGTTACAGACAAGTAAAACAGCTTTATAACTAATGTTTTTGAGAAACATATAACCTCAACTTATTTTTTTCAAATGACAGTGTTTAAAGAATCTGCAGTAAGTGTCTGCTGCAAGGGTAAATAATTCATTTACAGTAGATGGACCAGGCATAAAAAACAGCAACTTTGCAGGAGATTATTTCATGAGGCCTTTGCTGATGTAAATACTTAAAGATGGTATTGCAACTTCTGTTAACCGTTTCTGAGCTATGGTAATACATGTTGCAACACTTAACCCTTGGGTGGAGTTTTCAGGATGTATATGTAAAAATTTGAGCAACGTAGGATGAGATGAATTGAAACATTGTGTAATTTCTGCATTTGGGTGGATGACTGAGCACACAGAGAGATGCAAGAGATGTGAACTCGCATATTTAAAATAGTGATTGCCTACACTACCATTCAAAGTTTTTTTTTTTTTTGAAAGAAATTAATACTTTTATTCACCAAGAATGCATTGAATTGATCAAAAGTGACAGACATTTATAATTTTACAAAAGTCTTCAGTTTCAAATTTATTAATGAAAGCTGTTCTTTTGACATTTCTATTCATCAAAGAATCCTGTAAAAAAGTTTAAACAAAAATATTCAAAATTGATAATAATCAGAAATGTTTCTTGAGCAGTAAACCAACATTTTAGAATGATTTCTGAAGGATCATGTGACACTGAAGACTGGAGGAATGATGCTGAAAATTCAGCTTTGCATCACAGCAATAAATTACATTTTAAAATATATTCAATATATTCAACTTTTTGATCAAATTTATTTTGGATCAAATAAATGCAGCCTTGGTGAGCATAAGAGGCTTCTTTCAAAAATGTTAAAAATCTTACCGACCCCAAACTTTCTAATGGTAAACAGAAATTTATGAAGTTAAAAATAATGATGAATCTATTAATAATCATTGGACTAAATTTCCTAAAATGACCCAACTAACATCTGCTTGCAGCTATATTTCTCTGCTAGCGGTTCTGGTTTGGGTCAGTGTTTGAGGAACGGCTCAGTGGGGCATGTCAGGCTCGGAGCTGAATGTCTTTGTTTCTGGCATTAGCGCTGGGAAATCTCCATCACTGCTGATTGCTCTTCTAGCAGACCAGCAGACCCTGACAAAGCAAACTGTTGTGACTGAACCGGCTGCCAAGGGCAGGAATGTCTGGATACGTGTGTGTGTGTGTGTGTGTGTGTGTGAGAGAGAGCATGTGTCAAGCATAAAAACAGTTCAAGTGTTAAAGCCTGTTTATTCATGGTTTTAATGTGGGCTGTGGTAGTCCTGTCAGCAGACATCTGAATGGTGCCACACAGACTGCAGGGCATTGTGCCTGGCCCAGATACTCATTAAAAACACAAAGACCTCTTCACGGTGTACTTTCTGTGCATGTGTGCTCAATACAGCAGTGCTGTGTCATATAGCATTGTTATTGCTTTGCAGGATGTGGATAATGCTGCTCTTGCTCGAGTGGATCTGGAGAGGAAGGTGGAGTCTCTTCAGGATGAACTTGCCTTCCTCAAAAATCTCCACGATGAGGTAAGATACACAGCTTCCTTTTCGCTTTAAAAGGCATTTAATGACAGATAAATGCAGCTGATAACCACCGTCACACTCTCAACTAGTGATGGATTAGTCAACCAATAATTGACCATTTCAAGGGCATTAAATAAGTCTGCATGGTCAGTTAGTGTTAGTTTCAAACTGAACTGACAGCGACAGTCTGATCACTGGCATTAAGAGTAGGAAATCAGTCTGTTTAAGATATTTACATGGATAAGATATTTATTTTGCACTGTTAAAATTTTTTAATTATGATAACAATTTGTTAAATATTGTGTAAAATTACGTACAATTTTCCACAGGTTTCTTTATTTACAATCACAAAACTGTATCATGTAAATTATTTGAATAAAATTATCATTAAAAAGTAATAATAATTTAGAATATATATATATATATATATATATATATATATATATATATATATATATATATATATATATATATATTTAATTTAGTGCTGTCAAATGATTAATTGCATCCAAAATAAAAGTTTTTGTTTACATAATATATTTGTGTGTACTGTGTATATTTATTATGTAGATTTAAATACACACACATGCATGTATATATTTAAGAAAAATATGTTTATATATTTATATATGATATAAATTATATGAATATAAATATATACATGTAAATACAGGTAAATATTTTCAAAATACATGCTGTATGTGTGTGTATTTATATATATAATGAATATACACAATAAACACACATATATTATGTAAATGAAAACATTTATTTTGGATTCGATTAATCGTGATTAATTATTTGACAGCACTAATTTAATTATTATAAGAAGCAAGTGTAAAATTGTGTAAAATATTTACAATTATCTTTGTCTAATTTGTATTCATAAAACTAAGTATGTATAAATTAATTAAAATTATTACAATAACATTTTAAATTATTAGTATTTTAATTATCATAAGTTTAAAATGTAAAAAAAAAATCAAAATTTTCTTTGTCTAATTTGCAGTCACTATAAACAAATAAAATTGTGTAAAATGTTAACAACATTTTAATGTCTAATTTGCAATCATAAACCTGTATTATGCATATATAAAACTAAGTAAAATATTATAATAAATTAATAATAATATAAATTAATAATTTATTCCTTATAAATAATTATGATAATTTATTATCATAATTTATGTTCCTAACAAAAAATCCCAGGATCTTTATAGGGTGCTGAGCTGGGTTCAGAAAGCTGGAATTTAAATGAAATCACAATCAAAAAACAGGATGGATGACTATTGTTTCTTGGAGATTTTAGTGTGCTAAAAACTGTTTACATATATTAATTACATATATTAAAATGTCAATATTTAGCTCTATTTATATGATCACACAAGACAAGAAAAGGAGGATGACAGAAGCTATTCAGAAAGCACTACATGGGAATCTCTGTCTCTCGGTCCGTCTGCAGGAGCTGGCTGAGCTGCAGGCACAGATCCAGGGCCAGCAGGTGCAGGTGGATATGGACCTGGCCAAACCTGATCTGACAGGCGCTCTGAGAGACGTCCGACTGCAGTATGAGAACCTAGCAACCAAAAACATCCAGGAGTCGGAGGATTGGTACAAATCCAAGGTATTTAACATGAGCCTTTTCACCATTTATTCTCCTCTTCGGGTTGCTTTTTATCTGTTTTGCTACAAAAAAACAATTCTGCAAGTCATAATTTTCAGTTCATTCATGTAATGGATGAAATAATGGGCCCTTTTTCATTACAATCACTTTTATGTTTAGTCACTTTTACTTTAGTTTTTATTCCTGTTTACAACCTCTGCCTACCTTTGTTAACTTGTGTCTTCCTTCACTGCCAGTTTACTGACCTGACAGAAGCGGCTAACAAGAGTAATGAAGCTCTGCGATTGGCCAAGCAGGAGACCAATGAGTACCGGCGTCAGGTGCAGGCGCTCACCTGCGAGGTAGACTCGCTCAAGGGAACCGTAAGCATCTTACAATTACTAGTTAGACGTATTCTTTGGCCAGAAATGTGATGACTGTGTCTGTAACAACAAACTTCAGCACTCAAGGGAGCCGTAGAGTTGTCCTGTGCCATTAAACCAGATGGGTTATTATTCAGGCAGCTAGCTATAAACATGACAAACTGACAGTTTAACTAACTTTTCTATTCAAACAGATGCTCTACAATGATAGTAGCTGACTTGAAAGAGACAAATGACAGTAGAAGAAGATCATTTACAATAATACCGGCTATAGTGTCTCTTGTGGCAATGCTTAGAATGAAAAATGAATTGTGCTCAGACAAATTTTATAATGACATGCAAAGCAACAAATCTATATATCTATTTCAAATATTATTCTTAATAGACAACTTTTTTTATTTATTTTAATTTGTTTTGTTTTGTGGTCGTGGCCCAGACATGTTTATAGGCATATTATATTATTTACTTTTTTTTAATTTTTATATTTAATTTAATAATTTTTTATTTATTTAACTTTTTGCTTGGAACTAATATTTAATATTTGTACGAACAGATCATTAACAAGTTGGATAATGTATTCTAAATTATGTAAATAATGCAGAATGAGTCTCTGGAGCGTCAGATGAGGGAGATAGAGGAGAACTTTGCAATGGAGTCGTCGAGTTCCCAGGACAATATCACTCGGCTGGAGGAGGACATACGGAACATGAAGGACGAGATGGCAAAACATCTGCACGATTATCAGGATCTGCTCAACGTCAAGATGGCCCTGGACATCGAGATCGCCACCTACAGGAAACTTCTGGAGGGGGAGGAGAGCAGGTGAAGTGCTTGATTCATTTATTGAGATGCTGCCGTTTCATGGGCATGGTTTAATTTGAGTTGAAGCGACATGTTATTATGTTTTATAACATAATTCTACTCTTTATTCTCTTGGATGTAGAATTTCAACCCCTGTTCCAAACTTCTCCTCCTACATTCTGAGAGGTAAAACATCAAGTCACCAATACATATCGTAATGAAACATCTAAAAATGTGTTTGTAATTGAAGATAATCTTGCATTTTGACAGAAACGATGCTTGAGTCCAAGCCTGTTATTGAAAACACATTTACTAAGAAAGTTTTCATTAAGACCATTGAGACCAGAGATGGACAGGTATGTGTTTGACTCACCATAGTTTTTCACATGATTATTAAGAAGTAAAAAGGTTGGAAACAACACTGAGTGTATCACTTAATGGGTGTATTTTACAAAAACATGTCCAGCTCACAACATACATATTTAAATACATGAATGAATGAATGCTAATTTTCCTTTTTTTCTATTTTTATTTTAATTATTCAGAAAATGCATATGAGAGGATCATGTTTTTGCAGTGTGACATTATTTTATTGACAATTAAGCACATTTCTCCCAAAATCTAATTATGTTATGCTTATTAAGAAGTAAAAAGGTTTGAAAAGGTCACAACACCAAACTAAAATAAATAAGGGTTAGAGAAATAAAATAAATTAAAATAAAATAATAATTAAGAATAAATAAATAAATAAGAATCCCTACAATTTACAATATTAAGTACGTTTCTACAGTGAACCTGAAATAAATGTAATCTAATTTTAAGTCTGTGATTTCATTTGGGTCTCTCATGAACACTTTCAATCTTCTCTTCCATTAAGGTGATCAATGAGTCCACTCAGGACCACGATGACCTGGAGTGATGAAGGAAATCTCCTACTGTTATCATCCACTGCAAGCAACCAACTGCAGCACCTTTCTGTATCCCAACTATCAACTAAAGCTAATGTGAACAACCCACGATAACCTGCTTCAAAGTGCCTTTACATCTGCCAAAAGATACAAGTATTTGAGCCTGTAGAGGAAATGTAGCGATAACACACAAGCACAGAAACAGCATGACCTTTAGCGGACTGTGAATCTTTGAATCTGAACCTGCATTTATCTTCTAAATAGTATTTTTGAGCCAACGTGATTTTGTTCAAGCAAAATGTTACAATAAAAACAATCAAAGAAGAGTTTATATTCATAAAGAATCTAATTCTTTGTCTGAATGTTCTTCCATGGGCTATTTTTTTATTATTATTGTGGTAAATTTGCAAAAAACTAATTACATTTGTTTTACAGAAGTAAAACAGTAAAGGCCTCGATATCAAAAATCCAAAAAGAATATTTAAATGATTCCATTTTACACAAAGGTCTCTTATTACTATGTTCCTGTTCTTGGGTTTGAAGCCCATCAATGCCATCTTGTGGACCAGAAAATAAGAGCATCCTATTTTCCTATTTAGTTTTACTGGACCTTTCCTAAACAAGGTGCTTCTCTCAGTGAGGTGCATCCGTGTCCTCTATTAGCGGTTCATGTGGGACAGGATGTGTGTTCCTGTCTGTTTGTTCCAGTGATGGAGATTTGTACTCCCTGGACATGAGTGTTCAAGTTCCTGTTTGCTCCCAGGGAAGCACACCGAGAACTCATGTGTTTGGTGTCATCACCCAATGGCATTTTTAAAGGAACAGCTCACCTGAAAATCATTTACCCCATGTCATTCCAAATGCATATGACTGTCTTTCTTCTGTGTAATACAAAAGGAGAATTTTTGAAGAATGTCCATGGTACTTATTAACTCAGAGAGAGAAGATAGTGATTAAAGGGCTGTCAAGCAACAAAAAAGTATCATAAATGTAGTCCATACAACTCATCCACTACATTTTGAGTCGTCCAAAGCCATACATTTGCTTTGTGTGATGAACAAACTGGATTTGAAGTTGCTATTTTCTACAATCTACCCATTTGTCAGTTGTCACATCTCATTTACACTCGTTTTCACATAGGTTCAACATCAGTTATTTCAGACAACAGGTACTCATGCATCCTCTGGCCAATTGAAGGAAACTTGAATTATGTTCGTGCAACGTGGGCCAGCAACAAACTTGCTACCAGCTGATCACGCCAGTTTAAGGTGGTCAGCTTGGTTAGTAACATATTGGTCAACTACTTATGACCAGTAATAGCTAGAAACCTGCTATCAAACTGGATTTTGCATCAAGGATGAGAACGAAAATAGAGAATTATACAGTTGCTACCAGTTTTGGGGAAAGTTACTTTTAAGAATAATGCATTACAATATTGCCTTACTCTCTAAAAACGTAACTGTTACTTTTTATAGAAAGTAATGTATTATGTTACTTTTGCATTCCTTTTCTCATTTGGCCTTCATGGGCTTGCTTGGTCTATTTTTGTTCTATTTTTAACAAATGTAAAAGTGCTTTCACACCAAAATTGAAATGAGTAAAGAGCACCTCAAACAAACCTTTCTGCTGTGCTACCATTGTGAATTACAGAAGAATAGGACACAGTAGAAGAAAGAAGAATCTTCAGCTCTTACTTCAGCAATGAAACACAAGTGTGATGTTTAAAGCCATTTGTGACCCTGGACCACAAAATTGAGATGTATAAATCATCTGACAGCTGAATAAATATGTTTTTAATTGATTTATGGTTTGTTAGGATAGGACAATATTTGAAAATCTGGAATCTGAGGGAGCAAAAAAAAAATACAATTTTTTGAATAAATAAAATCACTTTTTTTTGTCCAAATTAAGTTCTTAGCAATGCATATTACTAATCAAAAATTAAGTTTTGATATATTTACGGTAAGAAATTTACAAAATATCTTCATGGAACATGATCTTTACTTACTTTACTTATTGTTGGTTATTGCTACAAAAATACTCCAGCGACTTAAGACTGCTTGTGCTCCAGGGTCACATTTTTGCTTATTGGTATGGTTGAGTTAGATCATCGAAGGCCAGCAGCATACATTCTGTAATAAATTAGTATGAAGAATATTTGTGTTATTGAACATTATTATTGCATGTTTGCATCATATTCTGAGTTTGCATTTCACCGTCTCCATTAATTTTGAGAAATAGGCCTACTGAATGTTTTTCTGCAAGTGATATCACATTTAAGCTGTCATTCAGTACATGGGAAAACAAAGCAACCAGCCTAACTAGTGTTGCTTTTTTGAAAATCTAGAATTTATAATTTTTATTTTTTTTTATTTGAAGATATTTTATTCTTGTAAGTTAAAAAGTAATTCGTAGTTACTTGAAAAAGTAGGATAATCTGACTCGCATTACTTGAAATGCGTTACCCCCAACACAGGTTGTATTTTATATAGCCTATTTATGATTTTTTTTTAAATATATTTTTTGTTAAAGCAAACAGTGAGTAGGTTATCCACATGCTATTGAACTAATGGAGAATGTTGATTTCCAATGTTAAATTTCCAATCATTTTAATTGTGAAAGTAATTGTATATTCGCAGCTCGCCAGTGTCGGATTTTATTACTGTGATACACTTGACATACTAATTACAGATGCTTGTTTTCATCGCTCTCGACCCCAGGGACTCGTGTTTGCCAAACTATCTTTATTCATGTGACGACCGCGCTCTTCTCTCGGGAACGCGCACAGGAGATTTCCGCTGGTTTTCATCGTTTCCAGCTGACAAAATGAGATAGACCGAGCCGAATGGGAGCAAGGTGGATCAGCACGTTTACCGCTCAGAGGACACGGTTTGCTTAGTATCATATCGTTTAATGAGGACGCCACAGCAATGACAGAGTCTGAATCCGAGTCATGGAGAGTGTAACCGTGTTTCCAGAGCAGACGGTCAGTCAGCTGAAGGCTGTTTGGCAGAGATGGGCTCAGTGACCTCAGCTTTCACCAGGTCTCGCAACACGTTGGTCAAAGTGGGTTCGGAGCCGCAGAAAGAGCCGGACGGGAAAACGCGCAGCGGGTCCGGTGTGATCCCAAAGCAAACTAGAAAACAACCGCTGGCGCGTAAAACAACCGGCGCCTCCAGAGCAAACACGCCACAAACTCCTGCATCTGCTACAGGTGAGCTTCTGTCTTCACAGTTGGATTTAGGGCATACAAAGCGGAAATTGTTTGATTTATGTTTTTGTTATAGCCTAGTTGTTTTGTTTATTTACTGCAGCTCCAAAAGTAGAACTATGGAGACTTAGGACGTTTATAAGAATACATATCAAAACATCAAACGAAACCAAAATGGGATTCTTCCAGAAGAGTTTTTCACCCATGTTTTGCAGGTCATGTGACTGTTAGGCTTATTGTTTTGTTATTGACAGAACAGTTAATATCATGTCTGACATGTAGGCTAACTGTAAAAATTCTTATAGGCTGAAATTGGTTTTTTTTTATTAGTAGTGAATTAAAAAAACAAAAAAAAACATTTAGAATATTCAAAAACAATGCTGAAAATATTTGCAATTTATGAAAGGTTTAATTCATAAATTAAATTATACTGTACATATTTAATATTTTTGTGTACTTTAATAAAGGCGTTTGAAGTCTTAGTTATTTAAAAAAAATTATAATAATTTAAATATTTTTTAAATATTATTAATTATACTTTCAAAAAAGTACTTTATTAATGGTCAACTGCGATACATACTCTGACACAATTTAGGATGCTTGTGTGACAAGGTCAATAAGTTGTTGACCCATTGACCTTTTTTGAAACAGCATGTTGAAAATGTGTGAATAAACATGACTCAAAAATTCCTGATTCATATTTGTAATTTAAAAAAATATATATTTTTATTAATTTATTTTTGTGAAAATAAGATTGTTATATAAGTTAGATTTTTTATCAACATTAATATATTTTTAAGTGAGCTGAAGTGTCCAGATACTCTTTTAGGTAATTGTGGAATTTCAGCGCATGCCTTCATGAGACGGGTGGGAAACAGGTGTCTGCTCATTTTGGGTCAAAAACGGGGGTGATAGCAGCCATTTATCTGCACATTAGAGAGCTCAGGCACTTCTGCGGAATAGATGAGAAAAAAGCTTCATAATGGGATGATCAATGATGCACCGCTGCGATTCTTTTGAAGGGTCCAGATCCGTGTTTTTTATGTTTGAACTCTTTGATGTTAGAATAACAGCCCTCATTATGCTTTATATAGCGCAAGTGTTTTTCAGAGATGGATTTTTACACTAATCTAAAATGGACATAACCATGCAAGCTTATTTTTATGATGGAACTTAATGTTTTTGAATTAAGTCTCTTATACTGACCAAGGCTGCATTTATTAAAAAAATACAGTAACAATAGTGATATTGTGAAATATTATTACAATAACTGTTTTCATTTTACAATGTAATTTATTTCATGTGATGCAAAACTGAATTTTCAGCATCATTACTCCAGTCTTCAGTGTCACATGATCCTTCAGAAATCATTCTAATATACTGATTTGCTGTTCAAGAAACACTTATTATTATTATTATTATTAATGTTGAAATTGGTTGTGTTGCTTAATATTTTTGTGGCATTTTTTCCAGGAATCTTCAGCTAATAGAAAGTTCAAAAGAACAACATTTATTTGTCTTCCTAATTTAAATTAATTTATTTAAATGATGTTTTTTCTTCCCCAATCTTTTGAATGGTGTATATGCAAAGGTGAAGACCTCATCATAACAAAATATGAAAATTAATATTATACATAAAGAAAATAAAGTCTTTTAAGTGACTTTTCAGGCCTGTTCCAAGTTTTTAAGATGTCCTTTTGTGATATCCCACTTCCCCTTTTCACCTGACCGCTAAAGGAAGAAGCGACCCTCGAGGGTGACTAAAATATCACCTGTAGCTCTATGTTTCATGGTTACCATGAAGCAGCGACAGTAAAGTCTCCCGCTGAGGTCTCTGAGGCGTTGTTCAGATTTTTCTCCCTTTACAGCGTTGCATCTCGAGAGAGTCACAGGTGGGGAGACACCAACCAACACAGTGACTGAATGTTACATTTAGATCAAAACAAAACACCAGTAGCTCTGTGCTATTTTGTAAGAGTTGGAGGTGTTGTAGGGTGTACCGAGTCCAGATTTTACAGTACAGCCTTATATATAAAGGTTCTTCATTGCCAACTTTGTTTACATGAAGAACCTCTCTCTCGCTATATATATATATATATATATATATATATATATATATATATATATATATATATATATATATATATATATATATATATACCTTCTTCAGATTATAAAAATATTCTTTACGCTAAGAAAAAAGTGGTTCTAGTGGTTTTAAGTGGTTTTAAGAACTGTTCACTGAAAAGTTCTGTGGGAAACTAAAAATGGTTCTTTGCTGCAAAAAACCCTTTTGAAAGCTTTATTTTTAGGAGTGCATTATGTAGCCTGTCACATTTCAACTCAAGCAGTCTGTGTCGTTCCTTCATGTCTGAGGATGAGACAGACACCTGCTATGAATAATTAGGGCTTTGTTATTTAAATAATGAGTGATGTGTGTGAACAGACGGGGTAGAACCACACAGATTGTGATTTGCATTTTTAAACTTTTTTTTAATTACTAAAACTGGCAGTGGCATTATGCGAAAATGATTATATAAATTATATAAAACAATAAATACAGTAACTTAATTTCATAATTCTGTGAAAGTTTAAAGGGGTCATGAACTGAGAAATCAAATTCTTTTGATATTTTGACAGGTTATTGTACTATAAAAACATCCTTTAAGTTTGAGAATTTGAAACTTTCTCGTTAGTCTAAAAACGGATTTTATTGAAGGCAGCTATTTGAATGTTCTATTCTATGATGTACTAGTGTGAAGATGATCAACACCTGCTTCTACATCGCTGCCTGTTTAGCCCCGCCCACCGGTTTGCACATGTAGTGTTTATGAGATGTGTTGAATAAATTGGATCCGAGTCATGTCGCACCACACAAGTGTGAGTAACTGTTTTTATTACATTACGTGGCATCACTATGGCTTTGTCTTTTATTACAGATCGTTTGATATGTATTAATGCATTTTTAAACTAAGTCACAGCAGCGTCCATCTATGAAGGAAGTAGGCTGTCAAACACACACAACTGTTCATAGCAGTGTGCGTTACTTCTGAGGCTACAGTCCGCCACACTAAACAGAGTGTTCTGATGAGGGGGGTCAAAACAGGACAGAAAATAGCATATTTCTTCTAAATTATAATGTTTTTTGATGTACAAGTCTTGATAACATTATAAGTGGGCTTCAGAGAACAGTATCAAATAAAAAAGGTAGTTCATGAACCCTTTAAGTAACTAAATGTTCTTTAGGGTTTTCATTTTTTTTTGTTACCAATGAATTTACATCTTTTTTTGGTAGTTGTTCACAGGGGGTGCCTTTATGGTTTCCGGGACCCCCTGAACATCATATTGACTCCGGCCCCCCGTGAATGTGTTCATTTGAGCTCATCATTATATTTATTATGAAGTGTGTCTTCCTCTCTTTAATGAGACTCGTTAGGCCATTTGTCCTCAGTTCAGGGGGTACATTTTCTCTGATTAAACTGTCAGTAGTAGTATTTATAAATTCATAATGCAAATATTCATAATATAAGTCCCAAAGGGATGTTTCATAAAAATGATATCATTTTCACTCTTTGTATGGCAGAACTGAAGTAGAATCAGTTCCCTATGTGCTGCAAATGGAGTTGGACATTTCTGGGGTTGTCCCACGTTAAAATCATAATGTTGATAAATACAAATAAAATGTACAAAAACTTTAACTTTTTTCAACAAGGCCTGTAAAAAATGTACTCACTACAACTTAAAAACTTAAGTCCAGTTGCTGCCATCCCATTAGTCCAGGGATGGGCAACTTCGGTCCTGGAGAGCAACTGTCCTGCAGAGTTTAGCTCCAACCCAAATCAAACACCGGAACCAGCGAATCAAGGTCTTCAAGATCAGTAGAAAGCTACAGGCAGGTGTGTTTG
Source organism: Barbus barbus (assembly GCF_936440315.1). Lineage (NCBI taxonomy): Eukaryota > Metazoa > Chordata > Actinopteri > Cypriniformes > Cyprinidae > Barbus > Barbus barbus. Next base: position 3,352,294 of record NC_136754.1, on the reverse strand, counting down.
ATTAGGGTTGGAGCTAAACTCTGCAGGACAGTGGCCCTCCAGGACCGAAGTTGCCCTACCCTGCATTAGTCTATATAATCAAATTGGTTCAACAAGTCATTTCAACTTAAATGATATTAAACTGACCTTATTCAGATGAAGTTGAAATTGGTTAGATTATTTATTTATTTTGAAATTATTTTGTTAAAGTAATGGAAAACCTGTTACTATAGCATGTTGTACTACATTTTACAATGTAGCTACTAAGGGAACATATATCATTTTAATTTAGTTTAACTTTATATAGTAAAATAACTAAAACTGAAATGAAATTTAATTAATAATAACTATATAGACATATAAAAAAAATAGCCTATTAAATATAAAATAAGACAAAAGCAGAATGAGACACAACAAAAGTACGAGTTTGACAGTAATTTTGTGTTATTGTCCGTTTTAGTCATAATAATATTAGCAGATAACCCTCATTCATCTTACAGTAGGCTGCTATAGGCTCATTTTCTCTCTCTCTCTTTTTTCAGAATCAGAACCGAACCCCGTTAGCGATTTCATGTTAGTATCTATCAGTAAAAGATCATTTGATCTTTATTTTATTTTTTTATTTTTTTTTATATTGCAAAACTTGTAGAAACGTACAAGAACAGGGAAACGAGACATGAATATATTCCTACAAAAAATAAAAAATAAAAATCATAAAAATAAGTACAGAAAAGAATATTCTGGATTTGCGTACATCAAATTATGGCATTATCTATACAGAAAAGTGCAAAAATAAAATGACATCATTCTAGAAAAGTTGTCATAGTGCATCAAAAAAAATAGTTACTCTTTTTGTTATTTGTTTGTCCAAGAGATGAAACAAGAAAATCTAATTCAGAGAGAAAAAGGGGGAAAGACAAAAGAAATTTAAGAGATTTTTGCTTATGAATGAAGAATTTTGCATTCAATATAAGAAAATTAACAACATATTCAGGAGATAATAGCTTTGGATTTTCATAATAAAAAATAACATCTTTGAGGACGAAGGTATGGATCACATTTGTAAGGTTAGAAACATAGGTGCTTAAGTTACCCCACAATCAAAAATAAATGGGCTGCTGTTTCCTCAACAAAACCACAAAACGAGCAAGACCCATCAGAATATTTAGAAATAGACAAATTAACGGGATACATTTTATGAAGGATTTTATAAAGAATCTCTTTAACTTTGTTAGATATACAAAATTTACTAAAATTGACCAGGCCTTTCTCCAATTTATATTTGCTGTAAAGGAACCCCTAGATTTTCCCTCTCGGAGTAGGTAATCTTTCTCTTTGTCTGAAATGTTTTGCGAATATGTCTGTTATTGCATTCCCGATCTAAAATATTAACACCACCCAAACATAAAGCCGGATGATCTCTTGGTCGGTGACATCACCAGCCACAGTAGCATCCGAGAGCACGCGCTGTGGGTTGCCATGGTAACCTCTGATGATGATCGCTCTGTTCACACACCAATTAACTAATTTACGCTCTAATGTACATATAGGCTACTAATTATGAATCATAAGCAGAGAGGCGTTGGTGTGTCGATATGTGTACACGCTGACGAGCCTCGATCGTCTATAATTAAGAGCGTTGTCTCCCTCTCGTGGTTATAAAAGGGAAATGCACAAGTAACCCAATTACACTAGAATAGAATAGAATAGAATAGAATAGAATAGAATAGAATAGAATAGAATAGAATAGAATTAGCTTTTATTCGCCAAGTGTGCGCAAACACATGAGGAATTTGATACATGAATTCGTACTTAGCTATATATATGACATGGGAACAAGAAAAACATTTAAATAATTAAAGCTAAGGAAAAAAGTAGAAAAAAATATGTATTATTATATATATTTATTAGTATTTCCATATATTACTTATGTGTGTGTGTATATATATATATATATATATATATATATATTATATATATATATATATATAATACATTTATTTATTTATTTCATATATTAGTTATGATTATTATTATTATTGTTGTTGTTTATTAATAATTATAAATATTTAATGTAATGATGGCAGGCGCTTTAGCAGACGTTCCAGTTAGAACCAAAAATATACACTTATTAACACTTTTTTTCTCATTTAAATAGTATCCTTTTTTCTATAGCAGATTTCAGAAATAACTATTTTCACTAATATATTTGTTTTCACTAAAAAAATAGTGTTGAAAAAATTTCAACCCAAAACTGATAGTAAATTGCCCAATTGATTACAAAGAAATGGCAAGTAACACACTGAATTTAACATTACATTTTTCAGTGAAACATGCAGAATTCTTTGTTTTATTTACAACATCGAAAAAGTTTTTCATACTGCACGTCACACAGAAACTGGCAACAGATATTTTTCACACACAACACAGACCATAAACACTAGAAATAAACAGTTAGTGTGGATTGCTTATGTTCACAGTGAACATGAGCTCCAGCTTTTGTCCAGTACGTTACATTACATTAACCCCAGGATCTCTTCAGTGCTGTGGGAAAAAGCCTTGGCTGGTTGCCTAGTGACCAGCATTCACAATAGAGACATCATATACATGAGCTGACTTCACACACAAGCACAAATAAGCTCACAACTTCAGCGGTAACTGGAAGCTCTTTAAAGCACTTTCAGGAAAGACCAGGCGAGAGTTTCTTGCCACTATAAGAATCTCAACTACTAAACATCACACCGAATCAATAACCATCTTCATATGCATTCATTGAAGCTATGAATAATCTTATTTTATCTTTAGAAGAAGGACCGTTTCCCAGATGTGTGACTCTCTGATGCAAGCAATAATGGGACCCGAATACACTCTCTACTGGTTTTTGTGTGTGGTGGTATAGTGGTTAATGCTTAATTTAATTTAATTTAATTTAATTTAATTTAATTTAATTTAATTTAATTTTATTTTATTTTATTTTATTTTATATATTAATTATATATTAATCTTACAGACTTGGCTTCTGTTTTTTATAGGAATGAATGTTAATGCTAAAATATATTAAAACAGAATAATAAATATTACAGGTTTTACTGTATCATTTAAGCAAATAAATGCATCCCAGGAGATTTAAAAAAACTTTTTTTTTAATAACATTCTAAAAATATGAATAAATATTTTAATAAAAAATCCTAAATTAACCAACTAATTAATTAATTTATAATATTTAATATATGTATTTTATGATACTCTCAATAATATATTTGATAAAACTAGTGAATAAATAATAATAAATATTGTAAATAATAAATATAATAGTAAATTAATAAGATGTCAAATGTTTGGTTGAAAATTAATACTTTTTACTTATAAAAAACATTATTATTAAATAGAAGAGACCATTAGAATACATAAATATGAATATTAAGGAGACATACATGATCTTCTACTTAATATTTATGTATTCAGATATATTTTCTTCTAACTAAGAATTGTTTTAAATAATACAATTTATATAATTTGTCATGTATATTCTATTAAATATTTAAAGTAGTCCTGTCAAATGATTAATCGTGATTAATCGCATCCAAAATAAAAGTTTTTGTTTACATTATATATGTATATTTACTGTGTATATTTATTATGTATATATAAATACACATACATACAGTATATAACATATTTACATGTTTATACATTTATATATTCATATTCTTATATTTTATATTATATATAAATATATTTAATATATAAACATAACATATTTTTCTTAAATATACATGCATGTGTTTGTATTTATTTATATATACATAATAAATATACACTGTATACACACATTATGTAAACAAAAACTTTTATTTTGGATGCGATTAATCGTTTGACAGCATCTACAATTGTCTTTAAATATATAAATAAATTTAAATATATAATAAAGGCAATTGACTTTTAATTATTAATTATGTTTTTAGTTATATTATTATTTATTTTATATAATTTTAATTATACAGTATGCTTACAGTTGACCAATGAAGAGTTTGTACTGTACGATTGTTTAGTTTTTGGAGCTGAAGGATCTGTCTGATGTCTTCTTCTGTCTAATCATTCCCTCAGACGTGAGACAGTCACACATTAAACCGTCACTGAATCCTCGGGGGTTTGAGATCGCCCAACCCACTGAATTTAGACACAGACAAAAAGATCAAAGGTCCAAAACTCCAGCTATTATTTCAGCACAATAACATCTGGGCCTCCATTTGTCTGTTCGTCTCAATTGTTTTCTATCTTTTAAAAACAAAACAAAAAAAACAACAGTCTGTGAATAGAAAATGATTCACGCTTTACCAAAATACACATAAACCTCACGGCCTTGGCCCAGCTAGACGCATCTCTGGGAATGTGTTCAACAAATCCGCAGCGATTCGAAATAGGTTTGATTGCATTTCGATGATAAAATCACACACGCACATCCTCACACACGGGGGGGCTTGGGTCAAATCTGCTTTTTTTCCTTTAAATTTGCTTTGCAGAACATGAGAGGGGCAGAGTGTGTTATGTTAGGCATTGCTACACTAAGTGCTCTGTTGAGAGGGGACTCGCATTCAGCCGGGGAGAAAATAATGAGACAGTGAGAGCGACAGAGCATCAGAATGATAGAAAAAGAGAAATAGTGTCTCTCCTCTGAGAGTACAGCGTGAGAGCAGGTCAGGATCTGACGAGCCAGAGACAAAAGACTCGTGCAAAACTTTGGGATTTACTCACAAAATACAACACGAGAGAAAGAAAACATGTCAGAAACGGACTCTAGAAAAAAGGGCTTCACCAAAGGCAGAAGTGCCACTTTCAGCATCGACGGCTTCAGCTTCACCATTGGTAAGAAACTAACAGATGACAGAATCAGGGTTTGATGGAAATGCATCACGGCTGCAGATGTACAGTAGAGTCAGTTGTTTTGTGCATCGGTGCTTATACAAACAGATGTGTTGATTTCAGGATGTGATGTGTGATTTCTGAAAAGAATCTTTCGGGTGAGCACAACTCCACGGTGCCATAGCAACCAGAGTAAAATGCATCTGACCACACACACACACACACACACAACACAATCAAACACAAACCTACTCAGAGGAAACTATTGTTTTTGCATGGCGTATAAGATTTAATGAATTCTCATTTGAGTATCGGCTTTGTCTCCCTTGATGTTTCTTTTGCGGTTCTTCTACAGTAAGACAACAATACATACAGAAGCCTAAAATAAATGTGAATTGTAGCCTGTAAATCTAATTTGAATGTAGGGAATAATTTGAAGAGAAATATTTGAGTTCATATCGAGACTTTAGAGCACAGTGTGCTTTATCTTGTTGATGTAAAAAAAAAGAAGATGTAAATGTATGCATTACTGTTACTATTGCTTATACTTAGACATTTATTCAAATCTCTAACACCAAGTCAGTGTTAGGCATCAATTACATATTATTTATTCGTATTTTATATGAACTTTTTATATATTTATATTTTCAGTATTAATTTTTGCAATCTTATATGCATTTTTATTACGTTTTGTTTCTATTTAGTTTTATTTCAATTTTTTTATTTTATAAATTATTTTTATTTTAGTTTATTTTATTTTTCAGTAAATCTGGTGCTTTGACTTCAGGTTATTTCAGTTAGTTGCCAAGGCAAATTTTAGTTGTAATCTTAAATTCACTTACATAAAGTTTTTAACTGTTTTAGTTCATGATTGATAACTGACTTTTCATTTCAGACTTCAGAGCACAGTTTGAGACATTGCTGAGATAGCTTTAGAGGAGATGAGTCAAGTCAAGTCACCTTTATTTATATAGCGCTTTTAACAATACAGATTGTGTCAAAGCACTTAACAGTATCAAACTGGAGGATAGAGTGTCAGTAATGTATAATAATAAGATTAAACACTCAATTTTCAGTTAAAGGCATTTCATTATTGAATTCAGTGATGTCATTGTCTAGCTCAGTTTAGTTTAAATAGTATCTGTGAAATCAAATTGACGATAACCGCTAGAAATCAAGTGTCCCCAACTGAGCGAGCCAGAGGCGACAGCGGCAAGGAACCAAAACTCCCTCTGTGACAGAATGGAGAAAAAAACCTTGGGAGAAACCAGGCTCAGTCGGGGGGCCAGTTCCCCTCTGGCCAGGATATTATTGTTTATTTATTGTTGAATTATTGATTTAATTAAAATTTTAAATGTATAAATGTATTATATTTCTATTTTTATATTGTTGCAATATCGAACAATAATAATATTATGTAGTTAGGTATTTTATTATATTTTTAGTTATTTAGTTTTATTTTTATTTTTATTGTATTTTTAGTCGAGGTCTTCACTGGGGATATGTCCCCGGGGCTCATCCAGTGTCCGGCCTCCGCCGACGACCGCAGACATCATCTCCTGCCGCCGATCCACCATCTGATACGGATATTAGCATAGACGCCTTTCTTCTTACGATGTAACAAGTACATCATGTGTTATGAGGAGTGGTCCTGGTTCCGGTTGATCTAATTAATGCAGCCTAACAATCCTTTAATGGATTTGAATAATAGAAGTGTATTAGTGTATTATGTGTAAACCATGTTAAAGAAATGTGTCTTTAATCTAGATTTAAACTGACAGAGTGTGTCTGCCTCCTGAACAGTGTTAGGTAGATTGTTCCAGAGTTTGGGTGCTAAATAGGAAAAGGATCTTAATTTAGCAGTAAGTTATTCATCATCCAGTTTTTTATATCGACTATGCATTCCGTTAGTTTCTCAATTTGGTGTGTTTCACCAGGCCGTGAAGAAATATAGAGCTGAGTATCATCAGCATAACAGTGAAATCTAACACCATGTCTCCTGATAATATCTCCCAAGGGTAACATGTAAAGCGTGAAAAGTAACGGCCCTAGTACTGAGCCTTGAGGTACTCCGTACTGCACTTGTGATCGATATGATACCTCTTCATTCACTGCTACGAACTGATGGCGGTCAGATAAGAATGATTTGAACCATGCTAAGGCACTTACACTAATGCCAACAAAGTGTTCTAGTCTATTTAAAAGAATGTTGTGGTCGATAGTGTCGAACGCAGCTCTAAGATCCAGTAGAACTAAAGAGTGTTTTTCTCAACAGTGAGAGTCAGAATAGCAAGAAGCTTGAACATAAGTCTCAGTTTGTTCTCCATTTAATGTTATTGCTGTCTAGGAGAAACCACTGAGATATTAAAGAATAATCTAAAAGTGATTATTGCAAGGATATAGTGATCCAGCATCTATTACATAGCTTATTAGAATACTCATACTTATTTATTTTATTTATTTTATTTAACCTTTATTTATCCAGGTAAACTGTTTGAGAATCACTTCTCATTTACAAACATTTTTTTAAATATATTTTTAAAGTATTTCTGTTTAGCTTTATTTTGTTTTTATTTCAGTTTTATAGTTAGAAATTTTAGCGCTTAAACTTAATTCCATTAGTTGCCAACTCTTTTTTTTTTGTAAATTATTAATATAATTAATATTTGTATTTTAACCATTTAATTTCCCTTGACCCAGGCAACTAGTTCCATTACAGTTGCACTAGTTTCATGTCTTCCTTTTCACATAATTCCATCTCAAATCAATATTTCATGTCCATGAGCTGCACATCATCTCATTATCTCAAAATAAACTCTTCGTGTCTGGATCCTGATCACCTTGTCAGGGTTTATTTTGAGATAATGAACATCTGACTGCACATTTTTCCATACTTAGACACATCGTCCTGTTGATCGGCCGTTTTTTCTGAGAAACACACTCCCACGTGGAAGGACAGCGGTCAGGAAAGGTGTTATGATGGAAACATCAGAGGTGTGAGATGCTTTTTTTACTGTCTGTCTCGATGCATTTATAGAAGGAAGCTCCTTGTATGCAAAACTGTTTATTTAACCAGTGCACTGTAGATAAACTAGCTGATCATTTTACAAGATCACAGCAGGGAATCTCACATCATAATTAGCTTTACAGCTTTTTCAAACATCTGCCGGTCGTCATGGTTACGCAGCCCAGCAATCAATTGCTCAGTGTGCTTTGAGCTTATTGCGTGTGACGTGTTGTCAATCAGGTCCAGTGGAGCGTGACAACGAGCCACTGTTAACTTAATGATGATTGGCTAAAGCAGCGTGACCACTTCCTCTCCGCCCTCTGTGTCACTCTGGGGGCTTTTAATGGGTTGCGTGCTGGAGAAACATAGTGTGCGTGTGTGTGTTTTGGTCTCGATGCAAAATGTCATGACTCTTAATGGGGGTGTCGTGTGGTGTTTTACTCCACTAATGCATGTTATGATTTTTCCCAGCTCGAACAACGTATGCGCTCGAAAGGAGATCTCATCGACTGGTTTTGTTTTCCTGACTCTGCCTGCTAATGCGAGATACATTTAATGCACAGAAGCAGCTCTCACAACTTCAACTTTGAACCTGCCTCTGCACTGACTAGATTTACACACACATAATGCACCGACTGAACTCTTGTTGGTGTAATAAGATGCAAATGCATGCATTATTGGTACTATTGCTTATACTTGGAGTTAGAGGTTTACTCAAATCACTAACCCCAAGTCAGTGTTATTATTTTAGTATTATTTATATAGTTTTTTTCATTATAGTATTTATTAATATAATATCTTGAACAAGCTTTTTTATGTTTTCGATTTTTAGTTTTAGTAATTTTGTTATGTACTTTTGATTGTTTTTTTAAATAATGTTTTTCTATTTTAATATATATTTTATATTATTATTTGTTTTTACTTAATTTTTTTCAGTTTTATTTTTTAGTAATCTTGGTATCTCAACCATAAAATATAAACATATAAAATATCAACTATTAAAATATAAATATTAGATGAATAACTTTAAAAAGCAATTAACTAAAACCATAAAAATGTCATTATTTTAAATAAACATTACAATTTTTAAAAACTAAAATGTAAACATAAAACATAAAAAAAACAAACATTTTATTAGTACTAAAATAAGTAAAACTAAAATTTAAAAATACAAAACCACACAACAAAATTACTAAAACTTGAAAATTAAATAAAAAAAAAAAAGAAAAATAGATATTAGGTGAATAGCTTTTTTTTAACTATTCATCTAATACTTTATATATCTTTTTAAATTAGGCCTACAGAAAATATTTTGACAGTTTTAGGTTTATATAATGATAACAACACTACCCCAGATATTAGATTCCTATATTTAACCAGGAAAAGACTCACTGAGATTAAACTCTCTTTTCCAGGAGTGTCCTGGCCAAGATAGGCAGCCGAGTTTGCATATACAAATAAAAACACTTTACACTTTGCTTTGCAACTCATCCCACACAGTTTGGCCTGTGATGGATAAAAAAATCAAATTGGACGGCATGATCGGATTTTTGATTTTTGTGGATTATTTAAATAACTAAAAAAAAAAACCTTAGACTTACATAGAGGCTTTTTTTGACTTCTAACCCCAACTAGCCTCCCAGAACACCGTAGCAACCCACGTAAGATGCAAAAAACACCTCCATCTGGAAAAGCAGTTTGTTATTCTAAATGAAAAATAAGTCTGTTTGCCCTATCTCAGTATAGCATCTCCGAAGACTTTCTTGTGGATCATGCTGATTTTCTCTGCCTTTTTTGTTCTTGTTCTTCTGTTATTTTCTACTAGAAGTGACTCACAGTACACTAACAACATCCTTCCAGTTCCCTACTGACCAAGAGCAATTTCAAATCCTAATGAAAGGCTAATATAACAGCGGCTGAAGTCGTTTTAAAGCAGCCTTCCACGCTTTTCCAGCAGCTCGCTTCATTATATTCACATTATGCAAAAAGACACATAAAAATAAAAATATCTTTAATGATGCATCTTACTAAGCCTCTGAAAAAAGCTTTTGAAAAAAGGTATTTTATGTTTTTTAGAGACACACATACAGAGAAATGGCAGCATATAACTCAGTCTCTCTCTGTTTTTCTCTGTAGTAGCTAATGAGGATGGGGACACCAACAGCAGGCCCCTGGCGAGATTTGCACGTAAGTATGTGTTTTTTTGTTTTTTTTTCACACTGCCCTACCTACATTTCATTTTTGTATAAATCTACATCTTGTTTCAAAAGGGAAGGGCTGAAATGTAGTACAAAGAGCAAATTTGTAATTACATTTATTCATACAACAGATGCTTTTATTCTGCAAAGTTCATTAGTTAGAAAGCATGGACACATCGTTACCAGAGCTGGAATCTTCATCTTGTGGTTGTAAGATCTTTCTAGACCACATAAACTTGAGAGATGAGAGATCCAGAGACAAATCCACAATTTATTACTTTTACAAAAACTGAATATCTCAACCAGTCTTTAGACCCCACAGATTCTCTGAAACTTTTTATGTAATCTTACTTTCTGTTCATCAACATATTCTTATTTTTAACTTCTAATATTAATTTTGGAATACTTACAGCAGTAAAACGTAATTACCTCTATCTATAAGTAAAAGAAACAAAAAATAAATAAGTAAATTATATATAAACAACTTCTCATTTTTGTTTAGTTTTGAAGTACTAAAATAACTAAAGTAAAACTTAATAAAGACATAAAAAAAAAAAAAAAAGACAAAACACAACAAAATGCTAAAATTATATCCAATAAAAAAATCCAATAAAAAATAGTAAGAAAAACTATAATGGTATATTGATGCTAACATAACACTAGTGAAAACTTGAATATTTTACATTATGAATTCAGCAATGAATCTGTCATGCAGGCCTTGGTCTGGGACTAATTTTATTCACTCCAATATTGATGTTTTTTTAACAGGCATTACACTTTACATGGGCATGCCACTAGATGGCAGCATCTATCAAGATACTCGAGGCATAATTTAGGCATAATACTGGATCCAAGTTTTTCAAAGGTGGCATATAGATTACATCTGAATAACAACGTTATGAGTGCATGAACTCATGATGATAATGATAAGGATATGCACAGGCTTGGTGGGAGCAAGTCAATGTAATTTACTATGAATTAACAACTGAGCCATTAGAATCTCAAGAGGAGGCTTTAAGTACATTTTCAGTCTTATCATTTTGTAATTTTGTCTGCTTGTGTCATTACCGTTATTTTGAATCATAACACTGCAAAAAAAAAAAAAAAGGAATGGGAATGGCTTAAAATATAAAAATTTCATAATACATTTTCAAGTGTTTTGATTAAAAAATGCTTTCAAATCAGCAAACCATTTGCATATTTGAAAACGTTTTGTGTGCACAGTGGGTGCAAAAAATAAATCATAAAATATTATTGTGTAACAAAAAAATAGGTAATGGATTCATGTATTATAGGTTGTCATATTGTGGTACGAATGGGATTTGTTCATTGCTAATATATGTGTGCAAAGTGGATGCAAAAATACAATTTGTGTGGTTTAATTTTTCTTTTAAATTTGCCAAAATATTTGCAGCATATCTGTGTGTGCATATTAAGGGAGTACAAATAAAGCAAATAAATAAATAAAATGTTGTAGTGCAATAAAATATGAAAGAAAATAAATAAATTGAGATTGAATATACTAATAGTAATATTTGCAATATTATTGAAGGGGAAATGGGGGCAAGGGGGATCATAGATGATCATATTGTGGCAGACACAGATATACAGTGTTGTTTTTTCGTAGATATATATACTGAAAAAGTAGAGTGACAGCTTGTCCCTGGTACTATTATGAACACTATAGGGGTAAAAAAGTACAAAGGTGTCCCTTTGAGGTTACTGCTCCAGTGACAAGCTGTAGTACCCCTAAAAATACAATTTTTCATATATTTATTTTGAGTGTGAATGGGATTTGTTCATTGTTTATCAAAGTAAGTCTTTCTTTGACTCTGATTCATCTTGTTTCCAGGCTCAAAGTCTCAGAGCGCACTATGGAACACACTCACTGCTGGGACGTGCAAGGAGGAGAAGGTCAAAGTTCAGAGGGATGTTCCAGACGATCCACGCAGAATAGAAGAGATCCTGGCGGATGAGCTTCCCTCTACAGATGTCCCAGAAGCAACAGAGAAAACTGCTGTCAGGTTCATCTCTCTCCTTTAATTATAGTTTCTTATAGGAGTTATAGCTCCTTTAGAGGTCATGTGATCACTGACAGGAAAGACTGATCTGGGAACAGCATCCTGAGGAATGCTTTCTCAGTTATATTTCCAATTATCAACTTTGTTTCAAAAGTTACTTATATTGGGATCTGACTTTTGATCACATACTTTGGTTTTGAGATCTCTTCTCAAATCTAGAGGGGACACGTGAGATTACTGGAGTCTTTTTCACAGGAGAAACATATTAGGACCTCCTGTTCAGACAGAAGTACTCGCTTTAATCTCATTTCTGTCTAGGAGGATCTCATCTTTCTGGGAAGGATTGTTTGTCATGAGGCTTTTTAAGATGTAAAAAGTTTATGCATTGTTTTTTCATGGTGTAGACAATTGGGGGTCAAACAGGGTCACTAGATAAGCAGTTTTACAGTTGTAAATCAAGTATTAACAACATAAGAGAGAACATTTTTCAGTAATGTTCATTCGTCGCTTTTGTTTTGGTTTGTATTACACGTGAACCACAACCTGAAGGTGGACATTTTTTACAATGAAAAGGCCTTTTGCTTGCTTAATAAAAGTATAAACTGAAGACATGTAGTCAATTGTGTACATTAGTTTTTTCTGTAACGTTTTGACCATGTTAATAAATTGGAGGCCTTAGAAATTTGTGTAGCCTATCAAATATGAAGGTTAAATTCTCTCTGGTCTAATTTGTGGAAGTAAAATGCTTTTGATAAGCAAATTCCTTCATTCCTGCATAAATTTCTTTCAAGTAGCATCCCATATTCATTTCTGCAAAACCAATGCATTTTATACTTTTCATTCTTTTTGCTTTGGTTTTGCTACCAACATGCAAGGAATGGCTGCATGTTAGGTTTTAGTCGTAAAACCAAAAGGCCAAAAACAGGAATGAAAAAGTGAAGCAAACATGTCTTCATTTGGAGTTTTCTCCTCTTAGCTACAGTGGAAACCAGCTGTCTCTAATACTCAAGGTGCTCGCATTGATAACCAAATGCACTTCTGTGCAGAACTAAATACAATGTGAAGAGAAGAACATAGAATCAGACTGTTAGCACTTCAGTTTCTTTACAAGGTGTCTATTGAATGTGCACTGAACTGTTTTATAGTCGAATTACTTTGAACGGAGAAGAAATAATTTTTTTTAAAAGCTGTATTTTTGGGATTTAAAGGGATAGTTCATCCAAAAATGAAAATTCTGTCATCATGTACTCACCCTCAAGTAGTTCCAAACCTGTATGAATGTCTTTGTTCTGCCGGACACAAAGGAAGTTATTTTGAAGAAAGTTTGTAACCAGACTGCACCATTGACTTCCATAGTAGGACAAAAAAATACTATGGAAGTCAAAGGTGCCCCAGAACTGCTCTGTTTCCCACATTTCCCACAAATGATGGGTGAACTATCTCTTTAAGATGAGTTAGTTGATATACAGTAGGTTTGACTAATCAATGGAGGAAGGGGTTGTTTTTAAAAGACCTCAGTTTGTAGTACGCCACTAGTGGAGAACGATATGTGGAGTGTGGAGAGAAATGTGTGGGTTTGAGACACACAGTGGCATGCGAAAGTTTGGGAACCCCTTGCAGAATCTGTGAAAATGTGGATAATTTTACCAAAATAAGAGAGATCATACAAAATGCATGTTATTTTTTATTTAGTACTGTCCTGAGTAAGATATTTTCCATAAAAGATGTTTACATATAGTCCACAAGACAAAAAAATAGCTGAAATTATTAAAATAACCACATTCAAAAGTTTGGGAACCCTTGGTTCTTAATACTGTGTGTGGTTACCTGGATGATCTACGACTGTTTTTTTGTTTTGTGATGGTTGTTCATGAGTCCCTTGTTTGTTCTGAACAGTTAAACTGAGCACTGTTCTTCAGAAAAATCCTCCAGGTCCTGCAGAATCTTCAGTTTTCCAGCATCTTTTGCATATTTGAACCCTTTCCAGCAGTAACTGTATGATTTTGAGATCCACCTTTTCACGCTGCGGATGATTGAGGGACTCAAACACAACAATTAAAAAAGGTTCAAACATTCACTGATGCTCCTGAAGGAAACACGATGCATTAAGAGCCAGGGGGGTGAAAACTTTTGAACAGGATGAAGATGTCCAAATTTTTCTTATTTTGTTGAAATATCATATTTTTCCATTTAGTACTGCCCTTCTGACGCGACAGAAGATACTTGCATGTTTCCTGGAAGACAAATGAAGTACAATTTACCTTGATCTTCAAATTCAAAAAGTTTTCACATTTTCACATTTATCGCATCAGATTTCAATAGCAGTTTCATGCGAAGGTGAAATAGTTCCCCTTGCAGATTTCATTAATGTTCAAGGTGTCACATGTATTCACCAAACTGACAACAGAAAGCTGCTTTGATTTGAAAGTGAACTGTGCTTTATATATCGCTACATTATTGACAAGAGACAATGAACCTTTTATTCCTTTGAAATTTAAAACTTTAGTCTAGAAAAGACTGAATGACACGTGAAGTAACCAGTCACCTGACAAAGGCAAAAACAGAGCTTTACAATACTTTGAATCAGTTGAACCAAGTGCTTTGAAATATGATTCACTGTTTATAAAGCATTTGACATGCCACCTGCTGGATAAAACAAGGTAAATGCAGATAAAAATGATCTGGGATCAGGTAAAACCTGTATAGACACTGGTTCATGGGCTCACAGAGTGGAGGACCATTGAAATGGCTAAATATTTTGAAACAGTTATGACAAAGACTTTTTACAGAACTCATGTGACTTTGGAATCACTGCTTTGAAACAAATGATTCACAAACATTTCAAAGCTTCACAAAGCAGTGTTTTTAAATGCCCATCACTGCTTATCACAATTAAATTTGCTTTGTGACCTTTGTGCTTTGTAAATCTGAAAACACAGATGAGAGAACATGGGTGTAAAATGATTGCAGATTCAATCCTCTAAACATGCAAAAAGCATAAGTGGCTTTATAAACTCTACATTATAAAATTTCCTGACAAAACGCTTTAAATTAAATGTCATATCAGAAGAATCCTCATTGACTTGAGCGTGTCTTCAATAACTATTATAATGATGCTTCTTTTAAGTATGTCCTCGTTAGAGTGAGTGGCTTTTGATTATTTTCATGAAATATTCGTTATGATGCGCTCTGACAGAGTTGTCACCCTTAAAATGATTGTTATTGATGGCGTGTTTGTTCCTAAGCCTGTTGTCATAATGCAGTTGTGCTCATTAGCAGCATTGTTAGTAGGAAATGTTGGGTGGTATCAGAGGGTTAATTAATAAGAGAAATATTGCTCAGATTAGCAGACACCTGTCTGACTGCTGTCGATATTACAATACCCTGGAAAAGCAGACACTGAGAAAACAGACCGGCTGTGATATAAATGTGATTTATTGTATAATTAGTAGGGCTGTCAATTTAACATGCTAATTTGGTACATTTAATTACATTGTGCTTAATTTTAAAGTATTTAAAGATGACGTGCATACTTTGTGGTTGAATAATACTGTTGCAAATGTTTCAAGAGTTCCTCAACTTTAGAAAAGCAAGGATCTGTTTTTGTAGTTTGTTTTTTTCCATTGACTTCTCTTCTGTTCGTTTAGCCTCGTTCTGATGAGGTTCTGTGCATTTTGTCTTACCCTGATTAGATGCCATTGTTTGACGTTGGCATAAGCAAAAAAAGCTATAAGTCATTTGTTCAGAGAACAAAAATTGCATTTGACATGCAATAGACTGTATTGTAAAGTAAAGCCTATTGGCAATAATATTTATAATAATAATAAGAATAATGGATAATAATAATATATATATATATTTTTTTTTATTAAACTAGGTGAGAGTAATACACAGCTGGTGGTCTGATGGGGCTGCTGACCTAGTCACTTCATCAAATCTCTAATGTCCCAGTGTATCGATTTAGCAAACCATAGATGGATGAAGTTTCCCATTTTATGCCGAAGGGCATCAAGAGGTCAAGAGGAAAGACCTCATTATCATTTACCATCATCTTTGATCACTGACGGCTCACATCAGGGAACCCGACTGTATGTAATGTTCTGAGATTGTTGCATTGATTATCTTAAAGATAGTGTTCTAATAAGTCAAAATAAGTCAAAGTAATAACTGAACTTGACTCGTTTTTTTTCTCAAATTATAATTTAAAATACAATCGTTAAGCCAAAATCAGTGTGTCAGGAGGTAAACTGTCATTGATCACATGTAGTGTTAGAGTTTATGCATCAGCGCAGTCAATAACACACAAACAAGCTGCATGTAATCCGAAATCTTGAATGATATATTGAGTTGAGAGGGTCAAGGGGGACATCTGTTCTATGGCAGGATATTTCCAAATTTCATGTTGTTTTCATCAATCTTGATATAATTCAATTCCATTCCATTCCATTTCATAGCCATTTAATAATTTATTTATTGTCAATTATTTAGCCATTCAGACTTTTTTATTTTCATTTATTTTTTTATTGCCATTTAATTTATTGCAATTTATTTATTTGTGTTTATTTAGCCATTTAGCTTTTATTTATTGCTCTTTATTTAGCCATTAATTTATTTCCATTAATGTCTATTTATTAAGCCATTAAAACATTTTTATTTCAATTTACTTATCCATTTAGGTATTTATTTATTGACATTTATTTAGCTTTTTGTTTATTGCCATTCATGTATTGCCACTTATTTAGATATTTATTTATTTATTGCCATTTATTTCTATTTATTTAGCCATTTTAGTATCATTTATTTAGGCTTTTATTTATTTATTTATTTTTGGTCTGTCTGGTTAGAGCTGGTAAACTATTTTGAGCAAGTAAAAAATCCAGCTATTGACTTGGAAAAACTAATGTGATCTCCCAACCACATAGTACGACATTTTCCCCCAGGAAGAGGTCCATCTTTTCAGCCAGGCCTACTGTTGTTAAATTTTTTATTTGATTTTGGTCATTAAATGGGCAAATCAAATTAGAATTTTTTATTAGCACTTCAGAATGGCTTTTTCATGCCACTTGCATGAGTACACTAAAATCACTCCTTCAGAGGGCACTCATTAGCAAGTGCTCTCTTAATAGCGATCTGCTGACAACATGCCTTTACAGACCCATTTACTGTGACGCTAGCGATTTGTAACATTCACAGGCGCGAATTTGTTCAGCACGTTCTTAATATTGCTTAGCAAAGATGTGTGCCACTGTTATATTCTCATTAAAGCATCTGGATCAGACGATTAAAAGAATAACAGCGCCATTCTTCAGCCGGACAGAAAAACACCTTAAATCAAAACCCAAAAACAGCCATTCATCCACATGCAAGCTCCCTGAAGAAAAAAATGTAGGAAACTATTGGAAAAATGTCAAAATTTCAATTATTGTCTGGAACTAAATGAGACTTTTTAGGTCTCTGACTCATCCTAAACTCATCTGGGACTCGTTTGGCATCTCAGACCTTCATGGTACGCCACAGTCAGCTCTTTTTCGCTGAATCTTATATATTTTCAAGTTCTTGTCATTTTTGTGTGCAGTATGCATCAGACAAATGGTTTGTGCTTTCTCTCTTGCTTCGGTGTTTTCACATTCATTGGAGAGAGACCTTCTAACGTCCTCCTGTGAGACCTTTCCTCTGTCAACACGGCCGCTGGGATTGACCTGTGACATTTGAGAGACTTTCACCTTTGTAGGCTGTGATGTCTGGTGGATTTGGTTTAACTCCAAAGACTTTTAAAGCTGTTTAAAGAACCACTTGTTTGTGGCGAGCATCTAGAGAGCCTTTCTTTAGGGCCAAAGTAGAAATGGACTAGTGTTGCTCATTAGTAACTGAATTTCTGGTTTCAATGTTTTTGTTGCATTTTTAATATCTGGGTTGACAGTCTGGTCCAAATCATGTATAATTCAAATGGAAACTTCTGTTCCAAAACCTAGAGAGTTGGAAAGATTGCATTAAGTAGTGGTAGTGCAATGAATAATGCATTTTTAGTGTCCTAGTGAATTGTAGTATAACCCCATAAAAAGAATGGCTGATTGATTGTAGTTTATTTTAAGGATTAAGTAGTTGTCTTAAAGTATAATTATGCCTTTTAAGACTCATCTTATCTCATTATGGCCAAACTGTAAGCAGCACATGCACCTTTAAAGAGCCTGCATTTGTTAAGTCATCCAAGATGGTAGAATTTCTTTTACAAAAAAATTGCTTCATTAAAATTGTTGGTAAAATTGTGTAATGTTTTTGAAAGTAATCTCTTATGCTCACCAAAGGCTGCATTTGTTTGAAAAATATAATAAAAACAGTCATATTATTATGAAATATTATTACAATTTAAAATAACTGTTTTCTGCTTTAGTATATTTTAAAACATAATTTATTCCTGAATTTTCAGCATCATTCCTCCAGTCTTCAGTGTCACATGATCCTTCAGAAATCATTCTAATATACTGATTTGCTGCTCAAGTAACATTTCTGATTATGATCAGTGCTGAAAACAGTTGTGCTGCTTAATATATAAGAGAGATACATTTTTTTCAGGATTAATGGATGAATAAAATGTTCAAAAGAACAGCATTTACATGAAATAAACATATTTTGTAACATTATAAGTGTCTTTACTGTTACTTTTAATCACTCTAATGCATTCATGCTGAATAAAAGTGTTAATTAAAAAAAAATCTTTATAATCAATGATTTAAGCCACTGCACAAGGAGAAAAACGTTTTTAGCACTGTTTTGAGATGCCGCTGGTCAAGTTTGATGTGTCTAGGGATGATGTGATGGGTCACAGGAGGTGACGTCATTCACGTTTAGAAGCACTCAGCCTCCTGACACACTCTCGATATAAACCTCACTTAAAAGAAAAGAAGAGTAGAGTATAGACAGCAGAAAGAGCACCTTCAGACAAGACCTTTGAAGAGCTCAGAGTAGACGGAGGGAAGCGCTCGCGAGAGCATCTCCATAGATGAAAGCGGCCCGCTGCTGATGTGTCTTTGAGACTTTGGCCTGGCATTATCTCCTGCCTCCTGCATCAGGTAATTGAAAGGCCTCATGATCATCATCACCATCAGGAATGAACAGCAGGGAGGGATACATAAGTAGAGCTGGAAAAACAGACAGGACTATTTGAATGCTACATGTTTTTAAAAAGGGATGAGAGGTAAATTCTTTATATAAAGGTGGTAGATGGTGATTTTTACTGCATCCTGACTGAAAATGTATTTCTCTCCCTGCACCCAAGACAAGTTTCCAGACTGAATCTGTTATGTGGTGTTTGTGTCTGAAACGCCAGTGTAGTGTGATAGGAAATCACTTTGAGGAACTGCCCATTTATTCGTTTTATAGTTTTTTTTAGGCATGTATGTAGTTATGTGTGTGTGTACGTATGCTTTTTTAAATGTATTTAAGTAAATTTGAGTTATTTAGTCAGTTAGGTACTGTATGCATAGTTGTTCATGTATGCATATGTAAATAAGTATTTTATTAATATTTTGGGTAACACTTTAGAATACTGTTTCTTACTTACTGCATAACTAATAAGGAATTACTGAAGAACTAACAGGTAATGATTCATTAACACTTAGCGCACTACTGTTAACTACTAAGGAAGATGTGTTAACTAATCAGTATGTAATACAATTTTATGATTGTGTTAAGTAACAGTTAGCTAAACAATAACTAATGTATTCTGTCACACCTCCTGAAGAACTACTATTAATTATCTACTAGTTAAGGTTCAATTAAAAATAATTATGAAGTAACTACTAATGAACAGTCATACACAATTAAATTGAGTTGTGACCCTTTCATATAAATGTTATTAGCAGTAGTAGCAGTATGACAATGCAATATTAATAAATGCAATAAATTCTACAGAGGTTTTGCCTGTATAGTGAATTGTTTTGAGTTTGTTTTGTAAGAAATCAGCATCTGATAGGAACCCCACCACCTCTCCAGTGCCATGCGATAACTTACCTTAGTTTTTATATTTTATATACAGCACTGTATGTGTGCCTCCTCAGCATATACCATATTACTATCAATTCAGTTTCTGTATGTAAGGCAAGGACTGAGGGAGAGTGAAAATACAGGTAACCCATTAGTAATTAATAAAGGATTATTAGATAATTCCGCAAGAATTACTTAGAACCTGGAACAGTATTCTAAAGTGAAAACATAGGGAGCCCATTAGTAATTAATAAATAATTATCAAATAATTATGCAGGACTTATTTTGAACCTGCAAGAGTAGGCCTATTCTAAAGTGAAAATATAGTGAAACCTTTAGTAATTAATAAATAATTATTAGATAATTCTTCAAGAATTACTTAGAACCTGAAACAGTATTCTAAAGTGAAAACATAGGGAGCCCATTAGTAATTAATAAATAATTATCAAATAATTATGCAGGACTTATTTTGAACCTGCAAGGGTAGGCCTATTCTAATATGAAAATATAGCGAAACCTTTAGTAATTAATAAGGAATTAATTACTTATACGGGAGCTGGGCTCAGGGAAACTGCCGTTAACTAGGCATTAACACAACACAAAAACTACCTAAGACTAAAAAACAAATATGACCCAACAGCTTCATCCCAGTGTTAAATAAATTAATAAATTGAAAAAAAAAAAAATTAATAAATTAATTGATTAATTAACAAACCACCATTTTACAGAGTGTACTGTATCTGTAGTAAGTTGGATAGTTATGGCAAGACAGTTGAGTTGCGGTTCCTTTCCGAAGCAGATTTCAGAACAAGAACAAGAAACAGAAAAAGGAAATTATTTACCATACAGGCAAAAACATAAGGGGTGAGAACCAGAAAGGCTTAAGTGACATTTCACTAACTTTACAGGAGGGCCAAAACAAAAACTTACCATAGGTTGATCTGACTTTGTGCACTGATTTCAATCGTTTATAATACAAATTTGTATACTCATGGATGACAGTATACTTTTGCCAGTATATATATATATATATATATATATATATATTAAATATATCCATTTCACCCAAAATGTCACTTACGCCCTTCTGGTTCTCACCCCTCGTTATGTACAATTATAGTAATGAGTCCTTTTGGGTGTGCAGCAAAAAAATGCATATTTCATTTCCATTATAGGCTAGTAATAGTAGTAGTGGACTGTAACAAAGTTGGTACTATAGTGTCCTTTTACTAAAGTAATTAAAAAAATTAATAGGCCTACTTATAATTTTACTGGAGTAATATTTTTTTGGGTATCTGTACTTTTGCTCAAGTACTTGATTTGTTTATTATAGTGACTATTTGCGTATAATTGTTCATTAGTAGTTACTTCATAATTATTTTTATTGAACCTTAACTAGTAGATAATTAATAGTAGTTCTTCAGGAGGTGTGACAGAATACATTAGTTATTGTTTAGCTAACTGTTACTTAACACAATCATAAATTTGTATTACATACTGATTAGTTAACACATCTTCCTTAGTAGTTAACAGTAGTGCGCTAAGTGTTAATGAATCATTACCTGTTAGTTCTTCAATAATTCCTTATTAGTTATGCAGTAAGTAAGAAACAGTATTCTAAAGTGTTACCATATGTTGTATATATATTTTACTGACATTTAGTTAGGTATGCATGTATGTAGTTGTTTATCAATTTACATGTATGTACTTATTTAGTTTACTTATTTATGCAAGAAAATATTTGTTTATGTGCATGTGCACTTATTTATTTAGTGTGTATGTATGTTTACTATGTGTACTTGGTTTATTTATTTATGTGTGCATGTGTATTTATGTGCATATGAACTATTTATTTTATTTATTATTCACTTTTATTTAACTAAATTGACTTTATTTGCTTATTTAGTAGGGGTGGCACGGTACACAGATGTCACGGTTCGGTACGTACCTCGGTTCGGGGGTCACGGTTCGATAAGATTTCGGTACGGTTCGGCATGTTTAGGGAAACACTATACTGTCAAATAACAATAAAGAACATAAGAATAATCTATCTAACTACAAGCAACAGCACAAATAAAAATACAATAGTGTAAAGATACAAATAAAATAATCAGTGATTTTCAGTTTTTTTTTTTTATAAATTGAATAAAGTAATCAAAGGTAAAAGAACATTGCATATTTGACTGTATAAATTAAAGATTACTCTTTATTAAAGTTACAAAAGCGATTCAATCAAGAGCAGTGAGTGATTTATTTGTTGTTGCTGTTTATTTAATATTAAGAAAGTGCTGTCACTTTAAGAGAAAGCACTGATACTGTACGCCCAGCCGGCTATGTCTGCTATAGGATACTTACCAAGACGGGCATTTTGACAGAATTTTGTGTGAATTTATCCATTCAAACACAATTTCAGAGAGAGCTTCATATTTGCCCGCGTTCTGAAGCGCAGGTTTGCACGCTTCTGATGAGCGCACGCACAAATCTTCTCACTGCGCGCGCGCGCGAGCTCGCGTCCTCTGGCTCTTAAATGTTTGAACTGGCAGAGCTTAGTTTAAACACCGATATCAACGTGTGCTGTTCAGGTCTCACCTGTGTGCGCGCGCTATCAGCACCCGGGTGATGACGGAATAAATGCTCATATTCCAGCATACGGCACTCGCATTGAACGAGTGAATGATTTGTCCACTTATTTTTTTTTTTCTTTCTCATCGCTGTTGTTGTAATGTACTGGGAGGCCAGAATGCGCATCCATTAATAGAAACATACATTAGCCGAACCCTATTTGTTTTACTTGTTATTTATAACAAACCACATGCGTTGTCAGAATTAAGTTGAACCGCGGTCCTAGCGCGTGCCGAACCGTGTGTGGAGAACCGTGCGGTTCGGTTTTTTTCCGCGAACCGTGCCACCCCTATTATTTAGGTACATATTTACTAATTTGATGAATTTATTTGGTTTTTATTTGCATATTTAGTTAATTTACTTAACTTTTACTTTATCTTTCTTTTCATTTGACCTATTTATTTATGTGGTTATTAAATTTGATTGCTATATTATTGTTTTTATTAGTACTAATAATAATTTAATATTTTTCCTCTCACTGCTAAAGGTCATATATGTCTAATCTAATATTGGAATTTTATTTTGCGTTACAAAACCAAGGGGTCAAGTGTTAGACTTTCTCTGTTGACGTCCATTCAAAAATCTGTGCATTCTGGGAAAATTAACCTTTTTTTTGCAAGCAATATATAAAGTGAGTATTTCATTAAATTATAAAGTTGTTTAAAAGTGTGAAATAGACTTTTCCCTGCCTGCACACATCACATCAGGATAGTCACTAGGGTTTTCCATCAGCCAATCAGTGTTGTCATGCTTTTTTCCTGCGATTAATTAATCAGTCACATGGCATTTAATACTCAAAGTGAGCTTAATGTGCCTTTGAGATGAATGGAAATGCTAACGTATAGTTTTAGATCTTTTTGCACATATTATTTATATACAACAACTACTTTTAATAAACTGATACACTTTTGGAATTGAGATTTAAAACTTGAATATTACAATTAAATTGAATGTATACTTCTTCAGTATTGCATGGCTGATTTAGCTCTAAATTTGACCAAGGAACAACAGAATGTTTTGGTGAAATCTGCGGCACTAACCTGCTGCTGTGTCTCGGCTTTCAATAACAGCTGTCACTGAATGTCTCCCTGGAGAAAAAACATTTCCAGCTTGAGGAATTAGATCTCTGCATTAGTCTCAGGCTGGTCAGCCCAGCTTTCAGCCTTATTAGATTTTCGGGGTGTTCAGGAAACTCCATTATATAATGGCCCCATTGTGTGAAGCAGATGGAAAAATACAAAAGCACAAGAAACAAAAGGAAGGATAAATTTAATCAATTGATTTTCAACGAGAGCAGTGTAAGGTAACATAAGCAAACCACAGCGTGGTGTCAGTGTTTTATTCAGACGAATATGCTAATAAAAACAGTATTTATAGTGCATTGCATGCTTTTGAAATAAACATCGAACTAAACTGTCGGGAAGCAATGAACTCCATGTATATTCTTATCATTTTTCATGTTCTTAGCAGGTAACAGTCGACAATTTTGCCATTTTGACTCATAATTTCAATGGCAGACCTTGTAGCCAACCGAATGTTATTTGATTAACCTCAAATGTTAATATTAATTTGAATTAAAATCATAAAAATTTAGAAAACCATAAAAATACCCAACATAGTTGACTGGCAACTCGTTGACAATAGGTCACTGGAGATCAAATATTAAATTATTATTATTTTTTTTGATAGATGTTGGTTTGTAAGTAGTTGACAGAATTTGTCTGGACATAAGTAAAATTAAATATTTGAAAAAAAAAAGAAATTTAAACCATTTATGTAAGGCATTTAGATTGAAGAAACCAATTTAATATAGATAATCTTGGCTTTAGCATTTTTTTATTCAATACTTTGAAGTCAATTTAAAAAAATGGACACTGCAATTTAAGGGAAACTGGAAAAGATGCAGAAAATGTATATGTGAGATTATATTATGTATTCTCTCAATATATAAAATATGATCTTTAGAAAATTGTTACAAAACTTCATCATAAAATCATCAAATGTAATTATCATCATTGGACATAAAATGTATAATAAATTACAGAATGAACCTATATATTTATTATATCCAATCTTTAGTGTGACACGATCCTTCAGAAATCATTCTAATATGCTGTTCAAGAAATATTCTTTTTTTTATTATTAATATCAATGTTGACAGCAGTTGTGCTGCTTATTATTTTTGTGGAAGCCATGATATTTTTTTTCAGGATTCTTTGATAAACAGAAAGTTCAAAATAAAAGCATTGAAATAGAAATCTTTTCTAACATTATAAATTTTGTTACTGCCACTTCTGATCAATTTAATGCATCAATGCTGAATAAAAATATTAATTTCTTTCAAAAATGAATGAATAAATACCGCCACCAAACATTTGAACAGTGATGTATATGAGCACAGTCCGAGACGTTGTTGAGACCTCTTCTGAAACTCTAGAAGAGAACCATGAGTTTAGATAAAAGAAGCGAGAAACTTATCTCTGTTTGTTCTCCATTAAATCTTTTTTCTTATTTGGAGAGCCAATTGAGATGTTAAACTTTGATAATGCTCAGCTCCTATATAAAATAAATTGAAAATGCCCACTCATGGAGCCAGCTCTTATTCTCTAGAATTCATGAATTTGTTCTCTATGACATCTCCTGATCGTCAAGATGAATCTGTTTATCATCTGCGAGTCCTGAAAGAAAGAGTGAGCAATCACTGGGTCATTTAGTAAATGGAAGCAGAGAACAGAAGAGTGTGTGAATGTTTGTGTTAATGTGGATCTGACAGCAGGACCGCACATTCATCTCACAGGCATATAATCTCACTCCGCTCTTCAGCTGCAGGCTGATTGGCCTCTTCATCTCTCTAGTCACAGTTTGTGTCTTTAACTCTGTTCTATTTCTCCTTTTTCTCCTCCTCACCTCCTCTGTCACTGCATCTATTCCCTTAAGACAACTAATTTTATTGCAAAGCGATTATTTCATAGCCTAGGGGTGTGTTTTCACATCAGTTTGCATGCTTGTTAATTGTTTACTAATTGTTTTTTTAAATAATTTTCAAGTCAGCGTGCTAGATGAACATATTTGACCATTGCAACATCGTGTTAGGATGCTTTAAAGGAATAGTTCCCCCAAAAATGAAGATTTTGTCATCATTTATGCACCCTCATGTCATTCCAAACCTGTATGTGTTTCTTTCTTATGTTGAGCATAAAATAAGATCATTTGAAGACCATTGTAATCAAACGGTTTATGGTCCCCTTTGACTTCCATAGTATTTCTTTCTCTACTAAGGAAGTCAATGGGGGCCAACTAATGTTTGGTTATTCAAAATTCTTCAAAATATCTTCTTTTGTGTTAAGTATAAAAAATAAACTTATACTGGTTTGGAACAACGTGAGTGTGCGTAAATGATGGTGAACTATTCCTTTCAGTTTTTAAAAAAATGCATCAAGACATGTGCATGTCAGTTCTTTTGTACATACTTTATTGTAAAAACAATAATTTTCACAACAATTAAATGAACCAAACTTTGATAGCAAATGAGCTAAAACCTGTAGTGTGAAGTTCTCCATTATGTTGCATTTAAGTAAGTTCGTCTCAAAACGATAAGCAGATGTTATTCTTAAAATCTAAAACTAGAAACAAATGAGGTAATTTCTTAGAGTATAAATTAATGTGAATAGTGGATAGTATCTCTCATATCATTCAGTCTTGGAATAATTGAGAAATATTTAGTAATAGTTTTTCAGGAACAGAAAGTTCAAAGGAACAGCATTTATTTGAAATAAATATTTTGTAACAAAAGTTTTACTGTCAAAAATTTAATGCAGCTTTTGGTATCTGAGAAAATTTGAGCACATTTTAAGACATCATTTGGCACTTTATAGGAGATGCATTTGAGATTTTCAAGTAAACATGCTGAACATGTCTTACTGTTGTTGTTTTTTTAGCATCTCACAGTGTTTTCTGGTTAAAAATGTCACATGCATGTCCATTCTTTTGCATTTGGTCTTTTTTTAATGCAAGAACAATGACTTTTAACACCAATCAATGAAACAAACTCTGATGACAAACAGACTCTAGTGAAGGTCTCTGTTATGTTGCATTTATGAGAATTTTGCTAACTTAAGAGTATATAAATTAATGTCTCAGATCATTCAGTCTTGGATGAATTAGAGAAATTTTTAATTTTACAATCTGACTTTTGATTGCAGACTTTATAATCTTGGCAAACCTGAGCACATTTTAAGACCTCCTTTGACACTATAAAGGAGACTCATGCGAGATTACAGGGGTTTTCAAGTAAACATGCTACTGTAGATGAACATCTTTGACCATTGCAACATGCCGTTGTTTTTTTTTAACATCTCACGCCATAAGCACCACATTTTTAAGATGCTTTGTCGAGTTTAAAACATTTCAGTTTCTGAAAATGTCACATGCATGTCTATTCTTTTGCATCATGTCTATTTATAATGCAAGAACAACGACTCTCACACCAATCAAATACTGTAAACTAAACCCTGATGGCAAACAAACCAAATTGAGCGTAGCGTTAGTTCTGGCAGGTCGCGTCAGCTGACTCTCAGCTGATCCCGGACACCTAAGCATCCATATATAAGGTCGTCAGTATTATCAGCAGTTTTCACATTGCTCAATAGCTAATTACCCTCCTCCATCCCCAACTCCTCCTCTGTCAGTCAGGATCCAGCCTTCTGATTCTCTTTTGAATCAGACAATTCAAAAATGTGTACATAAAATTACTGAACTTTAACAAATCTGCAATACTTTTGTTGGTTTTGTTCTGTTTACCCTGGGGGGCTATCGCTGCTCTCCCTGCTCTCATTCATGCTAGGCTGCATGGATGCGCAGGGAGTTCTTGTCCAGAACAGAACCATTCTGCCAATCCAAACTGTATGCTGATTGTCAATCATCTTTGATGATAGTGGTCCTGACAGAAAAGCTAATTTGTGATACTGGAGAGTATATCTCGTATCAAACAGTCTTGGACGAATTTGAGAAATGTCTGACTTTGATTGGTATCTTGGCAAATCTGAGCATATTTTAAAACCTTGTTAGAGATTCTAGGAGACAAATATGTATTAATTTAGTATCATTAAAACGGGATTATTTTTACATGTGTAGTTTTCATTTTAATCTGAAAGTTTTAGTAGTTTTTGACAATTTCTTTTTTTTTGTAAATGTCTGAATTTTAATTCATTTTAGTTTTAGTACATCAAGTGAAACTGAATGAAAAATAGAAATGTGGCACCAAGCAGAAATAAAATGTTTTTTGTTTTTTTTTCAGAAAGTGTTATAATTTCATTTGAACATTTTAATAACAAAAATGTATTTTTATGGTTTTAGTTTTAGTTAACTATAATAACCCTGGAGATGGGACTCAAACAAAAGCCTCCGTTTGCTCTGTTTAATCCAATTGCTTTCTTGGAGAAACAATTGAGATATTAAAGAGATGTCATCTGTGATTTGTCCTATGGGAAGAGACCCAGTTTGTCTTTATTGATCATGGCATCACCGCTGGAGGCTTCAGTCACGCTCAACCCCTCCCACCAACACTCATGAAACCAGGAGTCTGCCTTAATCTGAGCCGTGCTGTATTTCTCTGAGAGTGAGAGAGAGAGAGAGAGAGAGAGAGAGAGAGTGTGAGAGATCGTACCGCAGTACCGTCACACGCTCTTGTGCTCAGACCGGAGTGGAGCTCGAGGGACAGGAGGAGAGAACAGGGCTATGACGACTGCAGTGTCCCGACCGCAACTTAACTGAAGAGGGGAATCTGTCGCTCCTCTGCTCCGGCTCTGGGATTAAGTTTTTGTTCTTGTCTTGGCATCATGGAGTCTCCCACCAGAGAGATCGAGGAGTTTGAAAGCACCTCACTCAAGTACTTACAGCCCGACCAGATCGAGAAAATCTGGCTCCGACTGCGGGGACTGTGAGTATCAGCTTTTCAACAGGTTTTCTGTGTGTGTGTTCATCTAAGGGCTTGCCAAACATCCTGAATCTCACTTTTTACCCCAAAATAAGTAGGAAAAAATAAGAAATTATAATCAGAATACAGCCTAAAGCCTGTTTTAGGATTATTTTTAATGACAATTATGCTTTTTTGTTGATTCTCGCTACTGAAAGTCACTTTGTTTTTTGTTTAAATCAACATAAATTAAAGGCAATACAACAATATCATGATGGACAAATAATAATATTCATGATATTCAATATTTATTATATTATATCTTTAAATTGTATTATTATATAGTGTCATTCCACTTTTCAGATTATTAATAAAATAATTAAAATTTAAATAATTAAAGCATTTTTGGATACCTTCTGGATTTGACTGAACAAATTGAGAAATTACCAATAAATAAATAATAATAATAATAAATTAAGAAATTAATATAGATAAAATGTATTACATTTGGATTATATGTATTGGATTATATTTTTTTTCTCAATTGTCATGTCCCCATGCAAAAAGACTTGATGGTCCTACCGTAATAATGCTTTTTTCTTTTTCCGTTTTTCTTTTTTTTGTGTGTGAAATATGACTTAACTATTCTGGATGGATGCACCTAAGAATGCTAAATAATTGCAGAAAACAAATATTATTCTTTAAATTGCAGTAATTGATCCAAAGAAAGGTTTTTGTGATTTTATTCACACTACAATGAGGTCATTTCACTGAGAGCTGGTGACTTTCTATTAATATGTTTCAAATACTTCTCAAATCTATATTAAACAGCTCCATCATCTGCAGACAAACTCATTTCTTCGATGTCAATCAGTTATTGGGCAGCTGGAGAGAAACTCTCTATATTGTCCCAGAACTCAGTGAATGAAATGCAATTTCCTCACTATGGGTGAAGAAGAAAAGACGAGTGAGAGAAGGAGAGAGAAAAAGCGAATGAAAGCAAGAAAGATGAATGAGGGGAGGGCTGTTTGTCTCCTCTCATATTTTCTCCCTTCAGGCAGTAGACTAGTAACTTTCCTCTGTTAATGCTGAGTTTGAAGTGTTTTTGTGTGTGTATTGAGTCTGCTAAAGTCAACATGAAATCAACATGAATTTTTTTAAATGATTCATTAGTGCATGTTATTCTAAAGATGCGAATGTCTGTATTTATAATCTTTCATCCAAACATAATAACTTGCTCTACCTCTGAAATGACTCTTTTTCTGTTGACGTCAACAAGAACCCTTCATTTTCAACTCCTCCCCTCAGACTTTTCATAATCCAATCAGTTCTCGATGGATAAAATCAAGTCCCTCCTATCTTATTTTCCTCGTTAAATATCATATTTCACTTAAACATACATTAGAGTCATATTACAGAAGTAAAATTGGTTTTATGTTGACTTTAAGTTGCACTAAGTATTTAGATTTCCAAGTTTGAGCATTACCTCCAATAATTTAGTAATGGAAATGTTTTTTTTTTTTTATTTACATTATTATTTATTATTTACTATTATGATGGATAGTATAAAAATAATAATTCACATAAAATTCTTGATGGTCCTAAATCCAAAATGTCTTTTTCAATCAGTTCCTTATGAATAAAATCAAGTCTCTCTCTCCCTTATTTTTATTGTTAAATGTCATATTTCACTTGAATATACAACAGAAGTCAGACTAGTTCACTAAAAATTAAAAGATATACATTCACTTTCAAATGAGTGTCTTCTGTGGAACGGGAATATTGAGAAATGTTTGCAGAATATGCAAGCTGTTTGTGTCTTTATAAAGACAGTAGAAAGTAACCAGGGGCTGTCAAGCTCCAAAAACACCAAAAAGAACCATAAAAGTGAAGTTTGAATATGCACATGCACACATTTGATGTGTTCCACACAAGCAATTACACGTCTTAATATTTGTGGGTGGAACTATTCCTTTAAGAACTTTGTTGTTCTCTCTAAGGGAGAGCCAAAAACAAGAGCCCTTTTTGCCAAAATTGTGTTAGTCCCTTCTCTGGGTTTGGATTATTGCCGGTCACAGGACGTCAGGCCAGTTCACAGGATCTTAAGCTGTTTTGCTGTGTTTAGGCATGTAGAAGCAGCTGTATATGTGGATGTTAAAGGTTACTGCAGTGGGTAAATCTGACCGCATCAGCATTTAATCTCAAAGAAAGCCTCAAACACGCACAGTTGTTGTGAGTGCGCATTCGTTTGTGCATGTGTGTGTGTATGCAATACTTCAGTGGTGTGAAGCCGCACTCATAATTGTGTTTGGGGACTTTAGAAAGAAAAGGGGGGGACAGTAAGAAGGAGTTTCCTTTTCTAAGCAGCAATTTCAGGCACCAGTGATAGTGGCTCATGGCAGGAATGAGTAATGATTGGGCAGCTCTGAATTTTCCTGTGCGTTGACTAATTGCTTCACTGTCCTTGTGTTGTTAATGGGCTTTATGGAGAGACATATATGAGCTGTCAGCGACACACCATAAAAAAGCAGTGCTTTAAACAGCCTGTATGAAAAGTTGACTTAATTTGTCAACACATTTTGAAACAAAATTTGTATAGAATCATGTCTCAAAAACTGAAAAAAAAGAAAAAGATTTGACTGGATTTTGATTTGATATCAATCAGGTATACAGTAAAAGTTTTTTATTTTATTTTATTTCATTTCTTTTTTAAATTATTTTTCCCTATTTAATTTAATTTAATTTAATTTTATTATTTAATTTTACTTTATTTTCAGAGAGGGCATGTGTTATATGTGAAGAACGTTAAGCAAATTTTAATTTTATTTAATTTTTAATTATTTTTTTTTTTCATGGAGAACTTTAAATATTTTTTTTTTCAAAATGCAGCAAAAATGTTTTGCAACTTCCAGGGCCATAAAAACAACCTGAACAATTAATGACAAAAATAATATAACTTATAAAATAAATAAATAATAATAAATATTAATCTTTGTGCTACAGTTAAAATAAATACATCACTGATAAACATTTGATCTCAGTGGAGTGTTCAGCATGAAATAGGGTTTAAATACACTGTGTGTGTGTGTGTGTGTGTGTTTAGTATTATTTATGAAATAAATCCAATATAATTGTGCACAGTAGCCGAATGCAGGTTTTAACATGATGTTTGTTTTGTTACAGGAGGAAGTACAAGAAAACATCTCAGAGGTAAGGCAGTGAAGATCTGAGGAGTGCTGAACTCATCACCATCCACTGTGAAAACCACTTTTAGCAATAAATATGATTTCTCTAACACTCGTATGTCTTGTATGTATTTGCCAGATTCAGTAACATTCACTCAAGCATGGAAAAATCTTGCTAAAACCACCTGAAGGTAGCTGGTCCAAACTGGTGTAGGTGGATGACCTCCCATCTAATGGTCAGGCTGTTGTTGTTGTTTTTTGGAATGGCTCCATTAAGAGCTATTAACATCCATGGAACATTTCCATTCCACAAAAGCTTCCAGAAACATGCATCAAGAAAATAAATGGGGTCTGTTATGACTTCCTGTTGACTTAAACTGGATTTTCCAGCAGGGGCTTATATAAAAATGATGTAGTGTGACCAGAAACGTATTGAAAATGGGCTCAATTTTGTAGATTTTTTTTTTATTTTTCTGGAGTAAGCTTGTGATGGAGTAGCGTTATTTATTTATTTATTTTTTTTAGTATACCAGCAGCTCACATAAACTAGCTTGGACCAGCTAGAAACCAGTTCCAGAAACCAGCAAAAAAATGTTCTTTGCAATAACATGCAACGAGTTGTGGACAGTATGACTAGATCAACTAAATGGGGGCAGTTTTGACTTCCTCTTATTTTGTTCCAGCAGCCACTGATATATTTTTCATATTTCTGATAAATTCTCATATATGGATGCTTGTTTCCACCTTAGGGTTAAATATCTCACAATTCAGACTTTTTTATAAATTCATATAAACGCTGAACAGCAAGATATAAATGCAGAATTGAGAGAAAAGTCAGAATTTTGAGTTTATATCTCACAATTCGGACTTTTTCCGTCATAATTCTGATAAAACAGTCATAATTGTGAGATATAAATGCGGAATTGTGAAATATAAACTCAAATTTGTGATACAAATGCAGAATTGTGGGATATAAACTCAGAATTTCAAGATATAAATGCAGAATTGCAAGATATAAACTCAGAATTGTAAGATATAAATGCAGAATTGTAAGATATAAATGCAGAATTGTGGGATATAAGCTCAAATTTGGGATATAAATACAGAGACATAAATGCAGAATTGCAAGATATCAAGATAGAATTGTGATATAAACTCAAATTTGGTATTTAAGTGCAGTATTGCGAGATATAAACTCAGAATCAAGTCAGAATTATGATATAAAAAGTCGAAATCAGAATTGCGAGATGTATACTTGGAATCTGAATTCTGAGTTTCTCTCTCGCAATTTTGACTCTTTCTGGCTGAATTGTGCGATATAAACTCAAAATTGCAAGAAAAAAGTCTTAATAGTGAGATAAAAAGTCACAATTACAGTAACAAGCTTCCATCATAAAAACTGGCTTCATGTGATTATAGAGTAAGCATGTGATTGAGTAGAGTTACCTTATCAGAATTACATGGCAACACAAACCACAGAAAGGCGACGACAGCGCACAGCGTTTGTGTGCAGTATGAGGCTCTGAAAACATCTGTTGAAACAAATGCACTTCGGCCTAAGCTGAGCACTCTGCAATTATGAGTGAGAAGAGGTGGAGAGACAATAACAGAGAAAGAACGATGTCAGGAGAGCCGATGCTGAAACGTAGCGTAAGAGAGCACGGATATGAGAGAGAGAGAGAGAGAGAGAGAGAGAGAGAGATGGTGAAGCCGGGTCTAATATTTGAGCGAGAGTGGGTTTAATTGGGGAGGGCTCAGCGGAGACTTTCCTCTGCTAACAGAGGGAGGGATGACTTCCTGTGCAGCTCCTCTCTGATTGACAGCTCAATGGGAGTCTGGGTAATTATGGCAGGCTAATTGGCTGCAGAGCATTCTGGGACTCTGTCATTACAGACGCAACAGGACAGTTACAAACACGTGTGTGAGAGCATTCACACGGACACACATACAATACACGAGGAAGACTTGAGGATCTTTCATTCATTTTCTTATTAAATGAATTGAGCAGTTATAATGTAACTTTTAGTATTTCTGTTCATTTAACGTAATTACAATTACATTATGCAATTATCAAGGCAATAAGAATTCATTTTTTAAACAAAATAAATACTTTTATTCTGCAAGGATGCATTAAATTGATCAAAAGTGACATTTATAATTACAAAATATTTATATATTTTTTTTTATTTATAAAGGAATCTAAAAGATATATTGCGGTTTCCACAAAGTGTTTACAATATTGATAATAAGAGGAAATGTTTTTTGAGGAGTAAATCAGCATATTAGTATAATCTCTGAAGGATCATATGACAATGAGGACTGGAGTAATAATGCTGAAAATTAAGCTTTGTATCACAGGAATAAATTACACTTAGAAATGTGTGTGATATAAATGCATAATTGCAAGTTATAAATTCAGAATTGTACTATAAACTCAGATTTACAAGATATAAATTCAGAATTGTGAGATAAATGTATTAAGGGATATGAATAAATAAATCAAATAATATTTTAAAATATATTCAAATGGAAAAGTTATTTTAAATTGTAATCATATTTCAAAATAATAATTTTTCTTTTAATTTTTATAGTATTTAAATCATTATATTTAAATAAGTATACTAATAAAAAAAAACGTCTCGGTTACGTATGTAACCCTCGTTCCCTGAAGGAGGGAACGGAGACGTAACGTCAGTGTGACTGACTAATGGGAACTCGCTCGAGAGCCCAATCACCTTCGAGTGTTAACAAAACAAGCCAATGACAGTTGGCGTGCGTGTTTCGCCACGCGCACCCCGCCCCGCAGTGCGGGTATAAAAGGAGAGCGCGTGCAAACGCACATCAGTTTTTCGCTGAGGAGCCGAGACTGTGTGCCCCGGCCGTACAGCGGTGGTACAGCAACTATGGCGACGGGACGTTACGTCTCCGTTCCCTCCTTCAGGGAACGAGGGTTACATACGTAACCGAGACGTTCCCTATCAGTCAGTCACGTTCGACGTAACGTCAGTGTGACTGACTAATGGGATCCCTTGGAAAACGCCACTATTGCTGACCCCCTCCAGTGCCCTGCGGAAGCCGGCAAGTCCCCGACACCAGTTGGGGTGGAAGATAGGACAAGGCCTAGGCAGGGATGACAGCCACTGCTGTTCCGTACAGTGGGTATGGATACACTGGGAAAGCGTACCACAAGTAGGGGAACGCTACGGAAGCCACATCCTGCGTAAGGAGGTACCACGTGGCAATTACACATATGGACTGACCAAGGGCAGTACTACATATGGAAGTCTCTGAGGTAGACTCAGCCAGCCTGGGGTGAGATAACAACACAGCAGAGACGGCAGAAGGTCTCTGCCAGGGAAAGACACGGGCTCACCGTGAGGGGAACCGCACCGTGGAAGAATACACATGTGGGACCACCCGAAGGGGAATCACTACACACGGGCACCTAGCCCAGCACAAGGGCTGACCTTGGGCAAACACACGAGTGCTGGACCTGGCGTCTGGCGTTCCGCCACGCCTGACTGCCGAGGGTGCGGGAGGAACTTCAACAGGGTTCGCCATGGGGAACTGAACTGAGAAGCAACAAGGCGCACGTATCCGGTCCGTAGAGGGGAATGGCGCAGCAAGCGGGATTGACACCGAGCAGTGTCCCAGTGCTACTGGCCGTCTGAGCCAAGTACACGGGAGGACACGGGCTCTACACGGAGGTTATAAAATCTCGCAAACGTGTTAGGTGCCGCCCAGCCGGCAGCTCTACAAATGTCTGCTATCGAGGCGCCCCGCGCCAACGCCCAAGAGGAAGCAATGGCTCTTGTAGAGTGTGCTCTCACACCGAGGGGGCACGGTAAGCGCCGGGCCTGATAGGCCAAGACTATAGCCTCGACTATCCAGTGGGCAAGTCTTTGTTTGGAGACAGCCTTCCCCTTCTGCTGTCCCCCGAAGCAGACGAAGAGCTGGTCTGAGGTCCTGAAGCTCTGCGTGCGGTCCACGTAAGTGCGCAAAGCGCGGACGGGACAAAGCAGAGCAATGGCTGGGTCTGCCTCCTCCCGGGGCAGCGCTTGCAAGTTCACCACCTGATCCCTGAAGGGTGTGGTGGGAACTTTGGGCACGTAACCAGGCCGGGGTCTCAGGACAACGTGAGAGTCATCCGGCCCGAATTCTAGGCACGAATCGTCGACCGAAAATGCCTGCAGGTCCCCTACCCTCTTGACCGAGGCCAATGCAGTGAGGAGCGCTGTCTTCAATGACAGAAACTTAAGCTCTACTAACTGCAGAGGCTCAAAGGGCTCCTCCCTCAAGGCCAACAGGACCAAGGGGAGATCCCAAGAGGGTACCAGATGAGGGCGCGGAGGATTTAACCTCCTCGCCCCTCTGAGGAACCTGACGACCAAGTCGTGCTTCCCTACAGACTTACCGTCTACTGCATCGTGATGTGCGGCAATAGCGGCGACATACACTTTGAGGGTGGAGGGAGACAGCCTTCGCTCCAACCCATCTTGCAGGAAAGAAAGCACGACCGCGATCGGGCATCCCCGGGGGTCTTCCCGACGGGAAGAACACCAATCGACGAACAGGTTCCACTTCAGCCTGTAAGCGTGTCTTGTAGACGGGGCTCTAGCTGAAGTGATTGTGTTTACTACCGATGGAGGTAGCCCACCTAGAACCTCCGCGTCCCGTCCAAGGACCATACGTGGAGATTCCACAAGTCTGGACGCGGGTGCCAGAGGGTGCCCCCTCTCTGAGAAAGGAGATCCCTCCTCAGAGGAATTTGCCAAGGAGGGGCTGTCGCGAGGAGCATGAGTTCTGGGAACCAAGTCCGACTGGGCCAGTACGGTGCCACCAAGAGGACCTGCTCCTCGTCCTCCCTGACTTTGCACAGGGTCTGCGCGAGAAGGCTCACTGGGGGAAACGCATATTTGCTTAGGCCCCGAGGCCAGCTGTGTGCCAGCGCGTCCGTGCCGAGGGTACCCTCGGACAGGGAGTAAAACATTTGGCAGTGGGACGTGTCCGGGGAGGCAAACAGGTCTACCTGAGCGTCCCCGAAGTGTCTCCAAATCAGCTGGACTACCTCGGGGTGGAGTCGCCATTCTCCCGGAAGGGCGGGCTGACGTGAGAGCTCGTCGGCTGCACGATTGAGCTCGCCAGGGATATGAACAGCGCGAAGCGACCTCAGATGCTTCTGACTCCAAAGGAGAAGATGGCGAGCGAGTTGCGACAGGCGACGGGAGCGTAGACCACCCTGGTGGTTGATGTACGCAACGGTCGCAGTGTTGTCCGTACGGACCAGTACATGCTTGTCGTGTAGCAGCCCTTTGAAGCGGCGCAGCGCAAGCCATACTGCTAGCAACTCGAGGCAATTGACATGCCACTGCAACCGGGACCCTGTCCAGAGCCCTGCAGCTGCATGCCCGTTGCACATGGCTCCCCAGCCCATGGCAGAGGCATCTGTTGAGACAACAATGTGCCTGGATACTTGCACTAGGGGAACTCCTGCCCGAAGAAAAGCAAGATCCGACCACGGGCCGAAGGTCTGACGGCAGGACGGGGTAACTGAGACCCGGTAAGTGCCGCGTCGCCATGCCCATCTCGGGACCCGGTCGTGAAGCCAATGCTGAAGCGGTCTCATATGAAGCAACCCGAGCGGCGTGACAGCGGCTGCGGATGCCATATGCCCCAGGAGCCTCTGAAAGTGTTTCAGTGGAGCCGCTGTCTTGCGCTGGAAAGACTCCAGGCAGTTCAGCATCGACTGAGCACGCTCTACTGAGAGACGTGCTGTGAGGTTGACCGAGTCCAACTCCATACCGAGAAAAGAGATCCTCTGCACAGGGGAGAGTTTGCTCTTTTCCCAGTTGACCCGAAGCCCCATCCGGCTGAGGTGGCCAAGCACCGTGTCCCTGTGATCGCACAACAGTGCTCGAGACTGGGCCAGTATGAGCCAGTCGTCGAGGTAGTTGAGAACGCGAATGCCTGCTTCCCTTAATGGAACAAGGGCTGCCTCCACGACCTTGGTGAAGACACGAGGCGACAGGGATAGCCCGAAGGGGAGGACTTTGTACTGATATGCTCGTCCTTCGAACGCAAAGCGGAGAAACGGTCTGTGTCGAGGCAGGATTGAGACATGAAAGTACGCGTCCTTCAGGTCGATCGCTGCGAACCAATCGAACGGACGGATGCATTGAAAAATGCGTCTTTGCGTCAACATCCTGAACGGGAGCTTGTGAAGGGCCCGGTTCAGGACGCGCAGGTCCAAGATTGGTCGTAACCCACCGCCTTTCTTGGGTACAATGAAGTACGGGCTGTAAAACCCCGACTTCATCTCGGCTGGAGGGACCGGCTCTATCGCGTCCTTCGCCAGCAGGACCGCGACTTCCGCACGCAAGAGAGGGGCATCCTTGCTCAACACCGAGGTGAACCGAACGCCCCTGAACTTGGGGGGACGCCGGGCGAACTGAATCGCGTAGCCAAGTCTGATGGTTCTCATGAGCCAGCGAGACGGCCTGGGGAGCGCTAGCCAGGCCCCCAGAAACCGTACAAGCGGGACCAAGGGAGCCACGGACGTACCCGCGGCGGGGCAGCGAAGTGGAGCACAGGGGCCCGCCTCGGAAGGCAGTGCGTTCCGAAGTGGGGTCTGAGTGTGCAGTGCGACACTTACCTGGCTCCAAGGCTGAGCAGGGGGCGCGGGAGAAGGCATCGCGTCCTCGGACCGGACCCTGCTGCTCATAGGCGAAAGGAGAGGGGGACGGGAGTGTGGAGACGGGGTCTCGTGCACTGCCATCCTCGCCCTCTTGGGACCCGGAGAAAAAGGAAACTGCTCTTTTTTTGAGGTTTTGGGTACCACTGGCTGGAGAGCCAGTGGCGGAACAGCATAAAAAGGGAACAAAAGATTCTCCACCCGGCCCTCCTCCGGGGGAAGGAGTGGTGCACTCACCATCTCCTGAAGAGCAGGATCCAGAGACTCCGGGTCGCCCGTCTCAGGGCCGCCGCTTGCCCTGGCGCTTCGCAGATTTGGCAGGGGCAGAGACGGGCTGCGCCGCTTTCCTGCGGCCAGCTTCACGCTGCGGCCGTTGTGAAGGCTGCTGCTGGGGCCGAGCTGGAGCGGAGGTGGAGGCCGCAGGAGGGCGCCCTCGGCGACGAGCAGACGGAGGGGCTGCAGCCGGCGGTGGGGTGGAGACAGCAGCGGACCGCCGGGGCAGGATGTGTCGAAACGCCTCTGTCTGCTGCTGTGCGGCGGAGAACTGTTGGGCAAAGCCCTCCACCGCTTCGCCGAATAGGCCGGCCTGGGAGATCGGGGCGTCTAAGAAACGGTGTTTGTCAGACTCCCTCATATCCGCCAAGGTCAGCCATAAGTGGCGCTCCTGGACCACCAACGTGGACATCGTCTGACCCAGGGCCCGCGCCGTGACTTTCGTCGCCCGTAGGGCAAGGTCCGTCGCTGTGCGCAGTTCCTGCAATCCGGCTGGGTCAGCACCACCCTCGTGCAACTGCTTTAACGCCTTGGCCTGGTGGACTTGCAGGAGGGCCATGGCGTGCAGGGCGGAAGCGGCCTGTCCAGCAGCACTGTAAGCCTTGGCCGTCAGAGCGGACGAGAACTTACAGGCCCTGGACGGAAGGCGTGGATTACCCCTCCAGGCGGCAGCGCCCTGCGGGCAGAGCTGCATTGCAATGGCGCGCTCAACTGGGGGGATCTCCACATACCCTTGGGCCGCCCCACCGTCGAGGGTGGTGAGGACGGAGGAGGCACTAGGTCTGTTTCGGGCAGAAAAAGGTGCCCTCCAAGACCTAGTCACCTCCTCATGCACTTCCGGGAAGAATGGAACCGGAGGCGGTTGCCTGCGATCGGCCTGCGCCCCCAGGAACCAATCGTCCAGCCTTGAGCGTTCGGGAGAAGGAGGAGGCCTCCAGTGCAGCCCGATGCTCTCAGCGGCCCGGGAAAGCATAGCAGTCAGTTCTGGATCTGACTCGGTCAACACCACTCTTCCTGATGGAGGCAGCGCAGCCGAATCATCATTTCCAGAACCTAGCTCATCCCCCGATGCAGTGACCGACATCCTGTCATCTGCTGGAGCTCCGAACGAGATGCTGGGCCCCGCCCTGTCCGAGGACTCCACAAACTCGTCCGGAAACCCCAGACGGTGCGATGCGCTAGAGGAGTGAGAGGCCCGCGGAGACGCACTCGACGGGGAAGCTCTCACTGTGATCCTCAAGTCACCCTGACCATGAGCCGAAGTAGCCCTCCGAGAACCGGAGGAACTAGAACGGGGCATGGCAAGGGGGATACCCCCCCGCTTGACGAGGAGGTATCTGGAGCGCAGCATCGCGATGGTCATGTTCCCACACAGAGAACATGAGTCATCCACGAGCGCTGCCTCAGCGTGCTGAAAGCCCAAGCACGAGACACAGCGATCGTGACCATCAGATGAAGCCAGGAAACGGCCACATCCAGAAACACACGAGCGGGAAGCCATCTTTAAAAAGACGCCCGTCGCTCGTGGAGCTCTTTCAGAATTTGCTCTTTTAGAAAAGTGTTGAAGCGCCCAGGAGAGGTCGCAGCGCGACCGCAGGATGAGAGCTGCAGCACGCCGAGATGAAGCAGCAGCACTGGATCGCAACCTCCGCTGACGCGCCGTAACACCAACACTCGTCAGCTGTCTTGTACACTCTCGGAGATTCGCAGCAAGGCTCGGCTCCGAAGCGAAAAGCTGATGTGCGTTTGCACGCGCTCTCCTTTTATACCCGCACTGCGGGGCGGGGTGCGCGTGGCGAAACACGCACGCCAACTGTCATTGGCTTGTTTTGTTAACACTCGAAGGTGATTGGGCTCTCGAGCGAGTTCCCATTAGTCAGTCACACTGACGTTACGTCGAACGTGACTGACTGATAGGGAACTACAGTTAATTAGTGATTGGTGCATGAGAATATTAATGTAAATAAAATGAAATACAATATATGTAAATTATATAAAATAAAAACGTTTAAATATATAAAAATGTAATGTAGATATTACATTAAATGCAATAAAAATATGATGTGCTGTAATTAGTCGAATGAAGTTCAGAGCACAGTCATAGAAAGAATTTGACTTACACATGCACTACTAAAATAATTTTCTGGTGCTTTTCTGGTGCCTGTTTGAACACTGCATGCTTTCGTTTATTGGAAACAAGAACAAACATGAGGCTAAATAAACTGACAGAACTTTCAGATTTAGGTGAGCTGTCTCTTTAAGCAGCTCTTTCTCCATATTTGACCAGTTACTAGAAATCATCTAGAACAGTTCAATATCATATGCAGTTCATCTCAAAAGTTATTGATCTGTACGTTTTCTGGTTCTAGTTTTGATTCAAATTTCTGAATGTTGTTGGAGACCTGCAGTGGCAGAAGGTCTGAGAGCACTTGCACCTGGAGATCGCTGCTTTGAGTAAATATAGGCTGTAAATACAGGCTGATAATCAATGCAAGACTAATTGATCCAGAATGTTGGAGTGGTGGCTGCAAGCACTCACAGAAGGTAAAGAGAGGAGCGTTGGGCTAATTCGGTACTGAAACACCTGCATGTAAATGACACCAGCAATCACACACACTTCACATAAGCTCTTCAAAACCACTCCACATCCTCACTGATGATAAGAGTGAGTCCTGAACATTGACTGAGAGCGTGTGTGTGACACAAACAGGCAGATTTCTCTTAAAATACTGAAATGCAATTTATCTGTAATTTAAGTGGTGTCGTCAAGTGTTTATAGGCTATGTGGCCTGCATGCATAAGCCTGAACTTCTTTCAAAAACAATTTTACAAAACAAATTAAATCAATTATGAGAAATATAAGTATAATATGCTTTGAGAATAAAATTAAACCATAAAATGTCATTTTAAAATAAGTTATTAAAATTATTTATTTGAAACATTTTATTAAATATAAAATAATAATATTAGATACTTTACATTTTATAGTTCAATGTTTAGTATTTTAAAATCTTTTTTGTAATTTTTCCTTAAAGAGCAATATTGAAATATTTTCAAAATCAGTTTGCAAATCCTACAGCTACTAACTCCAGTTTAGATTTTGCTGGTGTCTTTAAAAATTATGATTGATATTGCTTTCAGGTCATTTAATCAGATTGAGTGCATTGCATTGTGGGACACACTGTTCCGTGAGGAGTGATGCGTTTAATATACTGTGCATTTGACTACTGCATTCATTTCTGTAATCTGTACATACAACATTTGCATGCAGAAAAATAGTAGTAGTGTGCTTGTGTCCACTGACAGTCAAATGTCCCTGTTTGATTCCTA
This sequence comes from Barbus barbus, assembly GCF_936440315.1. Lineage (NCBI taxonomy): Eukaryota > Metazoa > Chordata > Actinopteri > Cypriniformes > Cyprinidae > Barbus > Barbus barbus. Next base: position 3,310,228 of record NC_136754.1, on the reverse strand, counting down.
CCGTCTTTCCACATCTACACAATCTTGATAATGAGAGGGCTGATTTATTCAGATTCATGCTAATTACATTCCTCTGCTGTCTGATGCTCCTCCCACTCCTTTCATCTTTTCTCATCTCTCTCTCCTCTGCCCTTCTTTTCCTGTCAGGTGCTTCTTTGAGCTGATTTGTACGTGTGTGCGGGGCTCTGTTTAATTGTCATGATGGCACTGAGTTGCTTTGTGGGAGCAGGTGTGAGTCCGTCCCCTCGTAATGCACTTCCTCTCCCGGTCCGTGTCTACTTTAGAGCGCCCCCTACAGACAGGACACTGATGAGCAATCTCACAGCTCGGACAAATCTTTACGAAACACATACATAACACGTACATTATTCGTAAAGCTCATTTTCTTTGAAAAATATATGCAAAAATTCTAAAGAAAGCAGTTTAACCGTTTCAGCACTGGTGTTACCACTCTTTTGGTATTTTCAGCATTTTCTTAAAAGTCTTTCTACACTACACTATAAATCACAAATTCATTCCTAATAATGATAATAATAATACATGTACAGTAATTTTTTTTTTTTCTCTCTAACGGAAATTTATGTCAAAGCTTCCATCATTTGATGAACTTCACCAAACCTCATATGTGACCCTGGAACACAAAACCAGTCTTAAGTGTACATTTATCTGAATAAATAAGCTTTCCATTGATGTATGGTTTGTTAGGACAGGACAATATTTGGCTGAGATACAACTATTTGAAAATCTGGAATCTGAGGGTGCAAAAATCAAAATATTGAGAAAATCACCTTTAAAGTTGTCCAAATGATGCTCTTAGCAATGCATATTACTAATCAAAAATGAAGTTGATATATTTACGGTATGAAATTGACAAAATATCTTCATGGAACATGATCTTTACTTAATATCCTAATGATTTTTGGCATAAAAGAAATATCAATAATTTTGACCTATACAGTGTATTTTTGGCTATTGCTACAATTTGGCTATTGCGACTTAAGACTGGTTTTGTGGTCACATATCAAGAAACCAACTATATTAATAATAGTAGTAGTAGTAGTACTACTACTGCTGCTACTAATAATAATATTAATTAAAAATTTCTGGTGCATAAGAATAATCTTAACAGTAACTAGATGTAGCTTTTTTTTTAACAAAATAAACTTCAGTGATATATAAATGTGGACAGTCAAGTGTTAATATGCTCATGTGACTGACAGTCAGTTTCTTTAAAAAAAGTAAAAATAAAAATAGTAATAATAATAATAAATTCCACTTATAATTTCACTTACAATACACTAATATAGTTTCCTGAACAATATTTTGGTGTACACCAATAAACTAGATAACAAGTAGTTTTATTACTATTATTAAATAACATTATTTAAACAACAACTACTACTACAACTATTATTATTAGCAGTAGTAGTATTAGTATTGTTGTTTTATGTTATTTATATTTATGCATTGTTTTTCCTGGTGTTTAGGATTAATGCTTCTATACTCACATTGACTGAATGGAGCAAGTTTCTGAACACAGAATACTCTTTACTTGATGTGTAAATGTGGACAGTCAAGTGTTAATATGCTCAAATGACTTCATAAAGTCACAGGATTTCTGAAATATTTTTTGCTTAGTGTAGGATATGTGTTATACAGCAAATTACATCGCTCATTATTGGGCTCAGTCATAGTTTGGATTCATTGGACCAGAAAGCAACCGCATACAGATGCCTTGGCATCATGGTGATGGGTTTTGGATGTGATTCAACACTCTTAAAAATAAAAGCGATTCAAAAGGTTCTTCAAGCGATGCCATAGAAGAACCATTTTTGGTTCCACAAAGAACCATTAAGTCAAAGGTTCTTTAAAGAACCATCTCTTCCTTACCTTTTTATAATCTGAAGAACCTTCTTTCACCACAAAGAACCTTTTGTTAAAGGTTGATAAAGGTTCTTTATGGAACAATTTAGACAAAAAGGTACTTCTATGGCATAATGAATGTGAAACTAGCTTCACTTAATGTTTTTCTTATATTGAGAAGGGTGTTTGCTGCGAGTAGTGAACATTTGAGTATGTTTGCATAGTATTTTGAACTTTCACATTTCAAAAGAACAAAAACGACCATAAAATGCTGGTCCCTTTAAAGTATTGACTCATGTTGTTTTGGCTGTTGTAAATGGATTTTTCCTCTGTGAAAAAAAAAAAAAAAAAAAAGCAGTCCAGGCAGTTCCTTGCTCTAGTAATTTCAGGCCTCCATATCGTCTGCACTGGCACCATAGATCAAACGCCTGCGCAGTCCTAAACTTTCACTCATATCAACTTTGCAGCAGACATCATATACTGTCAACACTCAGATTTACACAGATGACTGCTTTATTCACCGCTGAGTATCTCTTCTGAGGTTAATGAACCATTCATGCCACTTTATTACCTCTGCCCTCCTGCAACGTGGTGCCAGGCATCACCAATCCATCATCTGCTCGGCCCGGTCTGACAGAGCCTACTAACAGGATTGATATTGAACCAGCTCTAGAGAAACTATTAATTATTTACTCTGGTTGATGTTTGTATTCAAATGTGTAGTTGTGTGTGTGTGTTTCAGTGGCTAATGGTGGAACATTTTTAGAGAAATGGTTTCCCAAAAAATTAACATTCATCAGTCATCTTTTACTAACCCTCATGTCATTTTAAACCAGTATGATTCTGAACATAACCTGTTATTCCACATCTTGCCTAATATTCACCTCCACACATTTTGTATAGGGAACAAATAGCCTATAAAATGTATTAATGTCAGCAAATCTATAGATTTTATGCAAAAAAAAAAAAAAAAACAGTTTGTGTTCACAACTCTTCATAATGTGTGTGTATATATATATATATATATATATATATATATATATATATATATACACACTTTAAAAATATAGATAATCTAATAATTTAGATAAGTTATTTATATAAGATATATAAATATTTTATATATCTTAAATATACATGCATGTGTGCGTATTTATATATACATAAATTGTAAACAAACTTTTATTTTGTATGCGATTAATCACGATTAATCATTTGACAGTCCAAATTTTTTTTAAAAAGCTCAATTTTAATAAAAAAAAATATATATATGTTTGGACTGTCACAATTAGGCCTATAAATGATGAGTAAAAACCAAAACCACATACATCAGATAAAGTAGAACACATTTTTGTTCTGATCATATGATATAACATTCATTTATTTTTCTTGTAAATGTAAAATTCTTAAATTTTATATTGATGACGTGAGGACTACTTACTGTCATGGTGCACACACGAGGACGATACAAGAACACGGAGACGAGGAGTAAACTCAAATAAACAGTCTTTTACTGTAGCCATCAGGACAAGGCTGACAGACAGGAACACATAACAAGTAGACCAGACGAAATCTAACAGAACAGACAGGACTTAAATACAAGGGATAATCATAGATAATTAGACAAACATGGCTGGACAAGAATAAACTAATAATCACACTAGACGAGGACAGGAAACAAACCAAATATGGAAACATGAGGCGGGAACACATGACACACACGACAGAGGACTGGCACTGACGTTACAAATAGGATTTTAATCGGCTATGGTAACTTTTAAAGCTAAATTAATGCACAACAACAAATGTTAAATATTTAAATTGAAAAAATATTTTGGGCAACATTTATTGCGCTGCTTTCTTGTGCATGCTTCCTTTGGGAAGTTTAGCTGATTCGTTTCGCTTGTCACGACAAGCCTTTGAGAAAAATGGAGATATTCTGGTAGATTCATAGCTTTCACAGAAAATATACGTCAAATGTAAGTTAACGCGACGCTCACACATCTGAATAGTCCATATAGTATGATGTGGTAAAGTATTTTTAAGTAATATAGTAGCTTTGTTGGAAGAACAAATCAAATTAATTAAGTCTTTTCTATTGTATAGAAAAGAGCAGTATGGACATTTTTCAGAACATCTATTCTACTGAAGAAAAAGGTCAGTGACAACTGAAAATATGATTATTTAGCTGGATTTGTGACGTTGTAACCTGTGTAGGATATATTAAAGCCCTCCTCGCTCACTGCTGGACTTCTGCATCAGTGCTGGTCTGCTATTCTTCTCCTAATGAATCAGGCTTAATTGAGCTGTTAATGGAATATTAATCAGTGCCGGACAGCCTGCGTTTCACAGAGAAACCAATCTGTGATATGCTCAGAACAGACCTTCATGCAATTAGCCACGGTTTGGAGTATTAAATTGGAAGTGAACGTTAAAGCAGTAAATCTAGTCTGTGCTTAAGTCATTAGTATGCATATTAGTGTCTGGTCAAGAACTGCTCTTTACGCTAAGTAAATACAAGCGAATTGAGGACACAACTTAGTATTTATTCGTATGCAGAGGACTTTAATCTGAACGAAGAGCAAATGTACATGTTAAACAGAAAAGAAAATAATTTTTATGCACTGTCTTCTCATGCAGTGTCTCAACGTAGCTTGCTTATTAACTTTGGCTTGTTGACTTATGAATATTTTATACTCTGTTTGTTCTCTTGAGCAAAATATGACCAGGGTAATTTACTCTAACGTAATTTACTATTTATCTTGCATGGGAGTTACTATCACAATTTCAGTTGCTATTAGGCGTGTAATTCATCCCCCAAATTTATTTCACAGATCATCATTTATTACTTCAAATCATACGATATGTTGAAGAGAGGTGAGCTGCTACTTTTCTACTTGGACGTGCATTGAGTAGACCAGAATAGAGACTTGGGGGTGGGCTTCTTGACTCGGGCAAGTAAACAACCACCTTAACAACTGCAGCAAAACCCTGGCAACCACCCACATCACCCTAGCACTGTGGTGGCGTGTTTGGCACAAGCGAGCACCACTCATATTTGATGAAGACGAATAGCAACTAGAAGGTAAAATGTGAGGAGAATGTATGCTGATATTTTTCCAGTGTTGTCACATTCACCTGTCACCTGTGTTCATCGCCTCGGTTGAGTGATTTGGTCCTTCCGCTCTTGGGTCAACAAAGAAACTCCATTAAGAATGACTCACTGTACAGGCCGCAGGTCAGTTTTGCTTCCCTTGACAATGCCAGCTGTCACACAGGAACAATAGAGATTGTATCAGTGTGACACAGAGGTGTGAGGTAAAAAAAAAGTTTTCAGCATCAATAATAATAAGGAATAAATTACATTGTGAAATATATTATATATGACATATATGATGTTATATACATATATTTTGTATTGTTTGTGTATTATATTCATTATGAATGCATGTCTTTAAATTCAACATGCATCCTTAAAATACTACTACATAAGCTGCTCACTAGGGTTTGGAACAGAGCCATTCTGTCCATAAACACTAGGTGATGATTGTGGGTTGTGTGTATGTGTGTGCGCCAGGTCAGTCTGCCAAAGAAACCCATGATGTTTTCATCTGATGGAGTAATATGTAGATTTAGTGACCTTTCAGAAATTGGATTGCTTTTATTGGATTACAGCGGGCGGCAGTGTGACTAACTGACCTTTTGTTCTGAAAATAAGGACAGAAATCTTTATATCCTGAGTGCCGGTCTACATCTATCCCCAGGCTACATGTCACTCAAAAATGTATTTAGTCACAAAATGTATTATGTTGAAAACAGTCTTTATACCTCTTTTTGTTATAAAATGTAAAACTATAGCAGTACCCTCTTGTCTCTTGTTTAAAGATGCACATGTTTACATGTTTGCTTTTTTGGTGTGACATGAATTTGAGAAATACAGTGCATGTAATTAAATGATGTACACGAGAAATTATTTTTATTCTATATCAGAAATTACCAAATGTTTTTTTTCAGCAAATCTCTAAATATTTACTTGAAATACGCCCTAAGATTTTCAGTTAATTTCAGTCATTTAATAATTCATTTGCATGTTCATGGTTCTCTAAATGTTGCTTAATGGTCAGATGACACACAGTTAAACAAAATATTTCTTCTGCCATCTTTTCTTCCCTAGCATCTCCAGCGTGCCATCTGGATCCCTCAGTAACTGCCCTCGTCTATTTAATCCAGATTACTCCTCTGTTTTTCTTTTAACTGACACATGTCAACACAACCCATCAGCGTCTGCTGATTTCCTGCAGTGTTTGTTTATGGGATGTGCTTGTCTCATTTACTTCCAATTTGTGTGGATACTCAAGAGAGGAAGACTGGATATATATATTGTACAAATGCTCTTATAAATTCTTTTTCTCTTCATTTTGTGCCTGTGTGTTTGAGAATAAGTGACTGTGCTTGTATAGGGAGACTATACATCCTCTTTTTCTCTGGCCAGGATTTCGAAATTGCCTAAAATGTCTGGTATTTGGCTTTGTTTTCCTGTTGTTTTCATATTTGCTGATGGTGAAGACTGAAAAGTGGTTTGACCAATAGCGTGCAGGCTTTGTACATAATTGACCAATCAATCGTAGAGCGCAAGAAGGTGAGATCTACAGAGAACAGCCAAAGCAGTGCAAATACACATACATATTATGTGTAGAGAGACTGACAATAAGAAAACACAGACGTTTTAGACAATTTAGAAGTCCTGGTCCTGGCCGGGGAAAAGAGGACTATTTTAGTCAATCTATTTTATTCACCGTAGGCAATAGGCATATCAGAGACCATCTGCCTCAAGGGCTGTGTGCTTTAGCAAGTGAATTTGATCTACAAATGATCTAATTGAGACCAAATGTTTACTATAAATATATTAAATTAAGTTCTGAACAGTGTTTGCATTTTTTGTGTGTGTACTATGCATTTTGCTTCTCACATAGAGTGTTTCAAATCGATGTGTTTGATTTCAGTTAGTATGAGGTAGCAGTCTATTTAGCTCACTATGTATTGGAATAGTGCCACAGTCACCCATTAAGATGCTAATTTATCACTTTAAATGCTTTCTTTGAACAACTTGGCTTTAGAGTACAGAGCTAACCAGAAGAGTATTTAACTCTCCATTACTGTTCATTTAAAACCAGCTGCTACATCACAGCTCTTTTCTTCTAACTGTTTGATCACAACCATTTTGAAATATGCCGCTTGCTCTGTAGCTACATTTTTCTGTGATTATGAAACTGAAATATCTACTCCGTGGCGTGTGAGTCTCTCTGTCTGTCCTCATTCTTCAGGACTTTTACCCATGGAGATGGAGAGCATGTTGTTCATTAAGGCTCTCATTAACCGTCTAATTACACAGTAAAACAATGCGCTGACATTTCTCCAACACAGTGTTCCATCATTATTTCAGATCGTTCGTCATTAATTGATTTCCTGCCCAGTCTGACCCTTAACGCACTGATTGGCTGCCACTGAGAGAGAGACTGAGTGAATTAGCCTGTTGTTGTTTCAATAATGTGTTTTTAGAGTCACTCATAAACCTTATCGGTCGTCCTGTGTCGTACAGTGAGAGAGGTTCAAAGGCGGCTGTTGTCACGGTCTTGTCAGGGGAGTGAGGTTTACACGCAACAGCTCTTACTGGCCTATGTCAGTTATAAGTGGTGTGTAAAAAGGCTTTAGGTGGATGTTTTATTCGGTTGAGGTTGCTCTGGTGGTTGCTAGATATGGCTTGGGTCCCCTCCTTTTAATATAAGTCTGTGGTATTCATTATATCCTTCTATATTGTCCATCAGGCAACCCCCCCCCCCCCCCCCCCAGAAAAACACAAGTATAATTGCTTAAAGTAAAAGCAGACATTTAAATGTTAAAAATTAAAAAGCTGACTTAATGCGACAGACATCAAATTCTTTTGAACAAATTCTACAACCATTTTATTATATATTCTATTTAAAATGCTCAGGAAAATGAGTAAACAATACTTTTAGTATTTTAATATTATTTATTCAGAGTTGTTCAGTCTTTAAAAATAAGTGTAGAAATTTTAGAAAAATATTTATTATTTATATAAATTTATAACAAATTTTACATAATATTTTTATATTCTCTCTCTTTCTCCCTCACTCTATTTTCCCTCCTATTATATATATATATAATCTAAAAGAAGTAACCAAACATCTATGTTGTCAAGGTTTCAACAAGATTTGCATCACTTATCGTGTATTGACTCTTTGCATCATGCATGCAGCGTATTATGAACTGCCATAATGCCACACTGGAAACTGATTTTTTTAATATTTAACAAGAAAATACCATTTCAGTCTTCTACTTCAAAAATGTCATGTTTAATTAAATGTTACTTGCCTTTTCTCTCTAATTACTTGTGAAAAAATAGTTTCAAAGCAAATCCTACACCCATTTTTTTCAGTGCACATGTGATTTCCACACTGTGCACACATCTGCATAGAAATGAGCATTAGTGTGCGTGTTTTCTCTGTGTGTTTTTAATCTCAGTGTGGTGGCTGTGGCTCTGCCCTCCGCTGCCCCACTCAGAGATCAGTGCTCTAATAAGCTGTTGGATTGTTTGGCCAGCACATCTTCTTTGCATTTCAAACTGTTTCCAGGAAGAAAAATAACAGACCCAGGATTAAACGAAGCTTGAAGCCGCTCTTATGATGCTTGTGGTTTGAATCAAACCGAAATCTCTGTTTAGCTGTCCCCTGTGTTCTAGTTAGTGCTGCTTGCTGTTAGTATTGCTCATTTTAAATGCTTGGATTTTTATTATTTATCCATTTTAGCTTCATTTATTTTAGTACATCAACTGAGAGATTAAATAAAATAAGTTTTTATGTTTTATTGTTTCAGTTTATTTTATTTCAAGTGAGGCATTTAGGCGTACTCGGCTCTGTGTGCACATGCAGTATCTTACAGATGAACTCTTTACATGAACAAATCATTGAAAATATCATTCTTCAAAACTCTCAGTATTCACAACAGCCCAAACCTGCAGCATCTGTGAATTTCTCACATTGATGCAAATTCAATTGGAGATTCATTAGCCATGAAAACATGGCCTGCCTCAAAGCGATTGAGCAGGTCTCCATGAATATCTCATGAGCAGTCAGTGTAAATGGGTGGCTTTGCTTGGGAGACTGAATTTATAGCCCGTTGAATCAATCCATGTTCAGAATGGAAGCCACACTATGGGCTCTAACAGCTCTCGCTCTCACTGGCAGAAATATTTTTTCCACAGCTATAAAAGCTCATATGATGGATGAATGGGGTTGATGTTTAATATAATAATTCTCATGCTCAAGGATGTTAGCTCTAGCCAGCCAACTTGAGCATCCCAATAGACTTTAGCATGCAAGCATCTGTGGTTTTCACAACACGATCTCATGGCAAGTTGTAAGTATTTTCCTCTCTGGTGAATGGGTAGCTAATTCGTATGAATCCTTAGTGACAGTTGGGGCTAGCCTTTTATGTTTTTTTTTTTTTATAAAAATTGAATGTTTTCACATTGCATGAATTCATACAAGATTGGCTCATAAAATAGTTACATTTTCCTGTGAGACTGGGTTGGTTTCTTCAAGGTTCTTTAATTTGGCTTCTATGGTTCCATAAGAACCTTTAACATTCATGGAATCTTTGCATTCCAAAAAAGGTTCTTCATAGTGGAAAAGGTTCTGTAGATTATTAAAATGTTCTTCACTAATGCAAAATTTTAAGTTGTGATAGCTAATAGCAACAATATTTTTTATAGTGTACAAGATCCAACATTACTCACAAAGCTGTAGAGTAGTACTGAAGCTAGAGCAAAAAAGTAGCATTGCATTTGTCTTCAGATGTTTCTTACAGTTTGTAGAAGTGCAATCTGATGTGTTTAACTTGATTTAAATATATTAGATAATAATGATTGGAATATTATCAGTTTGTTTAGATGTTACCACATGAAGCACATTTGAGGTTACCTGACAAAGCATTTTTGTGCAAGAGAAGCTTGAAGAAAGTTTGCTGCCTGAATCCCTGCAGCCTGACTTTGTTCCATCAGGACTGACTTTGTAAGGGTGAATAAACATCTTGCGAATTAACAGGATTTTCCCCGTACAGTATTTGAAGCGTGCATCTGAGGTGAGGCTGCAGTTATTCTCCTGTGGCAAAAATAATCTGCTGAAGTTGCTCATGAAATTATTTTGCTTTGCTGAACATGATTGGCAGCTGCTGACACGGGCGGCTGTGCTCATCCAATCAAACGTCATGTTCCACCCACATGTCTTGAGACATCTGTCAATCCCGGCAGAAATGAGCTTTGTGTGCAGAGCGTTAAGGACGGCTATTGTTGCCATGCTTCTGATGGATGGCATTATCTCCCTGGATCTCAAACACAAGCCTGTTATGCTTTTCATCTTAAATCTTTCTATAACAGTTTGCATGCAGAAAATAACTTTGTGGAATAAACTCCCTAGACAAATAGAATAAGTTCTCTTGTAGGGTAATTGTTGACTCAAACCATAAAACAATATTTTCATTACTCAAAATAAAATAAACTGAAGTAAAATAAAATTATTTACGTAGTTCATGGAAATAAAATGAAAAAAATATTTAAAATAAAATAAAATTTGTAAATACTATATAGACATTTAAAAAGAATGTTTAAATGATTACTTAAAATTAAAGTGAAAACAAAATATTGAAAAATATCTTAAACTTATTTTAAACTAGTTGCCAGAGCAACATTTATCATTTTTTATTTAGTTACTAAAATAATTACAACTAATTAAACAAACTATTAAAAAATATACTATGTGGACATTTTATAAAAAAAGTTTATAAAAAAATAATACAAATACAAGTTTATTAAAACAATTAAAATAATACAAATAAAAAAGAATGAAGTAAATAAAATAATAAAAAATAATAATAAAAAACTTTAAAGTTTAAGTAAAAACAAAATGTATAGACATCTTTTAAACTATATAAAAATACAAATAAATTAAAACGAATAAAAATGACAAAAACAACAAAATTACTAAATCTCTAACTTAAATTAAAAATGGGAAATTAACAAATGTTAAACAAAACATATTAACAAAAACTGCAATACTAAATCAATGATACTAAAGTAACATTGATTGTTGTAATTTTAAATTATTTTAGATTTTTTCCCTAGACAGCAACGAGATTAAATTAAGAGCAAATAGAGGCTTGGCAGAAAAAGACCTAACATGAACTATAAGTCTTGAACTATAATTGAGGAACCTTTGAGCAAAAAAGTAATGTTCTGATCTGACAAGTGAGATCGTTGCCATACCAAACTAGTCATGTTGGGTTTGGTTGAGGTTTAAGAGTGTGATTTGAGATCAGGTGTTGGGATGAACAGGGTTTGGGTTTTCCTTGTTATCTGCAGGCAGTTGTCAAAACGTTGAGTGGAAAATGTTAATCTTCCTGTGTGATTTCATGTGCCCACAAAGCATCGATGGCACACTGTCACTGTGTGATTGCCATGGTGACAGCCGTCCAGACGCCTTACTGGTGTGAAATCACTTTCACGGTAGAAAACACTACCTGTGCCGGTGGACGCAGGTGGGACACAGCTGCAGTTTGTGCTTCTGTAATGCCCACTGCTGTCACATCAAGATACACATTTAACATATGAATGTCAGATAAATATGCAAATATGTGATAGTTACCCTATGGGAAATTACCACAGGGTAACAAACTACCTCATTTAGCAGTCCCTATAGGATCACAGACAGATCAAATCACTGTGGTAATTTAGGCTTCATATCTGTGAGCAATGTGAACAAATCTCAAACCAATGAATCGACTGAATCTCTGACCTTTTAGCACCCATCAAGAAAAATCGCATTGCATCTCGCCAGAGATTTCAATAATCTGACCTGTCATGTTGTGATCCCAGGACTGTAATTAAAAAGCATAACCATTCGTTTCTGACATTTAGCTGACTAATACTTATAATTTTGCCATTTTTAATGATATAGTTTTTGCTCTCCATTAAAATTTCCTCAGACAGTTTAATTGTTTTAACAGACACATCAAACACCGGAGAGCATTTGAGTGGTTTGTCTTGAAAGCCTTTCCTGGAAGAGGGTTATTGAAGATGGATTTGATAAGACTAACAGCTTAAGTTAATCAATCGTCCTTAAAAACTCAATTAATCAAGATCAGTCTTACAAACACAAGTTTCTACAGACACTTCAGAATATTAAAGTCGTGACGTATTGTCAAGTATGGTGACCCATACTCGAAATTGGTGCTCTGCGTTTAACCCATCCAAGTGCACACACACAGCAGTGAGTAGTGAACAAATGCACACACACACACACACACACACACCGTGAACACCGTGCCATGCTGCAGCGCCCGGGGAGCAGTTGGGGGTTCGGTGCCTTGCTCAAGGGCACCTCAGTCGTGGTATTGAGGGTGGAGAGAGTGCTGTACATTCACTCCCCCCACCTACAATTCCTGCCGGCCGGGGACTCGAACCCACAACCTTTCGATTACGAGTCCGACTCTCTAACCATTAGGCCACGACTTCCCCCTAATATCCCCCTATATCTACAGCAAATAAAGATTTCAGTTAGTTTGTCATAAGAGAGTTTGAAGGTTTGTGGTTGATAAGATTTTTGGGTAACACTTTATTTTAAGGTGTCCTTGTCACACGTTACATGCACTTACTATTAAAATAACAATATATTATACATAATTACATGCAAGTAACCCTAAGACAAACCCTAATCCTAACCCTAACCCTAAAGTAAGTACATATAGTCAAATAATATTACTCAGTGCTTAAATGTATAATTACACTGTAA